>NC_090451.1:428708908-429312178 GCF_031143425.1 Pleurodeles waltl | reverse complement strand
GAAGTCGTGTTCCGACTGCCGGGCCATGGTTCGAAAGCTTTGAGAGAGCAGTCTCTAAAGCTCATGGCGGCCTGGCAGTCGACTTTGGTTGGCGCAACTCGAAGGAGGTCATGGTCGCGGGACAGCTCCAGGAACCCTCGGTCCTCTTCTTTTCACTCGAGGTCCACCGGGCACTCAGGGAAGAGGCACAAGAAGAAGAAGACTTCGACTTCGCCACACCCGTCGGTCGATGAGGCATTGCGGGAACTTCAAAGTTCCAGGCGTGGTTCCGTGGAACCGATGTCAGGGCCGACATCATTCCTTCCCCCTTTCCAGGAGCTGGAGTGACCCCTGCTCAGTTCAAAGAGTTTTATGCTGCCATGCACCTCGTATTTGAGTGGACTGCCCCTGCTAGCGTGCCTTCGGGCCCCATCAGGTTCGACGCCAGCGGCTTCGGCCTTGGTGCCGTTTGTGACTTCAGGATCCGATACCAGGTCAGGGACGAGGCTGAGTTCACACAGTCGGCCTCCACCGGCGTCACTTCAGACATGGATTTTTCCGCTGATTCCCACTTGGACAGCGCCAACAGGGGCTAGACCAGTACCTGAGCTTTTTTGGAACAGCCAGGTATAGGGCAGGAATGGGAGTGGTCCTATGACCCTTTAGAGTATGGATTGGAGCATATGGACTGGTATGAGGAACTAGGGGAAGCCAGTGGACTGGATACTTCTCTAGATACTGGCATGCTCTCACATCCTACTGTGGCTATGGAGGAGGGCGCTTCATATGCTATGGTGGTTCGTAGGGCAGCTGAGGTCTTGGACCTAGATTTGCCTATGCTGCCAGTCAGGACTAACATCCTGAATGAGGTGCTTCAGCCGGGTTTTTCAACATTGGAGCTGATGCTACCTTTCAATGAAGCACTCACTGATGTCCTGCTGTGGACATTGTCTAAGCCCAGCACAGGGGCTCCTGTTAATAGGACTATAGGCCGCCACCATAGACCAGCTCTAAATGATCTTAGTTTCTTCACCCAAAAACCCACCCCAGAGAGCTTGGTAGTCTAGGCCACCACTTCCCATGGTGCCTTCCGCCTCCCCGGGTAGGGAATCCAAGAGACTGGACCCGCTTGGAAAGAAAATGTTTTCTTCCTGCAGCCTGGCTTTGAAGTCCGTAAACACCTCATGCCTATTGGGCTGTTTTTCCCATACTTTGTGGGATACCGTGGCACAGGTGCTACCCCAGGTCCCAGAGGGTGCGCAGGACACTCTCCCTCAAGCTGTGAAAGATGGGAGAGATGCAGCCAGGTTTACGATACGGTGTGGTTTGGACACGGCTGACTCACTGAATAGGGCAATTTCATTGACAGTGGCTCTTTGACCCCACACCTGGCTCCGTACGTTTGGATATTCAGGGTATGTGCAGGAAAACCTTATGGACATGCCCTTCAATGGCTCACACCTATTTGGAGAAAAGGCAGACTTGGCGCATGTGCGGTTCAAGGATAATCTCAGCATCCAGTGCGAGGACGTCGTACCTTCAGACCCAGAGGGTCTAGCCAGAGGTCAGCTACCACCCAGCCCCCCTCTTCCACAGTGCCCAAGCCCTCCTAGTATGATTTTGCAAGACCATGCTTGTCCAGTTGGAGGGAGGATTCACTTTCATCTCCCTCACTGGCGGTCCATAACATCGGACAAATGTGTCTTGCAGATCATACAAAAGGGCTATTCCCACCCCTTCTAGTCTTTCCCTCCCTCTATTCCTGCATTAAAAAAAAAATGGCTGATGGAGGATCATTTAATCTTGCTCTGCGAGGAAGTTAAGGCTCTCTTGGCCAAGGGAGCCATAGAAAGGGTCCCGATGTTAGAAGTAGGCAGTGGTTGTTATTCCTGCTACTTTCTGATTCCAAAAAAGAACAAGGGTCTTTGCCCTATCTTGAATTTAAGGGTCATCAATCTCTTCCTCAAAAAGGAGAAATTCAAGATACTCACTCTTGCTCAGGTCTTGTCTGCCCTAGACCGAGAAGACTGGATGGTAGCGCTGGAGTTGCAGGATGTGTATTTTAACATCCTCATCCTGCCTGCCCACATGCCCTACTTGTGGTTCAAGTTGGGCCACGAGCACTTTCAGTTTAGCATACTTCCTTTCGGTCTCACCAGTGCTCCTCGAGTGTTCACCAAAGGGATGGTGGTGGTAGCAGCTCATCAACGCAGGTTAGGGGTTTCAGTCTTCCCCTACCTCAACGACTGGCTGTTGAAGGCTTCTACGTCCCAGGTTCACGTTAAATACCGTCAGACGATGGCGAACCTCCTGCATTTGCTGGTGTTCACTATAAATGTGCCTAAGTCACACCTGACTGCCTCTCAGAAGCTCCCTTTCATCAGAGCTGTTCTGGACACAGTGCAGTTTCGGACTTATCCTCCCGAGCAGCGAGTCCAGGATATTAAGGGTATAATACCGATGTTTTGGCCTCTATCCTGGATTTGGGTGAGACAGAGGCTGAGGCTGTTGGGACTCATGGCCTACTGTATCCTGTTAGTCAAACATGCCAGATGGCATATGAGGGCTCTGAATTGAGACCTGAAGTTCCAGTGGGTGCAGCATCAGGGGAATCTTACCAACACAGTTCAGATCTCTGAGGGAACGGCAAAAGACCTGTAGTGGTGGTAAGGGAACTATGATTGGGTCAGAGGCAGACTCCTCTCCCTTCACCCAACCATGTATCACAATAGTGACAGATGTGTCACTTCTGGGATGGGGAGGCCATCTGGGAGAGGCGGAGATCAGGGGCCTCTGGTCTCTAGAAAAATCAGGGCTCCATATCAACTTATTGGAGCTCCGGGAAATCAGACTAGCATTAAAAGCATTTCTTCCTATTGTGAAAGGGAAGATGGTGCATGTGTTCACGGCCAATACCACCGCAATGTGGTACTGCAACAAGCAGGGCGGTGTGGGGTCGTGGATCTTTTGTCAAGAGGCCCTGTGTACCTGGACATGGCTGGAACAGCAGGGCATAACCCTGGTGGTTCAATACCTGGCAGGTTCTCTGAACACCAGGACGAAGAAACTCAGCCGTCTGTGCCTACTAGATCACAAATGGTATCTCCACCCAGAGGTGGCTCAAGGACTCTTTCAGCAGTCGGGAGATCCTTGGTTAGATCTATTCATCTCCACAGAGAATGCACAATATCAGCAGTATTGCGCATTGGAATTTACAAGGCAGCAGTCGCTCAGCAATGCTTTGCATCACAAGTGGAATTCAGGCCTCCTGTACACCTTTTGGCCCATACAACCTCTGCCCAGAGTTCTCAAGAAGATCAAGAACGACCCGGTCCATGTAATCCTAGTGGCTCGGATTTGGCAAGGAGAGTTTGGTATCCAAAGCTTCTGAAAATGAGCATCAATCCTCCAATCCGGTTGCCCCTTAGGGAGGATCTTCTGTTGCAGTAGCAGGGGAAGGTTCTCCACCCAAACCTGTCAACTCTGCCTCTACATGCGTGGAGATTGAGCGGTGACAGCTGATGGCTTTTGACCTTCCTCCCTAAGTCTGTAAAGTTATTTTGGCAGCCATGCGTCCCTCCACTAAAACAGTATACACCTGCCGTTGGAAACGCTGTGTATATTATTGTACAGAAAGGTCTATTGATCCTCTTTCTGCTTCTCTTTCTGATATCCTTCTCTTTATTATATCCCTTGCTCAACAATGTTCTGCCTAGGATACTCTGAAGGGCTATCTTTCTGCCTTATTGGCATTTCTTCAACTACCTGATCGACCTTCACTTTTCAAATCTCCCATTGTACATAGGTTTCTCAAAGGGCTTGTACATATGTTTCCTCCTACGCGCTTTGTTGTGCCCCAATGGGATTTAAATCTGGTCCTCACATTTCTAATGTGTGCTGCTTTTGAGCACTTACACAACTGTCGCCTCCGGCTGCTCACCATCCAAACAGCCTTCTTAGTGGCAATGACATCTGCCAGGAGAGTGAGTGAGATGCAAGCTCTTTCATCCAAGCCACTGTATCTCACCATGTTTCCAGACAAGGTGGTTCTTAAAACACATGCCTCTTTCCTCCCTAAGGTGGTGACCCCATTCCACCTGGGTCAGAATATCACCCTGCCCACCTTCTTTGCTCCACTGCATCCCTCTAAGGAAGAGGATGGACTCCACTTGCTGGACCCAGAAAGAGGGTTGTCGTTCTACCTTGACCGCTGAAAAGAGTTCCAGGTGGATGACCAACTCTTTGTGGGGTACGTGGGAGCAAAGAACAGTCAAGCAGTGCAGAAGTGAACCATTTCATGCTGGGTTGTTTTCTGCTTCATGATCTGCTACACATTGGCCAAGACGCAGTCTCGTGAAGGCTTGAGCCTCATTCTACCAGGGGCAAAGCTGCTACCACTGTGCTAGCTCAGGCGTTCCAGTCCTGGATATTTGTCAGGCAGCAACATGGTCATCCTTGCACACGTATGCAAAACATTACTGCCTGGACAATCAGATAAGGAATCTGCAGCTGGAAGTCTCTATCAGATGAATCACAGAAACAGGAAGGTACACTGTTCCAAAATATAGAGAAATTCAGGGGGAACTGATTCTTCAGGAGCAAGAACCCTCACGCATCACAATGGATGTCTGGCTTCATCATTGGGAATGCTCCTCGTCAGGCTGGCACTGCAATGCCTGATGGGCTCCCCAAAGAGGGGGCTCTTAGCCGAGCTACTCTTATAGTAACTGGTGTGTTCAACTATATAGGGGTGAACACCTTGTTACAGGCACCACGAGACAGGAAAGAAACCAAAAGATTTTTAAATTGGCTCTCAATCTCAAACCACATCATCAATTTTAATCAGCTCGAGTGAGATGAAGGCCAAGATTAAAAACAAACCGAAAGTAGAAAATGAGTGGTAATGCTCAAGTACTCTCAAAAACAAAAACTTAGAGGCTTAGAACTGTCGTAGAACCTCTAATCATGGGTCAACATGTTTAGCATCTAGTGGTCCAGCCGGATCCATCGACGCTTCATCAGGACCAAAAGAAAAAACTACTACTCCTATTAACACAACTAAATATAAACCCTAATATGAGGGCTAGAAAACAGTCACTTACATTGAGTCAACTGGTCAAGTCAAAATGGTCGCCCTACAAGAATGGGTATGGTGATTGCCAAGACATTGGATGGTTAACAGGATAAGGAGGGTAATTGAAAAAAGGTTGTGGTAGATTGTCATCGGTGCTCCACCTATCAGTAGAGGATCCACTACTGTGATTACGTGGCTTTTTGTAAGAAGAAATTGAATTGTCCGATGTGCTTCCGGCTCGCGCGCTATCCCCTCTTGGTTGATTGATATTTTACCTTTTCTCTCAACAATATCATTCTCTAATTGCCATGCCAAGGAAGACTTTTTCCGACTGCCTTGTGAACGTACCCAGTTTTTTCCCAAAATTCCATTACATTTTTTCTTCAAAGACAGACCAGTTGAACATCAGTCTAAAGACTCAGGTTTGAAGAAGCCATCGTCTTTTGTTCCACCTTCAAGAGCTATGCTCAGTGAAGTCCTTACTTTTGAGAAGGCAGTGTTAGCTGATGTGAATCAACTATGTCCAAAACATACCTACATTAACATACCCACTAAAGAGAAGAGGGCCTTACAGTCTGTAGCAACCAACTAAAAGAGGAAAATGCCTCTTATTGTTTTTGTGCAAGAAGGTGCCACTTTCTGCACAAAAACAATCATCTGTGCAGCACAGACACCCTTGCACTACTGTTCAAGGATGCCTGTATTGGTGCATGGCAGTCCATTTGCCCCAGAGCAAGGGAAAAGGACAGGAATGTGCTGTATCTCATTGATACGGTGCATTCCTGTCCTTTTTTTTTTACGCAGACCAGCACAGCAAGAAGTCTTGCGGCGCTGCCCTCTGCCAAAAAATTGTTAATAAGCTCCTTAGATTCCAGATGGTCAAAATGGATGTTTGTACGAAATGTATGATTAATGGCAAACCTGCATCCTGCCCCCTAGATACAGGCACTGGTTGATGTTTCTTGAGAGTCCCTGAATTACCCACTTTACCTCACTCAGTGTTGGCTATTAACGATCCTGCTTCAATTACCCATTACAGATCAACATGGCTTTCTGGTGAGCTCAACTTTATGTCCAAATCTCCTGGGAAGAGACATTGTATACATTGAATTTCATTGCATACTCTACTAATTATGGTGTTTACTTAATTATAACTAAGACCAATGAAAATGCAGTTTTTATGGGTTTAATTTGATGAACTTACACAAGAACCTCTACTTTGTGGCCTGCGCAAGTAAATAATGGAGTGTGTGTACTTTCTGCCGATCCCAGAAAGCTCAACATTTAACCTATGAAGAACCTGTTTCGGATTCCTTGGTATCCTTTCTACTCTGCACCTGAAGCCAGAATTCAGCCTCTCAATATGACATTGATAATACAGGGAGTTGTGGTACCTACTGTGAATGTATGCAACACCCACATACTTGCAAAAAAAGGCAGATAACATTATTTACCACTTTGTGGAAGATTTGTTAAAGATAAATATTGTTGTTACACTAAGGCCCTCTTCATGACATTGGCGGTAAGTGCCGCTTACCGCCATGCTGACTGCCGCCAACATACCGCGACTGCAGCGGTATACAGCTACATGTATTATGACCCACTCATAGAAATCCACCACTATACAGACACACAAGTCTGCCAGCCCAAAGTTCAGTGATAAAATGGCGGTAGCAAAACCCACACCGTTATGCCAACAGAAATACACCCACAGCATTATGATCCACGAATCACAATGGCGGATATTCAACCGCAGTAAACCATTGGCGGTACATACCGCTGTGCTCAAAACACACACACACATACAAAACAACACAACACTGGACAATTCAAACTACACACATGTGACACACATACACATACCACACCCACACACCCACAACACCATAAAACACTCACCATCCACGCACCTCACAGCACACACCCCAACACGTCACCCCACACAACCTTACACACACCACACACACTACACCTATGGCGCCACAAAGACACCCCAAGTTCTCAGAGGAGGAGCTGAGGGTCATGGTGGAGGAAATCATCCGGGTAGAGCCACAGCTATTCGGATCACAGGTGCAACAGATGTTCATTGCTAGGAAGATGGAGCTATGGCAGAGGGTCTATCTGTTCACTCACTTGCTACGTGGGCAGGGTCAACACCCCAGAACAAGGAATGACATCAGGAAGAGGTGGAACGACCTACGGGGGAAGGTGCGTTCCGTGGTTGCTAGACACCAGATAGCTGTACAGAGGACTGGTGGTGGAAAACCCCCACCTCCTCCCCCACAACTAACATCATGGGAGGAGCAAGATCATGCATCCTGGCGGCCTGGCAGGAGTAGCAGGAGGACTGGACTCTGGAAAGTTAAATCTTTACTACTTCCCCCCCACCTGCATACCATTACAAACTCCTAACCCTACCCTCACCCCCATCACTCACCACCTCACATATACCCCACCATCACAACCCACACATCCCAATACCAATCCCTGCAAGCAACACAAATGGTGGGACCCCATCACAGACCTGCATGGACCCCCATCACCACAGCATGCACACTAGTGACAATCACTTAGCCAACCAAATCACAACTCAAACAAGCTAAAGCTGCCTTGGTGATAACAATCATAGAGGGAAACATACCCATGCACAAGATGTCACACTGAAACAATAACACTGTATTTACATCCCCACAGGACCCCAACACAACGTCACTGGAGAGGAGGTGCCAGCAACATTCAGTCCCCCCAGAAGAGGCCCACAGTGATGATAGCAGCTCTGCATGCCTGGATCAGGATGACCAACCTGGCCCATCAGGGACCTCTGGACAGTCAGTGACCAAGCCACAGTCCCAAACCACCACAGAGCCTCCCCTCTCAGGAAACATCACCACAGCACCCACCCAGTGGGCCCATACCTCTATCCCCAGGACATGTCAATCAGCAGTGTGTACACCACTACAGTGACCCCAGGCAACCCCACAAACACAGGACGATCAAGGACCTGGGGTCAGTGGCAGTGGGCACACGGTTCAGGGGACAGAGGCACAGGACAATAGGGAAGCTTGGAGAACTGCTGTGTGACAGGGGGAGGACAGGCCAAGGGAACCGACTCTCCACAAGGCACTCACCAACATCCTGGGAGCATACCACCATTCCCAGGAGACCAGGGGCCAGATATTGGCCAAGTTGCAGGAGACCCAGCGGCTACAGGAGGGACAGTACCTGGGGATCAGGGAGGACCTGAGGGACATCCACATAACCCTGGGCACCATTGCAGGGGTGCTGGCAGACATGGCCAACACCATGAGGGAGGCAGTGGCACACCAACGGGCCCCTGACAATAGCCACACCGATGAACAGCCCTCCACCTCTGCCGACGCTAGTGGGCAGGAGGCCCCGCCACAGGAACAACAGGCCACCAGCACCCCTCCCCTGCAGAAGGAGAACCACCACGCAAAAGGTCCCTGCGATCCAGGCAGAAGCCAGAGAACATTGCCAAGACCCCCGCCAGGAAATAAGACTCCCCTGAATGTCACCCTTGTGTACCACTATGTCACCCTGTCCACCTTGAACTGCCATTGCCCCACTCCCTATGCCCCCTTGGACAATGCATCTGTAATACCAATAGACTGGACTCAATTCTGGACATTCCTCTATCATCAACCTAGCCCATTGCAAAAACCCCTACACTTATTATCACAGAAATAAACACCCTTGGAACTAATACAAGGATGGAGTCTGTCAATTGATTGAAAAATGTATTAGTTTAACAAGCTGCAAACATGGCAATTCAAATGTATAGATATATATACATAGGTATGACCTGTAGTGGGCAGCAGTAAACACACCAAGAACCAGAGTGGGGCACAGATATTTGAAAATTGAGATGCCAAAGGGTACAGTAAGTGGCCATAGATTTTGGACAATCAGTCTGCAATGCACAATGTCCAACACAAAACTGCAATGGAAGATGAAGTTACAGTATCTTACCTGTTCTTCACTGGAAGTACTGTTAAATAATAGTAGTTTTGTTGTCCACATCCTCTTCCTCTGCCTCCTCTTCGTTACTGTCCAAAGGCTCCACCGCTGCCACACAACCATTTCCAGCCTCATCCTCCTGCAGAAAAGGCACCTGGCGTCTCAAGGCCAGGTTGTGCAACATGCAACATGCAAAGATGATCTGGGTGAGTAGCACAGGCAAGGGCAGAGAAACGTTACAATGAGGCACATGGGTGAACAAGAAGGATCATTGAGTGCACCTTTGGTCTCCTGAAGGCCAGATTCCGGTTCCTCCACCTGTCAGATGGAGGCACCGTAATCTGGCCTTCAGGAGACCAAAGGTGCACTCAATGATCCTTCTTCTTCACCCATGTGCCTCATTGTAACGTTTCTCTGCCCTTGTCCTGACATTCCTCACTGGGTGGGGACCATGGGCTCACCTATTAGCCACACCCTGTGCCTCTGGAGTTGAGACATCACATATGGGATGCTGCTTTTCCTCAAGATAAAGGCATCATGCACAGAGCCAGGATATTTTGCATTGACACAGGAGATGTACTGGTCCACCAGGCACACTATCTGCACATTCAGTGAGTGAAAGCTCTTTCGATTTCTGAACACCTGTTCATTTTTCCGGGGTGGGACAAAGTCAATATGTGTACCATCAATGGCACCAATGATGCTGGGTATATGTCCCATTGCATTGAAGTCAGCCTTCACTGTGGCCAAATCCTTCACTTGGGGGAATACGATGTAGCTGTGGATGTGTTTCATCAGGGCAGACACCACTCTGGTCAGCACGTTTGAGAACATAGGCTGTGACATCCCTGATGCCTTGGCCACTGTCGCTTGGAAGGAACCACTTACCAAGAAATGGAGCACTGACAAGACATGCACTAGAGGGGGGATACCTGTAGGGTGGCGGATAACTAAAATCAGGTCTGGCTCCAATTGGGTACACAGCTCTTGGATTGTGGCCCTATCAAGTCTATAGGTTAGGATAATGTGCCTGTCCTCCATTATCGCCAGGTCCATCAGGGGTCTGTACACTGGGGATGTCTCCATCTCCTATTCATCCTCAGCGCTTGAACTCTAGGGTGAAAAATGGTGAGCAGATGGTCATATTCAAACATATACTCAGATTAATATGCCTTGCATTTTTTTACAGAAATAGTATGTGAACGTGTAGGTCAGTTGATGTGCCTATGTCTGCTGTGATGCAGTTAGGTGCCATGGCCTGTGCCCCCTGAAATGGCGGCAGCCTGACCTGTGAGGAGGGACAAGTTGAAATGAGGTAATTCCACTGACGTTGTGTGCCATTGCAGGAGGCGATCGACGACTGCCGTACAACACATCATTGGTTATCATTGTGGCCTAAGGGTTCGAGGAGCCAATGGTGATGTATGCCGGCGGTGACGGTACGCACCGCAGCGGATGTGACCTCCATTTTCTATCTGTTCATTCACTTGATACCTGACCTTCAAAAGGAGAGGACCTACACTGCAAGTGCTGCTGTGACCTGTGTGCGGAAGCGACCATGGCTCGAGTGTCTGGGGAAATGGCCCCTGCCTTCACTTCTGAGGAGTTGGAGAGGCTAGTGGATGGGGTCCTACTCCAGTACCCTTTACTTTATGGTCCTCCAGACAAACAGGTGAGTACACTGTGAGCACGATGCGTGGGGCATGAATGTATGGATTGCTGTGTGTGTGAGCCTCGTGTAGAGGGGGATGATGGGTCCTGGGCAGAGTGCTGCATGTTCGGTGGGCAATGTCTGTGCGTAAGGGGATGGGAGGGACATGATGGGCCATGAGTATAACAGTCCAGACAGTATGAATAATACCTTTTCTTATGTGTCTTTTTCTGCAGGTCAGCGCCCATCAGAAAAAGGGTATTTGGCGTGCCATCACCAAGGAGGTGCGGACCCTGGGGGTCTTTGACAGGCAGAGCACCCACTGTCCCAAACAGTGGGAGGACCTGCGCCGCTGGGCAAGGAAGACGGCGGAGGCCCAGCTGGGGCTGGCCTCCCAACGAGGAAGGGGTGCCCATCGTACCCTGACCCCCCTGATGTTCCGCATCATGGTGGTGGCCTATCTGAAGTTGGATGGGTGCTTGAAGGCATCACAGCAGCCACAAGGGGGTGAGTACAGATTCAGAATCATGAATTTGCGCGCCTTAAGGTGTTACCTGGGTGGGAGATGTGGGTCTGTGGGTGCCCCTAGGCCAGGGCAAACATGGCAGGGTAGGTTCCATGATGGGGAAGCTAAGATGCACTCCAACCCCAATAATGCTAGTGGGCTTCTACTACTGGGCAGGGACCTGTGGGTTTCAGGTGTGCAGCTAATGGAGTTAGGCATGGCACCCCATGGCCTGGTGACTAGCATTATAACTGGTAGTGCATGGCCTAGTACATAGGGCTGTTCCCTGTGAGTTGTGTATGCCAACGGTAGTGTTGTTCCTGCCATTGACCAAGTGTATCCTCTGTCTCCCCCTTTTTGTTTTGTCACCCTGTCCTTGTGTGCATTAGCATCATCTGGCGGAGGAGCAGAGGCACCGGCAATGGAGGGAGCTGCATCCCACATGGGCCTGGAGGCCGAATCCACCGACGGTGAGGGCACCAGTGGGACGGAGGGCGAGGGGAGCACCACGACAGAGACAAGAAGGGACACTTCTGAAAGCGACACCTCCTCAGATGGAAGCTCCCTGGCAGTGACAGACACCTCTGTGCCCACCCCAACTACAGGTACAGCCGCCACCCCCATACCAGCACCGCCCTCCAAGCAGCCCCTCTGCGAGTTTCCCGTGCCCGCTCACCCAGGAGGGTTGGCATCTCCTTCGCCCCAGGCACCTCAGGCCCTGCCCCAGTCAGCCCTGCTGCCCTCAGTGAGGAGGCTATTGACCTGCTGAGATCCCTCTCTGATGGGCAGTCAACCATACTGAGGGCATTTGCAACAAACAAATGCATACCTGGAGGGCATTCACTCTGGCGTGGCGGCCCAACAGAGAGCCTTCCAGGCTCTGGCCAACTCACTGATGGCAGCCATTGTCCCTGTCTCTAGACCCCCTCCAACTTTCTCTACCCAGTCCCATTCCCCTCAAACCCAGCCTATCCCAAGCACACCTTCAGACCTGCATGCACCCAAATCATCACACAGAAGTGGCTCAGGCAAACACAAGCACCACACTGCAACCCACAAGCACTCACACAAGCACCATCCAGATGCAGACACACCAATATCCACTGCCTCCACTGTGTCCCCCTCCTCCTTGTTGTCCAGCTCCCTCCCAGTTGCGTCTCCACTCACACCTGCATGCACTACATCCTCATCCACTACCTCCATCACCAGCACACCTATCACAATACACCCCTCACTGGCAGTCACCACCCCCACATCCATGCACATCCCCTATGTCCTCTCCCACTGTGTCTGTGCCCCCTCATCACAAAGTACACAAACTCAAGCACTCAGACACCCAACAGCCATCCACCTCACAACATCATCCAGCCCATTCACCTGCACACAAACACAGCAGACAGACACCTCCCACAACCACTCCCTCTTTCTTCACTCCCAAACCTTTACCCTCTTCCAGCCCCAGTGTACCTAAAAGGCTTTTCCTCTCCACCCTTGATCTATTCCCGGCCCCTCCTTCCCCGTCCTTCACTTCGGGCCAGGGTGGCCAGAACCCAGTACAGCACCTCAGCCACCCAGTCCACGGCCACTGTAGTTTCTGCAGCTACTGCAGGTGTGAGAGGCTACCAGGAGGCACCCGTCAGCACAGCTGGTGTACCTACACCACCTGCCAAGGGCAAGAAGGGTCCACCAGCTAGCAAGGGCAGGAAAGGGACACCAGCCTACAAGGTGAAGGAGGCACCACCAGCCAACAAGGGGAAGGAGGCATCACCAGCCAGCAAGGGGAAGGAGGGAACACCAGCCATCAAGGGCAGGAAGGGAACACCAGCTGGCAGAAGCAAGGAGGCACCACCATCTGCCAAGGGCAGGAAGGGGACAACAGCTGCCAAGGCCAATGTAAAAGGAAAGACGCCGCAGGCAGGATGAATCTGGTGACTGGGGCAGGAGCAGCATCTGGGCAAACAAGACCGGCCATGGCATTTCAGCTGACCGAGGCTTCAGGGGAAGGGCTGGAGCCTCCCCCCACCATTGATAGCACCACCACCTACACCGCCGCAGCACTGCCACCTGCACTGCCAGCAGCACCACTGCCAGCAGCAGCAGCCCCAGTGGGCAGCCGTCCGAGGCTGCAGGGGAAGGGATGGAGCCTCCCCCACCACTGACAGCACCACCACCTGCCCGTTCGCCCGCACCACCGCCTACACTGCCAGCAGCACCACTGCCAGCAGCATCAGCCCCAGTGGGCAGCAGTCCGATGCTGCAGGGGAAGGGCTGACCCCCTCCTTGCCAGGATGAAGCACACTGGGCACAAGGCCCAAAGCCATCTACTAGAGAGACTGTGGCTCTGCACTCCCCAGAACCGTGCAGTGGGCAAACTGCCACTTGAGAGACTGTGGCTTTGCACTCCCCAGGACCAAGCAGTGGGCAAACCACCCACTAGAGAGACTGTGGCCTTGCACGCTCCAGGACCAAGCAGTGGGCAAACCACCCACTAGAGAGACTGTGGCCTTGCACTCCCCAGGTCCAAGCAGTGGGCAAACCACCCACTGGAGAGACTGTGGCTTTGCACTCACCAGGACATTGCAGATGGCAAGTAGCCCCCTCCAGGACCAGAGGGCAGCTGTCCAAGGCTGCAGGGGAAGGGCTGGAGCCTCCCTCCACCACTGACAGCACCACCACCTGCCCTGCAGCCAGCACCGCTACCTGCACCACCAGCAGCACCATTGCCAGCAGCAGCAGCCCCAGTGGGCAGCCGTCCGAGGCTGCAGGGGAAGGGCTGGAGCCTCCCCCCACCACTGACAGCACCACCACCTGCACCACCACAAGCACCACCACCTGCACTGCCAGCAGCACCACTGCCAGCAGCAGCAACCCCAGTGGGCATCCATCCAAGGCTGCAGGGGAAGGGCTGGAGCCTCCCCCACCACTGACAACACCGCCACCAGCTCCGCAACTGCCATCCACTGAGCAGCCGTCACTGCCGGTGAGCAGTGTGTAGTCGTGACTACATGGGCTGTAGTGTGTCCTAGCCCCTGCAACACCTGTAGGTGTGACACCCAGGTGAGAGACTGTGACCTTGCACTATCCAGAATCAGCATCACAGGGCACAAGGCCCCCTCCAAAACCACTGGAAGAAGGCATCCACTCATCCCCTTCTTGCCAGCATGAAGCACACTGGGCACAAGGCCCCCTCAAGAACCAGTGGAAGAAGGCATCCATTCACCCCCTCCTTGCTAGGATGAAGCACACTGGTCACAAGGCCCCCTCCAGAACCAGTGGAAGAAGGAATACACTCACCCCCTCCTTGCTAGGATGAAGCACACTGGGCACAAGGCCCAAAGCCATCTACTAGAGAGACTGTGGCTTTGCACTCCCCAGGACCGAGCAGTGGGCAAACTGCCCCTTGAGAGACTGTGGCTTTGCACTCCCCATGACCAAGCAGTGGGCAAACCACCCACTAGAAAGAATGTGGCCTTGCACGCTCCAGGACCAAGCAGTGGGCAAACCACCGACTAGAGAGACTGTGGCCTTGCACTCCCCAGGTCCAAGCAGTGGGCAAACCACCCACTGGAGAGACTGTGGCTTTGCACTCACCAGGACATTGCAGATGGCAAGTAGCCCCCTCCAGGACCGGAGGGCAGCTGTCCAAGGCTGCAGGGGAAGGGCTGGAGCCTTCCCCCACCACTGACAGCACCACCACCTGCCCCGCAGCCAGCACCGCTACCTGTACCACCAGCAGCACCACTGCCAGCAGCAGCAGCCCCAGTGGGCAGCCATCCGAGGCTACAGGGGAAGGGCTGGAGCCTCCCCCACCACTGACAGCACCACCACCTGCCCCACAGCCAGCACCGCTACCTGTACCACCAGCAGCACCACTGCCAGCAGCAGCAGCCCCAGTGGGCAGCCATCCGAGGCTACAGGGGAAGGGCTGGAGCCTCCCCCACCACTGACAACACCGCCACCAGCCCCGCAACTGCCATCCACTGAGCAGCCGTCACTGCCAGCGAGCAGTGTGTAGTCGTGACTACATGGGCTGTAGTGTGTCCTGGCCCCTGCAACACCTGTAAGTAGTAGGAAGGGATACCTTTAATCACCATATTAAAAGTGACAGTTATCCCGCCCCGGAAATGACGTAATATCCGGTGGCTGGGACTTCCGGTGTCCCAGAAAGCCCTCCCTGGAAGTGACGTGCATGGGGGTGTCACGTGGTTTGTGAACACGTGGTGTCACGTGTTAGCCTTGTGCCTGGGTCCTAGCCCCTGGGTGATGGCCTATGAGCTGTGTAAAAAAGTATGACTTAGTGTTGTGCAAGTGGTTTCAGAGCCTGAGAGGGACAGGTCTGGACATGTCAGACATTCATGCCCAAGTGGCTGTTAGGGTGCCTCTGCATAGGGCGGCCTGGCCAAACCTCCACACTATTGGCTAGTCCAAAAAAATAAATAAAGTGGGAATGGTCAAATGCTGCTTATGTTAGAGCCAGCCTATCGGTGTAGAGAGGTAAATCTAAAACAGAGATGTGCATGCATTCTTTCAGTGGGGTCCCAGGTGGTTTAAATTAGAAACTGACACTGTAATTAAAAGTTTGAAACACCAGAGAGTTTGTTGTGACATGGCTAATCTAAAACAGAGATGTGCCTGCATTCTTTCAGGGGTCCCAGATGTTTAAATTAGAAACTGACACTGTAATTAAAAGTTTGAAACACCAGAGAGTTTGTTGTGACATGGCTAATCTAAAACAGATATGTGCCTGCATTCTTTCAGGGGTCCCAGATGTTTAAATTAGAAACTGACACAGTAATTAAAAGTTTGAAACACCAGAGAGTTTGTTGTGACATGGCTAATCTAAAACAGAGATGTGCCTGCATTCTTTCAGGGGTCCCAGATGGCTTAAATTAGAAAACTGACCCCTGTAATTAAAAGCTTGAAACACTACAAAGGACAAGTATTGCTAACCTATAACAGATGCCTATTTTCAGGTCCCACCAATCACAGAGCCCAGGCATAATTACCACTGTGATCCTAGTATAAGAACCCCCCAACTTCACAGGCCTCTTTTTTCTGAACTATCTACTGACATTTGTGGCAAGCAGGGACGCATCAGGACATCATGGATGGAAATATGAAGGGCAGAGTTCAGACTGGTGCTGCTAAACATCTTCTACTTAAGGTCTGTAACAGTGTGGTGTGTGTGTGTGTGTGTGTGTGTGTGTGTGTATGTGTGTTTTACTATAGTTTAACAATGACATTAGCACTAACCTGTTTAACTATACATAGACACGTAAAAATGCATGCTTTTAAAAAATAAATAAAAAATAAAAAAATTAAAAGCTATTAGTGTATTTTTGAGATACTGTAATTACTTTGTGGGGTGATTTTGTTTAAATGGTACTAGTGGGGGCTTGTGCTATGTATTTGTCTGTATTTTTATGGGGGCATAGTTATTTAATGGGCCGTATTAGTATTGCTTAACTTGTACTTGATGGTTCTGGGCCTATGTATGGGACCTGTATTTTTAAAGTCTGCACATGTTATGTGGGGCTGGGGTTGTTTAATTGGTACTAGTGGGGGTAATGTGCGTTGTATAGGCATGTATTCCAGCAAGAGCGCACTTGCGATGTGGGGCGTATTTGGACTGTTTGATATGTACATTGTTGTTCTGGGGCTGTGTTAAGTCTGCACTTGTTTTGTGGGGCCGGGTCTGTTTAGCTGGTACAGGGCTGTTGTGGGGTTGTGTAGCAGTCAGTATTTTTATATGAGGGTGTATTTAATATGTGTAGGGCTGCTGTGGGGCTTTGTATGTATTTTTTATTTTATTTTGGAGGTGTAATTTGTTGGATGGTCACTGTATACTGGGGGGTCATACATTTAATAGTAGGCTTTAGGGGTAAATGAGGGGTGCTCTGGGGCCCCGGTTATTCATTTTAGAACACACAGCTGCAGAGAGCAGAGTCCTAAAATGAATAACCGGTGGGGCCCCAAATCAATCCGTTGCTCTAGGATGTGCAATTATCAACTTTCCAGGGCGTTGCTCTCAGAGCCCCACGTGGGCTCTGAGAGCAGCTTCAGGCATTTTTTTTTTCTTTTTTTTCTTTTTTCATAAAGCGTAGCGGCGACTGCAATCGCCACTGAGACCTCGTTATGAAGTTAACAAAGCTCTGCTCGAAGCCCTAGTGGGCTTCGAGCAGAGCGTTACTAGCTTTATAGCGAGGTCTCCGCGGCGGCTGCAGCCGTCGCGGCGTCCTCGTTATGAAGTTAACAAAGCTCTGCTCGAAGCCCACGTGGGCTTCGAGCAGAGCGTTACTAGCTTTATAGCGAGGTCTCCGCGGCGGCTGCAGCCGCCGCGGAGACCTCGCTATAAAGTTAACAAAGCTCTGCTCGAAGCCCACGTGGGCTTCGAGCAGAGCGTTACTAGCTTTATAGCGAGGTCTCCGCGGCGGCTGCAGCCGTCGCGGCGTCCTCGTTATGAAGTTAACAAAGCTCTGCTCGAAGCCCACGTGGGCTTCGAGCAGAGCTTTGTTAACTTTATAGCGAGGTCTCCGGGCGGCTTCAGCCGCCTGGAGACCTCGTTCTCTGGACAACGTAACTCTGTTCGGAGGTCTTCAGACCTCCGAACAGAGTTCCGTTGTCCTGGGAACGTGGTCTCCAGGCGGATGCCGGGCGATTCTCTAAAGCCGCTGGGGAATCCCCCCAGCGGCTTTAGAGACCCGCCTTGAAGGTTTAATTACCGAGAATGCTGCGTTTGTTTCAGCGGCATTCTCGGTAAATAAACCTTCTTCCGACCGGCTCACCGAGGCCTCGGGGAGTTCCCGAGGCCTCGGAGTCGGTGCTAGCCGCCAGAGTGCGGCGTTTGTTTAAAAAAAAAAAAATAATAATTAAATAAAAAGTAATGGCCCGAGGTCAGGGCCTGTGGGGGCCCCTGGGCCACAAGCGCTTGGGTCCTAGGGCCCTTACAAATAAAAAAAATTAATAGCGTTTTGGGGGGCAAGGGGATTGGGTCCCCAAGGCCCCATAGGGCCCCATTTAAAAAAAAAAACAAATACAAATAAGGCCTTGGGGGTAATGAGGGCCCTGAGCCCGAGTCTCAGAGGTCCCCAGGGGCCCCACAGGCCTACCTTTAAAAAAAAAAAAATATATATATATATATATATATATATATTTATTTATTTTTATATATATATATATATATATGTGTGTGTTTGTGTGGCCCGTGTGGACAGGGGTTTAGGGGCCTACAAGGTAGTTTTTTTTTAAAGCATGTAAATAAAAAAAAAATTGAAATAAATTTAAAAAATAATGATTAAAAAATAACTATCCCTGCTAAAAGCTTTTCAGACCCCTCAAGTACCCCAGCCCACTCACCTTAGTTCAGGATGGCATTGGATCTGATTTTGTTGCCTTGAAAAAACCCAGGACCTCACACATGTTGCATCCACATCCGGCCATTTTCTTTTTTTTTTTAAAACAAAGACTGTGTGGTGTTGGAATTGGCTCAGCTAGGAGTTTAGACTGAGCTCCGCCCCCACACATGGTTCACAGCCTTGTCCAGCTAAGGTGAAAACCAGGCATGGATCCTAGGATCCACTTTCCAGTCTATGTCTTATAGAGACAGTCCTAGAGCTAGTATTATGCAAGAGCGCCACCATGTGGAATTTGTTTATTAAACCGTGTATAGTTTTTGAGAAAAGTTTTACAGTTGTCAATATGTATTTATACTTACAGAACATAGGGATTCAACAATTTGAATCTTGACATATATATATTTTCAATTTTTTTTTTTTGTTTACATTAATTTTTTTTAATTTTTTTTTTTTTTTTTTTTAGTCCAACCCATGTTGTGCTTTTATGAAGGGTTCGGACGTAGAAGATGAATTGTGGTATGTTTAAAGGCAAATCTGTCTCTCTTGTACACAGGACTGTCAAGAGTCTGGGGAACCCCCTGTGCAAATGGAGACCGTGCAGCAAGGTGAGTTACAGGCCCTTGGTCGTTCTGAACGACGTTGTCAGGAATGTTATTTTTATTTTACTGCTAATGGGAACCCATGTGCTTGCATAGGTTATGATGCTGAACTCAGGTGTGCGCTTGCCTCTCTCCAACAAATCCTTCATGTTCAAGATGGGTCAAACACCTTGTCACAGGCTAACGTTACTGCAGGTAAATATTAGGGTTCTTTTTGTAACCCTCTCTGAAAACCTAACAAGCCCTACAATCAGACCTATATTTGGTCATCATAGTGAGTTCGTATAGTCTATGTATTATCTTGTATGTGTAACATTATTTTTTATGTTTTTTATCCCGAGGGGTCCCTGTGGATGAAGCGATCCGGAATTTGGATGCAAAGCTTAAAAGCCAGCCCCGCAAAAGGAAGTCCCCTGGTTCTAAGGACGGCCCGCCCATTAAGAAGGGCCCCTCAAGCCGAAAAACCAAAGGTGATTTTTTAGAAAATGTAGAGGCTGATGTATACTGTCCTTAGTGTGTCTAAACGTCTTTCACACCCACCGGTATACCGGCTATAACTAACCCTAATATGTATTTTGCTATCTTTACATCCTAGAATCATCACCCCAGAGCTCCGGAGACGTCGGCCCTCAGCCTAAGCAGCGGCTGTCGTCTTTAAAGGTCTGCACTGGGACTGCTCAAAACCCCACCGCGTCATCGGTACACGTGAACCAACCCGAACATCAAGACCCACCCTGCAACCTCTCTACAGCCACCGATCATGGTCCAGGTACAACTCTTAACGGCCCCACACCAACCGTCATAAAGGGAATGCCTAGTACAGCGAACACTTCTGCAACAGCTATCCCGGGGATGGGGCATGGGCAAACGGACAGTATCAATCGTACAACACGAAACGCCCAACTGTTTGTACCGTGTGAGGTCTCTGGAGGGTCCCCAAAACAGTGCAACAGTCCTAAAATAAATCGGTTGTCCTTAAAGAGTCGTAGGAAGAAGTTCCAGACCCCAGAGCTGCAATCTGGACCTTTAGACCTGTCTTTTAAAAATGTTGTTAAGGTACAACCGGCTCCCCCTAGGGCCCAGAGTTCTAATACCGGGGTGTCTGGCCACACCCCAACCCCTATAGGGTGTACAACTATCCCCTCTGTGTTATGTGACCCCTCCATGGAAAATGATCACCCTGCAGAGGATCCCTACTCCCACTGTATAGAGCTTCTTAAGGCTCTAGCTGGTACTACCCAAAGTTCTGAAGCCCCGGCATCCCCATGTCTGATGTCCCCCGATACACCCCCGGGGGCATACGACCCCACCAGTCCTGCGCCAAGTGCCAGTGCGCAATGGTCTTCACCATCCTCATCAATATACCCCGACAGCAGTATAGGGTGTAGCGGAACGCAAAATCAGAGTTTTGGAACACCCTCGAGCGATGATCAGGACTCTCAAACTCCGGGGTGTTCACACTGGAACCCTGTTTTTACGTCCCTCCCTGGTCCAGCAACAGTGAGTGGTGGTGATAACGCCAGCCATTGTCCTATAACCGGGGTGGCTCAGGGAGTTGGCAATCATACCTCTAATGTCATAAGTTCGAGCCTTGAAACCAACCTTTCAAACCGTGCTAGAGTTCTAGACAGCTACATTAAAGAAATCCATCAGTCGTTCAGACAATTAAAATGCCAGCTCCGTCTAAAAACTTTAAAACTGTGTAAGAACGACGGTAATATAGCGACATCCAGAGCTAGCATAAAGGCTTTAAGACAGCTGATGGCTCGGTGTAGAAACACAATGGCCCAAACTTGCGCTTCAACAGTTATAGCCATGGGTAACATACCATCATGACTAGGCGCGCGTACATACACAGGGAATGTTAGAGGTACTTTTACCAGTACAATGGGCCATAGGTCTAAATATGAAAAGAAGCCACAGCACCTACTTAGTAGAGCTCTAAGAGTTTTACGAGCGCTCAATAGTCAGAGGTCATGTCAACCCCCAAAACCAGCACCCATAAGACCTCAAAATATAGAGTTAGGAGGTGCTGTTGGTCTTTACAGGTCCTCTGGGGGTGGCGGTCCGAGCCGTCTCAGCCTTAAGCAGTCTGGAGGAGCCCCAGCCGAAGTAGGTGTAGGGTCAGTGTCACCATTTGTAAACAACACAAATATTGTTCAGATCGGCGGGGGACAGTTACCAAAAACCAGATGGGCCCATAAGAAGCCAAAGTGGCTTGGTAGCTCTAGAAAACGCATTGCTGTAATAAAAAAGTTAAAGAAAGCCAGACTCTGCGTTACCAGAAGGTCTAAAAACACATCTACATCTAACCATACCCCTGTGAGCTCTCCAACAACCAGTAATTCTCAAACTGAGGCTTCAGAACCAGTATTTATGGAAAGTGTGAGACGGTATAGTCGAGTTGTAGAGCGGTTTAACGCTACAGAGCACTATGAGGAGTTTAGGTTTGTTAACCTAGATCGCCTACACTCCTCAGATCATGGCATTATAGCTATACATCAGGCTGTGCAAGCGCTAATCGAACGATTGTTACACGATGTGGGTCCTAATGATTTCTTTCAGATGCGTTTTCAGGGACAGGGTCTCAATAGTCCCCTGTTTACCAGACGGTCATCTCAGGATGTGTTTGACGCTGTAACGTTTTTAGAAACCCTATCTAAACTTTTACAGAGCAAGGCTGAATTATTGGCGTACGGGTCCTTTAGAATCATCGCCCTCGTTGTTAGGGGTCGCGAGGGTGGTGCTTCCAGAGCCTTAAAGAGCGTTATGTACAGTAAAATCATTGGCAAGAAATCTCGGTGGTTGCTCGATTTTAATACCGGAGCTACCAACATGTGTCTGGCCGCAAGCATTGCGGGTTTATTGATGGACCGCTCTACCCCAGACGCCGTCATTATGTCGATGGCTGTAGCGGCACATGAGGCACTTCAGATACCGACTGACAAAATGGTCGGTTTTGGGGATCTGGGCCTTTTTGAGAACTACTTTGCCGTGACGGTTAAAGTTCTATACCACGCCGGTTCTTGGAAGTACTTCACTACCAATGAAAGTGTGAAAAACAAGACCGTGTATGTGTTGCATCATGAAAACCACTTTTACGGTGTCTTGAACCTGAAGGGTTTTCTAGGGGCCAAGTATGTGTGCGAGCATTGCGATCATATATACAACAATCGGACCAAACACCAGTGTGAATTTCACTGTAAAATGTGTCAGAGGGACGGTTGTGTCAATGACAGTGCTCAGAAAGTGAACTGCACAAAGTGTAAGCTGTTTTGTCGGTCGCAAGACTGCTTAATCACGCACATCCGCCTAGCCCAATGTGTTCTTAAAGCCGACTGTGGGGCGTGCGGTCGCTATAAACCTGTCGACCATGAATGTAAAGGCATGGAATGCCCTAGGTGTACCGTTGCTTTTATAGCCGGAACAACACATGAGTGTTACATGCTCAGAAGTCACTACCCAAAAAAACCAGAAGACTATATCGTCTTTGATATAGAGTGTACGCAAGAGACGGGTGTGCACCAGCCAAACTATATTTACGCCCACCATCTAACAGGTGATGAGAGCTGGGAGTTTGAAGGACGGTCCTGCGTGAATGATTTCCTCATCACGTTCATGCAACCTCGATACCAGGATTTTACATTTCTGGCTCACAACTCCAAAGCATATGACTCATTCTTCATTATCCGTGACCTGATACATGAAAAGTTGCCCATTAGTCTCATAACCCAAGGTTCCAAACTAATGCTGCTTAAGGTTGTACCTTTTGACATTAGGTTCATAGACACCTTGAATTTTCTGCCCATGAAGTTGAGCAAACTGCCAAAAGCCTTTGGGTTTGAAGGCTGTAAAGGTTATTTCCCTCACTTTTTTAACACCTGGGCTAATCAGAATTACAGCGGCCCTATGCCTCCGCCCGACAGTAATGGTTGCGAGTACATGATGCCCTCTGAAAAAGAGAGTTTTCTACAGTGGTACGATGAAAACCGTGAAAAATGGTTTCATTTTCAAACTGAATTGAAAGCATACTGTCAGGCGGATGTTATGATATTGCGAAAAGCATGCAACCTTTTCAGAGATGTTGTGGTGGCGATGACAAAGCGGGTCCTGTTTGTTGAAACCGAATCACTCAAGAGTAAAAAAAAAATAACTGTATACCTGGACCCATTTCAAAACATTACTCTGGCTTCAATGTGCATGTCTATTTATAAACACATGTTTTTATTGCCTGAAACTATCGCCTTAGTACCACCCGACCTCTATAACGGCAAGCAGAAACGTTACTCCACCCCCTCTATTCAGTGGCTCATGTACGTCTCTGCGCGTGAGAGCATCTTCATTCAGCACGCTCTGCAGGGTGGCGAATACCGGCTGGGTCGCTACTATCTAGACGGGTCTGCATTAATTAACGGCGTACCAACGGCCTTTGAGTTCAACGGGTGTTTTTACCATGGCTGCCCTCAGTGTTACAAGCCCCATGAGTTTAATAGACTGCAGGGAACCTCGTTTGAACATCTGCACCGCAGGACTATGGCGAAGGCGCAGTATATTGAGAGTTGTGGGTTTGTTTTGAGAACTCTATGGGAACATGATTGGGTAACTGAGCTATCGAAAGATGGTGAACTGAGCACTTTTATTAAGAGCCAGCAGTTACCTTCACCGCTGGAACCCCGTGACGCCTTATTCGGCGGGCGTACAAACGCCATTCAATTGTACCGTGTAGCTGGCCCTGGTGAGAAAATACATTACTACGACTTCACCAGTCTGTATCCGTTTGTGAACAAGGTGAAGTTGTACCCTATGGGCCATCCTACAATCATATACCAGAACTTTAAACCTCTCAAAGAGTACTTTGGAATCATTAAGTGTCAGATTCACCCACCGCGGAAACTTTACTTTCCGGTGCTCCCTTATAGAGTCGAGGGTAAGCTAATGTTCCCCCTATGCCGTACCTGCGTTGAAAGTAAACAGCTTAGCGAGTGTCGCATAGTGATGAGCAGAGGGTGCTGGAGGGGACATGGTGCACCATCGAGGTGCAGACGGCCCTAGAGAAAGGGTATCGCCTAGGTAAAATCCTGGAAGTCTGGCACTTTCCAAACACAACAACCCAGCTCTTTTCTGAGTACATCAACTTGTTTCTCAGAGACAAGCAGGAGGCCTCGGGGTATCCAGAATGGTGTGTCGATGAGCCCTCAAAGAAAAAGTACATCGCTGATTACAAAGCTCGCGAGGGTATTAAACTGAGACCGGCGTTCATTAAGGTTAACCCCGCCCGCCGTCAGCTAGCTAAGCTCTGTCTCAATTCCTTGTGGGGAAAGTTCGCACAACGTACCAATTTGTCAAACACTTCCATCGTCACAGATCCAGATGAGCTTTTTAAGTACATATTCACACCTGTTTATGACATATCCAGTTGTGAATTTATTGACGACGAGACGGCCGTTCTATGCTGGAAATACGCCAAAGAGTACCCCACAACGTGTAACAATATAAACATCTTTATAGCCTGCTTCACAACCGCTCACGCCAGGCTAGAGCTTTACAGGTTGCTGGACAAGCTTCAGGAACGGTGTTTGTACCATGACACTGACTCGGTTATCTTTGTGAGTAAAAAGGGTGATGAAGATCCTCCGCTGGGTGATTATCTAGGGGATTTGACCAGCGAGCTCGAAAAGGGGGAGTATATACAGGAATTTACCTCATCAGGCCCTAAGACGTACAGTTATAAGACCTCAAACAACAAGGTTTGCATGAAAGTCAAAGGTATCACTTTAAACGTAAACAATACGATTAAAATAAACTTTGACAGTCTGAAGGGTCTGGTGCACGAATACTCCGCCTCGAGCGATCACAAAAATAGCAAAGCCATTGTTGTAAACCAGCCGAGCATTGTCAGATCCAAGAAAAAATGGGAAATTACAACCCGACCGATGTATAAAACCTTAAGAGTAGTGTTTGACAAACGGGTCCTCACATCTGACTACAAAACACTGCCTTACGGTTACTAAATTACATTAGAGGCGCGAACTCCACCCAGACATGGACACTAGACTACAACACCCATTCTCCTGCGTTTTAGCAGGTCCCTCCAACAGCGGTAAAAGTTTTTTTATAAAGAAACTGCTAGAAAATGCTCCCGGTGTTTTATCTCAGACCCCAAACAACATTGTGTGGCTTTATTCATGCTGGCAGGATCTTTACACGGAGCTCACCCTAAAGTTCCCCCACATTCGGTTTATAGAGGGTATCCCCGATAATCTCAACGACGATGATTTGCTACCAAAACAACTTGTAAACATGGTCGTGGTGGATGACCTCATGCGTGAAGGCGGGGACCACCCCGAGATTGAGCGGGCTTTTACGCAATATTCACACCACCGTAATCTGAGCATATGTTATATAGTGCAGAACCTGTTTTACAAGGGCAAGAGCAGCCGATCCATAACTCTCAACGCCTCATACCTGGTCTTATTTAAAAACCCCAGAGACAAACTTCAGATCTCCATTATAGCTAAACAAATGTACCCCGGAAACACCCCGTTTTTCATGGAGGCCTTTAACGATGCTACAGCAAAACCCCATGGTTACTTACTGGTGGATTTGAAACCCAACACTCTTGAAGACTACAGACTACGAGCCGGCATACTACCCCCTGACTTCCCAGTCGCCTACACGCCTAAAACAATGCCCAAAACCTATAAAAAGAACAAGTAAAAAGATGCTTATAACATTTACACTCTAAACCTTGTAATATAAGGACACCACAATGTCTGCGAGGTTGCGGCGTAATTTAGGCCTTCTAAAAATGTTGATCACAGCCAGCCCCTCTAAAAGAAAAGCAATCCTTTGCGCTGCCTCGGATGATCTAGTGGCCGCCATTTCAGAAATAGCCCTAAACACCCTAAAAGGTAATGTCCCGATATCAACGAGCCAGTTCCGCGTTCTGAAGAAGAAGCGCCACATTATTAAGAAGCTCAGCAATAAGAGGGCATCGCTCCTTTCCAAAAGAAAACTGGTCAAACAGTCTGGCGGTTTTATAGGGTCGCTGCTAGGTATAGCTATACCCCTAATCACAGGGCTACTGTCGAGGTCCTGATGGAGCACGCCCACAAAATGTACCTCGTACCCCGGCAACAACTGGAACATCTGGGCCCTTCTACCACGGATGTCTGGGACATACGCAAAAACGAAACGCAGCGTCTCGATGCTGAAATCAAAGCCATTTTGAACCGAACTGATTTAAAACCCCACGACAAAGCAGGGCTTTACTCAGGAGCCCTTCAAAACTTTCTACAATACTACAAGCAGCTAACCTCTGAAAAAAACAAACTGACGCTGTATACCCCAGATGCTGAACAGCAACCAGGACCCTCTGTGGTGTCTCAAGACACAGGCCACACAACCACAACGGATGCCTTTGTCTTAGACCTTTTAAAAAATATCAGTCAGAAATATAGAGGGGCTGCTCAAATGTTGCTCAGTAAAATGACTACTACTAAAGATTTGACCACCTGGAACGACCGGGGCGAATTCGTTTACAAAGGGCAGCCGATTGCTGGTTCCCATATGTATGATCTGGTCCGGGGTCTCACACATGGTAAAACCCTATTGACACAAGACGCTCCTAGAGGCTGGGAGCAGTTCCTAAGTGCAGCTGCGGAACTCAACATTCCCTCCACGATTATCGGTAATGCAGAGAATCGCCGTAAGCTTGAAAGATTAAAAGATCCGGCCCCAGCTGTTTTTACAAGGAGCCCCGCTATATCGACACCACCTTTCTTTCCACAACTAACACCCGTTCGGAACCGTGCTGCTCTTCCTATGGAGCCTAAAAAGAGCCTATTCAAAATGAACACCTGGCTACCGCTCTAATTTTGCACACTTGTACAGTTTTTGTTAAAAGTTTTTACGGTTCGAAAAATTATGCTTCATTTTATATGTTTAACCTTGTAAATGTTAGTGTTGAAACATGCTTGTAATAAACACTTTTAAATTTTCATCAGGAGTCTGCCATCTTTTTGTTTATAAATGCTTTGAGAATGTGCGCAGTGTGTCTTAAAAAAAAAAATGCCACGGATGAAAGTATGTTTCAGATGTTTTATTTTTATTTTAGGCACACATAAGTACAAATAACAGCTTTACAGTACCTTACACTTTTGACAAAGACCATATTCTGCTTTAACAACGTGCGACATTGTCCTAGAGTTTTCATTCACATATTTCATAACAACATCATCGTTGTTTACTAGATCGTCTGAGTACAGATTTAAAAAATTTCTAAACGTTATACCTTCAGACATTTTACTAATAAAGTATATACAATGTTCCCCACATGTGATGGCCATAGGATCCTGTACCCGAAGTTTATTATACACAACAGTGGGTGATGCTTTTTTTACATATTTGAATATCGGCTTTGTATAAATACCATGCTCAGGGAATTCGGCTAAACTATCAAACACTATAACCTTGTCCACATCCAGAAACAGAGCCACCCAATGTGCACCACCCCTGTAATGGGGATCGGTGTTAAAGACGAGGGTGCGGGGCCTTTCTGGACCTATCTTTTCAGGTAGTCCATCGCTAGGGTATACCCCTAGAAAGTATTTCTTAGCATGTTTATGTCTACTTAAGAAGTCCCGTATCTCCGTAGTGTCCATTTTTATATATTTTAAAAAAAATTAAAATTTTTATTTTTTTTATTTTACACTCTTTCAATGGTAGTCAAACATAAGCTGACGGGCGTGGTTGACCTGGATAACGCTGTCGAATACAGAGAACACAACCATGTTCACATTGGCCGCCAGCGCCTGTGTAAAACGTATTTCCGCTTTTAGATTTCCGTTTTTGATCAGGTTGTAATGGTCGCCATCTTCCATGTCCGGCGTCAGGTCGAACGCAAACAGAGTGTAGCCGGCAGCATACCCTTCTCTTGAAACAACTACTCCAGAGTCCCTCAGCTGTTTCCCCGTTATCGAGACCAGTCCTAGATATTCCCGGACAAAATTTGATGCTCCAAAATTCGGGGTGAAAGGTTTTGCGGGGATCACGGCGCCCTCGTGAACCAGAGCAGCATAGTTGATATCATAGTGTTTGAAGTTGAAAGGGTTTGAGTTGTAGGCGCCACTAAAAGCGGTATTGTCCACAAACCCTATGATGATGAGTTTCGGTAACTGCCCCAGAAATAGATTCTGCTGCTGCGTTAATCGGGTTCCGGCGGGGATGCTGAATATCTTCAGAGCAACTCTTTCAATGGCATACTTGGCGTTCGATAATTGTAAAGCTTCAGCATGGGCCAGTCTGACACTTGGGGACACTTTCACTCTCTTTACAAACAGGCTCGCTGACAATATAACCAGTTTATACTGGTGTGCATCACCGCTGATGAGACAGAAAGCGTCTTTGTTACGATTGAGTTTGATCTTAAGATCGATACCGTTGACTAACAGTTTGTCTTGGAAGAAAAGGTCTGAATGTACGCGTCCCAGGAGGTCAAAATGCCTACTGCCGGCGACGAAGCTGGCTCTTTTTTTAAATCCCTCATTGTCACCGTCCAAAGCCGTGTTCTCCAAATGCGCTTCGGTATCTCGGTAGAAGAGCCCCGCTGAAAGATGTGTGTCCAGCGCATCGCGACTATAATTTAGAATACTCTCTATGTATGCCCTGTAGGCATACATGTTATCACTCTGTGTGACAAGGCGATCGCCTAGGTTAATGTCCACTTGATTAAACATTGTTGCGATGGGATAGGCTATCGGGGCCACTCTAGCATCATCCTCGATGTTGTCACCGTTCGCTTTGGTTATTTTACAGACGAGGTGCAGGAGAGTGTTGTTGAGATCAAGGTACATATCCGTGGACCCCGACACATAAAACTCTATTGGTGCAAGGGGTGTCAGAGCGGCCATCGGCGACACTTCCATGAAAAAACTGTTTTCAATGCTAGTCTGTGTGGGTTTGAGAGAAAACAGATCTAACTCAGATTTGGCGCATTCACCCGATGCACAGTGTACGAAGGCCATGATCGATGTTTTAAAAAATATTCGCACTAGAACGAGTTCTCTTCTTCCTGGTCGATCTCTTCCGTCTTACGGCTCTTCTTTTGTGAGGGCCTTTTGAAGTAGTCCGGCGCTTCTTATAGGGCCTTGGTGGACCCCGACGCCTCGAAGCCCTGCGCTTCCTTTTAACACCACCATGCGCTTTATACAGCAACCCCGCTCCTTCTTGGGGCTGTCTATTCATGCGTTCAGCTACCGCAGACGTTACACGACCCACGACATCCTGGGCGATGTTTGTAGCAGCCGCTTTAACATGAGGTTTTGCAATTTCGAACCCTCTTCTCAAAAAGGGCATGGCTCTCCTAAACATGCTCCGGAAGAAACCACCCAATCCCGCCCCATACATAACCGGAGCCCCTTGAAAGTAGGGCTGGGGGCCTCCATACCCCGCCTGAACTCTATAATAGTCCCGGTACATAGAGGGATCCCCGTAGGTTTTCATGATGACCATTGCAGCTGTCTAATAGTCACCTTCGCGCCGTGGCCTTAAAAGCTTGACAATAACTTTCCCGTATTTAAAGGCAACCGTCTCCGACTGATCGTTGTACACCATGATGGTTATAGTGTCAAAATGGTTTTTAGAAATTGCAACATAGTCGAGTTTGTGATGTTGTATATTAACCATTGTGTTATTTTCGCCCTGCACAGGGACCCACCTCAACAGAGGTGAATAACTGTCCCCGACCCTCTGAGGCTCTACAATATCGCTATAAACGTAGAGTGTATAAAAGCCTCCGTTAATATCGGGACATGTAGGGTCTGGATCCACCTGCCTCTGTTGATGTTGTACTGTCCCTAAAACCCGCTGAAATTTACCACTACATTTAAACACAGTACTGAGCTCAGGGGCTTTAAGAAACACTTTTCTTCTAACGTAATCCAACACCAGATATATATTCGCATACGTCTCGATGCTGCCTATAGTTTTGTTGATGGCCTCGACTACCGCCGCTACGGTGGGGTAATAGCCGTGTGGGAAAGACAGGTGATAGGTCAGGGTATCCTGAGGGCGCTTTATATGAAATTTAACATCGGCCTTTGTAAAGGTATTCCAAGTTCTAGGGTACTGTATTTCCGTTAGTGCCACCTCCCACGGACCTTTCAAATCCACTGGTTTTGCAAGTTTCACCGTATAACTCGAAATCTGATTGTCTGGGAACATGTCCTTCGAAGCATTGGATGGCAGCGTGATATAAAAAGGGGAGTTCTCCATCATGGCGCTTACAGCTTGACCTCACACAACGTGCAATGAGCTGGCCAGGACCCAACTGTTAAATTTCTCGGGCCACCCACGCCATTTGACCAACGCCTGTCTCCGGACACCGCTCCCTTTCCTTTTCAGAACCTTTTCAACCCTGTACACCCTGTTCGGATCGTAGGGCACCTTTTGCAACTCTTCGGTGTAAAAGACACCCGATACCTCTTCCCCAGCGTAGTCTTTTAACCTGTAAATATATATCCCTTCTTTAAGCTGCACACTTTCCACTATGAATATCTCATCGCTGAATGTTTGCTGGTAGCCTTTGGTGAAGACCCCCTTCAACTTTGAAACCCTGACATGATCCCCTTCTTTTAAATTCGGTTTCTTGACCTTCGGCGTGAGACGCCCGCCGTACACCGTTCTCCACACCGTTAACGAATTATCCCTTGTTACCTTAACAGGGGCCATTTTGATTGTCCTGTGGTAGGTGGCGTTATAAACATCTATAAAAGCCTTTAGAACATCCACGTATCTGTAGGTGTTGTTGGCGGTGAAATATCACCACATCTTCGACTTTAAAGTACGGTTAAAACGCTCTACAACAGCAGCCTTTACCTCGGTGTGCGTTACAAAATGTTGAACAGCGTGCAGGTCTAATAATTTTTGGAAATGTTTGTTTAAAAATTCCTTTCCGGCGTCTGTTTGTAGTTTCTGGGGCACACGCCCGCTAGCGAAGATGTCTTTAAAAGCAGCTGTAACGCTGGTACCACTTTTATCGTTTAATGCCTCTGCATAGGCGTATTTGGACAAGACATCTATGACGGTTAATATATACAGGGCGCCATCGTTATGTTTTGCTAGATCTTGAAGACTGATTATGTCGGCCTGCCACTGATAATCGAGCTGTGGCAGTCAGAGTGTTAAAGTGGCTGTATGTGTTGGCATTTTCCGCAGTGGTCATAATTCCATTTTTCTTACCGCCGGCCTGTTGGCGGTATTACCGCCGCTTTATCACCAACCGCCAGGGCTGTAATGAGGGCCTAAGTTTCCCTGTAGTGCCTAATTCTGCTACCATAATATCATGTATCGTGTTCACAGCTAAATGGTATGCTGTTATTGATCACTATTCTGCATTCTTTTCCATTGCTATACAATTTTGTGGGGGCCACCTAACAGGGCAACAAGTCCAACAGGACTTTACAGACTCACGCTAAATATGATGTTGACACTATAGTTTTTTCTGATGGTTCTACAATGGTCCGATATGCTGATTATTTTTTTTACTTATTTCTACCACTGTGAGCCAATGGAAGGTTGAGTCACTGAATTTTCTAACTGGGATTTAAGGAAAGTGGCCCTGCACCCAGTACAGCGCCACTTTCCTTGAGCCCCTTAGTGCCCCTTTACTGCCACCATGTGTGCGCCGATTCTACGATAAAGAGCACCATGGCGCAGGGTAGGGGGCAATAAAGTCATATTTTTTAAGCTTTTGATGTACTGTTCAGTGTTAGCGCCAAAATGTTAGGACTAACCATGAATGGTACATAGAGGCTCATTGTAAACAATGGTGTGCCCTTTTAACACCTGCTCTGAGTAGGCGTTAAATGTGCCAAAAGAAATTATGCAAAGAAATCTCTTAGATTTCTTTGCGTCATTTCTTCGGCCCCCTCCCCTTAGTGGGGAACTCCCGCTTTGCATACATTGTGCCTGGCGCAGACATAATGTAGCGCAAAGGGTTACAAGGGTTACAAAGTGGTTCAATCCATGCAGTGCGCCACTTTGTAAATATGCTGTGGGGAAAAGGCCACCTTAGCGCCACCTTAGCATAAATAAACGATGCCAAGGTGGTGTCAATGTGGCCCCAGGCCCTCTTAAATCTGGGCCTGAGTGAGGTCAGCCTTTTAACTGTGGCATTCAATTTTGGCCTTTGATAATGTGTAATGCTAACTGTATTTAGTTTATTATTTTTAGTTCTTTCATCTTTAGCTTGTACAGACACTCATCTAATTAGAGCTTTCTGGGGAGCAGCTTATCAGGGGCACTTTTGAGGGAAAAGTGTTTTTTTATTCTTGAACAGACTGACGAGGAGTTCGCACCAGCTCATTTGCCATCATCTTCTACCCCCACAATCGGGACAATCCTAGATGCCATTTTAGGTCTGAGATTTGGGGGCAGAGTTGCACTTTTTGACGCAAACCTGCATTATTGCAAGTTTGCATCAAAAAGTATAGCTCCATTCCATGACGCTGGCCGGGTGCAATATTTATGGAATGGCGCTATCTGGCACTAAGGCCCTGTTAGCATACTTGGAAAGGACGCTACCAGGGCCGGGAAGGCATAGGGGGAACCAGGGCTTGTGCACCAAATTATGGCGCTACACAGTGTAGAGGCAAACAAATTTCCTCTAGGCCATGTAGCACCATTTTCTGGCGCACAAGCCCCATGGACATGGCTCCTGTCTTAGTAAAGACAGGAGCCATGCCCACCACCCCAATGGCCATGCTCAGGGGATGAAAGTTGCCTGGGCCTGGTAATTGGGGCCAGCGCCGTGCAGGGGGCCCCAAGTCAGGGCCCCGAGCGGTGTTTGGCAAAAAAATAAAAATACTCACCCAGACTTACCTTGGATGGGTACCCCCATTCGTAGGTGACCTCCTAGTGTGGATAGAGGTGGGTGGGGATTTCCCTGGGGACAGGGAAGGGCACCTGTGGGAAATTTCCATGGTCTCTGACCAGGGAAATCTGCCTACAGGTCCCCTTTTGCCTGCCCAGACCCAGGCATTAAATAATGGCGCTAAGGAAGCTTAGTGCTGTTATTTAAGGCCCACATCCCCCGTGCTGGATTTTAGCACAGGGAGATAAATATGGCGCAAAGGCCATATCGTCCTTTTCTGGACAAGATCGCCTATCTTGCATCTCATTGACGCAAGGTAGGTTTTACCCTCCAGAAAATGACGTAAACTCCATTACTTTGGCACTAGACGCGTCTAGCGCCAAAGTATAAATATGGAGTTAGTTTTGCGCTGAATTAGCATAAAAAAATACGCTAATTCGGCGCAAACCTAGTAGAAATATGGGCCTTAGTTGTTACTGCCCCAGTCGTGTGCAAGCAAGAAAGGATCTAATTAAACAGGACAGCTAGGTGGCTGCACTGAAGGCAAGGCAGTCTGCGCCCGTCCGTGCTCCGGGTGAACTCAGCGCCAGCCACCCTGGCTGGTTTCCTGCACCACATGACTGATATAGCCAAGGACATTACTAAAGCCCCTTTCAGTTCATGGGTTCTGTCTGAAGACCACATAGAGAAGGGTCATGACAGAGGATGGAGAAGTGGGTTTGGCGACTTGAGGTCATGAATTTATGTTACCTCATGTAGGGGCATAAGTGAGTGAATGGGGGAATAAGATGAACTATGTTTAAGATTAAGGTCCGATCTGCTGTAAAACATGCAGAGGAAATCGTTGAGCTTCTTATCCAGGATAGGCTTGAAGTTTTGCTTCTTACTGAAAACTGTCTATCCTGTACTACTTTCCCTGATATTGCAGCACTATGCCCTACAGTTGTTAATATTCTGCATGCCCTCGTCGTCTTAAACGGGACTGTGGTAGCAATTATAGCAGGCCCTCATTATTCAATTAAAGAACTCGCTCTCATGGATTTACCCTCAGCAAAGTTATTAGACTTTTCTTTTGCATCTCCAGCCTCTGTTCCGGTGGGTGGTGTTCTATGCTATTGCCCATTAGGGCCCATGGGGTCTTTATTAGAGTCTTTGCCTGATCTATTGTTACCTTTAACTCTATAGCATGAAAACCTTATAGTTGTGGGGGTTTAATATCTTAGCCACCAGGCCTCGAAGGGCAACTTTAGAGCTCTGCCAGGTAGTTCCCAGTCCTACACACCCAAAGGCCACATGTTGCGCCTGACTGTGGTCCGAAAGAGTTAGTGCATTGCCAAGAGAATCTAATACAGTTATGGACTGATCACTACCTGCCATTACTTTTTTGAGAAATAGCATAAACAGCTGAGACTTACTGATGCACACTTCAAAACTATTGAAAAGGCTCAGTAGAACTGCCCATGCCCATCACTTGGGCCTTACAATTGACCTAGGAGCTATGTCCAGTGGGTTAACTCAGCTTTGGATGTGGCTCTGTGTTTAAAGATTAGTCCTAAAGCCCAAAGATTTTGCCCATTGGTTTACATTGTCTCTGAAAGAGGCCTGGCGTGGCTGCAAGAAATTAGAAATAATTTGTCGACAGGATTACTCCCCTTCTAGTAAATGGTGATTGGTAATTTAAGATAAAGCAGATTATGAAGTAAAAAAAGATCACTGCTGCTCAATACGCCTCAAAAGAAACATTTGCAATAGCCGGTCCCTATCTATACCGAACTGCACGGCACAAGCTGTTGAGCACTCACAGGGACTTGAAAAAAAACTTCCAAACACTTTGAAGATAACATGATCACCACATGCAACTCGTTGACATCTCCAGTATAGAGCCTGAGGCTGGAAACAAGGAGCCAGGTTTACTATCTTTTCAGGCAACACAGTGAAGCAGTTTAACTTATTGTGCTGCATTGCGTGAAAGAGAGATTGGAAATGCGCCATATCTACTAAAATGTGGCACACGTCTGCTCTCTCATATGTCTGCCACGCTTCAAGCAGACTAGCACCAATGCAGGCAGCTCTAGCAGCATGGTGCAAGGGTGCCTGTATTACAAAGAGAATTGTTTTTGTGCAGGAAGGCATACCTTCCTGCACACAAAAAATTCCTCTAGACATTTTCTTCCTTCTTTGTGTGCTGCATACTGCAGCACAAATAAATGAAATAGTGAGGAGGAAAAAGATTTTATTGATTTTCCATTTTACGCCATCTTCTGGGACATGTAGTAATTTCACGTAATCACAGGTTTTCAAACCATTGCAATTCTGTGATTTCGTGAAATACATTAGTGGGTACATAGGAACACCCATGCTCCACCCATGGACCGCCTCCCAAAACGACATGTAATGCAACTGAAGTAAAACATATATTGTGAGACCTCAGGGAAACTAGTAAAGCCCACTAAAACCAATTGGCAAAATAAGAAAAAATATAATACTAAATGTCACAGATTATACTTCAGGCCAGCTCCCTACAATGCCCAATTTAAAGAGACACATGGCTAGCCAGAACTAGAAAAATAACCAAAGAAACACAAGTGCCACTTTCTCTCTATATAACAATGGTAACAATGGGAAGAATTATTACATGTGCTACAACAAAAGTCTACTAAAACGTACCCAGAGCAACAAGTGGATGATGGAGGACACCTTCAACTCATGCCCTTCACCTTTCACACAAATCTACACAATTCATAGAGAATACCAAAACACCAACATATGTTAGCCAATGCAATTTTACCAAACAAAGTGCAACATACCAGAAAAATGAAATAAAATCCAAACCCAGCATTTGTAGTCCACAGAAAATGATTATCGACTTTGAGCAAGCAATGCCTTCAACCACTTAATAAATATACAGTTATTGAGATGTTTTACAATCAGTTTTATCAAAGTATCGCAAGACGTCCAAAAATCAATCAGGATTAAGTATAGAATACTCCAATAATGCTGAATTTGCACATTAAATTAAAAATAATCACCTTTCTACCAAATAAATAAAAAATGTAACTCTGTTAATCAACTACTTTGAAAATACTTGGATTGACAGACTGCACTGTTCTGTCCACAGACGACAACCCAAGTATCATATACCATGGTGGGGCGTTTATGACAATACCATGACAAAAAACAACAATGCAGTGGAAGGGTGGCACATTTACATTTAAGGAAGTTTAAGGTAAAGTCACTCAACACTGTGCCAATTTTTAGACATTTCAAACAAGAAACAAAGCTTTTTTTAATTTATTCTCTATCTTCAGACTAAGACCAATGCAACAATAGAAATAGCTGTTTCTTCACGTAAAGTACAAACAATGGTATGGAATCAATTCGGTGCTACGTGAATGTAGACGAGAAGGTTATAGCAATTCATATCTAGCTTATTAGACAATGACAATGTATAGGTGATGATTTGATTTCATTAGTGCAAAGGCCATAAGAAGTTCATTTCAGCAATGGAAACCTCAACATGGGGGAGGGGAACAAAGAAGGACCGCAGATGTAAGCAAGAGTCAGTGGTTTTCATTAGCATAACACAGGAGTGTGGAAAGGCGGGATGACAGATCCTGTGTTTGCGATAAAAGGTAGTCTTACAACGGATCCCATATATGCAGGGGCATACTAGTTAGGGGTAGCATGATGTAAGAGAGCATGGAAAAAACTGCAGTACAATAGGCCACAATAGAAAGGCATAGCCAAGTTGTGTCTGAAGTCTTCCCCCACCTCCATGACATCTGTCAAACTCATCACAGGGTATTTAGACAAGTTAGATGGGGTGTAATGTGTCTGATGAGGAAAACAAAAATGTATGGGACAGAGCTTACCATTGGGGGAAAAGGGTTGAGTTAGACTACATGTTATGGCCCACTCCCTATTAGAGATATATTTACACTAGTCTGCTTCCCAACGGGCCCTGGGATGCTGAGAACCTAGCGGCAGCTCAGACTGCACAGAAGCGTAAAGATGAGAAAAAATATGTTGCTTTGAGGGTGCCATGAGTAGGAGAATAAACGTCTTACATTCAGATGGTGCTGCTAGGAAGTTATGTGTTATGATCCCGAAGTCACACTCCGATACAGAAAAAAATGAAAAAGTCTAGCAAGTCAAATCGTTTGCTCGTACTTGTGGTTATTCTTTTGCAGAATTGCCCATCTGGGAAATGACTACCCATCTCTCTTACACCCTAGCACAACACTCTCTTGTAGTACTGAGCACAGTAGGAACATGGGGCCAGATGTATCAAAGGTTTTTACCCATTCTGTGTCTATGGGAAAAAGTGTTCGTACATATGGCCCATGGTGACATGTTGTCTACACGAGTATAGTCACTTATGACCAAATTTCGCTTGTGATCAGATCCAAGCCTGCTGTGTCCACACTACAGTATACATTTTGCAGTGAGGCTGTCATTTGTTCTGGCAATTCAAGGCCAGAAGATGAGTGGGATATAGTTGATCATGCACAAGTGCCTAGTGTCCAACACGCAACCTTGGCTCAAACCATTCTTTATAGGAATCTTTTTTGACAGTGAGCCACTGGTGTCTAAAATTACTTGGGCCCAATTTTGCAAATGCAGGCCCTGAAGGAGATATAATGAATTCAATCCCTAACTGTCTTAACATATTCCATAGCAAATTTCTATCTACCATATCAAATGCGGCGCAAAAATCCACAAAACAGCAGTACAGGCTTCCTCGCATTTCCATTGATTTGTTTGCTAAAGACCATAAACTAAAGCAATGATCTATTGTTGAGTGCCCTTCCTTAAATCCACCTTGTTCTACCGGTATCAAATCCTTTTCCTCTGCCCAGTCTTCAACTAACCCCAGCAATATCTTTGTGAATACCTTTTCACCTACTTCTAATAAATTTATCAACCGATAATTTTTAGGTTGTGTTGGGTCTTCCTTCTTATGGATAGGTCTTATCACAGCTCCCTTCCAATTCTCTGGAAAACGGCCGAGATCAAGAATCTTACCAAATGTATCATTAAAAAATGTAGACCACCAATCAATATTTTTTTTAAATATTATAGCTGGGAGACTATCCGGGCCTCCCGCTTTAGTTTTAATTTCTTTTATTTTTTGTGGGGCAAAAGCTAATCTCATATTCTCACCCATCTTCCTAATGACACCATGTCCTTCATCGGTGCCAATACCATCATATACGATAGACAGATATTTACACCAATCCTCTTCCCCAACCAAACACTGCATGGTTCCTGATACTTTCCCCTCCTTTCCCTACTGCCAGAAACCCCTAATATTCTTTGTTATTATCACTTCAATCATTGTGTCCCAATTTTTGTTAATATATTCCCGTTTCTTTTGTTTTATGAGTGTTTTGTATCACAATTTTGCCGAACAGAGCAGCACTTCTATGTCGGTAGTAGGTCTTTTCCTTAATTCCCTTTCTAATCTTCTAATCTTTTGCTTTTTACTCCTACATTCCCGATCAAACCATGCTTTACTATTTTTAATCTTATATTGTTCTCCCTTCATCTTTCCCACTTGCTGTTTTTTTCATTTTGATTTAGGCAATCCACCATTAACGCAATGGCCTTATTAGTCAACAGGAACACAGTAATACAGCAGTATTTTCAATGACACACAGGTAAGAGTCCAACCCGTCATGTTACATATACTTAACACCTACTACCTCTCTACTGTCTGACCTTTTCCCCCTGTGTATAGTAACTGAGTTGGGACTTTCCCTTCCAATTTCAGAGATGTGGGCCATACTGCGTGACATCTGCTTTGTTTCCCCATGGACTACAGCTGTGTGACAGTGGTATGTTGGCATCACAATGTAAATATGCATTTTGGGACGGTAATGTCTATTACATTAGTATAAAATCACAGCCAGACTCCTGATTGTTTTGTCGAATAACTGTTTATTTCAGTGTCCTATATTGGTGGGTGGTTGCAAGTCGGTGAGGGGTGATGGTGGAGGATTGTCCATGGCAGAGTCCAGACTATTAGTATCACAGGTGCAATGTTCAAATGCCTGTGGAAAGTGGAGCATGGGCAGTATAACAATGGACAGGGTGTCAATGTGGGACAGTAGGATGACAATCAGGGAAGTATCCTTTCCTGGCGGGGGTCTTGGCATCTTACTCTATCTTCTTCCTGGATCTCAGGGCCCGCTTGCAGGGTGGTTCTCCTTCTGCAGGGGGTGGGGTGCTGGTGGCCTGTTGGTCCTGTGGCGGGGCCTCCTGTCCACTAGCGCCGGCGGAGGTGGTAGGCAGTTCTTGGTCTATGCTAGTGTGAGGGGCCCTTTGTCCTGACACAGTGTCCCGCAATGTGGTGACTACCTGATTCAGAGCCCCTACAATGGTGGCCAGGGCAGAACTGATGTTTCGTAGTTCCTCCCTGAACCCCAAATACTGTTCCTCCTGCAGAAGCTGGATCTCCTGAAACCTGGCCAGGACCGTCGCCATCGTCTTCTGGGAGTGGTGGTAGGCTCCCATGATGGAGGAGAGGGCCTCGTGGAGAGTGGGTTCCCTGGGCCTGACCCCCCCCTGTCGCACAGCAGCCCTCCCAGTTCCCCTGTTTCCCTGTGCCTCTGTCCCCTGGACCGTGTGCCCACTACCACTGCCCCCAGGTCCCTGTTGTTGTTGGGGTGGGGGTTAACCTGGGTGCCCTGTAGTGGTGGACACACCGCTGATTGACGTGTCCTGGGGACTGAGGGATGGGCCCGCTGGGTGGGTGCTGTGCTAGTGTTGCCAGAGGGGGGAAGGTCTGCTATGGGCTGTGGCTGTCTGAGGGGAACCGACTGTCCCGAGGTCCCCGATGGGCCGGGCTGGTCATCTAGATCCAGGTCGACAGAGGTGCTGTCCTCACTGTGGGCCTCTTCTGGGGGTGGAGTGGACATTTGTGGACCCTCCTGCGCAGTGACGTGGCGTTCGGGTCCTGCAGGGGTATAAAAGTATGGTTGTTGCATTTGTGTGTGCCATAGCGTGTAATGGGTGGGTGCCCTTGTACCCCAGTGCTGGCATTCCCGTGTGGGGGCTTTTGTGACGGTGATTTGGTGGGGGATGGGTATGTGCAGTGGCCATGCTTTGGTGATGGGTGTCCATGCTTTGTGGTCGCATGCAGGGCTTGGTGTTGGGATGGGTGGGCTGTGATGTGGAGACATTTGCAAGGAGCAGGATGTGATGGGGGTGAGGGTGAGAGTGGGGGTATGAGTTGGCATGCTGGTGGGGTGGGGGGGATGAAGTAGTGAAGATGAGACTTACCAGAGTCCATTCCTCCAGATACTCCTGCAAGGCCCTCAGGATGCAGGATCGCCAAGACTTGCTCCTCCCATGTTGTAAATTCTGGGGGAGGAGGTGGTGGTCCGCCGCCAGTCCGCTGCACCGCGATGTTGTGCGTGGATACCATTGAACGCACCTTCCCCCATAGGTCGTTCCACCGCTTCCTGATGTCGTCCCTATTTCTTGGGTGCTGTCCCACAGCGTTGACCCTATCGACTATTCTGCTCCATAGCTCCATCTTCCTGGCAATGGTGGTGTGCTGCACCTGTGTCCCGAAGAGCTGTGGCTCTACCCGTACAATTTCCTCCACCATGACCCTGAGTTCATCCTCGAAGAACCTGGGGTGTCTTTGCGGTGCCATGGGGTGGTGTGGGTGATGTGTGGGGTGGGTTGTGTGGTGATGTGTATTGGTGTGTTGTGTGAAGTGCGTGGAAATATTGCTGGGTGAAAGTAAAATGCACGTCTGGGTGCTCAGTTCTCTTTTTCTCAGTGCGTGGTCCCGATTCTGTAGAAGTGGGGGTTTGTGGGTGATGTGGGTGTGTGTTTTATATTGTGTTGGGTGTGTGGGAGTGGTGTGTGTATGTGTAGCAGGTGTGTGTTTTTCGATTTGTCCAATGTGGATGTGTTTTGTAAATGTGTGTGTATTTTGAGCGCGGCGGTGTGTACCGCCAATGGATTACCGCGGTTGAAAGACCGCCACGTGGATTCATGGGTCGTGATAGTGTGGGCGTATTTCTGTTGGAGTGACGGTGGAGGTTTGGTCATCGCCAGTTTCTCGCTGGCCTTTGGTGTGGCGGACTTTTGTGGATGTCTGCATTTTGGCGGTTTGCCTGTTGTGGGTCAGAATGACCGTGGCGGTTTACCGCGGCCGCGGCGGTATGTTGGCGGTCTTCTGACATCGGTAAGCGGCTTTTACCGCCAAGGTTGGAATGACCCCCTTAATTCGCCCATCCTATAATTATCACAAGGGTATACCGAGGGCTTAGGACAATTCCTCCACTGTGGGTCATCATTTCCAGTAGCAACAGTTACACTTAACCTACAGTTGTTTCCATCCACACACCTTCTTTGGTTGTTACTGTATAACACGTTACATTGCACTTGGTTAGGGAACAATCCTGCATGACATATAAGGACCCTCCCTTCTTGAATCTCGCACCCTAACTCTCTTTGTTGTACTAATCTTATACCCTCCTTCCCTAATTCCGCCTCTGCTTGCAGTACCAAATGTCTAATGAATTCAGAGTAGAAGAGTGCTTTAGTCACCTCTTCCCCCTCCGTGCTTAATATGAATCCAATTTTCTTTATGTCATCTGACTCAATTTCACATAGACTTGGACACCAGGCCATAACTTCTAGGAGACGGGTACGATTCAAAGGTTTTAGCTTTCTATGCCTTTTCCTCCCAATCTCTCTTCCCCATGGTGCTAGATAGATCCACCTACATTTACTTCTGCTAGGGCTCTCCCACTCCCTCTTTTCGTCGAGGCTCTAAAGTTCCATTATTTCCATCTCCATCCCCAAAGCTGTTCTATGAGTAACATCCTTCTCTTTTTCTTGCTGGCTAACTTCTCTAACTTCTCTGTATGGTATGATAGGTACTTTTTGAAGCGTAGCCCCTTGCTCTAGGGCTGCAACTTCCCACCCTTGTCCTTGCTCTATCCTTGGGGTATTGGCCTGGTCTATCTTTCCCTCACTTCCTGCAGAAGTTTTCCTCCCAACATTCCTTTGTTTACTCCTACAGCGAAGATCATAGTAACAACTATTAAACCCATAACCCTTCCTCCCCCTTCTGTGATTCCTCTTTATCACCAGCATTGGTTATTTAGAGACATATACTGATGCTTGGTCTAAGATCTGTATTTGATCTATTTCCCCTCCTTTATTACTGGCCTCCCGGGTATCATGGATATCATGAGTATCTGTTTCTTGATCTCTTTTTTCTAGCACTGGGCGTACTAGGGTTGGCATACTGCTATTAATACATTTTAACTCTGCTGTCATCCCTTGCTGTTGATTTTTATGTACTTCTTCAAACTATTGTTTACAGTCAGTACTTCCAAGATCGCTTGCAAAGTCTTCTGCATTAGGAACATTACCTCCAAGATTCAGCTGGTACAGCAGTAGTATCAAAGACGGATGCAGATGCGGAATGTTTACCCAAAATAGGTGACAATGACAATATATCCAAATTTTTACTTCCTTCTGCAGTGCCCCCCCAAGCCCCCTCCAAAAATCTCCCCCCTCTCCAAAGCCAACGGTATCCTCTCCTCAAAGTTTTCACTATCCCTTTCTTGGGGTGAGATGCAGGGGATGGCGATTGCCTGGGTTCCACCAACCCCTCACACCCACCACCCTCCTCTGTCCTCCTCACTAATAACAAATACTCTGTTTGCAATAAGTCTGAATTCGGGAACTCATTCCTCTCAAAAAACTCAGAATGCTCCCTTACACTCTGATTGGCCTCGACCATATTACTCCCCTTTGATAGCTGTGATGTGTGTGTTTTTTTTTAAATATCGCCCAACAAAATCTCTAATAGATGTTCCAAGTGGAGTTCCTGAGGATCTTTCATGATTATCCCTGACAGCTCTAGCTGCTCAACTAACTCTCAAGTCCTCCTCCTGTTCTGATTCAGATAGCTGAAGTGCTTGCTCCCCTCCTGCTGCTTGATCTCCACACAGCGGTGAACCTAGCGACGGGTATTCCTCCATGGACTCCCTTGCCTTAGGGCATGGTTTTGATCCCCTTTTTCCAGCGCCACAACGTGATTTCGCCTTACTCGTTGGCATTATATATATATCCCTCTTTAGGGCGATACTCCACACACAAAATCTCAAAAAGGCACAGGGATGGATTACACTGAGATCTAATTGTCTAATTATAGCTGGTCACTTTCTGGGGCAATTTATTTCCAAACTTCACAGAGTCTGCTGTAGCCTGATCTCCACAAGGTCCTTCAGCAACTTGCTGCTCCTTGCTGCTAGCTAGAACACTGATACGGGGGAGGAACAGACAGGAACAGAGAGCACAGAAAAACACAGAATGGCCTTCCTCAGAGGCAAGACTGAGACCACCACATCAACACCAGCTCCACACCATGACCCCCAATAAGCTCCAAGCCAAGCTCCGGCTCCAAGCCAAGCCTCGCTCCAGCCACAAACGCCCTTGAGCACCTCCAATTTTTCCTTTGTCCTTTGGTTCTAGCCTTCCTTCGACTGTAGCTCAACAGTTCTGTATATATATATATATATATATATATATATATATATATATATATATGTTTATATCTATAATTAAAAACCTACCGCAGCTTCACGGGCGCTTCATGGTAGCTGTCTAGTCACAGGCTATGACACGAACTCCAGCAGAACTCGAGCAGCCTCTACCTGCCCCCGGCCTCCGCTCCTCTCCTTCTCCTGCCCTCCTGTCCTCCACTCCCTCCAAACTGTTTGCTGTGGGGGCCTTGTTGGCTGAGGGCTATGGGGGGAGGCACAGACAAATGTGATGGGTGCCAAGCCAAAGCCCCAGATACACTCAGATGTCACTTCTTCTGTCCTCCTGCCCTCCAAAGATCCGTATGGTAGAGGGGGGCTTTGCGCTCTGGGCTTTGGAGGCTGTGAGGGCTATGTCGACGTTTTAACAATTGGACGCAACTGTACGCATGCTTCCCTAGCCCCTTAGGAGAGCACACATTCTCCGGATGTTCTGTGGGCAGGTCCGGCCCCGGCTCCGAGGATCAGAAGCTCCAGAACTCTGCTAGCCCTGCTGTGCCTCGCGAAGCCGAAGCTGACTTTCTGCGCCTCTGCGCCTCCGAGGTCCTGCAAGGCCGCGACTCTGATCCGACCCGACACCTGTACTGCGCCTCTGCTGTTGGGAGTCAAAAACGTGGGTAGTGTGAAGGAAGACAACCACCACTTCTTCATCGGGTTTCAGTTGATGTAGGAGGGTAAAAGCATCCTGAGGTTAAGGGAAGCGGACCGGTTGGGGATGCAGCCAGCTTGATCAGGAAAGACTAAGGGTTGTATTATGAGTTTGGCAGTACATGGACTGCCATGGCGGCATTGGTGCTCCTACCGCCATCAGGTTGGCAGTCTGACCGCTGTATTATGAGTCATACAGAGCCTATGGAGCAAAGACCGCCCTGGTCCCACTGGCACCGCCAGGCAGCACAGACTGCCGCAGTTATGAGGCAACACAAACAGGCCGGCGGAGCCTTTGTTGGCCGTCGGACACATTATGAGATTGCACACTGCCAATGTGACCCTGGTTGTCCAACCACCACATCTCAGCAGGCAGAAACAGAGAGTATAAAGGGAAACACTCACCTGCAGGCAGCTTTACATGTCCGGTGCTGCCATGGAGACCATCACATACATCCTGTTGCTGATCATCAGTGGAGCACAAAATTCATGCTGCCGTGGGCGCAACCGACCGTAAGTACAAACACCTACCTGTGTCATTACGCTCAACACTAGATTGAGGTGCCGTAAGCCACTTCATATGGGGGTCACTCTAAGGGCACTAAGCACAATTGTCATTGTGTCCCACATCAGAATCATACACTATGAAGGACACATTCACAGTCACAATATGCCCCCTTTGGGCGGGTCACTCACGCTGAACCGCAACACTGTTCAAAAACACACACCTGTCAACTCAGGCACAGGGACAGTGAAGTGTACACAGCATTGTCTCACACAACACCAGCAACACACCAACATCACATCTACAGATACAACTCACACACTCACATTACATACATGGCATGGCCTCACATTCAACACACATATGTATGGATGCTGCATGGAACACAAACACCACTCCCACTAAACAGCAATGCAATGGTCACACAAGGGTCACACACCACCCACATTGCAACACAATGGAAGAACAATGGGATCCAGAGTGGAGAGAGAGACCAAACATACAAAGATCACATGTAAGCAATACCTGCACAATAGGGATGGGGCCATCAAGAGCACTCAGGGAAGAAGGCTGCTCTGAGACACATATCACTTTGCACATGCCCCTTAAACAACATTTGCACAGGAACTGGCCCTACTTGTATCTCATGGACAAACAGTACTATACCCACATGGCATGCCTATCTGCACAGTGTGAATATGCAAGTCAACAAAGCACAACCAACTCCAATTGCATGGGACATACCTCTTCATGAAGTAGCTTTAGGGTACACACAGCTAAATGGCACATGCACAGTGAAATGCAAAGGTAGCACAATTGAACACACTCCATGTCTGCACCAACAAAACTCAAGCTGCCACACATTAGATGAATCCACAAACTATATCAGGGGGACAAGTTTAACACCATACATACTCACATTGGACAACACAAGATGAAATACTCACCATACCAAACAGTACAAACTGCCATGACACCACCATTGCATTTACACCCACATATCTAGACAGTCAACATTCACCCTTGTCTTGGGGACACCAGCACTGCCCACAAAGTCAGATATTGCAAACAACAGCCAATGGATCAGCAAGTAGGCTAAAACACACACAACTATAGGCAGACAGCACAAGTCACTCAAGAACAACACAAAGGTAGAAAAGGGATTGCAGGACAAATGAATGGCCAAAAAAACAACTGGGTTTATTAAATTCAAACTTTTCAGAGTCAAAGCCTTTGGCCAGCCCATTTGGTTCCATGCAGGCATATCACTGTGCTGTCACTTGACTCCTAACTGCCAGGGAACCTCCACGGGGGGCATCAAGTGGACAGAAAGACACCTAAGGGAATCATCTTTGAGGGGTGGGGCGAGGGTTGGATTTAAGAGAGGTGGGTTTAGGTTTGGGAGGGATGAACTGCTTCTTGTGAGGATTGTGCTTCTTCTTACAGGGTGTGCATGGGTGCTTGCAGGTGGGGCAGGTGTGACAGAGGAGGACTTGGGATTGGAAGGGTGTGGTTGGGAGATGGGTCAGGCTTCTTGGTTTTGGGATAGGGTGGAGAGAACAGGGGAAATGTCAAGGTCAAACAAAAAACTTTCTTATATATGTGGGGACGTTCAGCAGAAGGGGGTGGGGATGTGGAGGCCAAGGGAGTGGTTGTCTGCTGTGTTGGTGTAGATGTCATGGGTGTGTGCACGTGTGAGGTATACTTGTGTCTGTTGCATGGGTCAGCATGTGCGTTTGTGGGGCTGGAAGGTGGAGGTGCTGGGGGATGGAGTGGTGGATGTGTGTGCTTGTTGGGGTTGTGTCTGTGGGTAGTCTTGATGTGGTCGATGTCTGCCTGCATGTTTTGGTGGTGTCTACGGGTATGGTGGTAGTGGTGGATGTTTGTGTGTCTGTTGGGGTGGTGTCTGCAGGTATGCAGGGTGTGGTGGGAGTGTCACTGACTGTTGTGGTAGTGCTTGTGGGTATGCTTGGTGTTATGTGTGGTATGGTGGTGGTGGTGTCTAGGGAGGTGGTGACTGCTGTTGTGTGTGTGGTACATTTTATCTGCTTGCATGCCAGTGTGTTTTGTGGTGCTTGTGTGCGCTGCTCTTGTGTGTTGAGGTGGGTGCGTACGGATTGGTCTATGTGCTTGAGATATGCAGGGGAATAGGGGGTTTGGATTGGGAAGAGGGAGGTAGAAGGGGGACAGAAGGTGGGGTGACTGGCTGCCATCAGTATGGAGGCCAGAGCCTGAAAAGAACTCTGTAGGTTAGATATTGCACCATGAATGCCCTCCAGGAATACATAAGTCTGCTGCAGTTGGGTTGCCAATCCCTGGATGGCATTCACAATGGCTGTCTGACCCACAGAGATACTCCTCAGGTGGTCAATAGCCTCCTCACAGGAGCTTGGCGGAAGAGACTGTGGCAAAGGAGATGCCCACCCTCTTTGGTGAGTGGGCACAGCCAACTGGGAGGTTGGTGATATAATGGGGGTGGTGGGCAAAGATGGTACAGGTGTATGCCCTGATGGGTCCACCACCATTAGGGAGTGTCTACTGCAGGAAGATTCCTATGATGAAGATGATGTCCTGGTCTCCCATTTGGCACTTCCCTCACCCTCCAGGCCCTTTGGTTCCTTGGTATCTTGACCCGACGTCCAGTGGCTAGATTCGTTCCACATTCAGCGGTGCCCTTTCTCCTTCGCTTCCCTAGGCTGATGCTGTAAATACAAAGAGAAATAGGGTCACCATATATCCATGATCACACTTGAAAAATAGAATGATTAGCAGACATCACCATGATGTCAACTAGACCCCAGCAACAAACTCCACCAAAGTGGCACGTACATGTGCCCTACCATATGCATGGATGCCATCTAATATGTCAACAATGGCCCACAAGAAAATCAAGATCTCAGACAACTGCAATTGCATGGCTTGTCGAGATGGGGCCACTCACCTGAAAAGCAGGATGTCTGCAGGGGCAATGGTATACCCCGACCTCTTTGAACACCTCTCGGCACGTCCTGGTGGACTGAGAAACCCCGGCAGGTGTTCCAAAAGGAAAGGGGGAGTGGAAGAGAAAGAGACAAAACACTGCCATGTCTTGCTGGTCCAGCCAGGAACCCTATATCTTCGGGTGGGCAGGTCGTTGTTGACAGAGTGATAGTAAAGTTAGTGCACTCAACTTCCTTGAAACTGAATCTCTCTTTCTGATATAGACACGGGAGCGGTAGAAGAACACCGGGATGCTCCAGCACTTTTCTTGGATAATACTAGCTGTTGCCACAATTACTGACACTGCATTACCAGAAACCCAAACTGAGTACCATAACAATAAGTACTGCGACACTAGGGCTGGCTCCACAGAGATTCACTGTTGCCTACTCCAATTAGAACTGTGGTTCCACTTATCATGCACAAGAAAGACAAACAAGGGCATTAATTATATCACGTATTACTTTCCTACATGCATAGGGTTAAACTAAAAGGAACAATAACAATCCAAGAAATACAAATGTCCAGTCTGGGTTTAGGGTGGCACAGTTTGGTTTGGTTTCAAGGTGTGTGTGAAAAACCCTTCAAAAGCAAATTCCTCAAACCTGAAACAGGGGTATGAATGGCAAAATTTAAATCCAAGAGTTATGCTATTAAAGAAAAGTCACTTTTTGTAGTACTTGAGCTCAAGCAGATTTCCTGAAGCACATTTAGGCAAGTAACTGCAATAATAACGTAGAATGTTCAGAAATGCATTAGTCTCTTCAAGATAAGCACTCTGCCAAAATACGAGGTCTGAAGTACACCAGCTATTCTCGGAAAGCGTGGCGCTCAAAGAACAAACTCCCTGGAGAATACTAGTCACTTAGCTGCAGTCTTTTCCTGAGTGCTGGAGGAATGCCTGGTGTCAGCTTGTACAGGAACGAAGAAAAGAATTGCCTCAAAAGTCCTGAATACAAGGATGACTGCAGGGGCTGGACTGCCAAATCAGATGATGAGATCAGGAAGCAAAACAAAGCCAAGCAGGGAGGCATACTTCACTCTACTATTTGCAGCTAATCAGGAAAGCAGTTGAGTTTGCACATGTGGATGAGTCACCACACCCAATTAGAAGCACATCTACACCACACCCAATTAGAAGCACATGTCTACACCTGCTCACATTAGCAAACAAGCATTGGTAAAACAAGCATTGATAAAACCAATTGTGTAACACAGCACATTATCTTTACTTAGAAACATGAAGGTTTAACCAAGAACAGAGATATGATTTAACCCTATTCCCTGGGGATGCTGACAAATAACGCAGGCGGCACCTTGGGGATTCCTGACATGGCTGAAGTTGTGCAATCACAGTAACCATTAAATCAATAGAAGACATCATCACCCATGACACTTTGCCCCATGGAGCAGACCCCAGTTACCTGTTGTTGTACAATAGTAGGCCAATGCCGACTGCATTCTCCCAGATCCCACACAGGATCTGCACACATCTATTTGTCATATACATAATGACCCAACAATAAGAAATGATGCTCAAAAATCATTTCATCTTGATGACGAAAGTACAATTGCCTGGAGAAGGTGACATGGAAATACTCAGGTCACATTTGAAGCAGTTCCACAAGGCAACTTCACCAAGTGATATTTATCCCAATGGATTCAAGGAGGTAGTACTAATATTGCTCAGATAGGCCACATGAGTGGCATGGAAATGGACACTGTAAACATCATGTGTTATACGGCAGGGAGAGATGTCACTAAAATCCACAACACAAAGAATCATCAAGCCCCTGGGAAATCACCACTAATGCCTGGCACCCCTTACAATAACATTCTGTGGGTGCATCAGTAGACACCATTGTTCCCTTGGATGTTGGAAAGGCCCAGAGATTTGCAAGTACTTGTTGAAGACCCTGAACATTTTGCCTAATTGAAAGCTGCATCATTGTCTCCATTATGGTCATGCAGACCCAGATGTCTGTGGATGCATTTTTGTACCCAAACACATGTGATTTCAACATAACTGCAAGTCACTCCATGATGGATGCCAACAGCCAGGTTACAAACCTTACCCATGTCACATGTGCAGTGCACTTTGCTATATGATGCCACATCAATGGCATAGAAATACACATTGTGGCTCAAAACTCAAAGCCTCACCTGTCATGTCCCTCATTGCTACTGCAGTTGTACATGTCAAATGACATGCTATGATGCATGAGGGTATGTGTCAGTCAATAATCAATGGTGACACACTCCTGTATGTGGCACAACATGAAATGTACCCCCATTGTAAATGTCTTATTCCACATGCAGGTTGCCCTGAACATATAAGTGAGGGAATATATACATCATCCCACCAACACAGATAGTCCATGCATGAAACAGCAACTTATAAATGTTTTTCCAATGAGAAAGGGACACATGCTGACATGTAGACAGAAGGAATGTTGGCAACAGTGATGGCACACAAATCAAGTCAATGGACATTCCCCACTTACCAAGGGAACATATAGATCAGTAGCTGCACCCAATGTACAATGTCTGCTCTGTCACATGTATGATGGCCATCTTCACATTACAGACTGTAGTGAGGCATCAGCACCTGTCATATGCTGAAGACAATAAGTCTCTGGGTGACAGATGCCAAAATACCCATTTACTCAGACAAATGGCTGAGGACAGTGATCCATCACTTCCTTACTTTTGGCCTGTAATATTAAGGAATGGTGGTCTGTTGCACAGAATACACACTACAACAACAATCAGTACTTGATTGATCACTGTACACAGCCATATGTCATCCCTGGAGAGCAAGTTGTTTGTGGATTGTACACAGTTGGGTCCTACGGCCCTGGGCCAATAGGCAAGGCACTTCAGTATACAACACATGACATGTCTACACAAACATTCATCTACTGTGTTACATATGGCTCATCCTTAATCGTCAGGGGGAGCTGTCAGAACCGAAAACATTCACTTGGCAATATGGCAGACAGGAATATGCCCTGTGCTCACCCTCTTGTGGATACTGTGCTGTCCTCAAACACCCATCTAGGTCTGGGTAGGCCACAGCCAAAATGAGGGCCATTAGGGGGGTCATGGTCTGACGGGCACCCCACCTACTTTGGGAGGACAACCCCAGCTGGACCTCTGTGATTTTCCAGGCCCAGCATCTCAGGTCCTCAAACCTTTTCCTGCAGTGGCCGCTTTGCTGGCTATAAACCCCAGGGTCTGCACCTTCTAGGCAATGGCTCTCCTTAGTTCCTTTTTTCATGGCCGTTGACCTGCATGGATGCTAAAGAGAAATCAAGAGATTATAATCACAAGTTTCATCACAAATGGGTGAGTCACATACATGTCAGTAACACCCAGCTAAGACGTTTTTTATTTGTCAATACTCCCCAAGTGTGAAACACGCAAGCCAGTAAGTGCAGGGACATGACTACAGACATATGTATTTACATCTGCAGACTAACCCACTACCCTGCTCATGGTCTACAACTATTAAGCAAGCTTACTGACATATGGCAGCCCACGCTCTATCAACCTGTACCTTGATGTGAGCTACTATCAAACGCAATACACCTATGTGGCTTCTGAAGTGTAAGCTCCTTATGCATGAATGGACCAACACATTCACAGTCTGTTAGAATAACTCACTGCATGCAGTCCCTACAGGCAGCTGCCAGAGTAAAACACTTCCAACATTACACATGAGTAACAATCAAGGGGCTGGCACGGTGGGTACAGAAAGTGTCTTCCTTGTACATGTTTGACATGTGGCCTACCAAATTCAGACTCATTGCACTTCAGGGGGCCGGGGCTTGTGGTATGTATCTGTACCACAGAACCTTTGGACATATGTGTCTATCCTACGGAGATAGCATCCAACAAAAGCATGGATTGTACAGTTTCTGCAATGTGACCAAGCTACTGAGTCACATATCATGGCCTCCCAGAAATCAACACACTGTCTGCACTGTGGGACTGTTAGTTATTCAATATGCGTGTCCAGGACAAATATGACCTATGAGAAGGTGACACCAGAGCTGTGGGAGTAAGGGAACGTGTCATGAGTCTAAGACACACATTGACAATGATACTAAATGCACATATGGACAAGATTAATGATTTACCTTTGAACCCATTCCTAATCTAGTCAAAGGAATGAGGCATTTAAGGCAGGTCTATCCACCAGAGCATAATGTTGGCCACTTGACAGGATCTGCTGGGGTACAGGGAGTGGGCACAGTGCTGCAGATGCATACCCACAGTGACTCTACTACCGCCTAGACTAGGTCCCATACTGGAGATATATTTGACAGGCCCTGGCCTCTGCAGGCCCAGCTGACATAACCTTCATGACACACTGTCCCATTACTTCCATGCATCCATGGCTTGGGGGAACTGTGGACCTCATAACAACCTGAAAGGAACATCTGGAAGAAAATCCAGAAGTTTGAAGAACTTTTGGAAAAAAGCTCCATAAAGGGATGACCCTCGTGGCACCTCAACCGCCACCCGTCCTGACTTACAGGTTCGTCCCAGGTGAAGAAAATCTCGGAAAAAGTGACTAAGTCCGAACGTAGGAAGTTGACCGGGACCTCCCAGTCAGTGTATCTGAAGAGGGCTCATAGGACGTCGGATCAAGATTAAGGGTTCGCCATGGTCAAAGGATTTTCACTTCGAAAAAAACAAATAAGTCCGAAGGTAAAAATATCCACGAGGGCCCCCGCGACGCATAACCGAGGAAGAGTTACAGGAGGTTGGATTGGACCTTCGACTCAGTCCAGCTGAACAAAATCTTCAGAAAAACGACTAAGCCCGAAGGTAAACTTTTGACCGAGGCCTCCCATGAGCTGTAGCCGAGCAGGGTTCCATCGCGGTCGGCCTCAAAATTTGACTTTGTCCCTGTCGAGGTGAGAGTTGATGACCAGATTTGCTCTGTTCTTTTATAAGAGCTATAAAAGCATTATTCTTTAAAAAATCATATCTCCGGTTCCCCTTGTCCGAATTTAATCATTTTGGTGTCATTTTAAAGATAAAAGTATAATCTATGTTTATACATTGATGTATTTTTATTGTGTTTTGTGCTTTACTTATTTACTGTAAGTCTTGTCACTCGTTGCCAAGCTACCATGGGTTGAGCTGGGTTTAATTTTTTGAGACCTAACCAGACCTAAGTGGAGGTTAGTGGCCTATTTGTAAATGTAGATACTTACCTGGCCTTACCAATAATAAATTTTCCAACAATTGAATTATGATGGGCCTTTGATCATGGACTGCTGTACTGCCATCTGTCTGTATCTTGGATTATGTGATGTTGGATTACTTTTGTGTGGTATGTGATAAGGCTCAAGCTGCTGACATCATCCACTTTAATGTTTGGCTATTCTACAGGACAATGTCTGACAAATCCCTCCCTTCCATGGTCTTTGGGCTGTACCCTGGAATATGTACTTTGACTCAGTATGAGTCAAACATTATCATGTCACAAAGGTCGAGACATGGACAGCCTATGTGCTGTACACTGGAATAAAATGTTTGGTATGACTAGACACTTGTACTAATGTATTTGTGTGTAACGGTTGTAATCCTGAGTAGGGCACTGTGTACCTGTAACGTAAACCCTCCTTGCACAAGTAAGTCATGTCTTCATCATATGGTTCACATGGTCTTATACCTCTACATAGCAAAATGTTGAAATTAAGCAAGCAGACAAGGAGTTTGTGATGGGTGTATTAAATGCAGTGTTGCTAAAATTTTATCAGAAAAGAAGAAAAATAATAAAGTGAAAGTGTCAGTCATGGTGAATGAAATGATTGGAGTGGAAGCCACACCAATGGGAGTCTATAGTCCAGAGTACTCCTCCTATTGGAATTGGTGGGTAGTACAGGATCAGTCAACAGAGTGCATGTGTGGCACAAGAGTTAATTTAGGAAGAGGTCACTTGCTGGCAGTTGTGGGTGTCGTGCCATCCGCACCTGGATTCTTCGCCGGACATCCCTGCTTGTATGGAGGGGGGGATCTGATGATAAAGAGACAGGACTGTCAGGGGCTTGTTTCTCTGGCAGGGCCTCCCTTCCAGTGGCTGGCACCGATGAAGAAGGGCCTTGTGTTGATGCGCCAAAGGAAGGGGTAGAGTGGTGCTGTATAGCCCTGCTCAGGGTTTTGTTAATGTTTTTCATCGTCCCTGTTAGGGAGACCATGTTAGTATTGTGAGCTCCCACTGTTCACGCATTTTCCTATGCAGGTCCCTCTGTAGCTGCTTTTTTTGCTGGAGTTTGGTTACTACCTGGCCCATCATGCCTTGGGACTCCTGAAAGACCCCCAAGACGTGGCTCATGGTGTCCTGGCCAGGAGCAGCCCTAGTTGCCTCATACCACTGGCCCACAGCATCCCTCCTGTGCATCCTACCCCCATGGTCCTGTTCCCTTGCCCCAGGATGCCCTCTTCCACTGGGTCCTGGACCCTCATTGTCTGAAGTGTTGCACTGCAACTCATGATCCAGGACTGGGGGCACAAGATGGTAGACACTGTGCTCAGGATACAGGTTTTGGGGCGAATGGTTGCTTGTAATGTTGAGGCAACTGGGCTGTGGCCTCAGTGAAATTCACTGTTGGTGTCTGACCAGGTTGCCGAGATGGGCCACAAATGTCGTACACGTCTAGATGTCCATGAGTGTCTTTTTCACCGAGGGCTTCATTGAGGGGGGTAGTGGCAGTCTCTTTTGTGGCCTCTGTGTGCCCAGTGGCAGCTCAACCTGTTGATGTGAAAGATACAATGTTACTGGTTAGAAGTCATGTCACTCCCTCTACTTTGTACACTTGATAAATGTCATCCCCACACGTGAATACATGTCATTTGTGAGTTTAGAACATAGGGTAAATGGAGGACTGAACACTGGAATAGTGTTCTGAGTTACTGAAACATTGCCCCCTGGCCTTAGCAGTCATGTAACTCCCCACACTACACATTCTGCACAAATATCATCCACCCAGGTTAATACACTTCACTTGAGAGTAAAGACACAGCGATATTTAGAGAAGAGAACACTGGGCTGGTGTTTGGAGTGACAGAAACAAGGCCTGCTGGGAGTGTGGTTCTAAAAATTCTGGACCCATGTAATTTACTTTGCCACAGCAGTACGATTTTAGTATCAAAAGACCGATAATGACTAGTACACTAAGCATGAGCATTTTCGCTCAATTCCAGCAGCGTTTTCACCTCGAAATCGCCATTTTCGTCCTGCACTCGTGGCTCCCATTTTATACACGGCAGCCATTTTTAAAAGTTGCCCTCACATAGGCTTATAATACAGTCAGATTTGATTCCAAGGACACGTACACCTTGATTGACTTTTCTCTGACCTGGGCAAGCTGGAACCATTGCCTCAGGCCAAACCTGTTTGGTCAGTCCCTCTCCCAGTGGCCGAATCAGATAGCATCAAGGCACACCAGGCCATAAAACCCTTATTATCGCTCACACACCCTGCCTAACTTGCTCACACCTGCACCTGCTCTTTTCTTCTTCTTACTTTACGAGGGGGAGGTGCCCATTTTTATTGGGGGTCCACACTTATCTGATGTGAAATTCTAGGCCTTGCCGGGTAATTTATTATGGGCTGGATGACATGAAATATGAGGTTTCATCATGACACTGGTTTTTCCTTTGTAGTGAAAACATGTGAATGACCAACCAAAATGTCAAGAATGTTTGCCTGAAGCTTAAAAAACTGTATATAAGGAAACCTGATTTTGCATTGACACACAGTCTCCTGAGAACATACAAATCGTGCTGTTGTACTTCTAGGACACTTGTCAATTGGTTGCAGCCAATAAATTCGATCTTTGACTTCACCTAGAAGACTCTGAGTTTCTGTAGTCTGAATCAGGAAAGTACCTGAGGTCTTTGGGTGTACCCTGGCACCGCTGGGTTACCGGATCAGTACCGGTTCTGAAAAACCCAGTACCTCAGGAGTTACAGTCATGACACTCTCTCTAGTATACCCACTATACAAATGGTATCCCACAGGTGACTACACTTCAATTGAGACTTAAGACACAGTGGTCCTTAGACAAGGGAACACTGTGCTTCTGCTTGTAGTTACAGAAACAGGGCCTCCTGGCCTTAGCAGGCATGTCAGTTCCTGTACTACACACTATATACAACTATTATCCCCCAGGTGAGTACACTTCATGTGTGAGTTACCAAACAGGAGTCTTTGGAGGAGAGGACACTGGACTGGTGTTTTGAGTTAGTGAAACAGTGTCTCCTGGGAGTTGCTGCCATGTAACTTTCTGTCCTACACATACTATTCAAATATCATCATCCCAGGTGAGTACACTTCAATTGAGAGTTAGGGCATAGGGGTCTTTGGACAAGAAAACACTGGTCTGGTGTTTGAAGTTACAGATACAGGGCCTGCTGGGAGTTGCAGTCATGTCACGTCCTCTGGTTCCCAACACTTGGCAAATGGTATACTCCCAGGTGAGTGAAGATTGGAGAGATTACAAGCAGGTGTATTTGGGCAAGGGAACCCTGTGTTGGTGCTTGGAGTTACAGACACAAGAACTGCTGGGAATAGACGTTATGTATCTTCCTATACTATCCACACTAGACAAACTGGTAATTGGACAAGAGAACACTGGGCCACTCCCTCTGCTTCCCACATTTGACAAATGGTATCCTCCCAGCTGAGTGAAATTAAATTGTGAGTTGCCAGACAGTGGTCTTTGAACAAGTAAACACAGTTCTGGTGTATGGAGTTGCTGAAACAGTGCCTCCTGTGAATTGCAGTCAGGTCACTCTTTCACACACTTGACCAATGTTCTCCCCCCAGGTGAGTACACTTCAAATGAGAGTTCACTAACAGATGCATTGTAGCATGTGACCACTGCGCTAGTGTTTGTAGTTACAGGACTAGTGCCTGATGGGAGTTGTAGTCATGTCAGTGCCTGTACTAAACACACATGACAAATGATATCTCCCCAGGTGTGTACCCTTAAATTGATAGGTACTGAACAGGGGTATTTGGAGAAGTGACCACTGGTCTGATGTTTGGAGTTATAGAACAGTGCCTGCTGGGAGTTGGAGCCATATCAGTCCCTGTGCTACACACACCGTACAAATGTCATCTCCCCAAGTGAGTACAATTCAAATGTGAGTTGCCAAATAGTGGTCTTTGGACTGGTGGACACTTGGCTGGTCAGTGGAGCGACAGTAAAAGTGGCAAAAGGTGAGCTGTGGGCATTCATGACATAGCACTTAGGTGATATATTTTCATGTTGTGACTTCCTGTCAAGTCCTAAGGATGAAGGATGGTCAAGCCCTTCTCCTCCCAGGGAAAGAGATTTAATGGGGCACTGGGAGGGTCACCACCAGTCTTCCTGGCATGCTGGTGGTACCTGGAGACCAGGGAATGGGCCTTGCCGAGAAAGTCATTCCACCTCATCCTAATGTCCTCCCTTGTGTGCAGGGTGGTGCCTAAATGATCCTGTCTCACATTTCCATTTTCCTACTGAGCGGAATTTGCTGGACTTGTGCTCCAAACAATTGTGGCTCTACTCTTATGAATTCATCCACGGTGACTCCTAACTCATTTTTAACTGTGCCATGGTGGGAAAAAACAGGTGACAGTGACTTACTAAAGAGGGGAAGTACAAAAGGGTATGACATTAGCAGTGATACACACAATCCTGCCAAAGCACCGCTAGCACCGTCAGTGCGGCCAGCCAGCTGTGGTCAAGTAGAGCCACCATCAGTCCTGCGTAGACCATGTTTCCGCCAGACTCATTATGTACACCGCCAACATAACTGGAGCAGTCGGACCACCACAAAATTCCAGACAGAAACTAATATAATAAAAGGAGACACACACCTCCAGGTAGCCATGCTCATCCAGAGCCGCAATGGAACTACTACTAGATGTCATCCCGCTGCTCCTGCTCACCAAAAGACAAAGGAATCATCACCAACGAGGAAGACAGCAACCGTAAGTACACACACTCACCTGTTACATTTGTAAAATGTATGAATTACACCTGTTACATAACATACCATGGGGGGGTGTGAGGACTATAGTTACAGGTAACAGTACAATCAGTACAGTGACAAATACACATGTATAAGAAAAAACACATCCACACATACACAGCATGTACACTACAGCCATCACACACATACACACCTCACATCAAGGACACACACTTATGTATGGCAACACAGCACAGGGTTAGCCCCACCAATTCACATACAACAAACAAACTTGCAAGAACAACACCACAACCGCACAAATATGTACACATGTCAAATACTACAACTGACACTGATGAGGAACTCCACACATACAATACAATATAAAACCATCTCTGATAAATCACACACAATCACACCATCAGTCAACCCAGCAATCGACATACACATCACACACACAGTCACCGACCCTAATATATCATGCAGAATACTCACAGACTCAAACATGGCAAAAACACATAAAGGAACATAGCACATTTCAGCCACCTGGCCTTGATCACACACACATAGTGATTCCCCACAATGTGATAAACACTCCTAACAGTAAGTCACATAGAGAAAGGCCAGACAGGCTATGTGAGTCGTTGTGACTTATAGAAAAAAGGGTGGGCCCTCTTGGAATGGTTACAAACATAATCTGCATATTGGTGGGTCACACAAGTACTCATATTGAAACATAATATAATAAATGCTAACTGTTGATATGTAAACTTATTAAACACAAAAGAATGTCATCATATCTAATATTGTCAACCAATATACATGCAATACTACTACCTCATAAATCTTAATGTCACTGATATAGCCCAAGTGGGCCAAATAAAGGGAGAAAAATCAAAATCATCAAATTGTCAACCAACATACATGCAATATTTTAACTCATAGGACTTGTTATCACCAATGCAGCTGGAGTGGGGAAATGACTGAACAATTATCAAAAGAAAAAATAAACCACAGTTCTTGCTATTATTTGTACAAGCCACCAACTGAAAAGTTCAAACTGATAATGCATGTGCTTGCCCCAAAGAGAAAATCACAAATGAAACATAGAAAATAGGGCCAAGTCAGATACTTCTGACAGGAAATGTCTGCAAATATGATTGACAACTAACAATGGGACCAATGTGCAGTTTGACTCAGCCTTAAAAAATACAAAATACACATATCACAAAAATATATCACAACGGTCCTCTCTCCTGAACAGGAAGAGTCCAGCTACCAATGTGGTAGTAGAAGAAAGGTTAGGGTACTAACATACCAATGTATGCAGTTTTTTGCATGGAGAAAAGCGATCCAAACGATTGTCAGTGGAAGCATGATTGATATTGTTTCTTATCAAATGATCTCTTAGACGTTTATTCCTCTTATAAGTGAAGCTAGGTTGCTATCCAACATCTGGTGTGCGGTTGAGTAACATGAGGATATTCCAATTTATGCACATAATGGCACCCATGTCATTTTATTTGTAGCTATAAGTGGTAATGAAACTAGTAGTGTTTTTTGTATTATCGACCCTAGGCCTGTTATTAAACAGAATGGTCTCCCTCAAGATATTTATAATGCAAGCCTTTTCCTTCTCTAGAGCCCATATAGGTTAGCCTCTCTCTTGAATATCTCTAGCATGATAGTCTCCTCCAGGGTATAGGCTTCTATAGAATTGCAGTTTCTTTTTGCCCTCAGCAATTCCAGAAATGGACTGTTCCATTTCACTTGTTCCAGGTGACTGCTGAGGGCATGTAGAACACTGGTACTTGCAGTGGATTTTCTATATAATGAGGTGTTAAGCCTGTTATCCTCGACTGTGACCAATACATCTGAAAATTCCAGTCTATTTTTGCTGTTAGTGAAGGTGAAGTTAAATTCAAGCTGTTACATTTGAGTCTGCCTATGAAATTATTAGCTGATTGCTCTGAAGCTCTCCAGATAATGAAAAGGTTGTCAATGTAGCAAAGCAAGATAACAGCTCTCTGCATATCTTACACCGTTGCAGGATCAGTGGTTATCTGCTCCACCTACCAGCCCATGAAAAGATTCACAAAACTGGGGGCAAAGCAGAATCCAATTGCAATCCCCGAAAGTTGTATATATACTATATTATTGAAAATAAAAATATTGTTCTATAGACAGATCTTAATAATCTCTAGGAGCATGTTGGTATGAGCAAATAAATACATAGGTCTTGCTCTCAGGAAGTGCCTACAGGACTCAATGACTTGTTCTTGATTGATAATAGTGTAAAGGTAGCATACATCTCTAGAGACATAGGTAACAAATCATTAGACCATTCTATCCCTTCTAGGTGGCTAAGAAAATCTTTAGTGTCCCTTATATAGGATGGAAGGGCCTCTGTCTCTGCCGCTTTGTGGACCCACCATCAGACCCCTTCTCAGGAGGCAATATTCCTCTAAGAAAGTGTGAACTTCTCTGCAAATCTAGAAGTTGATGCCATGCTACCTCCTCCATCCAAAGCATCTATATCGTTTTCCACTTCCCAAACTCACTCTAAGATCGCTGTGTCATATTTTGTAGAACCAGTCCCTTTGGTTTATGACCAGGAGTCCTCATATCTTCGGCTGAAGGTCTGCATTCTGCCCTTTTGATAAGGTAGGGTTTATCACTTTGTGGGGGAAGCACTGTAGGTATGTGATCAGGGCTAGATGGTAAAAAGAGGTCATGTTCCAAGAGTGCCGCCATTGGCTCTAGGCGACACACAGTGCACCAATGCAAGGGCAGGAATGGGCCAAGTAATGCTAAATATGGTGCATTCCTGCCCACTCCCTGTCATGCAACCCAGTGCAGCAAAGTGTCTTGCTGCATGACATTTTGATAAATCTGCCCCTCAAGTACTAGATTTGTCTGAGTTCATTCCTTTGAGTTGCCCCATAGTTACTAATTCAAGGCTTGACAATGCTATTTGGACATTAACATACATTTCAAGAGTGTGACCCCATCACTAAAGCATTTGTTTAGCAAATCAGAACATCTTGATCGCTTTATGAAATCAGCAGAACACTTGGCAGCAGAGAATAAGACATCCATGCCCTCTGCAATACCTTTGCAATGAGGAGAAAGAGAACATCTGGTCCTATCTTGAAATGGGAGAAAATCCTTCTGATTCCAATACCAGAAGAATTCTCTAACTTTAAAAATAATCTTGAGCCACGAGGCAACAACTTCCTTCACTTTTTTTACTCTGTGTGACAGTCAGCTCACACAGCTTGCTGAAATCACACAGACACAGAGTGAAAGTAAAAGCTGTCGGTGCCATTAGGAGCAGCTGCTTTCACTTTGATTAGTGCTTCAGGTTATACATCCTAGCCTCCATTCAGAGACAAGAGAGGTACAGATAGAAAGAGTCTATAGTGCTTATTCCAATGGTATTCTTCCCTAGTGAATACCTGCCTGGGTATTGCCACAAGAGGGCAATCACCAAACATGGATCCACACACTAGCCATTAGGGATGGCTTTTCAGGGGGTATACATGGCCATGTGCACCTTCCCTAAAAGTATGAAATAGTTCAAGTTCAAGTTTATTTATACTTAATTATAAATATATATATAAATAGTACATGGATTGGATTATTGCTTTACCGTGATCAAGACTGGGAAGGTCGAAACGTGTTGGTGTTATTTGGTGGGGTTTTTTCTTGTTGAATTAAAGATTAAGCACAGAATTCTGTGAGTGCGGCATCTTTAACCTGTATGTTAAGCTGGCATGAAGATTTATTGGGAATAGGTCCTTTCCCTGATGCTGGCACCGACACTAAGAGCGCGCCTTTTCTGTGGACCTGATGGAGTGTAATAAATATATATTTATACTACTCACTCCATACAAAATAAAAAGCAAATACCTTCCATTCTAGTCTAAAAGTTCTTCCTAAATTTATAAAATATAAAATCAGTATAACTAACCATAATTTTTCTTCTAATTATACATTTCATAAAATATTACTATTGTTAATTGTTTTTGCTGAGTGAATCATCACATGCTAAAGAATGTTAGTCATTAATGAGCTAAACATTATCTCGCTAAAAAGATGTGCCAGAATTAGAGGAGTTAATGTACGGATTTTGGGAATATTTGAAGCCATACAAGTTCAAGTTAAAAATGCATGCATAAAGTTCTTGGAAATCTGGATCCCAAAGATGACTGGAACATCTTTTAAAAAAAGAGTTTGAAGTAGGAAGAGCTCACAGAGCCCCCAATGCAACCTGCATTTCATAAAATAACCCCCAGATCAATTGTTTGCAAACCATGTAGATTACAACACATACAATCCATTGTAAACTATATGAGTAAAAATAGCATTATTTTTGGGAAAATAAAAAAAATCTCTTTTGCAGGTCCCTTTAGATTTAAAGTCTTACTAAAAAACTCAACACACATTTTTCATGTTGACAAGGAACTCAAAAGATTTCTAGCTGTATTTGACAATGCTGAGGTGGAACCTACTTTTCAATGGTCAACACAAAAGTTAAACCTCTCTCAGACGATGAGTGACTCTAGGTAAGAGTAATACAAAGGGTACATCATAATTGTATTACTGTGAAGTAAATAGATATCAGGTTATTCTCATTACACTGTAAGAATCCTAAATTGCTGCATTTTTTGAGGAACAATCACAGGTAATGCATTATTTTAAATTATACTGTATTTTCTTATAACGCCTAATCCTCTATTTTGTGCACATTTCAGCTAACTTCAGACTCACGTGTATAATCTCACGCTCTTGCATAACCACAAAGATGGTAATTTTCAATACATTGTATAATACCAGTAAGGAAACAGTTTTTTTGCAGGTTTTCCCCCAGTTTTTGCCCCCTTTGGACTACTAGGTGCTGGTTTTTCGACTTTGGGAATGCACTAAGGCCTGCCAACCAGACCTCACTGTCAGTGTTCTAAACCCTCACATATTATTTAACAAATTGGTCATACACAATTACCACGTGTTTACTTACTTATTAGCCCCTAGTATACGGGCATGTAAGACAGAGTGTCCACCCAGGGTTGCACCACAGTTTGTGCCACTCTGAGAGAGACAAAGGACACAGTGTCTCCCAGGCTGCTATTGCGGAAGGGCAGTGTTTACACTGCTAGTTCGACTTTACAATTAAAACTAATGGCAAGGCCCCCACTTCCCTTAACCTTATATGTAAGCCTCCCTTAAAGAAGGGCTATGGAGCCATATGGCATGGAGCTATATATTGTTAACTAAGACAATATTTTTCATATGTCTTAACAGCAACACTTCAAAATTATTGTTTTTCTGGGGAATAGTTTGTAGCCCCTTTAGCTAACACAGGGTTACCAGCTGGCACCCCAGCCTGGCTAACTCCTGAATGGGACTGAATCTGAGATAGCCAAAAGTTGTAGCCAAGTCTGCAGGACTCAGGGGTGCCATCAGAGACAGGATTCATCACCCAAGAAGGACAGTAGCTCTCACTTGAGGATTTCGCCCCAACCGCGGTGCAAGCAGCCAGTAAGGACTGGCCAGCTATTGCAATGTAGTGGACTTCGAGGGACCCCAACCTCTGTGGGCAAAGTCACTCCACTTCACCCATGGATCAAGAACAATCACAAAGGCATACCTGCCGAATGCACTTCAACTGAAGCATCCTTGATCATCTTTCACCTGCATCACCAGCATCAGGACCACTCCATTAAACTTTAATTTGGAACTTGCCTTAAAAATGCTCTGGTAGCCTGGTAACTGTTCAAAGTAGCCCCTCTGGCCCACTACACCTCCATCCTGTCAGATTTGGTTGTCCAAGCAGGGCCCGGAGTAGCCAAACTAACTCTTTTAAACTTTTCAAATGTTTACAAACTTTTTGTTGACCAATGCTTGTTTGCAGCTGCATTTAAAAGGAGTATTATCTTCTAAAATCTGTTTCTCCTGAACACTTACATGGATTCGGCTCACAAAGTGGTGTCCTAGTTCTTTTGTGCGTGTTAGTTTCTTTTTTTTTTGTATTGTCACAGTTAAGTGCTTTTCACTGAGTTCCTTTGTTAACCTTGCCACTGGAAGCCACATCTATTCAAGGTTGAGGTAAAGGTGATACAAATGAGTCTGACTGGACCCAAGACAGTTTTCAAAGTGTATTCCACAATACGGACCCACAGCCTTATCAGATAATGCCCCCAACTCCTCACAATAACTATACAGGAAATTTGGTAGCTGGTTTAGGGGTTGTGAACCCTTCCCAAGCAACAGCCACAATCCCTGTAAGGGTGAAACACCAGCAAACCTCAATTTAACCTGTGCTTAACCCCCTGGTAGCTCAGAACAAAGCAGTCAGGCTTAACTTAGAGTAAATGTGTGAAATATTTATGCAGCCAACACACAGTAATAAAGTAAAAACACAATACAAGAAACATCCCACACTTACGTACAAAAAATAGAGCAATATTTAATAAATATTTTAACAAAACAAGAAAACCCTAATACATTGAAACAGAGATCCGCATTTTTAAAGATTTAGGTAAAAATAGTGCTTAAAAGCACAAATGTCCAACTGTGGTTATCTGGTTGCACTGGATCTATACAAGTTTGCATCTAGGGCACCTCGTGAAGCAGAGATTCTGATGAGCTGTGATGCAGGCTTGTGTGAAGGCTGCTTTGAGCTACGTCAGTTCCGATGAGAAGCTATGAGGTGCTCCGTCGGGTTTGAGTTACACTGCATCGGTTCTGGCGGAGACCTCTGCTGGGTTGGCAGAGCACCTTTATCCCCATGGGTCTAGGTCCGGAAGGGCACCACTTTGGGATGAGAGGACACACAGGAAGCAGAGTCCAGGTGCAGGGTTCATGATGGTTGGAGCTTTTACTGTCCCTGAGGCTCTGATCAGCAAGCCAGCCATCTACTACTTGCAGTCACTCTGGAGGTCTTGGTTTTAAGGTGCAGGCCCAGTCCTTCTTACTTAGGTATCAGGGAAACAGGGCAACAGAATAGTGCAGGGCAGCACAATAATCCTTCTTCTGAGGCTTCTGCACGTCTAGATGTGATCTTAAAAGTTAGGTCTGAGGAGACCAGTACTTATCCTTGGTGCCAGCTTTGAAGTGGGAGAGGTTTCCAGAGTTTTCCCTCTATTGAGGTGTCTGGAATGTCCTTTTTCCCTGCCTTAGCCACAATTGTCTGGGGGTACAAAAGACGAGCGTGAACTCATTTGAAGGTGTGCTGGCAGCTTCTCCCTCTCATCTTGACAGAGATGGTCCACCCTGACAACACCCTTTTCACTTTGTTTCACCGTCTATGAGAAAAAACAGAGACCAACTGCCAGCTACACCTTGCCATGCGACCCGGTATACAGGCTGCACACACCAATTGGTTGGGACAAGAAAATGCCAACTTTCTTAAAGTTGCATTTTCAGACTTGTGCATTAAAATTCGACTTTACCATAAATTAGCGTTTTGTATTACAATTCTTTAGACAGCACACATAACAATCCTACCTGCTCCCAATTGAAAGTTATCCCTTATTAAATGTAACAACACAACCCAATGTTATCCTATAGGAGAGCTTAGGCCTCGTAGTAGTGGAAAATTAATTTAAGCGGTTTTCACTATCAGGGTCTGTAAAACATACAAGTTCATGTCCTACTTTTGAGGTACATTGCACTGTGCCCTATGAGCTGTTTAGAGCCTACCCTGGAGATGACGTAAATGTATTATAAAGGGAAGTTTATGCCTGGCAGAGGATTTACTTTGTCGGGTCGAAGTGGCAGTTTTAAAGTTGCACACACAAGTTGTAATGGCAGGCCAGAGAGATGTTTTAAAGGGGCTACTTGAGTGGGTGGCACTATAAGTGCTGCAATCCAGTGCTATAAGGTACACCACATTACTAGGGACTTATAGGTACATTAAATATGTCAATCATGTGTAAGCCAATTCTACTATGTTTTAGGGAAAGAGCAAAAACACGTTAACCCTGGTTTGCAGTGGTAAAGTCCTAAGGCCAACAAAATAAATTCAGAAAAATAGGAGGGGTAAAGGCAAAACGCTTGGGGGGAAGACTTCTCTAAGACTGACAGGTCTATGCTGAACTTTGCTGTTAACACTTAATTACAATCAGTTTATAACAGCTTATGGTCTTTAATGCATACTTTTTGTTATTCTGGGTGTCACAGCCATCATCTCTCCTTTACATTCCTAAGCTGTAACACCTAGGTTGGAGGAAGTGTGAGAGGATGTTTTGTGGAGAATGGTGTGTGCTTGCTTGTGTCTCTTTTTTATTCAGTTGTTTACTCACAATGCTTAAACCCTTCAAAGCTTTATCTTTTATTTTCTATTCTTTTCATTTTTCTCTGTTTTCTTTTCCTTTCTATCTTTATTTCTACTCTTCTACTTCCCTTTCTCTACTTTTCTTTTATATTGCTTGAAGCTTATGGTATCCCTACGTGCGCTCAATGGTTACTTACCTTCTCGATTTATTCTTTTCTCACTTGCACTGTTAGGTTTGTGAAATGTAAATGTATCTGTATAGTATGTTTTCCTTTAACAATGTGCGTTTTCTATCTAGGCTGATCCTTGACTATAATTCAAAAGTATTTACATTTTTATTTGCTTAATAGAAAGGGTTTAAACCATCCAATGAAGAAGCACTCCATTATCAACAATTTCCATAGACTGAAAGGGGACAACATACTATTACAAGAATGTAAAATCTGTTTAAAAGAAGCATTATCCCTTAACAACATATAGATTTGTGATGTAGTTTGCTCTCCGGTCGATGGTAAGAAGAATGAGGTAATCACCAGAATAACTAAAAAAACAAATATCTCTATAATATCTAACACTACTGGTTATAAAAGTAGGTGCATAATTTTATAAGTGAATAAAGAAGGCAGTGAATTATTTGTTATTTTGTTATTAACATAAATCTCCCTAACTGTGACAATCCAAAGTTTTAGTCCAATTGCTCAAAGAATATGAAGTCCATTTCTTATGATGTGTTAATTTTGGTAGAGGGTGACTAACATTCTTATGATAGTACTCTAGACAGATCCTCTTCTTGTAAATATAGACCACCTGGACCCCATTAATTCATGGAAATTGTATGTTCTAGGTATAACTTGAGAGACACCAGGGACTACAGGACCCTGATTCCTTCAATTTCAGCAACTTACCTTTCATACTCTAAAATTGTTTATTTGATGATTTCAGGTAATAATCTGCAAATCATAAATTCAAACCCTTATAAAACTGAAGCATTTCTGATACTACTCATGTATTATAGTATCACTCTCTCTTGGGGCTCCACAATTAAAAAAACAAAAATGATGGCAATTAAATGGCAATTAAATGATATGTATATATTTTTTTTAAAGACAGAATATCATAAACAACAAAATTGACAATTTCCCTAACCTCAACCTCAATCAAGTTATATTCTGCACTTCTTAAGTAGGAAGCACTTAGAGCTATGACTAGTGGTCCTCTAATTAACATTAGATCTCATAGGTATAAGGAAGCAAACAAATCACTAAATAGTTTAGAAAATAAAAAAAACCTAGAGTCCCAACATAGACAATCTAAAAATAATAAACCCTTAGACAAGTTGATCAACAAAAAGTATGAATACAGTAGGCTCATGTGCACAAAAGCAGGTACCTGGATTAACAAACAAAAAATAATTTAACTACGCACGACCAATAAGGGTGGAAAAAAAAGTTAGCTTCATACTTGAAACTTAAACAAAATCTATTATCTCCGATATCAAAGGTAAAACAGGGAACACTAGTTTAAGTTTGGGACAAATTGTTGAAATTTTAAACTATACCCTCAAAAATGCAACAATGTTTTGGTAAGATCACCAAAGTTATTAACAACTTAAAATCACATAAAGCCTCTGCTCCAGATGGTCATACAACTCAATTTTATAAATCCTTCTGGACCACATTATAATCCCCATAATTTAGTTCATCCAACATTTCTTTATTAGGGGTGAAATAATTGCAGATTTTACTCTACCTAGAAATTGTAGGCCAACCTTTTTAATTGATTTAGATTGTACGGTACATGAAAATCCTGCCAACCAAATTTCGATAACTTCTAACAGACCTTAGAAATCCCAAGGTTGGCTTTACCAGAAAATGATTATCCAGTTTGATTTGATTTAAACCAGTGGTAATACCAAATGTGTTGTCATGTTATCCTATGGCAATAGCATTTGATGCTCAAAAGGCATTTGACAAAGTAGCCTGGCCTTTTTTAAGAGACGCTCTCCACAAATTTAGGTTAAGAGATAATGGCCCTCATTCCTACTCTGGCGGGCGGCGGTCGCCGCCCGCCAGGCGGGAACCGCCAATTGGCCACTCCGCGGTCAAAAGACCGCTGACGGCATTCAGACCTTCCCGCTGGGCCGGCGGGTGCTAACAATGTTAGCGCCCGCCGGCCCAGCAGGAATGGGGCCTGCAACACTGAAGCCGGCTCCGAATGGAGCCGGCGGTGTTGCAGGTGTGCGACGGGTGCAGTTGCACCCGTCGCGCTTTTCACGGTCTGCTAGGCAGACAGTGAAAAGCAGGCTGGGGCCCTGTTAGGGGGCCCCTGCACTGCCCATGCCAGTGGCATGGACAGTGCAGGGGCCCCCAGGGGCCCCAGGACACCCGTTCCCGCCAGCCTGTTCCTGGCGGTGAAAACCGCCAGAAACAGGCTGGTGGGAAGGGGGTCAGAATCCCCTGGGCTGCCCTGCTTGCAGCGCTGCCCTGGCGGATTCGCCCAGCCGGGGGAAATCCGGCGGGAAACCGCCAGACCCGGTTTTCTGACCGCGGCTTTACCGCCGCGGTCAGAATGGGCCAGGAAGCACCGCCAGCCTGTTGGCGGTGCTTCCGTCATTCGCGGCCCTGGCGGTTTTTACCGCCAGGGTCAGAATGACCCCCAATGTGTTCAAGATCATGATGGTCCTTTATGCTAAACCGAAATATGGGATAAGACCAAATGAACATTTGGATCAAAAGTAAGGTAACGGACACGGTTTCACACTATCCAAATCTTTATTCTTATTAGTTATTGAACCCTCATCACACTCCGTTAGGAAAATAAAGAAATCTCTGGAATAAAATGTAAAAAGATCATGGTCAAAGCAGCCACTTATGTAGATGGCATATTAATCTGTATTGAGAATGTTTAGAATTATATTGAGGCCTTAACCAATACTATAAAAACATTTTTTTCTGTCTTGGGATACACCCTTTAAAGGGCCAAATTTGAAGTAATTGCTTTGAATACATTTGGTGTTAAAGATCTGTTGGGTAAACCAGGTCTGTCCTGGCAGCCTCATGTTATAATACATCTTTCATTTTGAACCTAATGACAATATTATTGAGACAATCAAACATAATGAAAGTATTACTCTAAAAAAATCTCAGATTTTCGTGTAGTTTGGTGACCCAAGTTTTTAACATGGAGGGAAAGGAATGAAACTAAAAAATATGATGGTTACTACCTGTTAAGTATGATTCCTGAATTAGTCCCAAATGGCGTTATGGCCAAATTAGATTGTATCTTGAATAAGTTCTTCCGAAACAATAAACCTCCCAGAATTTCACATAAAAAATATAGACTGCCCAAAGATCAGGGAAGAGCTAAGTTAGTTAACTTCAAAGACTGTCAATCAGCATTACTATTCAAACTAGAGACCATATGGTTGACTCAGATTGGCTCTTACCAACCTCTCCGGCTGGAAATAGAGAAAAGATCCTTCATAACTCAAGTCTAATTTTGTTCTAAACTCGTTCTTGACTGCTTCTAAAACTAAGATTCCTTTTCCCACCCGATAATGAAAAAATTATAGAAAGTTCATACATTTTAAATACTCTGACTTCTTCTACAGTCTTACTAAAAAAAATCCATGTATTGTTTTGAAAGTGGAAATTATGCTTGGGAACTCAACTGTAGCAATAATCACTCAGGGGCAAAAAACAGCATAAAACTCAATGGCCAAACCAATAACTGGGATGAATGGTCTTCCAAAATAATACTTATAGTAAAACAGTTAGACACTAATTCTGAGCAAATCTCCTTTGCATTCTACAAAGAATAACTTGGATAATATAGAATTCTACCATTTCTTTTAAAAGTAGAAGTAGCTTTGACCATAGTTAAAAAATAATATTTGAACCCTTCTATTCTTGATCCTGTTTCTAAATTATTTAAATGTAGGTACACCTTCTCCAGAATCTATTCTCTGCTGCTCCTACCAAAATCTACCAACCCAATTATGTGGACTCAGTATGAATAGGATCAACCTGTGCATAATGTAGACTTCTCGTTTTAAAAATAAAATAACTACACCTTCTTCAAATGTATAGAAAGTTCATATATTTAAATTCTCCAAACTCTTATACAGTCTTTTAACTGAGCCTAATGATCCTCATATTTCTAACAGGAATGACAGTCAGCTATTTGACTTAATTCTCACACCTGGTTGTTAAATTACTTCAAAGGTACTTTTAAAAGTACATCAAATGTTTCCTTTCATGTTTGGAAAGAATGGTCAATTTTCACCAGCAACATGAGGAAAAGAGAGATGTTTAGTGTGCCAAGAGAATGTGTAATGTAATAGCAGACCTGAATGTAACAAGTTTAAAAGGAAGGGACTTTTTATCAGTTGAGAAAATTGAGATAAATATTCAATGTGTATGAACAAGTCGTTATACCATGGTTGTTCCTTGACCTCAGGAAATCTTTCTTTCAAAAGGAATTGATATATTAGAAATTATTGCTACTCCCTGAAGAAGAGGCGGGTAGCCTAGTAATGCCTTGGGGGTTAGAACTGTATCAATAATCATATCAAAATAATGTAAATAACTGTACTTCTGAAAAGCATAATACATGAAAATAAGAATTGTTTAAAGACAAATGATAAAAAATAAAAAGCTTTTGACTAGAAGTTAAAGTTTTTCTCATGTGCATGATTGTCATAAACTGGAAGGACCCAATTCAATGAAATGTTGAATTTTAAGGGTGACTTCACCTTAATAACTACATCTGTTATTTTTTAGAAACGCTCAATGGATAGTTTGAAAAATAAATGAATAAAAGTTGTGTGTAGATAATTATTGAACAATGTGGGGCTGATTATGAGTTTGGTGGTCCCATAACTGCCATGGTGGTGGAGGCGGTCTGACCGCCAGCAGTCTGGCAGAACGGACCACCATATTATGAGTTTGGCAGTAGAGGGAACAGAAGATGGCCAGTGGCGTGCTGGCACCACCAGCCAGCTCAGACCGCCACTGTCTGTCAGAGCCACAAACAGGACGGTGGAGACCATGTTTCCGCCGGACCTATTACGAGGTAGCACACCGCCAATCTGACTGCTGCGTCTCACCACCATGGATCAGGAGGTAGAAACGAACAGTACAAAGGAAGATACTCACCTCCAGGAAGCCATACACGTCCGGAGCCACCATGGTTCCACACCTAGACTTCATCCTGCTGCTCCTGCCCTCAGAAAGACAAAGGAATCCATCCTGATGGATGAAGACGACAACAACTGTAAGTAAACACACACTCACCTGTGTCAACTGTGAAATGTAAAAAAACTCTTACATAACTAAGCACAACATAGGAAGGAGGATGCGAGGGGCACAGCACATCATCACACACTCCAAATAGCACCAAAGAAAACCACACATACACAACGCACACACCTCAGGTCGCACACACACACATAACACTTCAATACCACGCATATACACACAGTAACACAAAGCAGACGTAGGCTCGTACAACTGCACACAACTTACAAATTCACAACATCAACACAACTATATCACGCATACAAATACAAATTCACACACACGCTCAATACTGACCATGGACTGTACACACATACAACACACATATACATGCATTTGTCATCACTGAGACAAAACACCTCCATCAAAACACTCAGCAATCGACACATACTTCAGACACATAATACATATGCTCAACTAGACCATGCACAATACACACACAAACATACCATAAACACAAAGTGACACACCACAACAAGGTCAGTACAGCAACAAAGACAGCAGCAAGACCACACATTGAAGGAGCTGTACTGGTACAGATGTCACGTGCAACAAAGCCCAAGCAAACATATCCAAATGAACTGGCCACATTCACAGCTCTGAGACAAGCATTGCGAATAACAAAGGTACTGCACAGGCACACATACAAGTGAAGGGGAAGTACACAAAGCATACACCACTCCAGACACCATACACTACACCTGTCAGACCTGAGGGACACACAACTAAATAGACACATGCACAGAAAGGCAAACCTAAAAAGCACAACTCAACACACTCCATGCCTGCATTGATAATACTCCACAACACACAACACATGTGCACAATAGCCTCATCAGGGTACAAGGCATATACCAAACATGTCCACATTGCACATAACCACATCAAACACATACCACCACAAACAACACAATACAATGACAGCAACATTTATGATACACATACACACCTAACACACCACACACACACTTCACTTGGGGGACCACAGCACTAAACACAAACCCACATACATCAAGCCCCCAAGCATGGATCAGCAAGCAGCACACATACACCAATACCTACACGTAACCAATGGCAGCCAGTAACAACAAACACCTAGAGAACCAAATGCATGACAGAAATGTAATCCAAAAACCAAGAACTGGTTGTCTTAAATATAACAGATATGACAAATGTAATTGTCCAAGGCTATTGGCCAGACTGGGATAGTGCCATGAGCACCAAAGGCACAAAAAGGTACCCCAACTTGAATTCTGACTGCCATCTAAACTCCACATGTAGGGTCATCAAGGGGGAGGCAAGGCTTGGGAGGAGTGGGTTTAGGCTTAGGTTTGGGAGGGGGAACTTTCTTGGGAGGGGTGGACTTCTTCTTGGCGGGGGAGAGGCAGGGGGTTTGGGGAGGTCTTTGGGAGAGTGACTGATCTTTTGGGGGCCTCACAGGGGGTGGAGTATGGAAAAGGTTAAGATTACATAGGAAGACTTTCTTAGACACACGGGGATGGTCATCAGATGGGGGTTTGGGTGTGGAGGGTGAGGGAGTGGTTGTATGACGTGTAGGTATGGAGGTTCTGGGTGTGTGTGAGAGGTGGGTTTGGGTGTCTGTTGGGTGGGTGAATGAGAATGTTTATGTGTCTTGGGCTGAGGGGGTGGAGGTGATGGGGGATGCCATGGTGAATGTGTGACTGTCTGTTGGGGTGGTGACTGCTGTTTTGGAAGATATGCTGCATGCAGGATTGTCTGGTTGTGGTATCTGCAGATGTGGTGACTGGGGTGGATGTTTGAGGGTCTGCTGGGATGCTGTCTGCAGGTAGGATGGGTATTGTGGCTGGATCACTGAATGTTGGTTTAGTGTCTGTAGGTTTTCCTGTTGTCATGTCGGTGATACAGAGGGTGGAGGGGGTGTCAGGTCAGGTTGTGACTGTTGGAGTTTCTGCAGGTGGATGTTGTTTGTGTGTATGCCTGTGGTGTGTCTTGTGGCGCTTGAGTTTGTGTGTGCTTCACTTGTCTGTTGGGAAGGATGATTGCAGATCTGTCTGTGTGCTTTGACAGGGTTGGGGAGGAAGGATTTGGACTGGGAAGAGGAAGGTGGAGGGTGTACGTGAGACAAGGGTCACCGGCTGCCATCTGTGTGGAGGCCAGAGCCTGAAATGATCTCTGTAGGACAGCCGTTGCATTGTGAATGTCCTCTAGGAATGCACTGCTCTGTTTAATCTGGCTTGCTAGTCCCTGGATGGCATTCACAATGGTGGACTGACCCACAGATATAGACCTCAGGAGGTCAATAGCCTCCTCACTGAGGGCAGCATGGCTAACAGCGGCTGAGCAGAGGTGCCTGCGAAAAAGGAGATGCCCACCCTCTTGGGTAAGTGGGCAGGCCAACCGGGTGGGGAGCTATAGGCAGGGCAGTGATAAAACAGTGGGTGGCAGACAGAGATGGTACTTGGGGATCCCCACTGAATACACCACCACTAGGGAGTGGTCAATTGGGAAGGATTCGGAAGATGAGGTGGAAGATTCAGTCTCTGCCGTGGCACTGCCCTCGCCCTCCAGACCACTGGGTCCCAAGCTATCTGTGGTGTCTTGACCAGAGGTCCCGTGGCCAGTAACTTCCCCACTCAGCTGTGCCCCATCTCCTTCGCCTGCCGGAGCTGATGCTGAAAACAGATAGTGAAGTGGGGTCAAGACATACACATAGGAACACTTCCATCATGATGCAGATCAACAAAACATATCCTAAGGACCACTGAACCCATGTAGGAAGTGCCTGAAAAATGCCAACATCATGTACCAACACAGAATAATGCATGTCAACCACATTCATAAGGGAAACACACCATCAGAGCTAGCCATTTGATTATCACACTAGCACAGATTATATATGAGAACCCCACTAACTAAACCAAACCTAGGTGACCTATCTTCCAATGATGGGTGTCATATATTGCAATTACAAATAAGCAGTAGACTTGCAATGGATCGCCATTGCCAAGGTAGCTGAAGATTGACACAGACCCAATGTCATCCTCACTCATACCTTGCCATGGATTCATTGATCTGACCATTACATAGATTTAAAAATAAAGGCAGGCAATCCTGGTGTAACCGTGCGTTACCTACATCAAGTGACTTTGGATAATCCAAATCACCATGAATAAATGCCATTAAATGACATATCGACAAGTAACACCTGCCCAATGCAGTTAGCTCATAGTATCCCTGGTCTATATATCACTTTGCCAACAGCATTATGCATAAGGAGGCAGAGTCTACTATCACTACATGGAATACTCCTAATGTCAGCAGAATAAAACCCTATGTCACTACACACAAATTAGACATGGTAAGCATGGCATTCTTAAGTGGAGTTAACACAGACTCCCTACATCAGAAAGATAAACATGGTTGGAACACAATCCATGATGGGAAGCCACACTCAGTGGGCATATCCTAAACTAGACACAGCTGTGTTAGGACCAGCACAACACCCCCAATGATGTGAACATTTAAACAAACCTGGCCACAACGACTGAGCCCAAGTGTTAGATTTTTCATGGACACAGTAGGGACTTACTACAAAATGCAATCGGTGAGGTTTGACCATTGAAGGTAGTATACAGATGATGTTGACACATGACTGTCTTTTCAGTTGCTGTGATTGGACATCCATTGGCTAAGTACCAATCCTACTATTCGTGTCAGAAGGACACCATTCTCAGAAATCTCATGCATGAGGACACCATCATGGCTGTCACATGCTTACATCTCATTCACAATACTGTGCCAATGTGGAAGAACAGCTCACACACACAGGCATTCGACATGCGTTATGGCAATTGTGTTGTAACATTACACATGACTATGGACATAACTTACTTACCAAGGGAAATATGCCTTCAACAGCTGACAAAATGTTATCCCTGCAAATCATGTAATATGCATGCTGGACACAAATGCATCACATAAAACTGTAACACATCAGTGAGCAACGTTCAAGCTAGATTCCTTGCTCATTTCTGCATCACACTCTCACAGATACATATATATTATGCAAAATAGTGGACTGTGTGGTAGAGCCTATCCATCTTACTAAGATAACATTAGGGATGATCTACCTGTTTGTGTGAAGTTACATCCACCGGGGGAGTAACAGCTGATCATACTTAGACAACACGATTTCAAATGGCAGACATGCTGTAGTAAAGGACTGAGGGCAATACATGATAAGTATCAGTCCGGAGCCTAAATGGATGAGGACACAGCTTGGCAATAAATTACCCTCCTACACCTATGTGGGCACAAAACAACTGAGACACATAATACTTCCACGTACTCAGATGTAGCATTCAGTCCCTCACTCATTCACCTGGAAGTGGTCAAACATGTGTTAGGACTGTACTTACCCCCTTGTGGCTGCTGTGCTGCTTTCAAATGCCCATCCAACTCAGGGTAGACAACTGCCAATATGCGGGCCATTAGGGAGTTATGGTCCAACAGGCACCACGTCCTTGTTGGGAGGACATCCCCAGCTGGGCCTCTGCGATCTTCTGGGCCCAGCATCTCAGGTCCTCACACCTTTTTCAACAGTGGGTGCTTTGCCAACTGTGGACCCCCAGGTTCCACACCTTCTTGGCAATGGTACACCAAATCCCCTTCTTCTGATGGGCATTGGCCTGCAGGGATGCAGAAGACAAGAAAGGAGATCATGTTAACAAGTCCCACACAAGAGCAAGTTTCATTGACAACAAATGTCAACACGTCAATGAGAACATGTCCTGAAAATCCTGTCTACCTGTGGCACGTAGTAGTAATTGGACAGTGGAAAATCACTGCACACACTCACCATAAGGGTGCCCATCACACACATTAGCTACACATGTGTATCATTTCCATGGTGGATCAGAGAACACTCATTGTACACTTCTTGTGATGTTTCTTAACTCCAAACCTGTCACCTCATGTAGTTACATGCACAGTAACTCTACCATGTATGCACAGTGTTAGCACATATAAGGATCAAATGACACAATCTAACTTTTAACCCAAACGACGGGGCAAGACTAACTAATGTTGGAGCTGAGCAACTGTAACAGAGCTGCACAGGGTGCTCTTACCTGCTCCTCTGGTGCACTATAGAGCTATCCATACAGGGGAAGGACTTCCTCCACAAGCTTCTCCAGCTATTCCTGTGAGATGCAAGGGGCCCTTTCACATTTAGGATGTGGCATGATTACTCCCAGCAGCTCAGGTCATAGAGGTCTTGCTGGCAGCAGTGTCAGGTGTCAAGTGAGAGATTCTGCAGGAGATGTCGGACAAGTCCGCCACGTACTAGTATGTCACTGCCGGCGGACACTGCCAATGGCCGAGGACCACCATAGGCGGCAATGTTATCCAATGGTTGTGCCCACTGTGATAGTTGCCGCCTACCTCCATGACGACATCTGGTGGCATTTGCAGTCAATTCTCATTGTCCAGTGGAGTAGGTCAGGCAATCACCATTCTAATGCTTTTACATGGTGGTAATATGAAATATTTGATGCATCACAATGTGTAAAATAGTACTACATTCTCCACGTTTGTGTTGGTCTTGACTACAAATATGTTTATTTATGGATAACTGGCTCATGTTGTAATATTGGCATGCTCATGTAAAAAAACAAAACGAGGGGAAACATGTCACCACCCTCTTGGCCATGGGCACACATGTGCATTGGGAAATTTACCACAGCTAATGTCTGTTGTAATTTTCACTAATTTTTGATGTGGTATGATGTTAGGGATATATCTATGTATTTGGATAATGTGAAGAAATGTTAGTATGGGGTCACTGATACCCTTGTTGTATCATATGTGACATGTTTTAACTGTTTCAATTGGCATGTCAACTTTTTATATGGCAAATGATTTGTCATGCACAAATAACACATTGATGGAAACAACTTTTTATTTCTTCTCGCATAGTTTTCCTGGGAGAAGGAGAGTCAGACAATCTCCAGTGTACCAACCACTGACAGATTTGCAGACAATGGAGATTTGTCATGTGATACAAACTTATTGCCTGGATAGACAGACAAGCAAGGATCTCTGCCATCATTTGGAGCCAGATCTCATGCCTGCCATCAGGAATCCAAATTGCATACCAGCCATCGTACAAGTCATGTCTGTGCTGCATTTCGTGGCTACAGGATCTTTCCAAAATACAGTGGCCCTGACTGCTGGGATGTCCCAGCCTATGTTTAGTCTTGTCTTGAAGGATGTACTATCTGCATTGTTGAAAGACCTGGACAGCTACTTCAGTTTTCCTAAACATGAGGTTTTTGCCCATGTGAAGTCAGAGTTCTATGGTTTGGCATAAATCCCACATGTAGTGGGATCCACGGATGGTACCCATGTAGCCTTGGTTCCTCCACATGGCAATGAACAGGTCTATTGGAACAGGAAAAACGTCCATTCCATTAATGTCCAAGTAGTCTGTTTGGCGGACCTCTACATCTCACAAATATGTTCACAGTACCCTGAGTCAGTTCATGATGCCTTCATCATGTGGAACAGCACTATTTTCCATCTGATGACACAACTGTACCCAAAGAGGGCCTGGCTGGATGGTGAGTCACATATAGAATGTGTGTTTGTATGCTATATCTGTTGCCACATCTGATGGTGCCCTGAACCTATGTTTGTACCTTTGTTTCATTCCCTTACAAGAGACTCGGCATACCCAAATTGTTTCTAGTTGTTGACACCAGCGAGGAACCCAACCAGGGGAAGTCCACTTCAACAAGGTTCATGAAAGGACAAGGCTTTTGGACTCCTGAAGGCAAGATTTTGTTGCATCGTTAAGTTTGGTGGAGCTCTCCTCTACTCACCTGCTAAAGTGTGTTAAATCATTGTGGCCTGCTGCATGCTCTCCACAACCTTGCCCTGAGGTGACAGAAACCATACACCCCAGATGTGGAGGAGCTTTCAGTGCTAACGTGTGAGATTGCAGATATGCCAAGTGACGATCACAGTGAAGTGGATGAAGGTGGAGACATGAGGGCTGATCTCATCCATCAGTACTTCACCTGAGTGTAAGTATGTAACGATATATGATTTAACAGATTCCTAGGGGTACTATGGGCTTCATGGTTGTATGTGAAGGGTCTCTGTGTGATCATCTGACAGGTCATTTGATGCTATGCAGTATGCACAAGAAGCGTTCTAGGTTTCACTGACTTGCACTTGTGACTTTCATGAGGAACACCTTCGTTTGGGGCATTTCAAAGCAGAGTCTGAGTTAACAAAGAATATGTCATGCAAACTTGGAGGTAATATAAGCCTTCACCTGGCTAACATTGTGGTATTAAACTTTAGCCTTCCAGGTCTCTTCAATATGGCATCTTCATGTGGACAAATCTGAGTTGTGTCATTGGAAGAAGGATGGAGCTGGTCTGGCATGTGAAGTGGACATTGATTAATGAAGGTACTGTGTTCTAACAAAATGGGATTGATGAGTGCCATGCCCAGGATGCCAGGACAGTTGGAGGTCAGAGACCTGTGCTGCACAATGGACTTGTTTGCTATGTTAAATGGGTAAGATAGGGTTACTTTTTGTGAATTTATGTCCCTATCACGTTATCCAGTGCAAACCATTTCCTCTACGTTCACATTGTGTTAAGATATTTCAAGTGTGACAATGGGTTATTGGTAAGGGCAGGTAGGTACCTACACCTAGCAACAAGCCACTAACCTCCACCTAGGTACAGTTAGGTCTCAGTAAATTAATCCCAGCTCAACCCTTGGTAGCTTGGCAACGAGCGTCAAGGCTTAACTTAGGAGACAGTGTGTAAAGCATTCAAATATCACAAAACAGTAATTAAATAAAACACAGGAAACAGTTTAAAAATCCAAAACCAATTTATAAAAATAGTTTATATTTTTATCTTTAAAATGACACAAAAACGAATAAAATTGGTTCAGGGGAACCGGAGATATGAATTTTTAAAGTATTATTGTTTTTCTAGCGCTTAGAAACAAAAAGCGCCAATCGGGTCATCTGGTTGCACCAGGACCGGGACACAGTCAAAGTTTCAGGCCGACCGCGATGGAGCCCTGCTCGGCTACAAGTCGCGGGAGGCCTCGGTTAAAAAGTTACCTTCTGACTTAGTCTTTATTTTGAAGTTTTTCTTCACCGGGACGAACCTGCCAGTTGAATCCGACCTTCTGGAGCCCTTGTCCGGATACGCGATGTGGGTTTCCTCGGTGGTGATTTCTACCTTCGGACTTAGTCGTTTTTTCGAGATGAAAATCCTTCGACCGGGGTAAACCTGGATCTTGATCCGACGTCCGTGGAGCCCTTCTCGGATACGATGGCTGGGAGGTCCCGGTCAACTTTTTACATTCGGACTTAGTCTCTTTTTCGGATGTTTTTCTTTACCGGGACGAACCACGAAGTCAGGCCGGGTCGCGGTTGAGGCAAGCCGGCTAGAATTTCAGCGGCGGGTCGCTCCCTCTCTGGAGCTTTTTTACAAAAATTCTCAAATCTTTTCCAAACTTCTGGGGCTTCACCCAGATGTTCTTTTAAGGTTCTTTTGGGGTCCACAGCTCACCCCAAGGGTCCAGAAGTTCTGTGATGGTCCTTGGGGGGTGCGGACTTCAATTCCCAGAATGCACCTGGCGCAAACTCCTTTTTGGCCACTGGGCAGTGGTCAACTGGTCTCTTTTTTAGGAGTTGGTGCAGGGGACTCTGGATAGCAATTTTTCACCTGTAGCAAACAGGGAGTCCCTCCTTGAACCAGTTGAAGCCAGGCAAAGTCCTTCTTGTGGTGAAGCCCAAGTGTGCAGCTGGTGCAGTCCTTCTGAGTGCAGGGTCCAGGTGCAGGCCAGAGGTCCAGCAGGGCAGTCCTTCTTCTCCTTAAGTTCCTTCTTCTTGAAAGTTGGCGGGGATCTGAGGTGTGGGGGCAGGTCTGCCAGTTTTATTCTTGCTCCTGGGTGAAAAGCAGGGGGGCCCTGGTTCTCCAATCAGGTACAGGGTCGTCCCCATGTGATGACCACTTCCTGGGAAGTGTGGCAAAAATCCATCCCAAAAGGCAACAGTCTCTAAAAATCCAACATGGCTGAATCTGATTTTTGGAGGTTACATCTGGCTGAGCCCACCCACTGGTGTGGCTAAAAATCATAAACACACCCCTCTCCTGCCCTCTCCTAATCTAATCAAGGGGGCACCTAGCTGTCTGGGGTTGCAGGATGTGGGGGTGTTGCTGGGTGCTCCAGATGTCCTTCTCTGCCTTTGAAGACCAGTTTGGCAGCCTTCCCCCTTCCTGCCTCACCATCTGCTGAGGGGAGATTCTCTCCCCCAAGCACATTCCTTTGTGTGAAGCCAGGCCACTTCACACCTCATCAAAGTAGCCTGGCAGAAGCTGCTGCAGGCTGGCCAATCAGAGCACAGCAGCAAAAACAATGCAGAGCTGAAATTGGCAACTTTTTAGGTAAAGTCTAAACTTTTTACCTGAACAAGTTATATTAAATCCAACAACTGGAAGTTGTGGGATTTATTACAACAATTAATTTGATACCACATTCTTGGTATGTAACATTTAAGGAGACTTTAAAATTTAAAATAAAGTCTGCCCATTCTAGCCTATGAAGGCCATTTACTTCAATGAGGGAAAAACGAATTTGGCTGTTTTTACCTCACCAGGGCTTATAAATCTATTTTTATAAAGTCCCTGCTTATAGTTACATGGCACCCAGCCCTAGGGGCACATAGGGCACACCTTAGGGGTGACTTATATGTAAAAATAAGGTAGTTTAAGACTTTGGAAGTACCTTTAATTCCAAAGTCGAATTTGCATATAACTTTAATTTAAAAGCAGCCAGCAAGGCAGGCTTGCTTTTAAAATGACACTGGGCACCTCAGCAGTGCACCTAGGTGTGCACCACCTATGCTGTGGTCCCTAAACCTACATGCCCTACCATATACTAGGGACTTATAGGTAGGTTAACTTAGCCAATTATAATTAGCCTAATTTGCATATCCATTTTACACAGAGCACAGGCCCTGGGACTGGTTAGCAGTACCCAGGGCACAGCCAAGAGTCAGTAACCACCAGTACCTATCCAAAAAGAGTGGGGGTGATCAGGCAAAAAAGGAGGACTTTCCTACACAGGTGTGTTGCTGTTGCTATGTTCCCTAATTGCAGGCCACAGTGCCTGTCACATAACACTGACATACATGTGTCATGTGCCCGCAGATGTCTGGTTGTTGTAAGTGGAAAGACATCTGACTAGGGACTGCTCTACTATTCTCTGTCTGTATTATGGGGTATGTAGTCTTAATGGGCATGGTGTAAGAATGTGATAAGAGTGAAGCTGATGACAATTCCAATCATTCAGTTGACCTATTCAGTCAGACACAACCTGACATGTCTATGACTTCAGTTATCAGTGCGATGGCACTGTCAGATACAGGAGCAAAAATGTACATTATATGGACAGACTTGATTGTGCAAGCCTGGCAATTGTGTTGCCTGTATGGTACACAGTGCAATGAGAGATGGTTTAAAGACATTTCTGACTTTGGTATTTGTGTTGTTAGGGATCCTCAGCATGGCATTAGCTGTGTCATGCCCCTTCTGACAATCACCTACTTGTATATCAATCAAGAGCATGTGACACATTTAACAAACATCCACTCAAATTGGAGAAAAATGCTCACAATACATAGATGGGGTTTCAGTACTGTTTATTGTGTTGTGCACGAGATATTGATCTGATTGTGTGAGAAACAAAAAAGGTCAAAAAATGAAGGGATCATTAATGGTGGAAGTGAACATTAGGGTAGCAGCCACAACATTTGTTGTCCCAAGTCCAGTATCCCACTGTAGGAGGCTGGCCTGGTTTGTAGTGGTACCAAGGGGTACTTACACTCTGCACCAGGTCCAGTTATCCCTTATTAGTGTAGAAGGGGTGTCTAGCAGCGTAGGCTGATAGAAAAGGTAGCTTAGCAGAGCAACTTAGGCTGAACTAGGAGACATGCAAAGCTCCCACTATACGACTAGTGTCATATGCACAATATCATAGGAAAACACAATACACAGATATACTAAAAATAAAGGTACTTTCTTTTTATGACAATATGCCACAAGTATCTCAGTGAGTACCCTCAGTATGAGGATAGCAAATATACACAAGATATATGTACACAATACCAAAAATATGCAATAATAGCAATAGAAAGCAATGCAAGCAATGTACAATCACAATAGATTATAATGAGAGCACATAGGTATAGGGGCAACACAAACCATATTCTCGAAAAGTGAAATCCGAACCACAAATGGACCCCAAACCTATGTGAGCTTGTAGAGGGTCGCTAGGACTGTAAGAAAACAGTGAGGGTTAGAAAAATATCCCACCCCAAGACCCTGAAAAGTAGGTGTAAAGTGCACCTAAGTTCCCCAGAGAGCACAGAAGTCGTGATAGGGGAATTCTGCAAGGAAGACCAACACCAGCAATGCAACAACAATGGATTTCCGGACAACAGTACCTGTGGAACAAGGGGACCAAGTCCAAGAGTCGCGACAAAGTCGAGATTGGGCAGATGCCCAGAAAATGCCAGCTGAGGGTGCAAAGAAGCTGCCAACGGATCGTAGAAGCTGTGGATTCTGCAAGAACGAAGAGGACTAGGAACTTCCCCTTTGGAGGATGGATGTCCCACGTCGTGAAGAAGCTTGCAGAGGTGTTTCCGTGCAGAAAGACAGCAAATAAGCCTTGCTAGCTGCAAGGGTTGCGGTTAGGGTTTTTGGATGCTGCTGTGGCCCAGGAGGGACCAGGATGTCGCCAATTGCGTGAGGAGAAAGAGGAGGTGTCCAGCAAGACAAAGAGCCCACTCAGAAGCAAGCAGCTCCTGCAGAAGTGCCGGAACAGGCACTACAAAGAAGAGTGAACTGGAGCTCACCCGAAGTCACAAAAGAAGGTCCCACGACGCCGGAGGACAACTCAGGAGGTCGTGCACTGCAGGTTAGAGTGTCGGGGACCCAGGCTTGGCTGTGCACAAAGGAAATCCTGGAAGAGTGCACAGGAGCCGGAGCAGCTGCAAATCACGCGTTACCCAGCAATGCAGTCTAGCGTGGGGAGGCAAGGACTTACCTCCACCAAACTTGGACTGAAGAATCACTGGACTGTGGGAGTCACTTGGACAGAGTTGCTGAGTTCCAGGGACCACACTTGTCGTGCTGAGAGGGGACCCAGAGGACCGGTGATGCAGTCTTTTGGTGCCTGCGGTTGCAGGGGGAGGATTCCGTCATCCCACGGGAGATTTCTTCGGAGCTTCTAGTGCAGAGAGGAGGCAGACTACCCCCACAGCATGCACCACCAGGAAAACAGTCGAGAAGGCCGCAGGATCAGCGATACAAGGTTGCAGTAGTCATCTTTGCTACTTTGTTGCGGTTTTGCAGGCGTCTAGAGCAGTCAGCGGTCGATTCCTTGGCAGAAGGTGAAGAGAGAGATGCAGAGGAACTCTGATGAGCTCTTGCATTCGTTATCTAAAGAATTCCCCAAAGCAGAGACCCTAAATAGCCAGAAAAGGAGGTTTGGCTACTTAGGAGAGAGGATAGGCTAGCAACACCTGGAGGAGCCTATCAGAAGGAGTCTCTGACGTCACTTGCTGGCACTGGCCACTCAGAGCAGTCCAGTGTGCCAGCAGCACCTCTGTTTCCAAGATGGCAGAGGTCTGGAGCACACTGGAGGAGCTCTGGTCACCTCCCAGGGGAGGTGCAGGTCAGGGGAGTGGTCACTCCCCTTTCCTTTGTCCAGTTTCGCGCCAGAGCAGGGCTGGGGGATCCCTGAACCGGTGTAGACTGGCTTATGCAGAAATGGGCACCATCTGTGCCCATGAAAGCATTTCCAGAGGCTGGGAGAGGCTACTCCTCCCTAGCCCTAACTCCTTTTTCCAAAGGGAGAGGGTGTAACACCCTCTCTCTGAGGAAGTCCTATGTTCTGCCTTCCTGGGCGAAGCATGGCTGGACCCCAGGAGGGCAGAAACCTGACTGAGGGGTTGGCAGCAGCTACAGTGAAACCCCGGGAAAGGTAGTTTGGCAGTACCCGGGTCTGTGCTAGAGACTCGGGGGATCATGGAATTGTCTCCCCAATGCCAGAATGGCATTGGGGTGACAATTCCATGATCTTAGACATGTTACATGGCCATGTTCGGAGTTACCATTGTGACGCTATACATATGTAGTGACATATGTATAGTGCACATGTGTAATGGTGTCCCCGCACTCACAAAGTCCGGGGAATTTGCCCTGAATGATGTGGGGGCACCTTGGCTAGTGCCAGGGTGCCCACACACTAAGTAACTTAGCACCCAACCTTTACCAGGTAAAGGTTAGACATATAGGTGACTTATAAGTTACTTAAGTGCAGTGGTAAATGGCTGTGAAATAACGTGGACGTTATTTCACTCAGGCTGCAGTGGCAGGCCTGTGTAAGAATTGTCAGAGCTCCCTATGGGTGGCAAAAGAAATGCTGCAGCCCAAAGGGATCTCCTGGAACGCCAATACCCTGGGTACCTCAGTACCATATACTAGGGAATTATAAGGGTGTTCCAGTATGCCAATGTGAATTGGTGAAATGTGTCACTAGCCTGTTAGTGACAATTTGGAAAGCAAAGAGAGAGCATAACCACTGAGGTTCTGGTTAGCAGAGCCTCAGTAAGACAGTTAGTCATCACACAGGGAACACATACAGGGCACACTTATGAGCACTGGGGCCCTGGCTGGCAGGGTCCCAGTGACACATACAACTAAAACAACATATATACAGTGAACTATGGGGGTAACATGCCAGGCAAGATGGTACTTTCCTACACCCACTATCATCAAAAATGGAAAATATCTTAGGAAAAGTCAACAGGTTGCATCTGTGGCAGACAAATGGGTTCCATCAGTCAGAGGTTAATTCCTGGTAGCAGTGGATGTCTTGGCATCTGCACCTCCTGCTTGTCTTGGTGGACGTCCACGCTTGCATGGGAAGGTGTTCTCCATCTACAGAGGCAGGGGTGTCTGAGGCAAATCTTGCCCCTGGCAGGGCCTCCCTTCTACTGGTTACTACAGAGGTAGTAGGAGCTAGTGTAACTTGGTCAATGGGAGGGGGTTGGTATTGCTTTCTTTCCCTGCTCAGGGTGATGTTCATGTCTCTCAGCCCCCCTGTGAGTGAGGCCATGTGGCCCTTGAGGACCGACCACTGTTGCCTGACCTCCTTGTGGTTGTTGATCTGCATCTGTTTTGATCTTTCCCAGCATGCCCGTTACCTGGCCCATCAAACCTTGGGATGGTTGGTAAGCTCCCAAAACTTGGGAGATTGTGTCCTGGCCAGAACTGTCTCTAGCAGCCTCATGGTGCTGATCCATAGCATCCCTCCCATGCCCCATACCCCCACATACCCTTGGCCCAGTTGGACACAGCTACTAGTGCCAGGTCCATCATTGTCAGGGATTTGAAGTTGTGACTGCAGCACCTGGACTGGTAGGCACAAGATGGTGGTAACGGTTCTCTGGTCACAGGTTTGTGTGCACTTGATTGTCTGTGATGTCTATGCAACAGGGATAGTGGGAGTGGATGAGGGCAGGCTGAGAGTTGTTGTCTGACCAGGTTCCCCAAATGGGCCAGATTTGTCCTCTTTGTCCACAAAGCCAGGAGTGGTGTCCACACTGAGGTCTTCATCCAGGGGTAAGTGGCAGTCTCAGGAGTAGACAGATTAGTCCCAGTGGCAGGTAGACCTGTTGAAGTTGCAAAACAGTCCATCCTTTCCTAACAGTTAGTTATGCTTTGGGACATCTACAGGTTGGCCTTTCTTGTTGCCCTTATATAACAGTGACCTCAACTTAGAATCTCACAGTGCTACTCTTTAGTGTTTCTGAGGATTTATTTTGAGGTCACCCTGCTACAGGATGTCTGGGTCTCTTACCACTTCTCTGTTCATAGACACAGATCTTGGCAGCAGTGGAGCATCATCGGTTTCATGCTACCTCCCAGTTGGATAAATTAGATGTGTAGGTATAAAGGCAGCTACACACTGTCATATGGATACTGGTGTGCATATCAAATTTGAATTGATCATTCTAACTGGCTATATGAAACAGGATACACCTATGGATGATGGGAGTTGGAAGGGCCAGAGTATCAGTGGACACAGTAGTAGCATGGTGTATGTAGCATCTCAGTGGCAACTGTCATTGGCATTCCTGTCATTAGGTGCCCTATGCCCACAGACTATACAATTATCAGCCACCCAGGTGAGTACAGTTCTATGGGTGATGGAAAGTAAAAGGGACAGAATAGCAAAGGACAGCATTGTAGCAGTGCGTAAGTGGCTTTGTATAGGCAATTGTCTGTTGCAGTGTTGTCATTGCCTGTCCTATACCCACAGTGTATACTGATATGAACCATTCATTTGAGTATTCTTCATTGTTAAGTTTATGAACATGACTATTTCAATTTGGTTCTGCTGAAACAGTGCCTGCTGGGAGTTGCAGTACTATCAGCTCTTGCAATACCCACACCATACCCAGATACTGTGCCCCCAGGTGGGTTCTCTCCACATATGAGGTGACAGGCAGGGGTCTTTGGACAGTTGTACACAAGGGTGGTGTGTGTTGTGACAATGAGGTTGACAAACAGTGATCAGTGAGCATGCAGTGAGCATAATATTGTTGTTATATGGACTTACCCGTCTCCAATCCCCCAGGTATTCCTGTCAGTCCAGCAGGATGCAGTATGTCAAAGAACTTCTCCTCTCATGATGTGAACTGTGGAGGGGAACGTGGGGGAACACCGCCACTTTTGTGTACTGCCAGCTGTTGTATAGAGGCCATAGAACGTACCTTCCTTCTGAGGTCGTTCCAGCTCTTCCTGATGTCCTCCTTTGTGTGCGGGTAGCTACCTCCAGAATTGACCCTGTCAAATATCCTTTGCCACATTTCCATTTTCCTAGCAATAGTGGTCTGTGGGATTAGTGCTCCAAAGAGTTGTGACTCTACCCTGATGATTTAATCCATCATGACTCTTGTCATCTGTGAATGTTTTTGTGGTGACAAGGTGGTGGTGTAAGGAATACAATTTGAGAGATGGGGTGTAGGTACTCTGTGGTGAGGGCCTAGTGGCTATGACATGGGGTGTAAAAGTGCTGCTGTGTGTGTTTTGTGTGGGTGTGGGATGTGTGGTTGTGAAACTTGGAGGGGTTCCTAATGTTTGTTTTGCAAATTGTTTCTTGCCTCTGTTTGTGTGTGGCGTTGTAGTTGCAAAGATTGTGGTTTGTGAAGGGGTGTGTTTTATAGTGTGTTTTGTGGGTGTGTTGGTGTGTATGTGTGACAGCTGTGTTGTTTTCTAATCCGTCCAATGTGGTGTTGTGTTGTACGGAAATGACTGCAGACCGCCGTGGTTCAGACCACCATTGGAGGACCGACATGGAATAACCGCAATTGTTATTTGTGACTTATAATAAGTTTAGTGGTAGGTTGACGGGCTGGTGGTGGTAGAAGCTGCACCACCTCTTTCCTGCTCTCCTGAGTCCTGGCGGTGTAGGTATTTTGGCTGGATTTTGGCAGAGCTGGCTGTATGATTCGTAATACGGTGGTCTGTGTGACTGCCAACATGGCAGTCTTTTGGCAGCAGCCACCGCAGCGGTCTTGCAGTCACACCACCAATCTTTTTAATGAGGCCCTGAATCCATAGTGACTTCCACCCTGCATTAATATGGTTTGTCACCTGTGATATCATTGATGTAATTTGTGATGCTATCCGTCCCTTCATGTGTGAGGGAATTTGATTTGATGGCAGAAACTGAAAGGTTTGGTTAGCTGTGTGGATCACAACTCGCAACTCTACCCTCCAAGCCATAACTCACATCCTAAATGTAGTACTTATGACCTCACAATACTTATACCATTAAGCAGCAGGACTAACAAATCAACATAATTAAAAAACAACTCATAACCAAAGAAGGAAATGGGACAGTACATTTAGTGATGCCACTTATGTAATGCCATCAGTGATGTTATTTGTGATGTCTTCTGACACATGACAAGTTTGGTCACAGTCATTGCTTTGGGATTATAATTTATGGTGTGTATGACAGGGTTTTGATGTATTCATTGTGTAAGTAACCATAACAGCCACGTTGCAGAGGATTTAGGTTTTATTTCATATTCCTAACTGGACTTAAACCACATTCGGTTATTGTGATCTCAGATATTATTGAATTTATGGTGTGGTGTCAGAAAAAAAGAAAACAACTTCTGTTAAACAAAGTTTGTTTAAGGAACCTTTTGATGATATACTACAGTCATCTGGCTATGCCAACCCCTTTGGTCAACCATTTCTGTGCATGGGGTCATCCAAGTCTTGCACCAATTGTCATTGGCCAATGAGCCAAGCCCCTGTACTTGCACCTTTTCTTTTTTTTTTAATTTGCAAGTCTTGTGACCAGGTTAGCAACCACCAATTTGTTCTGGGGGATCACAGATCTTGCTTTGGGAGTGTATGCTTGCCATTTTAGTATAGCACTATGCTCCAGTCACACAGATTCAAAGATAAATAGAAAAACTATGTTTATTATAGCATACACTGGTGCAAAGTTGTTTTGCAGTTTATTTTAAAAAGTGCATTCTACCATGCATAAATGGCTGTGCAGATGAGAAATGGGGCAAAGAGGAGAATGACAGTGTGCTGTTTAGACGGATTGGTTAAGTATGGTGGGTTGTATGCAGTTTCTGGAATTGAAGGGAACTTTGAGGTAACCTAGGCACTTTAGAATGGGGCTAGACCTGAGCAGGTGCAATAAACTGACTCCCTGAGTTGCAGTTGCAAGAATAATTGACTGAGATGGTAAGTGAGAGTTTCTATCAATGAACAAACCTTTCTTAGGATGGGGAGCTTATGTAGGAGCTAAAATCCTTGCACTCTGGTGAAAGCTTTATGTGTTGAGATATTTCAAATGATAGTGCGACTTTATGGATAGCCAGCATAGCTGATGTATCATTGAGCATAAGTAAATGAAAAAGGTCAGTTCTTTAATGATTATGTTAAATAACTTGACTAGTAAGGTTACTGTGGTAGAGGGAGATAATATCATTTTTCAATGATTGCTGTTTTCTAGAGCAGTTGTGATACTGAAAAAGAAGGTGACAAGTCTGGCTTTTCTATGCTGCATGCACAGGTTGACAACACTAAGGACAGATATGCAAGTATAATCCTGTGCTTGGAATATGCAAATAGGCAACCATCACTTGTACGCTTGCACACATATCCTCTGTGCATACACATCTTTCTATAGTTCTGTCAGTGCGTGCACCCCCTATTGGAAATCCACACCTGTTTGCTTTCTAAAAGCTTGTTTAAAGGGCAATGTAATTGCCTGTCACCAGCTCTATTAGCAGGAGTATTTGTCCTAATGATGGCCCACAGCATGATGCTGGCAAAGAGAGAGTTTAGAGATTAGTTCAGTTGTGATAAAAAAGGAAACAAGGACAGACAGAGCTGTGAAGATCAAGTAAAGCACAGAAGGAAATAGTGTGAGAAGGGTGAATGTGAAATAGGGAGATGAGAATGAGATGTTAGGATAGGAGGGGTGATAAAGGCGAATACTAATGACAGAGGCAAGGTAAGAGAGACAGAAAGCATGAAGACTCAGAGAGGAGGATATATGACATTTGTGGTTGTTTAAAATCAGATGCTGATAGCTCTTTATGTCTATGTTTTTCTATGTATTATGACATGTGAAATTTAGCTTTATTAGTATGAGACACAGAATTACAAGTACCAGTATCAAAAGGAAAAAGCAGAAACAGACAAGCTACTTACACCTTACATTGTACAACTTGAAATCTCTGAGGGAAGATGGATGGAGATTGAATGAGGGGAATGAGGGAGAGAAATGGAGAAAGTGTAACTAGGAGAAAGTTGCAAAATAATTGCTAGAGAGAGAGAAATTGAGACAAACATGGAGCTCAAACAGTAGAGCAAATTGAGGTATGGCACCACAGTAACAGTGCCAGAGTGCCTTCTGACATAAATATCTTGTCCTAATCATTTAGGGCCATATTTATGGCAAAGTCACACAGCGCATTAGGTCACCTTGATGCTCTGCACTTCATGACAGGGAAAGGGCAGGGATGCACTATATTTAAAGGAATATGGTGCATTCCTTTATACTGGCACTGCTGTCATTTTGGCTGCCCAGCGCAAATGCAAACAGCCTTGCACCATGGTGCAAGAGTGCCTGCATTGTGAGGAAGATTGATTTTGTTCAGGAATGTGTACCTTCCTGCACAAAAACAATCTCTTAAGGTATTTTACTCCATCTATGTGTGCGCACATAGAAAGAGGAAGAAACTAGGAGAAATAAAGATATTTCTCCTCGTTATGCCTCACCTGAGAAGGCGTAGCATTTTGGTACATTTCCTATTCTGCGTCTTCTAGTAAATCTGGGAACATGTCAAAATTCATTGATGTTGCGTGGGAATCGAGTAACAAATTATAAAGTGGATGGTTCAGGCAGGTGGATAGTTGGCATTTTGGGAATAGGCGTCTTTTAATGGACTTGTGCAGGATATTATGGGTCTGATTGGGATGATTTCTGCTACCTGAATATCTTAGAACAGCACTTGATGAAGTCCCACTTTTCAAGTTTGGTGGGGGTTTATTTCAATGTGGTACTAAATAGTGAGATGGACAGAACATCAAAATGTAACAATATAAGCCTGTCAAATGTCAGACCCAGGTTAAATGATAAGATGGCAGATTTAGGATTAGTTGATATATGGTGAGAGAGGTCCAGGGATCAGAAGGGTTATATGTTCAATAGTATAACATATGGGCAACATTCTTGAAAAGACTGCTTCCTATTAGGCAGACCCCTGGCTCAATTGGTAAAGTAGATTATACATCTCTCTGCAAACATTTCAAACCATTCTGCTGTGACCCTTTCTCTAAATATGCCTGTAGTTCAGCTCCAAGAAAGGTGGATGCTAAATAGGGCTCTACTTTTGGATAAAAACTTAATTGAGGACTTAAAGCAGAAAACAAGAGATTCTTTTGAAATCAATGTAGATTGTGCTAGGTACAAGTGCAGAAAACAAGAGATTATTTTGAAATCAATGTAGATTGTGCTAGGTACAAGTGCTTGGGATGCCTAGCTGGAGTATTTGAGGGGATGCATCTCAAAGATAACATATAACGAGAATTGTAAGAAAGAGAATGCTGCCATTATGCAGAAACAAAGAGAAGTAGAGGTAGCTGCATCAGGCCTGTTGTGAGGTTGCTCAGTTCTGAGGTTGGAGTTAGAGGGTATGCAGAATGAGTACAAAACGATCCCTGAACAAAGAATACAAGCTAAGTGGAATGTCAGTAAGTTGCAGCACTTTGAATATGTGGAAAATAGAGGTGCTTTCTTAGCCTGAATGACTAAGGTAGATATAACAAAGAATTATATTGACTAATTGCTAGAATTAGGTCGAGGAAGGATCCTGAGAGGCAATGAGGAAATAAAAGCAGAAGTGTTCAACAGTCTTAGTGCGGTATGTAGAGAAAATATCCACCCTGACCCACAAAAAGTTATAGACTGGCTATCAGATGAGGAATTACCTTCCCTCACTGAAGAACAAAGAATTTCTCTCCAAGAAGAGATTACTGAGGAAGAATCAAGAATTGTCAGTGGGTTAAAGAATAGAAATCAAAAGATTCAGATGGGATTCCTGCAGAATCCTATAAATGAATAATCAGTAGATTGTTTCCATTATGTAAAGTCTTGTTTAAAATTATCTATTTACATAACAACGAGATGCACCCCTCCTGGTATGAAGCCACACTTGACGTGATTCTGAAGCCAGGCAAAGAACTTAAGAAGAAATACTGCTATAGCCTCATCTCATTATTGAACTGCGATTATACAGTCTTTGCAGGAATCATAGCCAAGCAATTATCTTCTGTTATAGATACAGTTCTCCACCCTAATTAGACAGGTTTTATTGCAGGCAGACGCCTACTTGAGCTAACACATCTTCTCATTGAGGTTATAGACTTGGCGATGACTTAAAATTCTCCTCTGACAATAGCAACTGTAGATGCTGCAAAAGCATTTGACAGAGTTAACTGGGTGTATCAATTGAAGTGCTGACGAGTTTTGGTCTCAGCAATAATTTAATAAGAACAATACAAACTATATACAGATTTCCTATAGCTAGGATATTGGTTAATGGTGATCGTACCCATATCTTTTTGATTTATAGGCCGGGTGCCCGCTTTCACCAATATTATTTGATTTATGTATAGAGCCTTTAGCAAATGCGGTTCGGTTAGATCTGTCTATGCTTCCTGGTCAGGTTTTCAATTAAGTTTGCTTTATAAGTGTACAATTTAATCCTATTTAGTACCAACACAGAATATTCCATACCTAGGTTTGAGCAGCATGCTGAAGTGTTTGGGGAAATGTCTGTTACGCAATTAATAGAGACAAAACAGAGGTAATGGAGTGGCCAAAAGTAAGTTCTACTTATCATTTTAAGGATCAGATCAGGTATTTGGGGATCCTAATAAGCCAAAACTTAGATGATCTCTTTGGAAAAATTGGTCAAAGTCAGTAAAGATATTGAAAGATTGCTAAGGAGATGGGAGAATCTCCCATTGAGCATTTACAGTAGAGTGAATGTTATCAAGATGATGATCCTTCCTAAGCTGACCTTTTTCTTTCATACTATTCCTTTGTCATTCCCATACAAGCAGATCAGAAAATTACAAGGGAGGGTTTCTAGTTTTAATTAGACATCTAAAACACTGAGGCCTAGCTTTTGCATATTTCTAAATATATTGTTATACATTTTAGCTTAATAAATTCAGGCTTCTAGCTAGGACACCAAATTAATCTCATTTGGTGCATATTAATTCAGCCATGTTAACATCCGGAGTCTTAAAACATTTTTATATAAGTTTAAAGATCTGAAATTTTGCAATCGAGGAAAATTGAAAGTTCTTCTCGCAGCACTCAAAGTTTGAGTTTATTTAAGGAATCTTGTGGGGATCCACTATTATACCAACTCGGAACCCATTTGGGATTCTCCAGAAGCCCCTGAGTAGCTGACAGATAAACTTAGCTATCCATTAGAAATGGAAAATTCAACTCTTGGGGAGTTTTGAGGAGTGGTAAAACCCCTATTGCTAAACAAACACTTAGGGGCATATTTATACTCCGTTTGCGCCGAATGTGTGTCAAAAATTTTTACGCACAATCAGCGCAAACGTTGCCCCATATTTAAACCCTGACGCCGAGGCCGTGCACGAGAAAAATCCGCAGTGTGTGTCATTTTCTGGAAGCGGCAACCCGCCCTGCGTTAATGATATGCAGGGTAGGCGTTCCCGTCCAAAAAACGACGCACACGGCCGCGTGTCGTATTTATGCTTCCGGGCAAAAAGGACTCCCGGCCGGTAGGCAGAGCAAAAAAATGACACAAAGCCCGATGTGCGTCAAAATTTAACGCCTGGGTCAGGGCAGGCGTTAAAATGGGGTAAACACACCTGTATTTAATCAGAACACACAGAACAAACAGCAGAGCAGCAGAGCAGCAACAGGGAGACATGGAGGTGATTTTGATTCAGCGTGCACGTAGACGCAGAGCCCTGCAGCAACAACAGCAGCTACAACAACAACAGCAGGGACCCCAAAGACAGCGCAAAAGGCAGGAGAGGATATTCCGCCCAAGAACAACCTTGCATGGCCTCAGGGAACACGACATCATCCAGAGGTACCGGTTGAACTGGCAGGCCATTCAGCAGCTGCTAAGAAATATTGAACAGCAGTTGGCCCCCACTTTGGTGACACCCCGCACCATCCCAACAGAAACAAAGCTGCTTGCCGTACTTCACCTGCTGGCAAGTGGCTCATTTCAGACAACTGGTGCCCTGGTTGGTGGAATATCACAACCATCATTCTCTGCATTCCTGCCAAAAGTACTGGATGCCATCATTCGCCTGACACCCCGCCACATCTGCTTCCCTAACACACTGCAGAAGCAGCAGGAAACTAAACAGGGGTTCTACGCCATCAGTGGCTTCCCACACGTCCTTGGTGCAATCGACTGCACACGTGTACGCCTTGTGCCACCTGCTGCAACAGAACACCTCTACCGCAACAGGAAGCACACACATTCAATCAACATGCAGGCCATAGTCGATCACCAAGGACTGATCAGCAACATCGTGGCTAAATATCCTGGGAGTGTACATGACGCATTCATCTTCCGTCACAGCACCATCAACCAACACTTCCAGGATGGACGGTATGGCAATGGACTACTTGTTAGTAAGGACAAAAATCAAACTCATATACACACTGCACAGCAACCCTCTAGGACAAACAACACATACACCACATTAGCAACACCTAGCCAGGAACACACTGAGGTCCTCACATCACTAGCCATGTGTCATAAGTCACCATTGAACCTGTCGCACATTGGAATGTACTCCACAGCTTAATGTGAAGACATTAATGAGTGTGGTTGCCTAAATGTCACCTTGCAAATTGGAAGTGTCACAATAACCTGTGCATTAACACATTGCATAAGTCTTAAGGTATGGGATATCCAGGGTACTTTCATATGAACGTCTTAACTACACTTTCATGTTTTAACTCTGCATGGAACTATCATCTCACCCCCAGTGAAGACACACGGACACGTGTATCACAAGTCACAATGCAAGGGAGGGCACACTGTTATGAAAATCAAAATACAGACTGCTGACAAATGGTTAGCTAACAAACACTTGCTCAGCCAAGGAAAAAACTCAATGCAAAACTTTTACCCTACAAGTATAGGTTGTCACATTAGTACACAAAAGAGTCACAGACAAAACAAGACAACTACTGCCATCAAAGGTCTGTACAAGAGTGCTTTCTACATCTAATTGATCCCATTCTGTGTTTCTATTACAGCTGATCAGGGGTATGGCATCCAGCCTTGGCTAATGACACCATTTGGGAACCCCACTACTGCTGCAGAGCGGGCATACAACGACGCCCATAAGAGGACACGCAGCACTGTTGAGCGGACCTTTGGGATCCTAAAGTCAAGGTTCCGCTGCCTTGACATCACAGGCGGTAGCCTACTCTATTCCCCAGAGATGGTCTGTAGGATCATACTCACTTGTGCCATATTGCACAACATTTGTGTAAAAAGGAACATTCCCCTCCTTGAACCAGACCCAGACATGCCTGAAGATGACGAAGAGGAGGATGCTGGCCTGCAACAGGAGGGGGAACAACCAAACACGGCAGCTGGAGTGCGTAGGCGCCAACAGCTTGTAAATATTTTTTTTTCATAATTTCTTATATCAACACTTATTGCACAATTGTAAATAAACACAGATAACAAACACCACATCATGCTTTGGCCTATTCATTTCTGCCCACCTTTAGTTTGAAATTGCTGAAGAAGAATGTCGTCTCATTGAGCAATAATGATATAACACTCATCACACAAAAAATATACACCACAAATGTCTGCACAGAGGGTAGGATGTTACATGATACATTACCATCCACAGAGGCCAACAGGAGTACAAATGTGGCAATGACACATGCCTGATCCAGACACCTGAGACAGTCTCTCATTCAGCCCAAAAATGTAGATCATTTGAAAGTCTCATTACACGTGTTCAGTGACAGGGTGGGACCATCCATGTGTACGTGACCATGTCCTCAATGGCTTCTCTCAATTTTTGATATAAACAATACCCAATTGGAACAACATTAGCTGCCACTAACTCATGAGGAGACCTTGAAGTTACAGTGACAACATACACCCACACAGTTGATAGTGGATCCACATTCGCACACACATATAAACATATGTCATCCAATCAACCAAATATTTGCAAGCAGCCCATCACAGTAGTGTCCCAGTTCGAACCTAGCAGGAAGAATGTAACATGCCACTAAACCAGGTAATGCATAAAGGGCCACATACATCAACAACCTATTTGTCATCAGCACATGAAGAACGCTGAGATTTAGCAAACATAGTCAGTGCAAAATGGTATGTCAGATTGCTCCAAATAATCAATAGGGCAAACGTCAAATGGGCTAATGAGATGAATGTATGGCTAACAGTGATTCATACCCTATGGCCTTCCATTAGCCTGCTGCTGCAGGTTTTGCATAACAGAATAAATGAAAGCCATGGATAAATTAGCAAATCTGGAAGGGCAAACCCTAGGGTGCTGGGGGCCTAAGTCCACCTCTACCGCCCCCCAAATATACAAGAATCATGTACTTGTGAAGTAAACACATGCATAAGGCGCATGTGTGACCTACATGTCAAAAGTCAAACACAAATCAGATACACAAAATCATAATAGGACATGGTTAGCCCCATAAAAAGTGTAAGTGACTATTGCACTCCCTGTTTGGACTATAGATAAATGCATTACCATGATAAATGTGGACACATTTTTGAGAAGGAATACATCATGGTATCCCATTCATCATTTCAAAATAGCCATCAGCAATTACCCAAAATATGTGTACAAATATGGTTAATACATTTTTTGAGGTATCATAAATATTACAGTGTGAATGCCTTCTATACATCCAATAAGGGACATGTGTCATAGCTAACCCCAAATGTGTATCACATAGCACCGTTTGGTCATGACAATGTTCCTTTCTCAACTTTAAAAAATGAAGACATAATTTAAAAATGCATCACATTTCCACGCATACAGCATGGGCGTCATAATTTTTTCACGTACAGGAGTGCACAGAATGCAGAGTCAAAAAATATGATATGAAAAATAATAAATTAATAAGGTACATTACATGTCCACCATATTGTCCATGTAGCGTCAAATTTCCACACATACACCATGGGCGTCATAATTTTTTCACGTACAGGAGTGCACAGAATGCAGAGTCAAATATAAATTTTCATATATGTTTCTCATATTTGCCAGGAAATTATAATTCTACACTAGAACTGTAAACTCAGCCTCACATTAACATAAGGGAACAATGAAGAAATTACTTTTGACTCTGCATTATGTGCAATGTTATGCGTCAAAAAATATGACGCACAATCTGTATGCGTGAAAATATGATGCATAACGGAAAAATAAAAACGGCGGCCATTTTATGCAGGAAGTGATGTAATAGGATATCCTGTTTACAAAATCTGTACTGTGAGTTTACTTTCACTTTCACTTTGCAGTCTCAGATTTATCTAGACTGTGTGGTTGTGTGAAAAGTGTAGTCCTGTGTTTAACTGCTTTTGTGTCCTGTGTACCTTGTATTTTGTGTTTTTGTGATCATAGTCTTGTTGTCTAATCTTGTCTTAGTCTGTTTAGTATACTTTTGTCCAATCCTGTTTTTGTTTGTATTGTCTGTGGGAGTCTGTTCTGGGTAGTTTAACTTTGGGGTTAGTTGGGCTATTTTTCTTAAGTTTTCTTTTCCCTTCACTACTCTACCTTTCCCCATTTCCCACTTTTACTTGTTTGTCTCATTTTTCACCTTTCAATTTGTTAATATGTCAGGTAGGCCTCAGCTTGGCAGGATGGGTCAGGAGGAATTGGGGGGATTCATTTGGCTTGTTTGCCATTTCCTCCCACTCATGCTGGAGGCTGGGGGCCGTGTGATACAGGGTATCACACGGAGGCACGTAAAGTCCGGTGGGGGAAGGTGCGCCATCACCTGGTCCGGGTGTACGGTAGCATTAGGAATGAGCATCAACTAAAGCACCGGTGGGCTGATCTCATATCCAGGGAGTAGGACCTGCTGGACCACCTGGGAATCAGGATTGGTGGCCATGTTGATGAGTACAAATCAATTACATGTGAATAATTGAAAGCTGTGTGGGGACATGTGATGATTTTTACCCAATCTGCTAGATAAGTAGCTGACTGTGTGTAATGCTAGGGAAACCTAATGTGTATTTGTTGCACAATGTGTAGGAAGACCAATGCTAGCAGTCAGATGGCTCATGTCTTTTGGATGTCTCTCTGGGATGCACATGATGAGATGAATGCAAGCCATTATTGTTGGGGCATACTAATGGAGGTGTATCTTTGACAACACATGACTGTCCTGGCCACTGCATGTGTGTAGTAGGGTGTGTAACTGTAGCAGGAGACTCATCCAATGTTAATGTTGATTAAAAATTCATCCATGCAGTATGAGCATGTGTGAAAGTGTATCATTACCATGTCATATTCACACAGTGTCATAGTAACTGCAATTATTTGTCAGTGCACGGAGTCTGAGTATATTCTTCCTTTCATGCTTTACAGGTGGACCAGCACCGTACACCGTGGGAGAGGTGGCACATTTTGAGGACCCCGATATCTACAGTGAGTGTGGCCTGAGTGCTGTTTTTATTGTTTGCTAGTGATGCATGATGGACTACTGTGTGTTCAACAGAATTCATGATTTGATGCGCTGCCCGTTCATTGGCATTGTTGCTTTAGTGGGATTTCAAATATCACTTCTGTTTCTGTAGACCAATACTTAGCCATCTCTTAGATTTAGGGGCTGTAGGTCATTCCAGTCAGCCCGCTATGGGGAATGGGATGAGTCATGTGGAATACACTGGTTAATGTAAGAGTTGCTCTGGGACTTGGCTTGAACTGAGTCTGCATATCAGACTGACATTCTCCCAGATAGCTTTGGCAAATGGCTTGTATGAAATATGCAGCTTCCTAGTTGAGGATGCACTGTGTACACTGTAGGTTGGATCTTCCGGGGGCATGTACTTCCACAAGTTGAACTAGAAGTGTGTGTGACTAGAGTGCAATGGCCTAGGTGTTCAGTCGACTCATGATCATGGGTGTTCTTGCTCCTCTGTGTGTGTGGTAAAACATGCCTCACTGATAGTATATGATGTTGGCCTGAGTCAGAGCATTTTGACATGTGTGGACCTTGGATATGACAATGTTTGGCTGACTCCAACGTGTTGCTAGCCCTTCATTGGTGTTGTGTGTGGAGGCAAATACTTGTTGACCTTTCTATACACTGCTGGGTGTGCATTGAACCTGGGATTGTTGGTTGTTCTTCCCACCCCACCCTCAAAGACTGCCATGTGATTGGGAATAGGGTACCTAGGACTGTAGCAACCAGTATGTTACAAGTACTTGTGACCTTTTGCAACTTTGTTTAGAACCTAGTGTACACATTCGGTTATGGCCCATGGGTTCAATATTTGCAAACAACAAATTACAAATGGCATTGAGTGAGGGTTGTGATAGTTATCACATAGAGTGACATATGTAGTGAAGTCAGTATGCGGAAGAGGTTCAGCCATGCGATACCGGCACATCCTGCAGGTGCAGTCGGGGTACAGGAGGATGGCCCGAAAATACCAATCAGATCGGGCCTCCGGGGCATGGTGGGCCTCACCACAGGGTGGCCCTACATTGCCCACAACAGCCACCACCACCACATCCACCAGGTCTCCCCAAGTGGCCCCAGCAACGTCGGGCACAGTTGACCCTGGCTCCTCATCAAGACCTGGACCCAGCCATGTTCAACAACCAGGACAGTCCAGTGGGCATTCAACTGCTGGCACAAGGTCCACCTCGGCCGGCACACAGACTGCATCAGCCCCTCCTGTGGACCCAGCCGCATTCCTGGCATTGAGCCGTAAATTGGACAAGGTGTTTACAAAGGTGGACAAGCTAAGCCAGGATGTGGCATATATAAAAAAAAGGGTTCGGTCCATCAGGCGGACCCTACGGAGGGCCAACCTCTAGGACATTTGCCATGTTTAACTTTTACCCCTCTCTCCTCTTTCCTATTTTGTACTGATAGTTGGGTTTTGGTGATTAGTATTAGGTTAGTATAGGTAGTTAGCTTAGTTAGTGTTAGGGAAGAGGGTGGGGGGTCCTTATTCTTTCTATCTTTATTTTTTGTGTGGGTGGGTGGGTGGGTGGGTATTGAATGTTGGGATTCCTCTTTGTTTAAAAAAAAAAATAATAATCTCTATAAAAAAAAATATATATATGATTATTTAGGATAGTATAGTATGTGTGTAGGTTAGTAAGTGTTGTCCTGCATGTGTCCTGTCTCATAATGGTGGGTTGATGTTTAGATCGTTTAGTTATATGTGTAGAGTAAGTTTAGCTTAGGTTAGTTAGGGACAGTTGTGGGTTAGTAGTAGTCAGGTTAGATTAGTGTAGGTATTACTTTTCCCTTAGTTGCCTCTTGTGTGAATAAATAGTAATAAATATATAGTTAACCCTTTACATGATGCGTTAGGTTCTACTTTATCATGGCCTTGACATCAGTGTAGGTGAATGTTTTTGTATGACATTAGTGTCCTATGCTAGCCATCCCCAGAAAATGGAGGTTTAACATGCCAGCTACCCGTGTGATAACTTGGTAAGTATCCACCATTCGGGAGACCCACCATTGGTAGTTTGCATCGATCACCAAGGTTTTGTGTTGGTGAGTATGTATTCTACTTCACAAAGTGTGCTTCCAGACTTGTTATTGTGGGTAATTTTATAGGTCGGACTGCAGTGTGATGTTCAGGGAGATCTTTGTAGATGAGGTGTTGTTAACACTCTTGTCTTGTTGCCTTCATTGCTGACCTACATCATGTGTGTACTAATTCCGCATGACTTTCCTTCATGGAAGTATACTCAGAAAGGGTGATTGATGCAGTGTTATTTTTTTATGTTTGCTTACATTTTGCAGCATAATTTCATGTTTTAGTATTGCATGGTGCCTACATATCTCAGCCACCATTAGTTGACTAGAATTGCTATAGATGGTGCATTATTCTGTACAACACAGCATGATTGTGTGTGGTTAGTCCCTTCATCAGTTATTCTCCTCAGTATGGTAAGGCTATGATGTAATCCTGGCCACTGCACAGATGTATCAGACTACATGATGTCAGGACAGTTGTATTGACAAGCTACATGGTTGCCACACAGGCACTTTGGAGTTATGTACTGCACAGTTGAAGTGTGAAATAACACAGAGACATAATAGGTGTGCAAGTGCTATTTATTGATAGGTGCTGTAGTGCAAAATGTCCATTGTCCATGTTTGCTGGGTCCGTTATGGTGCATTCTTACATGGTGATCCTACAGAAGGGGTGTGGATGAGGCTCCTGACATGCTGGGGTGATGTCACAGACAGTGCAGAGGGACAGGAATTGGCAAATAGTAGGAGAGAGACATTCACTGGCAATGGTGACAAGTCATACAGTGGATTGCAGAACAGTCATTGAGTGTAGTTGTAGTGAGACTGGCATTTGAAAAAACGTAGGACCTTGGTCAAAGTAGGCCATGGTGCAGGGACTAGTGCTTCCGGGTACTCTTCCGTGAGAATGTGATCTGTTCCATGTCTTCTTCTTCTGATGTGTGTGTTGCCTGGTTTGTCCTTGTTGTTGTTGGTTGTGAAGGGGCAACACACACCTCAGTGTTAGAAGACGTGGAGGCAGACATCCCAGGGGCTGCTCCCTGTGGAGTTGTTAAGGGCAGTACTGCAGCAAGGAGGGCCTGCTGGTTTTTGAGAATAGCAGCCACATCACGATGGTAGGCAGCCAGGTCGGCCCTGAGGGGTTCAATGTTGCATTCGTGCACACGTTGACTGGATTGCAGTTGTAGGTGTTGTGTCAACCGGATGACAGCTGTGCTGATTTCCTTCAGTGTTTTGGCAGGTTCCTGCAAGAGAGATGTTCGGGCTTGCATAGCAGCTGCCTGATCTGCAAATGACATCATGCACGAACGCACCCCCTCAAGGCTGGCTGCCATGTTTTGCATCCCCACCTGCACCTCCTTGGCCAGCTCCCGTTGTACCCCAACTACAGTTCTTTCAAAGCTGGTGCCAGTGTCGTCAGAGTCCTCAGCTGTGTTGGAGCTGGCAGGTCTTACAATTGGGGTGGTGGGTGGTTCTTCTGTGATGGCTGCTTGTTCTGTGCTCCTCCTTGTGACTGAAGGTGGGGTCTGGAGGGTTTCAAGGACCTTTTGGATGGTCTCCTGGGAAATATTTATGGGCTCGTCATCCATGTCATCAGGGAAATCAGGGACAGGCATATCGGCAGGAGATCCATGTTCCTCTGCAATGAAACAGGGTACAATTAGTGTGTCTGTGTTGTGACAATTTTGCCATAACATGCAAGCCTTTGGATGACTTAACTTTGTGCTCTGGTTTGGTATTGGTATCTGCTGTCCTTCATATGGGCATTGTTATAGGCCTATGGCCCACCTGTGTGTCACATGTATGATATAGAGTTATCAGACTTGTCTGCCTAATTGCCTCTAGGTGTTGCTTTGTACCAAGTTGGTAATAGCCATCTTTTTGTCCTACTCGTCCCTCCGTGTATATCTATTCTTATGGAGAGACATTTTGTCGCGTGGGCTCTCATTATCCTACATGAGATTACTGGATTTCTAGGCAGCAGGATAGCTAATGGTGTGGGGGACTGAGTCTGACCCACTTGTAAATAACTCTGTCACCCTAATTCTTTCTTTTTGCTCTGGCTAACTAGCAGTGCCTCATGTCTCCCACAGCAAAGAAATGATTAGACAGCCGAGCGCATGACATCTTTGGAACTTCTCAGGGAAGTCGTGGTCACTCAGATCCAAACCAATTCTCTCTTTTCCAGTATGATCTCATATACAAATGACAAAGACAGAATTTGTTTTATATGATGATTTCATAAAACAATTGCCTTTTAGATAATTAGGTGTGAGCCACAATAACCCAAACAATACAACATGGTAGAATTGAAATAGTCACCAGGAGTGTAAAACATTTGAACAAAGCTATCATGGTGCCTAACTGTTTCTACTCTCCCTCTGCTTGTTCTATTTAGAGCACAGCATATTAAGCTTCAAGCTTGCCTGTCTGAATCACTGGGGAGACATCAGCCCTCATATCTGAGCAATGGCCTGTGATCTGGTTCAGCATCTGCAGCAAGGCAGGCAGCGTCTAGTTGTGGTTCTCTGTTTGGAAACTCCCTCTGCGTGTATTGGGACAAGGAAGTGATTTTATAACTAACATGTCATTGTGATGACAAAATGTCCCTACGCAGGAATGCCAAATCTGAACTCCTACCACGTCTATCGGCAATGTACCAGACTGTATCCTTGACTGGAGCACAGAGTGAATATGTTATGGAGAACTCCAGTGCTGAAGCAGGCAAAACAGTGTGATATGAATAAAAAACAACACTGTAGAACTGGCTATTTGCAAAATAACTGATACGAAGCCTAATAAAAAGCATTTAGTGCAAAGTGCACAGAGGCTCTAAGCTGTTAGCAAATGAATAAAAGTACATTCAGGGCAAAGTGCACAAAGGCATAAAGCCTGAAGCTAATGCGCAAAGTATACGTAAAACTTACCACACTACACTTTGACTGGCTGTGGGTGTTGTGAATGCCCTGGCAGCACACTTGCCTCTCAGGACCTGCCCCAAACACTTTTTATTCACATTGACCTAAATGTACATGTTATGTGGCATATCCTATGCATGGCAATGTTAGGATGTGGTATGGATGTAAACATTGTTGATGTTTCCAGATGATGTTGGGTAATGTGTGTTTAATTGGATTGCCCTGTTTATCGTATCAAAGTCCTATTTGGTTCTCAGACTGTGCAGGTGTGTTTCAGTGACCAGTTGCATGTGTCCCCTCCTCAATGTTGTTGTCTGAGCAGTATGACATTAGTGATGTTGCCTTGTTAGCCAGGCACGTGAGGGACCCTGACGTATGCAGCATGTGTGTGTCCTTAGTGCTGTGTGGCTCCTATTGCTGTTTACTTTGGCTGATGTATGTGTCAAGTATGGGCATTGGCATTTGAGTGTACTGGTGCCTTTGTCTTATTTCTATAAATAGTTGCAGATGTCATCCTCACCCCCTAATTTAGGTATGTATGTTCCATGGGTAGGTTCCTGCCATTTGCTACTATAGCTGCACAGAGATCAGAGGTGTTATTGTCAACTGTTGTCGCAGTTACATTGCAGTTGTTGTTTTGGCTACTGGATTACTGATAGGGACCTAGTTGATGTAGGATACATTTTGACTGACGAGTGCCTGGATGTAAGTTTGACGTAGTGGCCTTCCCACCTGTCGCTGCTTTCCCATGGCCCCATTGTTGTAATTACAGGATAGCCCCATGGGACTGTTGTTGGTGCTGTATTTTGTCGTGCCCCAGCTTCAGTCTGTGCTGGCCATGCCCCCATGCCGTGCCCCTTTACCCATGCCACTTCATATATATGCTGACTTACATGCATTGTGTAGTAGGTATTCCCCCCCGGTTGCAGTTATCATTATTGCATTATAATTCCCCATGCGACTTACCCTGCATGTGCGTTGTGTCGTGGTAGTCTGCGCTGTCCTGTCCTTGAATCCCTGTGACGATCTCCTCAGGGATGACGGCTGCGACCATCTCCTCCATGTGGTCCAGGGCCTCCTGGTGTGCTGGACTCCCCCCTCCAGTCTGCAGTGCTGCCTTCCTGTTCCGGGCCATTTTTTCTTTTGTCCTACGTTTGCAGTCATGCCAGCGTTTCTTACACTCGGTGACTGTTCTGCGTTCTTCAGCCACACTGTTGATCTTGTCCACAATTTTTTGCCATATGGCCTCTCTCCTACTGATTGGCAATTTAGAGGTGATGAAGAATTGGTGCTGGTGTTCCGTCACCTCTTTAACCAGGATTTCCTGCTCCTCTGCACTGAAGCGACACTTTCTTTTTTTCCTATAAATGTCCTGGTTCCTGTATGGATATTCCTGGCTGGTTCCTGGTCTGCTGTCATCTTCCTGGGGTCTGTTGTTGCATCTGGGATCCATTTTGCCTCTCCTCTGCTGAAAGGGCAGTGTTCGCGGGTGATTTTGACGCTATTGCGTAAAAACAAACGGCGCATTCCGGGTTGCGCTGTCGTAAATCGACCCACAGCGATTTGTGTCGCGTTAACGTTGGTTGCCTTTACGACTTGACGCCGCTGTGTGCGTCACGAAATAATGACTCCCACCTGTTGGTTGCGCCGCCGTGCGTCAAAGTATAAATTTGACGCCCGCACGGCGCATCGAAATGGCGTTAGCCGGCGTTAAAATTTTGGGCGCAAAGCTGCGCCGGCGCAGCTTTGCATCAAAAAGTATAAATATGGCCCTTAGGATGTTAACAGGAGGGGACATCTCAAAGTTTAAATTTGTGCATCTATGTTCATGGTAATCAGTGCAGAGGTTAGCATAAATTAACTACTAAGGAGCCGTTTTAGATGATAATAAGTAAATAAAAAAGAAGTGTCTCTATTGTACTGGGATACGGTGACAGCAGAAGACAAGAAGAAAATAAATCCACATAGGATATGGGAGAAAGACGTGCTACAGCTTACAGAGGAAGTTCTATGACAAGTATCTATAAATCTTATTTATAATATAGTAAAACCTGCACCATTAAAAATAAATCATTTTTCTCACCCTTCATAGAGCCTATTGGAAACCTCAGAGGCTGGCCACATTTTCCCCAATGACAACAGTATGCGAAAGGTTCAGTTTGATAGGAGACTCTCCCATTCCCATGCTTGTTCATTATTGGAATAAAGTAAGTGGCTTTGTTAGGGACATTTTGAGAGTTGAAGTTAAGGTAAGCCCCTCCTTAATATTATTTGGGGTTGACAGAGCCTTGAATAAACTGAGTAAGAACCAAAAGAGCCTACTCGTTTCCTTTGTCTTGCTTGCAAGAAGAGAAACTTAAAAAATATAGATTTCAAATGATCCCATGTCAGATCTGGACTGGATTAAGTCAGCAAGGCATGTGAGCCAATTAGACCTAGTGCACAACAATGAAAAAGTTGGAAGGCTTTGGTTTTCCTTTGTAGGCTGGCAAGTGAACTGTAAAAGTCCAATGATTTTACCACAGCTCTGCTGAGATGAGGTCAGACCACTGTGAATATAAAAAATAATTCAGCAAGGCACAGAGTCAGTACTCCAGGAAGGGAACTTAACTGCCAACAATTACAGCTGGGCAAAGTCTGATGGTGGAATGAGGTAAAAAAACATGAGTAAGGGAAAAATAGGGTGAGAGAGTTATACAGGAGAAAGGGAATGGTGGTTGAGAGGAAGGAATACAAGAGTTGAGGGTAAGAAGAGACAAGAGAGAGATTAGAAAGAGGGCGGGATATGCCACTCGAGGAAGGGTGGGTATAATAATTTGAAGTTGTCTCAATTTTGGTGGAAGTGATTTCAGTTTTTCTCTATTGTGATATTTATAGTTTTGCATTTCCAGTTCATGACTACAAGTATCAGAAGACAAAGAAAAAAAATGTGTGCTCTACACATAAGTGGCATGGTGCAGATTAAAATCCCCAATAAGAAGCAGGCAGAGAAAGTGGATAGACGCAGTGGCTGTGCATTTGTTTATCCTTCATTATATTTTATATCCAATTTATAAATACATTTATTTATAATTATGTCACTATTTTAAAGTTTAATAGCTACATTAAAATGAATATAATGCTATGTGTTGTAAAATTGATGTTATCCTGCTTCTTTGATGATATTCCGAACCACAGTATTTCTTCTCTATATTTTTGTACTTACAAACAAAAGAACTAAATATGATATTTTCGTCCCTGATATGTTACTCATGATACTTGTTTATAGTGACAGTTTTGTTCTCAGTATTATGTCATGCAACCCTCTAGAAGGAATCCCAGTAGGGGTGAGGTAGGACTGATAAACTGCTTCGGCTCTAATATCAGAAGATAGGTTTTTCAGAGATCAGTGAAAATGATGATTATTATTGTTGTGTTTCAAGGCAAGCAAACGATTTACTATTTTAGATGTAACATATGACTGGTCGTATACAACAGATTCAGGCAATTAAGTACATGTTTGAGTTAGCCAAATGGAAGTTACACATACTAACATCATAATCAGTTCGGCCTGAGAAGTCAAGTAAAAATTAGGAAGTGTTGGAATAGAGGAAGATACCCAAGATGTTCCACAGTGTAGTTCTCTGAATGAAGAACAATGCGGCTGCAGTACCACTGTCTGAGCTCTCTTTGATAAAAAGGACTGAAGTCAATTGAGTGATATGCCTTCACATCACAGTCTTTCAATCCAGATATTATGATGAGGTGGGAGATGAAAAGATGGTGAAAGTTCCATAAGTACTGATGTTGTGAGTCTCCTGCATCTAACGTGGCTACCAGGGCATATTCATGTCACAGGAGAAGGACAAAGCCTTCCTGGGTGTATTTAGGATGGAAGAACTATTTGAGAAAGTCTGAGAGTTGTGTATTGAACACAGCTAAGTCTGAAGCACTACAAATATAATATTATAGCACCCCCATAATAATCATACTGCAGTTCAGAAGGTGAATGAGCAATAAAGTTGCTTTTATATTTGTTATCTTGTCACAGAGGTCAACTGTCAGGCTGTGTCTTCTAATACATTGCTCTTTATTCATTTAACATAGATATTTGTGCTTACATGTCTTTCTTTCACTGCAAAATTAGCAGATTTTGTGAGGGATCTCAGCGACATTCTTTCTTGTGTACAGGGAGTGTGAAAGGAAAGGCTGTAGGATGTCATTTTTTCCCTTAAAACCCAATCGAAAATAAATACCTGTAAATAAACTGTACACGGTTCAAAATATATCATCAGTTAGGAAATCACAAATGAAGCAATTTCTGTTGTAATTCTGCAGTGTGAAGGAAGAAAGGTTTTAATAGCACCAAAGCAAATCAAGACACTTTACTTGGTGATGTGCAAATTAAAAACATCCACTGAAACCCGATTTCCACACATTATCATTTGTGTGCTGAAAAGTTTTATCAGTAAAATTGCATGTAAGTGCAAATTTCGAGGCAATTTCAATAGAGCATGTGCTGCCTGTAAATGAGTGCGGTGCTACGCCAGGCTTTATGAATTCGTTTGTGACAGTGTGTTCCAAAATGCACCACCAGCTACATAACAGTCCTTGCCACTCTCCTGCTGAACGGACGTGGCTTATTTACTATATTTGCTACTGTGGAATCGCATTTTACAGGCCCCTGTGATACACAATGACAATCTCTGCACAGGCCTATCATTAAGTAAAGAGGCCTACAAATGTAATTCGCTACTGCTAGGAACGCATTATGTTGCAAGGCTTGCCCTCTGAACAGACATCATGAAAGATCCTCGTCATTGCATGCTAGCTGAAGCAATCTCCCTTCTGGAAAGTACCAGTCTGAGTACGTGATGTTCTCAAGTTCTGTCACAAGATGGACCATGTGATATTAGGCACGTAGGCCACCTTGTGTAAAATCCTTTTCTATGCTTTTTGTTACTATATATGGTATGATAGGAAAAACGACCTTAGCCATAATGGAGAAGTAGTCATGCGTCAATCATACATCAAAGCCAAAGAACCAATAAGACGTTGAATTATGTTTGTGGTTTAATACTATAAAAGATCATGTATTACTTCCTTGTATTAGGCTGCTCGAGTGTACACTAGTACAGAGCATCCTCCATGTACATGTCTTTCTTTTCTATCCCTAATAAATTCATTATGTTTATCTAGAAGAGCTGGCTAACGGTCGTTTGTATCCTGATTGGGTGCTGAATAATCAGGCTTCTACACTACTTGTGTGATGCTTAGATTTATCGAATTCCCTATGACCTCGGTGATGTAACATGGGTTGGAGTACTCCCACTTTGAAACTTTCTCCAACATCACTGCTCTGAGTATTTTAGGAGTGAACGGAAATACCGACCGTCAATTAATAGGAAAACATGAGTCTGAAGTAGGCAATGTATGAACAGAGGCTGTGTTTGACATCTTTCACAATCAATGAAAATAACAAGTACATGATGTCTATAGAATAGGAATACACTTCCAGCGTTCCTATTATCATGGTACTAACACTCACAGCTGCAATCTGTGGTCAATAAAATATGCAGCGATTAAAGAGCATTCATAAAAGTGTTTTTTCACTTTCACAAAAATATAAGAATGTCAAAAAATTACAAGGCTTTGTAAAATTGCAGGCCAGCACAAAAGTATCTTAAATTTGAATTGCGAAAAATCCTGATTCAGCACATACCTCCTAACCAGAAATCAAGAACACTTAGCGCTCAACACTCATTGTTGAAAGGCTCATGGTTTGAAAATAAACATAAATACTCTTGAATTATGTTACACTCTTTGCACAAAGTATTCTGGCCAAAGGTCAAGTTTATATATACGGATGCTACTGCAAGGTCTCCATCATTACAGTCTATGTTCCAACTCAAAGTCAGATGGAAAACAGAAACAGTAGATGATCCATCAACGTGCACTTATTAGGCATTGGAGTATTAAAATATTGTTACATTGTGTCATCCAGTTATCCACAAGAAATTGTATGACACATGTGTTTAATAAACTCTACAAATAAGACAGACTGGAGATTTGTTCTTTTCTACACTGAACAAACTGAGCCACAATTTATTAACTTGATTTATTGTATTTCACTGGGGTGAGAGCAAGGGCATTGCACCAAGGGGCCCCAGAGCACTCTCCATAGCATAATGGTGTACATAAAATAGTGAAACACAATATACGTTGACTATGATGTACAAGCCTTTAATATGCAGGGCCAGATTTAAGAAAAGAGGCGCTACTTTGTGCGGCCTCTTGCTCCTCCCTACCGCCACCAAATACAGCGCACTATGGCGCGAGGTAGGAGTACTGTTCAGGGTTACGCCAAAATGTTGGGGCCCATTAACCCGTATATAGGGGCCCATTAAAAACAAATGCATGCCCCCTTTTAATGCCTGCTCTGAGCAGGCATTAAAAATGCCCAAAAAATGATGCAAAGAAATCGCTAAGATTTAGATTAGATTTCTTTGCACAATTCTTTCGCCCCTCACAAACAGGGGAACGACCCCCCTTGCATAACTTATGCCTGGCACAGGCATAATGTGGTGCAAGTGGTTACAAAGTGGTGCAATGCATGCACTGCTCCACTTTGTAAATTTGGCGCTGTGATTTTGGCCTCATTGGGCCACATTAGCATAAACATTATGCTTTTGTGGTGTATGGAAACACTAGGGGCTCTTAAATATGCCCCATGGTTTGTAAAACTTGGAAACAGAAGCTCATTCTCCAGAAGATTCCCTGTAAAGCCTTCCTTAAGTTGCTGGCACAGACATTGCAAAAACGAGGTCAGGTTATTGAAAGGGTAAGGCTCTTCTCAGGGTATAGGTGAAGAGGCAAGGAAGAAAACTACTTATTCAGTCCAAAGTTAAACCATACTGATGCATTTTGATGTTCTTGTGAATGCTAAAGTGGATATTTAGGAATACATGAACTTCGAGTTTACGGAGACTCCATCTACAATTTTAAGTTTTGTATTGGTGACAGTTAAAGTGACTGTGTAATTTTAGGGAGCTGACATAAACCCACCTTGACAACCACATGTACATAGCAATCCTCCTTAAGATCAGAATCCAAATGTAACCCCAAATTTAATACATTTTCTGTATGCTTGTGGTAGTGGCTAAAAAGGTGATGGGACTAAGGTATTACTGAATATGATTGTAAAACCAGGCTGCATCACAGTATGAACTGTTTTACTTTTGCCCAATTCAATTTTAATTCATTTTTCCTCATCCAGTTAGAGTCTGTTGGTGGGTTACTTAACCTTGCCACAAATTTCCAGAATCCCTAAAAAAAGATATGCAAATCATTGGCTCATTAGGATCCAATAATTACCTTTGTGTGCTAGCTACATGTAGGAGGATCCATGAGGCACCTCAGACTTGACATAAAATACAGAAGAGCAGTTCCTTCAAACCAGGCTAAAGATAAGAGCTAGGCCATCTTTTAGTGCCAGAATTACGCTATTTTTCTCAGTGGGCTTTAAGGAAATATGCTGAATTTATATCTATTGGGCCAAATTCACGAACTGCATTTTGAAGTAAATAAAGTAGTACTTCAGTAGAACCGCTCAAATACCAAAAAGTTCAATTCATAAATCTTTGGGTAGAGATATCTGCTTTCATCTCTCCTATCTTTTCTGTGTAGAGATCTTCACCATGATTGCAGAGATCCTACACATGTAGGAGTGCACATTAATAGCAAATGTGAGAAGGACTCAGGGGTCGAGGCAACAATGGGAATATGTGCTAGAAAAATGCTACCATATGGGAGGGGGATAGGGAAATTTAAGAAGGGTTTAAGATGCACATACTAATACAAAACAGACACCTACAAAAGAAGAGTACCACTATTGTAATTCACAATCTTATATATATATTTATGTGTACATAGGTATATTTATATACACATACACACCACATGCATATATATGTATATATAACATATATATATATATGTACATATAACATATATATATATATATATATATATATACATATATATATATATATATAGTGAGGTCCCGAACCTAGAAAAAAAAGCAATAAGGCGGGCCGGTAGCCCTGGGAGAGTGAGACCCAGAGTCAAAAATGTTTTTTTAAATTTTATTTTGCCTCAAATACACGAAGGAACCACAAATCTGTGGCAGAATTTAAAAAAAGGGTGCAAGCTGCCACACTGCTAAAACAAACCACCCTCCCCGGGCCAGGACCCAGGGAGTGGCGTAAACTATTAAGGGGAAGGGGCAATTGGCCCCCTTCTTGAGCCTCTAGATGGCCCAAAAGACCCCATCCCCAGGACCCAACATCAATAGAAAAAAGGGTGTGTGTATGCGTCCCCCTCCCTGAATCTCAAAAGGCTCTGCAGACCCTATCCCTCAGGTTCAAATAGGAATAAAACGGGGAGTGGGCACATGGTCCTCCTCCACACCCAGTTAAGGGCCATTGGGAGCCAATCTCTCAGGGCTGACATCAACAGAAAGGGGAGGGTATCCTTGCTCACCTCCCTGAGCCAGTAAGGGCCCTAGAGGCCCCATCCCCTGAGACTGGCTCTATCACTATGTCCACCCTCTGAACACACGAGTTTCCCTCTGCAAAAGAGTGGAAAAACAAGTATACTCCCACCCGACGGGAGTAGTTTTAACACTCCTGCCTGGTGGGAGCAAAAATTTCTTTCCTCCCTGCAGGTGAATTAAAATTACTTTAGGGCAAGAGTTATAGTTAAATGAGTTAACTATAACCAGTGAATTTCAGTAATGTTGTTAATTTATAATGTTATGTTTTAGCTGACATGTTCACTTAAACTTGAACCCCTTGGTTGCCCAGGACGAGCAGGTCTCGCCCTCGGCTACAGTTGCCCGGTGCCGAGGACGAGACCAGCTCGTCCTGCTATGGGCCCCCAGGGCCAAGCAACCCCCTCTCCTGAGTAGGGATGGAAGAGGAATCGCTTCCCCTTGCAAAAGCATTTCTCCTCCGATCACGTGGAGGGGCCGAGAGAGGCATTAAAAGGAACGGAAAGGCCTTTCCTTTCCTTTGATGTCTCCCTCTGCATTTCTGCTGCCCAATAGCGATGGAATCGGGCAGCAGAAATGCCACTAGACACCAGGGAATTTTTTTGTATTCTTTATTTGTGAATGATGGGAGCGCCCTCTTGGGCAAGGCCCGCTCCCCAGGGGGGCAAAATATTTTTAGGCCTTTTCTGCCCCCCTGGTGGGGTGGGGGGGCAGAAACCTCTAGACACCAGGGATCTTTTTTTGTGTCTTTTTATTCCCTGGGGGAAAAATGAACTTTAGGCCTATTTTTATTAGGCCAATCTGCCCCCAAGGGAGGTAGAAACCACTAGACACAAGGGATTTTTTTGTTGTTGTCAGTTTCAAGAGAGGGGAGCGACCCCTTACACTAGGGTCGTTCCCCTGGGGGGGGTCAGAAACCCCTAGACACCAGAGATCTTTTTTTAATTTTTTTTATTTTTATATGTGGGGAGTGACCCCTTAGGCAAGGGTCTCTTCCCTGAGGGGCAAATTATCTTTGCACAGTTTAACTTTTAACTGCAGAAAAAGAAGTGGTCTGATAATGTGGAGTCTTTTGGTAATCCTATATCTAGGCATGATACATTCCCATGGCTTTGTGAAAGTGAGTACATCATTTTAGACGAGTAAACAGCTTTAACTAGGCTTGCAAAATTTCTAATCATCTTTCTATAGTAATGGATTAGCCACATTTTTGGAGCATAAGACAGCTCCGTGAAGGGCCTCCGGGTTGATATGTCTTCGTCTAATGGAGTGACATTCTGTGCCATGCCTGTCAAACAAACTTACCAAAATTCAAATGTTTGAGACCTTTAGACCTATATGTTAGTGTCTGAATCCAAGCCAGTATTAGAACTAATGACCTCAGGTCACAAAATCACAGGGTTTGTGATCACAAAAGTGCTTATCATTAGGTACAAATGCCTTTTAATGAGTTGCAAAATTATTTTGACGATTGAAAGGACTTTTGAAATTGGTTTTGAGTTGCAAATCGGAGGGTTTAGGAAAGGAGTTCCCTCACCCCCTTTATGAAAATAATTTATTGACAGTTAGTGGCTGCAATTTCTGTTGCAAACTATTGATGAACTAATAACTCCGAGTTGAGGTGATAACTATTTTGTAAAGGGTGAGGGGTCCCTTAGGACACCTTTTCCTTTGCAAACTGTGTTGGCAGCTTTTAGGGAGGAAAGGTTTTCTAAAACTGAAACTTTTTTTGATCAGTACAGGTTCCTTTAAGGAACATGGGCTGCTTTTGAGAAAAGACATTTCCCACTTAGCAATGCAGTATGGAGATGAAGGTGTGTTGACCTTGCAGTCCACAATCCCTGTGATTACAGCTGATCACAGAGGGTTGCAAATTGGCAAATGATTAATGAAGATTAATTAACAGGACATTCCGTAACCCTCAGTTATTTATTATTTTAAGATCCAACAGAACAGTACATAAGTTGTTTTTAAAAATACTATTGCATTTGAACAAAGTACTTTTTGTGACTGAAACAATTAACAGGACCCTAACTTTCATATGGATATGGATGCCAGTTATGTTCACTCCTTATTTGCAGTTTTACCTGGTGTAAGTGCCAGTTAAAATCTGCATAAAGCATAATAAAACAAAATTTTAACTGTTTTACACAGCAGTAAATAATGAAGTTCCTTTGATATTTACATGACTACAGCTAAATTATGCATGCTGCCGACTATTTAGCTGACCACCAAGTGAATAATGAAGTTTCTTTTCAAGTTATTTGTAAGGTCATTTGTAATACAGTACATCATTTCTGCTACTTAGACAGCTTCAAGGAAAATATTGAAATTTGTTTGCAACATGTCAGGCCACTAGTTAAATAATATTTATTTTCTGCTATTTACCCAGCAGCCACATAAATAACAATGCCTCTCATTACAAGACTGGAGGTCATGAGACCGCCAGCCTCGCTGTGGCAGTCCTAATGCAGCAGAGACAGAGGTATGGACAGCCACATTAGGAGTTGTGGGGCCTGGCAGATGCCAAGCATCCACAACTCCGCCTGGCCTGCTGGTTCAATCGCACCGCCTTGGCCTGGGGGGAGCACCTCCAACCTGGCAGCAGGCCTCAGCCTGCCTCTAGATTACGATGATGAACACCGCCAGGCTTTTCATGGTGTTCACTCCCCCATGAAAAGCCTAGTGGTCACTATCAGGATTCCCCAAGGTGCCTCCTGCGTTATCTTTCAACATCCCCATGGATTAGGGTTAAATCAAATCTCTGTTCTTGGTTAAACCTTCATGTTTCTAAGTAAACATAATGTGCTACACAATTGGCTTTATTAATGCTGGTTTTACCAATGCTTGTTTGCTAATGTGAGCCGGTGTAGACATGTGCTTCTAATTGGGTGTGGTGTAGACATGTGCTTCTAATTGGGTGTTGACTCATCCACATGTGGAAACTCAATTGGTTTTATTAATGCCGGTTTTACCAATGCTTGTTTGCTAATGTGAGCAGGTGTAGGCATGTGCTTCTAATTGGGTGTGGTGTAGACATGTGCTTCTAATTGGGTGTGGTGACTCATCCACATGTGGAAACTCAACTGCTTTCCTGATTGGCTATAAATAGCAGAGTGAAGCATGCCTCCCTGCTTGGCGTTGTTTTGCTTCCTGTTCACAGCATCTGATTTGGCAGTCCAGCCTCTGCTGTCATCCTCGTATTCAGGACTTTTGAGGCAATTATTTTCTTTGTTCCTGTACCAGCTGACACCAGGCATTCCTCCAGCACTCCGGAAAAGACTGCAGCTAAGTGACTAGTATTCTCCAGGGAGTTTGTTCTTTGAGCGCCGCGCTTTCTTAGAACAGCTGGTGTATTTCAGACCTCCTAGAGTGCTTATCTTGAAGAGACAAATGCATTTCTAAACATTCTATATTATTATTGTAGTTACTTGCCTAGATGTGCTTCAGGAAATCTGCTTGAGCTCACGAACTACAAAAAGTGACAGTGCAATTTTAAAAAGAGCATTTACGTGACTTTTCTTTCTCCAATAGCATAGAGCATTTACGTGACTTTTCTTTCTCCAATAGCATAACTCTTGGATTTAAATTGTGTCATTCACGCCTGTATTTCAGGTTTGAGGAATTTGCCTTTGAAGGGTTTTTTACGCACACATTGAAACCAAATCAAACTGTGCCATCCTAACTGTTTAAACCCAGAGTGGATGTTTGTATTTCTTGGATTGTTTTTGTTCCTTTTAGTTTAACCCTATGCATGCAGGAAAGTTATACGTGATATAATTGATGCCCTTGTTTGTCTTCTTGTGCATGATAAGTGCAACCACAGTTCTAATTGTAGTGTGCAACAGTGAATCTCTGTGAAGCCAGCCCTAGTGTCGCAGTCCTTATTGTTATGGTACTCAGTTTGGGATTTTGGTAATGCAGTGTTAGTAATTGTGCCAACAGTTATTATTATCCAAGAAAAGTGCTGGGGCATCCCTGTGTTCTTCTACTGCTCCTGTGCTCATATCAGAAACAGAGATTCAGTTTCAAGGAAGTTGAGTGCACTAACTCTATTATCACTCTGTCAACAACGACCTGCCCCCGAAGATACAGGGTGCCTGGCTGTACCAGCAAGATGTGGTAGTGTTTTGTCTCTTTCTCTTCCACTCCCGCTTTCCTGTTGGGACACCTGCCAGGGTTTCTGTGTCCACCAGGAAGTGCTGAGAGGTGTTCCAGGAGGTCGGGGGCATACCATCGCCCCTGCAGACATCCTGCTTTTCAGGTGAGTGGCCCCATCTCGACAGTCACGCACCGGCGACAGGAATCTTCATTCCTATTGCCTGCACGCACACACACGTCACCACACATGCACACATCCCTCCACCCGTCCATACACTCACAGGCACCCCTTAACGCACGCATGGATTCACATACATACCCATTCAGCATTCGCATACATGCACTCAGACACCCCCACTCACTCACATTCATCAACACAGCCACCCACACTCACTCGCATTCATTCATACAGACACCCCATAAACGCAAACATACAGGCACACACACATACACTCGCAGACACACACACATTCAGCACCCCCTCTGCAAACATACACATACGCACCCTAACACACCACAGACGGTCTTCCCTCGCTACCATCACCACACCAGCAGGACTCCGCCACGCTGTATTAAGGCTTGTTAAACAGAGGGCGGAGTCCTGCTGGTGTGAGGTTGCCAGCGAGGGACTCGCCTCTGCAGCGCCGACCGCCAGCACGATTGCTTGCTGCTTTCTGCCTCAATAATGGTGGAAAGCAGCCAGACCTCATAACATGGCGGTCTGCTGACCGCCAGCACTAGTGGTTGTCTGGGGCGTTGGGCTTCGGCGGTCAGTGGTATTGACTGCTAAAGTCCACATGAGGGCCTAAGTTCATTTGCACGGCTGGTGGCCTAATTGCTCATGTCTGCTGTTTTGCTAGCAGCTTGCTTAGGAGTAAGGTTTTTTGTTTGCTTGACTGCTTGCTAATAATACAAAGTCTCTGCTATTTAACCAGTGACCATGTCAATACTGAAGTTTTCTTGTTTTTTCCAGATCAGCTGGCCAGAATCTCTACTGTTTAGCCAGCAGGCAAGTAAATAGGGAAATGTTTCTGATATTTGCATTTCTGTCCTCCAAACAGTACATAATCTTTACTACTTAGCCAGTGACCAGGGAAATAGTGAAGTTTTCCTACTATTTGCACAAGTTCTGGCCAGACAGTTCATTATTCAGCCAGCGGCTGAGTAAATAGTAATGTTTGGATGCTATTTTCAAGGTTGCCAGCCAAATTGTAAATCATTTTTACTATTTAGCCAGATGCCAAGTAAATAGCAGAAAAAATGTTCTATTTAACACAGTGGCAGGCTGAACAACCACTACCATTATTTAGGACCTCGTTACGAGTGAAAAAATACCATGTCATGCTTGCTCATACCTCACTTTTTGTCACTGCCTTGTACAAATAACCCATCAGCATTCAATACCCAGAGTATCTGAGTCTAAACAATGTCAGTCTGTAATGTTGGTCCCAACAGCACAGTTACCAAGGCTCATCACATGCCATATGTTGAAATGGGGCCTGTAAGTCTTTTAATATCATAAAATGATAACAGGACTCGTGGTATGTCTCAATAGGTAAATGTATGTTCAAAACCAAATGCAGTCTGAATACAGATATGTAATGCACGCCATTTGTATAGTGTGTGTAGTACAGAGAGTTATCTGATTGCAATGCCCAAGAGGCACTGTTTCTATTACCACAAACACCAGACCAGTGTTGTCTTGTCCAAATACCCCTGTGTATTACCTCTCAATTGAAGTGTACTCACCTGGGAGGATACCATGTGTATAGTGTGTGTAGTAGAAAGAATTACATGACTGCAACTCCTGGTAGGTCCCGTTTCTAATACTCCAAACACCAGCACAGTGCCCACTTGGCCCAGTACATCTGTTAGTGAATTCCCACATGGCGTGTACTCACCTGGGAGGATACAATTTGTATATTGTGTGTAGTAGAGGGAGTGACATGACTGCTACGGCCAGGAGGCCCTATGTCTGTAACTCCAACCACCAGGCCAGTGATCACTTGTCCACATACCCCTGTTTGGCAACTCCCAATTGAAGTATACTCACCGGGGAGGATACCATATATATAATGTGTGTAACAGAGAGAGTGACACGAGTTACTAACTCCAAACACAAGACCAGTGGTCACTTGTCCAAACACCCCAGTTTGGTAACACCCAATTTAAGTGTATTTACCTGGGAGGATACCATGTGTATAGTGTGTGTAGTAGAGAGAGTGAGATGACTGCAACTCCCAGGAGGCAATGTTCCACTAACTCCAAACACCAGACATTTGATCACTTTCCAAATACACCTGTTTGGCAACTCCCAATTGAAGTTAACTCACCTAGGAGGATACCATTTGTATAGTGTGTGTAGTAGAGAGACAGTGACAGGACTGCAACTCCCAGGAGGCACTGTTTCACTAACTCCAAACTCCAGGCCAGTGTGCACTTGTCAATAGACCTCTGTTTGGTAACTCTCAATTGAAGGGTACTCACCTGGGAGGATACCATTTGTATAGTGTGGGAAGTAGAGGGAGTGATATGACTGCTAAGGCCAGGAAGGCCCTGTGTCTGTAAATACAACCATCAGCCCAGTATTCACCTGCCCAAATACCCCTGTTTTGAAATTCACAATTGCAGTGAGCTCACCTGGGAGGATAATATTTGCCAAATGTGTGAAGTAGAAGGAGTGATATGACTGCTAGGGCCAGGAAGGCCATCTGTCTGTAAACCGAAACACAAACCCAGTGTTCGCTTACCCAAAACCCCCTGTTTGGTAACTCTCAATTGAAGTACACACACCTTGGAGGATACTATTTGTCAAGTGTGTGAAGTAGAGGGAATAGCCTGACTGGAACTCCCACAAGGACCTTCTTCACTACAGAAGGAAGCGATTTGTCTGACATTATCCTGTAGAATAGGCAAACATTGAAGTGGTTGATGCCATCAGCTTGAGCCTTATCACATACCACACCAAAATAATCCAACATCACATAATCCAAGATGCCGACAGATGGCAGTAAAACAGTCCCGGATCACAGGCCCATCATAATCCAATCCCCATGAATCTGGTGGTATGACACAAACATATGTCAGTGTTGTGGCACAGGCACTATGGGATGCAATGATGAAACACATCTACAGCTCTAGACAGGTTGTACAAAAAGAGTATTTAGCCAATATGAAGGGAAAATGACTTGATCAAAAAGCTTGAACTACATATTTTTGATCATATGATGACACAAATGATGCATCAGGACCACCACAAGACACAAAACAAGTACAATGTGTACTTCTGTACCTCATCTTTCTTGGTACAGGTCTCATACGTCCAAACTCTGCGACCTACATTACCTGAAACAGTCGATGCCCACTTACTAAGTCAAAACATCAGATACCTTCCAGTGTCTGAAATGTCCACAAGAAGATGCCAGGGTGAAGGTACCTGTACAAAGAACAAAACAGGGAGCATAGGATTGAAACCATACCTATGACAAACATCACCTAGCAAGCAAATAGAAAATAAAGTACATTGCAAAGAAACTGATACAAACAAAGCAATGTCATCAAGGTGGAGATGATTCAAAAGCTATCTTATCAAGCAGACTTTGGCTGAATATTGCAGAGTATCAGTTCCCTAGCAGTTTCCAAAACACTCAACTCCACACATTCTCACAACTACAGTTCATCATGCAATCACAGTCATGACATTACATGACATACTTACTTGTTCAGTGACCTGTGGTGGCACCAAGCCAACGTGTGTGCCAGCATTGACCCCCACCTCATGTGGGAGGCAGCTTAAACTATAAAAGTCATCTTTCACATTGGCTGAATCCTCATGTTAGAGGAACCTGATATTGCTGTCAATGTGTTTCACCATTGCTGAAAGGAAATCCATCAACACCAGACTGAACATAGGTTGGGACATACCAGCAGATAGGGCCACTGTATGTTGGAAGGACCCTGTAGCTAGGAACTGTAACACTGACATGACTTGTATAATGGGTGGTATGCTGGTTGGATATCTAATAGTTGGCATCAGATCTGGCTCCAACTGAAGCCATAAGTCCATTATTGTTTGCCTATTCAGATGTGTGCCGGGTCGAACATCGGAGATACGGCACAGCAGGGGGCATCTTCGGATCCAGACAGGTGGACCCGGATATAGAAGACACGGCAGCCAATGAGGGAGCGAACCAGGAAGAAGGAGGGGTTTTTAAACCCACAAAGGCCTCACCAGGGGTATCAGCGGATTCTCTTGAAACTGACGGCAAAGACGGGTGGAACCAACAGAGGAGCGGTGGTGAGGAGACGCCGGAACAAAGACAACGAAGTCGGCATCAGCACATTAACCCTTGCGAGGCCCTATGGGACGGAGAGCAGACGACAAGGCTAACAGACTGGCTAAGCTCTGAGAAGAGCGTGCCCTAGTCAGGTACGGTCCTCCAACAGGACGGGGAGCAGGAAATATCGGGAACGTTGGGAAGAGGGTTTTTTTATTTTTTTTATGGTTTCTGATTTCTTTTGTTTGAAAGGAGGGGGTTGAGGAAGAAAAGAGAGAACAGAGTGAGCACCATAGGTTCACAATAGATATGTTTTGTTTCGTTTAATCTTGTTGATGTTTTTATTCTGAATCCCTAGAGTAGGCTATTTGTTTTGTTTAGATGGAGAATGGCAAACAGAGAAGAGAGTAAAACTATAAACCAGAGAGAGCCAGGGAAACAGGAGAGAACCAAAAAGGAGCACACAGAGAGAGAAAGAGAGAAAAAAAAGTCAGCAAAGAAAGAAAACTGGAAGGAAATTATAGCACAGAAAGGGAAAGAGAAAGCCAGCAAGAAAGAGGAAAAGAAGACCCAAAAGAGGGGGAGAGCAAGACAGAGCAGACAAAAAGGAAAGAAAGAGAAAAACATATCAGTAGTAATACTTACCAGCCAAAACTAACATTGTATTCTTCTTTCCTTCCATGAACCTCCTGAGTCACCACCTGGGAAAAGAAGAATACAGAGGGTGAAGACCATACAAGAACACTGAGAAGAAAAGGAAAAGAAAGGGAAAGACAAAGAAGAGAAGAAAGGAATTGTAGAACTGTTACATACTTACGTTAAATTAATAAACCTCACATACTATAGTATTGCCTGTGAGCCTCCATTACTCTGACCCTGTTAAAGTGGTGTCAGAAGTGGGACTTAGCGACTCCTTTATCATGGACAGGTATAGGTAACGGAGGAGAAACCTACATTGGCAGACAGGATTGCCCAACTAGCGGAAGGACAGAGACATCTACAGCTAGTTTGGGAGGAACAACTAAAGGAGGCAAAGGAAGAACCGGAGGCACTACAGACTGCCTTAGTCAGGCGACGATCATCGCCAATAACCAGCTGGTTAATGAAATGGCTATTGGGAAACTTAGAGACCATAGCAAGCGGCAGGGTACACCCTAATGTCCCTAGTAGTGTCCTACAAAAATATCAGGAAAACAAAGACCCTGACTCTTTCTTTACGAATTTCGAGCGAGTTGCTAGTTCTGCCAATTGGCCGACACACTGATGGGAACAATACAGTGTGCCTTTACTAACTGGTAATCGGGAGGCTGATTATCAGGCGGTAAACCCCGGAGGTGTAACTCCGTATACCGATATCAAGAAGGCCATTCCTGAACAAGTAGGTCTGGATCAAGAGAGCTATTGACATAGGTTCTGACAAACAAAGTGGTCAAAACAGGAGAATCCCCGCACCCTCTATAATAGAGTACATTCAAGAAGACATGTTTGAAACTGTGGTACTAGACAGTATCTAGACGCACTGCCTCCCTCTACAAGAAATTGGATCCGGCAACATTCGGGCCTCAATAACACCACCGCTATTGAACTAGCATGTGCATTCCACTGAGCTCCTGAGTTTAGAAGCTCCCATGCTGAACCCCTACCAGTACCCACCTGGGCACCTAATCCCAAACCACTTCTTACCAAATCTTTACCGGGTCCCAGCACAGATAAACCCAGGAGCCCACACACTCCTTCCTAAGACTTCCCGATGGGGCACCAATGCTTTCACTGTGCCAAATAGGGGCACATAGTGAGACATTGTCCTCTCAAAAGAGAGCAGGAGGAACCTATAGAAATAGGTATGACCAAGGGAAGGGTCCTATGGTTAGGGCAAACTATGGCAAGATATACAACCACTATGTTGGTGAATGAAGAGGCTAATACTCATTGATTCTGGTTGTAGTCAAAGCGTAATTAACCAAGCATATGTGCAGCCAGACCAATGGGACCTGAACACCCAAGTATTGATCACTTGTATACATGGAGACAGGAAAAAATACCCTGTCACCATCATAAATATCAATTGGAGGGGACAAGAAGAGTACCTTTCAGCAGGTGTAATTCCTGATTTAGGGGAGGATCTTATTTTAGGGACTGACTATGAAGCATTCCCCGAACTGTTAGAATCACTAAATCAGAATAATCTTACTGAGTCTTGGTGGAGGGAGGCTCCATTTGCATCATCCAACATAAAACAGCACAAAAAGGAGACTCACTAAATCTCAAAAGCGAGAACAAAAGTGCCTGTATCAGAGGGACCCCACTAGAGCAGAGACACCTACGCAAAAGAGCTTCCGAAGACCATAATGTCCATTGCTGGACAATTCCGGCAGTCACAAAGAGAAGACCCAACCTTGAAGAATGCCTGGCATATAGCTTTATCTTCCGATAACCATCTGGTAGGTCTGACTTCTCAGCTCACTAATGATTTATTGTATAGAGTTTGTCCCACCTCCAATAACCGGGGCCCTCAGTTGGTGATTCCCCAAGAATACCGGTAACAGGTGTTCCACTTAGCTCATGGAGATAATGGTAAAGGACATTTAGGAAGGGAAAAAACAGAGGAGTCTATAACAAAGAGGTTCTATTGGCCTGGAGTGTACAGCGATATTTGGAAGCATTGCCAGGCATGTCCCAAGTGCCAATTGATAAACCCCTCACCCAATCCCAAAATAGAAGTTCCCTTCACTAGGGTTGGCATGGATCTGATAGGTCCCTTAATTCCATCCGTAAAGGGGCATCAATACCTCTTAGTCTTAGTGGATTATGCTGGCCGGTATCAAGAGGCCATTCAATTAGCTAGTATGACCACAAAGACCATAGCACAAGCTATGATAGAGTTTTTTCTAGAGTTGGGTTCCCCAGAGAGATTCTTACGGACCAAGGGACTCTTTTTATGTCCAGAATGATGTACGAAGTGTGTCACACGCTAGGAGTTCAACAGATCAGGACATCAGTCTATCATCCCCAAACTGATGGACTTGTCGAGCACTATAACAAAACTATCAAGAACCTCCTATGCAAAATCATTAATGACTCCGGGAAGAATTGGGAAAAAAACGACCCCTAGTACTATATGCACTCAAAACCCATGTACAGTCATCCACAGGACACAGCCCCTCTGAGCTTCTCTTTGGAAGGCAACCCCGTACCTTATTAGACATGTTAGCAGAACAATGGGAAGAGACAGAGGAAGAAATCAAAGATGTCCTAACCTACACTAGGGACCTAAAAGACAATTTACACACCGTTTTGAAAGAAGCCCAAGAAAAACAGAAAACCTACTATGATACTCAAAGCAGACACAGAACATTATCAGTAGGTCAAAAAGTGTTAGTTCTATTACCCACGACAGAGAACAAACTACTCGCCCATTGGCAAGGGCCCTATACTGTACTTGAACAGGTTACTCCAGTAACCTACAGAATTGAAATACCTATCTGGACAGGTAGAGAGCAAATATATCACATGAATCTCTTGGAATTATGGCATGACACATATGAACCTCTCAGTGATCTGTATTTCCCACTGGGACTGAAGCCGACATACCTCTATATCCCACAGAGACTAGAGAAAACAAAGAGACACTAATGCCCCAGTTTAGTGTTTCTCTTTCTCCAAGACAGTGCTCCCAGTTATACAATATAGTTAGTGCTAACCTCGATGTTTTTTCAAAAACCCCAGGAAGAACCCACTTAATACAACATCATATCTAAACAATAGGTGACAGAGTGTCACAACAAAAGGCTGTACCAGATATCGGAGGCCAGACGACAGATGGTAGAAAAGGAAGTGAAGGAAATGCTACAGGCAGGGATTATTGAACCTTCTTCTAGTCCTTGGTGCTCCCCCATAGTTTTAGTCCTGAACCAGACGGGACTATCAGGTTTTGTATTGACTTCAGACAAGTAAATGTACTCTCACACTTTGACACATATCCCATGCCTAGAATTGATGACTTACTCGAGCGGTTGGGGAAAGCCAAATATATGACCACATTAGACTTAACCAAAGGTTATTGGCAGATTCCTCTTAAAGACGAAGACAAAGAAAAAACAGTGTTTGCCACACCCTCGGGGCTCTACCAGTTTACTATCCTTCCATTTGATTTGCATGGCTGATCGATATGGTGCTGCGTCCTTTTCAGGACTAGGCGGCTGCTTACGTAGATGACATCGTTATCTATAGTATGACCTGGGATGACCATACTTCCCATATAACCAAAGGCTACTTGTCTTCAGCATGTGACGGGTACTGGAGCCTCACTACTGTCTGTAATGTGAAAATGGCCATCATACATGAGACAGAGCATACATTTATTTTGGGTGCAGCTACAGATCAATACTTTCCCTTGGTAAGTGGGGAATGTCCATAGACATGATTTGCATGCCATCAATGTTGGCAACTCTTCCTTGTGTCTACAAATTATGTCCCTTTGTCGTCTGACAAAATGTGTACACTGCTGTTTCATGCAGGGTCTACTTATGCTGATGGGATCATTTCTCTTTTCCTTCACATATACGTGCATGCCAACCTGTGTTTGGAATAGGGCACTTGCAATGGGAGTACATTTCGTGTGGTGCCATAGACAGTAGTGTGTCACCATTGATTGTTGGCTGACATATACCCTCAATTGTCATTGCATGTAATTGGGCATGTACAACTGCAGTAACAATGAGGGACAAGACATGTATGACTAGATTTTGTAGCCACAATGTGCATTTCCAGACCATTGATGTGGCATTGTGTAGCAAAGCGCACTGCACATGTGTGATGGGGAAGGTTTCTTTACCTCACTGTTAGTATTTTTCATGGTTATGATGAAATCATATATGTTTGGGTACAACCATTCATCCACAGACATCTGGGGTTGCAGGACCAAAATAGAGACAGTGGTGTAGCTTCCCATTGGGCAACATGTTGAGGACCTTCTACAGGTACTTGCAAATCTTTATGTCTCTCCAACATACAAAGGACTAATGGCTTCTACTGATGCAATCAGAGTACATAATTGCAAGAGAAGCTAGACATCAGTGATGATTTCCCTTAGGCTTGTTGATTCACTGTATTGCGGATTTTAGTGGCATGTCTCCCTGTTAATTTTCACATGTTGTCTACAGTGTACATTTCCATGCCAAAAGTGTGGCCTATTAAAGCAACATTGGTACTACCTCCATTACTTGAGTGAGACAAATTTAACTTGGTGAAGTGTGCTTTGTGGATCTGTTTCCAGTGTGACATGAGTATTTCCATGTCACCTTCTACAGACTGTTGTACTGTTGTCAGCAACATTACTGATTCTGGTAGCATCATTTCTTACTGTTGTGTTATTGTGTATGTGAAAAATGTATGTGTGCATTACCTTGCGTGGGATCTGTGGGAATGCAGTTGGCATTGGCCTACTATAGTATGAAAACAGGTAAGCGATGTATGCTCCATGAGGAAAAGCATTGAAAGTGATGTGGTCTCCTACTTGTTGTGGTTATTATGATTGCAGAAATTCAGCTACACAATTGTAGTTGTTCTGAAATCCTGATTTTCCTGTGGGCAACTGTTGACAGTTCAGATGGCATGCATGCATATGGTTTGGTACATGTAGGGGCCACTTAGGTGGTGTTTGTTGCTAGGGGCTTTTTGACATCATGGTAATGTTTGTTAATCACAGCTGTTGTTCACGTGTGATCATGGACATTTGATGACCTTATTTCTCTTTGTATTTGCAGCATCAGCCCAGGGAAGTGAAGGAAACAGGGCACACCGAGTGGGAAAGCATCTCTGCATGGGACCTCAGGTCAAGACACCACCCACACAGAGGGTTACATTGACCTAGAGAGTGATGGGAGTGCCATGGAGGACATAGGATCTACATCCTCATCATAGGATTTTTCCTCCAGTGGCCACTGCCTAGTAGTGGCAGACCCATCAGAACATACTCCAGCACCATCCTCGTCTGCCACCCTTAGTTCTATCCCCACCCTCCCTGTTGCTCCCCACCCAGTTGGCTGTTCCCCCCTCAATCAAGAGGGTGGGTGTCTCCTTCGCACAGGCACCTCTGCCCCAGCCCCCGTTACCCCTGCAGTCTTGAGTGAGGAGGCTGTTGACCTCCTGAGGAGTATCCCTGTGGGGCAGACTGCCATTGTGAATGCCATTCGGATGTTGGCCTGCCAACTTCAGCCGACCAATTCTTTCCTGAAAGGCATTCATAGTGCCATGTCTGGCCTACAGAGATCTTTTCAGGCTCTGGCCTCCTCACTGACAGCAGCCAGTCATCCCAACCCTCCACCCCCTCTACCTCCCTCTTCCCAATCCAAATCCCCATTCCCCTACCAATCCCAAGCACACAGATAGATCTGCACGCACCCACCTCATCACACAAAGGCACCATACATAAACACATAAACACAAACACCACAAAACACACTGGTATGCAAACACTCAATATACACCCACTCACACAGTATCAACCACCACTTCCCCAGCCACCCCATGACCCCACTGGCCCACACACCACATCCAGCATACCCACAGGTACCACCCCAACAGACACACAGACATCCACCACATCCACCATATCTGCAGACACCACCCCAAAAGATACACACACATCCACTACAAGGATACCTGCAGACACCACCCAAACAGACGCACACACATCCACCACTCAAACATCACCCAGCACCTCTATCTCCCAGCCCCATAAGACATGCAAACACCCACACTCACACATGCAACAGACACCACCCAAACATAAGCATACCTCAAACATGGACACACCCAAGACATCCACACCGACACACCAGACAACCACTCCCTCAACCTCCAAATCCCCACCCCCTTCTGATTGCCATCCCTGCATTCGGAAGGAAAGTTTTTTTTTAACTTTCCCTTTCCCCTCCACCCCAGATCCAAATGCAAGAGGTCATGACCCAAATCCCAACCCATCCCTTCCACCTCCAAGGCCTCCTCTGTCACACCTGCCCCCCTGCAAGCACCTATACCCCACCCGCCAAGAAGAAGCCCACCCCTCCAAAGAGCAGTCCACCCCTCCCAAACCTAACCCCCTCCCAGGTGATCCTGAGGTCCCTGCCTGCCCACTTGATGCCCCTTCATGTGGAGGATCCCTAGCAGTAGTAGGAGTCAAGGGTGGGCACATAACTGCGCACTGAAAGACTGATGGACTGATCAATGGCCTTGGACATTTAGCATTTCCTTTAAAATAAACAGTTGGTTTTTTTTGGGTATACATTTGTCCTGCAATTCCTTTTCTACCTTAATGTTGTTCCTGAGTCACTTGTGTTGTCTGTCTACAGTTGTGTGTGTTTCAGCCTGCTTTCTGATCCATTTGATGTTGTTTATCATATCTGACTTTGTAGGCAGAGCTGGAGATGACTAGTGTATGGCTATATATTTATTAATGCATTTGTGGTGCCACTGCATTGTGTTCTGTTTGTTACGGTAAGTATTACATCTTGTGTTGTCCAATGTCTGGTGTCACACTTGTCCCCCTGATATGGATTGTATAGTCCTCTCATGTGTGCCAGTTAGAGTGTTGTTTTTGCAGACATAGAAGGTGTACAATTGTGGTCCATTTGTTTGCATTTGACTGTGCATCTGACCATTTTGATGTGTGTACCTTGCAATTACTTCATCTAGATGTATGTCCAACTGTATTTGCTTTCTTGATTTGCACTTCCACATTCTGCAGATAGGCATGTCACTTGGCTCAAATATTATTTGTTCCCGAAATACATTTCTGGCGAGTTCCTGTGCAAATGTTGTTTTATGGGCATGTGAAACGTGTGATGTGTCCCAGTACAGCATCCTTCCCTGAGTGCTCCTGGTGCCTCATCGCTATTGTACAGGTATTGTTTGTATAGTGAACTTTGTATATTTGTCTCTCTGTCTATTGTGCAACCTATTGTCCATCCATTGTGTTGCAATATGGGTGACGTGTGTGTCCATTGCAGGACATGTTTGTGTTCCATGACACATCCATGGATATTTCTGTCAGTTGTATTGGTAGATGTGATGTTATTGTGTTGTTGGTGTTGTGTGACACAATGTTGTTTACACTTTGCTGACCCTGTGCCTGAGATGGTCAGTTGTTTGTTTTTGTGTAGTGCTGTGATGCAGTGTGAGTGAGCTGCCCAAAGGGGGGCCTTTACTGTCTGTGTGTGTGTCCTTCTTTGTGAATGACTCAGGCTGCATACACAATGACATGTGTACTTGGTACCCATAGCGTGACCCCCATATGATGTGGCTAACGGCACGACGATCTGTTGTTAAGGTTAATGACAGAGGTAGGTGTGTGTACTTATGGTCGGTTGCGTCCACGGCATTGTGGATTTTGGGCCCATTGAGGATCAGCAGCTGCAACAGTACATGTGTGATGGGCTCCAAGGCGACACTGGACATGTAAGGCTGCCTGCAGGTGAGTTGCTCCCTTTATACTGTCCTTTTCCACCTGCCGAGATGTGGTGGTTGGACTGTCATGGTCACATTGCTGGTGTGTAATCTCATAATGTGTTTGGTGGAAACACAGTCTCCACCTGCCTGTTTGTGCTGCCTCATGACCACAGCAGTCTGTGCTGCCTGGCGGTGCTGATGAAACTGCAGCACTCTTTGCTCCATAAGCCTGAATTGCTCATAATACAGTTGTCTGACTGCCAAGCCGATGTTGTGGGCAGTGCAGGAGCCCCCCTGCCAGCACCCTCGGAATGCATACTGTCTGCTATGGTATTAGAATGCCACAACACCCAGGTGAGTTAATGAATTATTAGATAACATGATCTTACATACTTTGAATACACCAAGTTTGTCTAACTGTTATACAACCAAAACAATCTTAATGGAACTTTTCTACACAACCGCCTGTACTTTGTGCATGCATTGCTCTAATTCTTAACTCTTTATTTTTGCTCATTAACTCACTTGGGTGTTGTGGTATTCTAATACCAATGGAGGATGTCTACATTTTTTAGGCATAATGATAGTCTTTTTCATATACTAGATCAATTAGTGTATTTTCATGCTTTATTATTCATATATTTCACTTTAGGGTTGGCTGGTTAATATTTAGTGTCTCCTACTACTCGTTTATATCAGCCCTAAAACAGACAGTTTTCCATTATCACATACAGATCCTTTATATGTGTGATTCAATAATCTCACATGTTCAGTGTTGCTCCAATTCTTAGACATAAACCATACAAAAGATTGCGGTGACTAAATAATCAGAGATTTGGATCAGTAATACTTTTCTTTTGAGAACTAGACTTCACTAATACGAACAGTCCTTTCTACATTCTATCATTGCAGGGTTTATTTATATTTTTGGTTAGATCATTTTACTTTATATCGCACATCACAATCTTTGATTATTTTACCTCGTGGGTCAAATCAATGTTTATGCTCTGAATGTATAAGCCCTTTTTAACATGTCTGTTTCCATTTCTAAATATGTTATTCGAGCCATTACAAAATGGCCACCGTATATATACCAAGAATACCGCTCGGTCTGTCGGTTACTTTCTACATCAAACAGACAGCTCATTGGTTTAACCTTATTTTAAACCCGCTTGCGTCTCTTGACCGGGTTTCGCTCGCACACGGATCATTCCACATATTGAATAGCACCGGTTATCGCACCGGTTCTATCTACATACAGGATTTGTATTATAAACCTTTTGACACATTCCAAATGAGAGGTAAGATTTTTCTTTTACAAACATCATTTACATATCGTATGGAACTTACATTCATTCCTTTTCTTAAACTATCACTCCTTCTTTTTGTACTATCTTACTACATATATGTCCACTCATATAACATGATTGCATTGGCTTTGACACTAAATTATTTCCATATTGACGGAGAATTGTTTCTGTCACTCTGTTATATATAAGTTTTATTGTATACATTAGTAGGCTTCATACTTTACTAAGCTTCTGAGTATCACTTTACAGAGTGGCTGTCTGAGAAAATGGCTCTTGCAGTTTGATTAATGAATGAACATTGAAGGTATGTTAAGCATCGTCCTTGGTATGTCTTTTCTGTGACAATTTTCTTATGGAAGATTGGCAATATTCACTGTTAATATCACATGCGTAGTCTTATAAGGTATTGTAGGGGAGCTGTCTTGTAGTTATCCACTTTATTGTTGGACATATGGGTGTTGCTTCATATCTAAGGGCTTTTCTTTGTTCACAATATAATGATCTCACTTTCTTGGGATTCATGACTTTTACATGACTGTGTGGTGTGCTGGATCATAAGGTAAATCAATGCATTTTATTTGGTGTACACTTCTGGGGATTGTTACTTATGACTAATATTAATGGATCATACATTATAGTTTATAATACGATTTCTGTTCTTTCCAATAAATGTAATGCCAGCCTTGATAAAATCCTGGTTTGGGACAAAATACGTGTCTGCTACAGAGTAAGGGTTATCCCGGGCTGGTTCTTCCTCTGGTCTCCCTTCCAGTGGCTGGCACCAATGTAGATGTGCCTGGTATTGATGAGCCAAAGAAATGGGTAGACTGTTCTTGGAAAGCCCTGCTCAAGGTGGTGTGAATGTCCATCACCCCTGTTAGGGAGGTCATGTTGGTTTTGTGGGCCTCCATCTTTTCCCGCATGTCGCCGCGCATGTTCCTCTGTAGCTGCTTGATGTCCCGGAGTTCAGTCAACACCAGGCCCATCATGCCTTTGGACTCTTGATAGACCCCCTAAGAAAGATGTGGCTGATGGTGTCCTGGCTGACAGCAGCCCCAGTGGCCTCACTCTGCTGGCCCACAGATCCATACCACAAATCCCTAACCCCACAGGCTTATGCCCCTGGCCACAGGTTGCCCCCTTCATTTTATTCCTGGACCCTCATAGTTGGAAGTGTTGCACTGCAACTCAGAATCCAGGCCTGGGGGCACGAGATGGTAAACACTGTGCTTGGGGCACAGTTTGGTGGGCAAATGGTGGCCTTTGATGTTGAGGCAACCGGGCTGGGAGGTGTTGATGAAGCTACAGTGAGGCTCACTGTTGGTATCTGACTAGGTTGCCCAGATGGGCCAGAACCGTCCCCCACATCCAGACATCCAGGAGTGTCTTCTTTACTGAGGGCTTCATCTAGGGGTGTAATGACAGTCTCTTCTGTGGTTTCTGTGTGTCCAGTGGCAACTCAACCTGTTGATGTAAAACATACAATTTTACTGGTTGTATTGTTACATCTATCTCCAATAGTTTAGTGTTACAGTAAGCAAAGACCTTGTACAAAGTTAAGCTGAAGTTAATCATTTGTGGCAAATTACCATGGTATTGGGTGATTTGACATGCCTTGTGTGAAGCATTCCAATTTATTTTGACTCAAGCAGCTGCTGTAATGTGCAGATCATTAGCACTTGGGAGGATGGCGTCAGAATGACATCTTGCCACCAATTCAAGCCAAACAGTGGCTAGGCAAGATACAGCTTTGCCCATTTGCAGGCCTAGTTAATTGTGATGCAGGCAGACCCAGCAGTTTGTTATATATGTGACTGGAGTCATCATGTGGTCAGTGCAGTGTGAGTGTGTCTGCTGCCAATACCATTCTGGTGATGCATCTTGAGGCCTCATGAATACTTGTTATACACGCTGGGTAGAATGTCATTCCTGTCCTCAAATATTTCATCTTGGTTTAGCAAGTTAAGATGGATCTATGTTGACAGATGCATCTGTGATTTGGGCATCCTCTGTGCTTCATCAGGCCCAGATGAGTACACTTTATTTGAGAGTTTAGAAACAGATGTCTTTAGGCAAGTGAACACTGTGCTGGTGGTTGAAGGTAGTGAAACAGGGCCTCCTGTGATGTGCAGTCATGTCACTCCCTCTGCTTCACAAAACTTGACAAATGTTATCTTCCCAGGAGAGTAAAATTAATTTGAGAGTTCACATATAGACGTATTTAGGCAGGTGGACAATGGGCTGGTGTTTGGAGACGGAGAAACAGAGCCTATTGGCTTTGCATTCAGATCACTACTTCTACTTCCCAATACTTGACAAATGGTAACCTCCCAGGTGAGTAAACTTTATTTGGGAATTTACTAACAGACATATTTGGACATGTGAACCCTGATCTGGTGCTTAGAGTTAGAGACACAAGGCCTCCTGGCCTTAGTAGTCATGTCAGTTCCTGTACTACACACACTATACAAATGTTATCCTCCCAGTTGAGTACATTTTATTTGTGGGTTACCAAACAATGGTATTTGGAGAAAAGAACACAGGGATGGTGAGTGATGTAACAGTAACAGAAACAGAGCCTCCTGGCAGTAGCAGTCATGTCATTCTCTGTACTACATACACAATACAAATGTTATCTGCCCAGATGAGTACACTTCATTTGTGTGATACCAAACAGATGTATTTTGGCAAGTGACCATTGTGCTGGTGTTTGATGTTACAGGAACAGTGCCTCATGGGAGATGTAGTCATGTCACGCCCTGCACTACACATACTATATAAATATTATCTACTCGGGTGAGTACAGTTTAATTGAGAGTGAAGGCACAGGGATAAATGGGCAAGTGAACACTGATCTGGTGTTTGGAGTTTGGCGAGTACACTTCAATTAAGAGATAACAAACAAGGGTATTTGGACAAGTGTGCCGTGGCTGGTGTTTAGAATTACAGACATAGGGCCTCCTGGCCTCAGCAGTCATGTCACTCTCTCTACCTCCCACACTTGACAAATGGTTTCCTCCCAGCTTCAATTGAGAGTTACCAAACAGGGATATGTGAATATGTGACCACTGGTTTGGTATTTGGAGTTAGAGAAACAGTGACTCCTAGAAGTTGCAGTCAGGTAAGTCTCTCTACTACACACACTATACAAAAGGTATCCTCCCGGGTGAGTACACTTCAATTGGGAAAAAACAAACAGGGGTATTTGGGCAAGTGTACACTGGGTTGGTGGTTGGAATTACACACACAGAGACTCATGGCCTTAACAGTCATATCACTCCCTCTACTTCACACACTCGACAAATAGTACCCTTCCAGATAAGTAAAGTTCAATTGGGAGTTTCCAAACAGGAGCATGTGGACATGTGTACCCTGGTTTGGTGTTTGGAGTTAGAGACACAAGGCATCCTTGGAGTTGCAGTCATGTCACTCTCTCTACTACACACACTATACAAATGTCATCCTCCCAGGTGAGAACGCTTCAATTGAGAGTTGAGGAACAGGGGTATGGGTACAAGAGAACATTGGGCTGGTGTTTGGAGTGCTAGAAACAGTGCCTCCTGAGAGTTGCAGTCATGTCTCTCTCTCTACTACACACACTATACTCGTGGTATCCTCCTTGGTGAGTATACTTCAATTAAGAGTTGAGAAACAGCGACATTTGGACAAGTGAACACTGGTCTGGTTTTTGGAGTTGGAGAGTCAGTGCCTGCTGGAGTTGCAGTCAGGTAACTCTCTCTGTTACAAACACCATACAAATGTTGGGGATTACATATCTGTGTGCAGAAAGCATTTAGGTTTGGGCATACATTTACCTGTTAAGACATACGATGATCCATGGGATTATTACTGTATATTAAAAACATTACAGGCAACATTTAGACATATAGCATATGATGGACCTTAGTAGCTCTGCTGTTGGGTCCAACAATAATGACTGACAGTGTTATATCTCAGATACTTTGGGTATTGAAGGTTGGTGGGGCACATGAACAAGACAGTGTCAAAATGTGAGCTGTGAGCATGCATGAAATGGTATTTTGGGGACATTTTTTGTGTTGTGACTTACCAGACTCAAAACCCCGAAGTATGCCTGTGAAGCCCTCAGGAAGCAGGATGGCCCAGACCTTCTCCTCCCAGGGAAAGAGATGTAATGGGGAAGTGGGAGGACCACCACCAGTCTTCTTGGCCTGCAACTGTTGCCTGGAGACCAGGGAACGGACCTTGCCCCTGAAGTCATTCTTCCTCTTCATGATGTCCTCCTTTGTGTGCAGGGTGGTACCTACAGCATTGACTCTGTCGACTATCCTGTCCCACATTTTGAGTTCCTTCTGAGAGTAGTGTGATCGACTTGTGTTCCAAACAGTTGTGGCTCTACTCTTATGATTTCATCCACCATGACTCTTAACTCATCTTCTGAAAAACATGGATTTTTTAAACGTGCCACGGTTAGGAAAAAATATGGATGCCAGTGACTTATTAGACAGGGGAAGTGCAGAATGACCTGAATAGACAAAAGTGTGTGCAGGGTGTTCTATGGGGTGGTGAAAAAAAAGGTGTGCCTAACATATGTACTGTGTGTAGGAAAAGCATTCTGGCTTCTGTTTTTTGCATTGAAAATGCAAAGGATTGTGGTCTGTAAAGGGGTGTGCTATATAATGTCCTTTAAAGCTGTGTTTACTGTGGCAATGTGTATCAGCTGTGTTGTTTTGAAATTCATCCAAAGTGCAGCTGTGTATTGCTTTGGTTTCCACAAACCAGTGTGATTCGGCCTGCCATTGGCTGACCGCCATGAAGGGACCGCAATGGCAACTGTGTGTTTGTAATTAGCTTGGTGGTTGTTCGCGGTGCTGTCGGTGCTGGAGGTCAGACCGCCTATTTCCAGGCTGCTGCTGGAAGTCTGCCTTTTTTGCTTGGGGGTCGGTGGTCCTACCTGTATAACTCATAATAGTGCAGTCTTTCAGACTGCCAACATGGCGGTCCTGAGATCCGACTACCAAACTTGTAATGAGGCCCTAAGTGCATCATTTATTTATTCAGGCAACAATGCCATTTCAAACTGATATTTATTATTGAACAGATCATTAAAAGGATATTTACATGCTATTTTTAAATAGGTTTTGAAAAGTATTCAAACAAAGGGCTAACTTCATGCTTCCCTTTCTTCTGACCTAAAATGCCTCTATAAATGTTGCTATGTCTCTAAAGCCAAAAGAATTACTTTCACTGCCAAGCACCTTCAAAATAGTACAGCACTATTTTCGATATTCAAATTGAATCCACAATGTTGATAAAGCGAGATAGTACACTTTCTTTGAATATGTCTAACATATATTTTATAAGGAATGCTTTACTAATGAAATATAGATGCAAAACGTACAAAAGAAAGTTATATTGTTGCATAAAAGTTGGAAAATAGAATGATCATACTCATAAAAATTAGAGAGATTCATGTAACACATACACAGTCTTATATAATGAGTACTACTACTCATCCTCTGCAATTACATAAAAAAACATTTATTGGGATATTTTTCAAAGAACAGGAGAAGAGAAAAAATAAAGGCTAGAAATAAAGAAAGAGAAAGTATTACTAAGGCCTAATCGTAAGAAACAATATAGTAAGGAAAGACATAGCAGAAAAGAAAAAGAAAGGAGAATGGGCCTATGTCTATAGAAGAAAAGCATTATGGCTTAAATAACACTGAATAATAACTCTTCCAAAAATAGTAAATAATTGTCAGAATATAAATATTTAACATTTTTTTTGAGCAATTCAAAAGAATGCAAGATATCTCAAGCAGTTCAAAGCTAGGGGATATCAAAGTGTTTCGTTCAGCTTATATTGATAGGAATGTGGATAAGGGATTCCCAAGCAAATCCCTTGTAGTCATCACACGCATAGAGGATAGATTTGTCGTGCCCTGTCTATGATGATAACAAATCATAATCTACCACTTCGTAAAACATGTTTCTGGCACATTTCCCATCACCGGGAAAACTATAGCAATAAAGTTGCCCATAACCTTGCCATCTAAAGAACTATTTAACAATAGAGGATGTTCTAAGGGAAAATAACATCTTGTTGAATGTTAAAGTAAGTAAGTGATTTTCTCCCAAACCACTATACAGAAACGGATAACATTTAGTCATTTGAAAAACATATGCAAGGCATCACTGTTACAAGACCAACATTTGCTATCAGAAGAAACTGTCATCATATAATACGAACAAGGGATCATAAATAATTTGTTCTAGAAAAAATATAATGGCTGAGTTCTGCTTACAGAGGTGTGCTTAATGGTAGCCAATAAAGAATGGAAACTAGTGGCAAAAGATTGAGGAACACCAAACTAATGATGTAGTTCTTGAAATAAAAGGATTTTTGTCTGAAATTAATGTTTAACAATTAAAGGGCTCTTGCCCATTAGTTCGAATTGCGCACCTCATTATGATCATTAATAATTATATTATCTAGATCTGGGCGAAATGTAAATCACGTTGGTATAAGTCATCTAATTTCGGGAATTTCATGTTATGTTTGTTAGGCAAAGCTACCGAAAATAAGCAAGCTCGTAGTCCTCTTGCTTATAATACATCTTCGCAGCGAAAATTGGTGTATGGATGCATTTCACTTTAAAATATAGGACCAAATTACTGATTTGCATTTCATGTAATTATCTGTAACTCTGCCATAATTATGTGAACAAAAATCACAGTTATGTCACACACCCTTAGTAATATACGGGATAGGCGAGTTTAAACATTATATATTTTTTATCCAGAAGGCATAAAAAAGATTGAGCTAGATCGGTTAATATTAGGGAAATAAAATAGTTTCAGTTTTTGTGTCATGAGGAGTAGTTTAAAGGTGAATGGATGTATAATTGAGAGTTCCAATCTGTACCAAACTCTCTGCTTTGAGGTAGAAACATCTGAAAAGGAAATCCAAACTTGTGCTAGTATAAAGACAGAATGAGCGTTACTGCCGCAATTGGGATTTTGAAGACCCATGAAGTATAGTCAAAAGGTCCTACAGTAATCTTTAAGGTATCTGGTTTTAATGAACCCACCCTGTTCAATTCCAACCAAGTTAGGAATACATCCATGAATATGTAAAGCAAGAATATTTGTATATTTGTACATTCTACAATCTGTATTGATAAAGGAGATAAGTTTGTAATTTTTGCTGGAGGGGAAGTCTTTCTATCTGTCTTGCCATTAAACAAAGCATTGTCTCCAAAAAAGAACCATAAGAAGTTTCAATGTCAATAAAGTGTTGAAAGAGTAAAATAAGCTTTAGTAACAATATCTTTGAACATTTCAATTAGAATTCTATCTAAAGATACCATCAGGACCTTGTGCTTTATCTTTTGGAAGTTTGGACATAGAGTTAACAATTTCAGTTACATTGATATCTTCTTTCAATGAGGAAAAGTGTATTATTGTTCAGGACATTAGGGTTTAGAAGTGAAGATCGTAGTTAATAGTTAATGCTTGTGTTGTTGGAACACACTCAGGGGTCTATCAGTCAGCACATGGATTCATGAAACATTCATAAATATATGTGTTTTTGTGATGTTGGTGTAAGAAATTGGATATTGATTGGAGGGAAGGGGTGAAAATCCTACTCTGACAAAAACCACAATCCTTGCCATAGTGAACCACAAAAGTCACTAAATTAACCTGTGCTTAACCCTCTGGGACTGTATTTACATGTATGGTGCACTTTCCCCTTTTGCGGATTGCCTTTAAATACGTGTGCAGTGTGCAAGCAGGGAAAGTGCAGCATATTGCAGTGAATGTGGGGTCCCAGGACAGCTGTGAACTTGTGCTGCCTGGGGGCAGTGCATTCAAGTGAAATACGGAGCAGATGTTTCAAAGCTGCTCAGTGTTTCACACTGCAGGTGGCAATCCGCCTTTACTTCTGAGAGGGAGAGAGATCCGCTTGCAGGTGGGTGCCTTTGAGTGACTGGTCCTGTCTGCAAGGGGAAGCCTGGAGGGGGCCATGGGAACCGCTTTCTCCCCTTTAGAGGGCTGCATTAGGAGGTGCATCTTTTTGTGGTACACTAGCATGTTTGCCTCTGCACCCGCATCCATAATACAGGGCAGGCTTAGAGGCAAAGAGATTCCCTAATTTGCATGAGGCCATGTCTCCATGCAAATGAGGGCACACCCTCTCGAGATGGTGATAGCGCTGCAATTGTCCCAGCCCAATCTATATCACAGAAGGGGCTGCACAAGCATCTGCAGATCCTTCTATAATACCAAGGTGCCCTGGGAGCACACAAAGTGGGCACACAGGCCCTTTACCCCCCTGGACACTTTCTGTAATTTGGCCCTAGGTAGCTTGGCATAAAAGCAGTAAGGCTTATTTTAGAGGTAATGTGTTAAGTATTTATGCAAGACTAAAACAGTAATAAACTGAAAACACAACATAAGAGAAATCCTACACCAATTTAGAAAAATAGAGTAAATTGTAAGAATCTAATCAGTAATTCTGGACATATGCAAAAGAAAAAGGGACCGATTCAAAAAGGGACTAATGACTCAAAAAGTTAAGAATGCAAATTCTCCACACTCATGAAGGAATTTCTGCACTCGAGGGGTGGAATCTCTGCACTGAGCACTGCAGTGCAGAGATTCCACCCCAAGTGCGGAGACTCTGCTCTCATAACTTTACATGTCATAAGCCCCTTTGTGAATTGGGTCCACAGAGAACATTTTAATAAATGAAATGATATCAAAACTAATTAAATCCAATCAATAGAACTGGAGTCATGAACGTGTAAAATTCTTAGTGAAATCTAGTGCCTAAAAGATCAAAGCGACAAACATGGGAATCTGGTCACTCAAGACTGGGCCAAAGTAAAAAGTTAAGGCTTACCACAATAGAGCGCTGGATGGACACATGAGGTAGATTAGACCCAGTCTAGGCTTACTTTTGAACTAAGAAGACATTTTGTTGAAAGGTCTATCAGACAGTAGAGTTCAGCTAGGTAATACAGACTATGAGGAGGAGTCACTGTCTCAGGAGAGCTCTGGATGAGGACTCTGTAAACCTGTCAACTTTGGCGGGAAAAAAACAATACTACTTCTGATTCTGGAAAGTTCTACACTTCCTCTACCAAGGCTCCAAGAAGTCTGGGATGACAAAAACCTAGTTTCAAGTTCCTTCGTCTATGTGCTGGGGGTAGCTCTTTGAAATGTAAGTTGGGCAGGGCACACCTCCACCCTAACCATCCTTGCAGGATTGCCTACACATTCAACACAGAGTCCACCTTTGCCTCACTGTCTGGGAGGAATACGTAAAGGTCAACGGCTAAGCTACTCAAAGTCATATAACCCAGGTCACATGCATCAGGCACAAAAGGGTTAGGACAAGAAAGTAGCAACAATATAACAGTGGCAATTGTGGCTTAAAATCTGATTTTACCATCAAATATGATTTACATTACAATTCATTTGAGTCTCAAACATGACATGTGTACCTGTTCCCAATCAAACATTAGCAGTTATCAAATGTATTAAGGTAAACATATGTTATCCAGTGGGGGGATAGAGCTTATAATAGTGAAAAGCAAATGTAGGGCTTTTTCACTAACAGGACATGTACAACTTAAGAATACATACAATGTACCCTGCCCAGTGTGCATTTAGGGCCTACCTTGGGGTGACTTAGATAGTTTAAAAGGAAAATATAGGTTTAGTAAAAGGTTTATTTATGCCAGGTTGAAACTGCAGTTTAAAACTGCACTACAAGCTGCACTGGCAGGCCAGAGACAAGATTTAAGGGATTACTTTTGTTGGTGGTACAATCAGTGCTGCAGATCAACTAATAGCAATTAATTTCCAGGCCCGGGTTACATGTAATGACACATACTAAGAACTTATATGTAAATTAATTGTGTTAATCAGGTGTAAGCCAATTTTGCACAAGCACTGCAGCACTGGTTAACAGTGGTAAATAGTACTAATGTAAATAAATGGAAGACAGGAGGGGTGAAAGCAAAATGTTTTTGGGAAGACCAACTCAAGTATGACAGGTCTAACAGTTGGACACCATCATTAACAGTAATATTCTTGTTGTTGCTTTTTGCTTTTTAACTTTCAGATAGTTATTGAGCAGTGTTTTTGCTTTATTATGACTTCCATAGTTCTGTTCATTCATTTGCAGTAGAGTTCCACACACACCTTAAATTGAATTTTTATTTAGTTGTAATTTTTCTTGCATAAGGTGATCTAGTGTGTCCTTTGTTACAGGAATAAAATCATGTTTTAATGTCTTAATGAGAAGCATTGAGGAAGAAGATTTGTTGAGAGCTTTGTTTTTCCTTTTAGCTACATAGTTGATAGTATGACCTCTAACTGTTGCCTTAAAGGCACCCTATACAATATTTTTGAATTTCAACTTAAACGTATGACTTGTATTAATTTAAAAGGATCAGGGCCAATCTGTTCAAATTCTTAAATAAAGATATTATCTTGTTGAAATGCCATCTAGTTGATTTGGAGGATTTGGCTTAGCATATCCAAATTCACAACATACAAAGCATGAGACAATGTTAAAACAGCTCTAATTTCAGCAGAAATCAAAGATTGGGCACAAACCCTATTAAGAAAAATGTTGTATATTTTGGACCTTGAACTATGACAGGTGTAAAAAATGTGTATTGCAGAAAATCTGGATTAAAGAGTTGCAATGCATCAAGAAGACCCTAGAGGAGATTGCTTTGTAAAAAACATTTTGCATTTTATTCAGTAGATATTTTGAAGTGGACTTCCTAACCAACTCTGGGGACCATATGTGGGTTACAATCTGCACCGATCATTAGAATATTATTAGCATAATACAGAATCCTAAAATTGAGCATCACCCCTAATAAGACCATAAACACTGTAGAAAATTAATAATCAGTAACTTTTATATCAAGAAATAGCCAGCTACTTTCAGTGTCAGCTTCTTTCAAGTAAATATTCAGATTTAAGGATTTATGAAAGAACATTGCTACACTATTCCTACTTGCCATAGCTGATGAATGAAAAATGTGTCTGACTGAAGTGATGCAATTTGACATTTCATTCCTGACAGATGAGTGAGAGCTTGTTGTCTCCTAATAGGGTTACATTGGCCCTTAACATTCCATGTGAAGACACAAAAACTATTCATTAAACATGACAGGTAAAATGACATATATATGAAACACATACTGAAACATTGTATAAAGAAAACATTAAGGCCCTCATTACAACCCTGCCAGTCGGTGTTAAAGTGGCGGTAATACCACCAACATGCCGGCGGTAAAAAAAAATGGGATCACGACCATGGCAGAAACCGCCAACACAGACAGCCACTTTAACACACCGACCGCCACGGCGGTAGCAACAAACACCGCGGCGGTAACCGCCAACAGCCAAGCGGAAGACAATGTACTGCCCACACTATTACACGGCACCAATCCGCCAGATTTTCCAGGGCGGTACCAACGCCATCAAAAGCACGGTGGAAACAGTCTTTGGAAGGGAAACCACTCACTTCTCGACACTCCACGAAGTACCAGGATGCCATGGAGCCCGAATTGCAGATCCTACCAATGTTGCTGTTTCTATTATTACACCACGAAGTGGAAAGAAGGCGGCAGCGGCGACGATGACGGTGAGTACTGCACCTAGAACACAGGGGAGGGGAGGAGGCAAAAGAGAGTGACACACAGACACGCAACATGCAACACCACCACCCTCCACCCACAACAACATTAACACACACATATCCAACAACATCACAGATACACCCTGTCACCTCCTGGAAGAACGCAAAGACCAAACAAAATGAGTTTAACTAGTGTAATATTGGAACAATCAGATAGATCAAGAGAACAGCAAATAATCAGTATACACAAATATTTACTGCAAGTACACCAGTCCATACACTGTCCCATTAAATGTCCATGGTCCAGTGGTCCCAAAAAGCATGGGCAAAGCCCACACATGACACCTGCCTCAAAACAGAGAGAACACTGCAGGGGCATTAGGTTGAAAAAAAAACAGGCACCTCAGAGGGGAAGGAGAGGGGGGCACCTCAGCCAGATGATGGTACGACACCACTGCTCCTCGAGGGGGCTCCATGCCCACTGCCTGGTCCTGGGGAGCGCAAAGCCACAGTCTCTCAAGTGGGTTCACTGCCCACTGCTTGGTCCTGGGGAGTGCAAAGCCACAGTCTCACAAGTCTCTCAAGTGGGTTCACTGCCCACTGCTTGGTCCTGGGGAGTGCAAAGCCACAGTCTCTCAAGTCTCTCAAGTGGGTTCACTGCCATGGCTTGGTCCTGGGGAATGCAAAGCCACAGTCTCTCAAATTGATGCCTTTCTCCACTGGTTCTGGAGGGGGCTTTGTGCCCAGAGTGCTTCATCCTGCCAAGGACTGGGTGAGTGGATGCCTTTCTCCACTGGTTCTGAAGGGGGCTTTGTGCCCAGTGATGCTGCACCTGAGGTGTGGCAGTTGACTTTGTCTCACTTGGGTGTCTTAGCCACGCGATGTACCTGGAACAGGTAGCATGATACTCCATGGAGGCAGAGCCACAGGCCATCCTGCGGCGACTTAGGCTGCCAAATGCTGGTTTGTGTCAGTGCTGTAGATGGTGTCTCAAGTGGCATGTCCAGGGTCCAGGACGTCACCTGCAGACTCTGACGGCTGCTCACTGGGGATGGGGCTGGTGTCCGACAGAGTGGCATCGGCTGTGCACGTGGCAGTGCTGATGGTAGTGCAGGTGGCGGTGTCTGCGGAGGAGATGCTGCCAGTGCTGGCCGTGGTGCAAGTGACTGTTGTGGTGGAAGGAGACACTGTACCGTCTCCAGCAACCTCGGATGGCTGATCCTTGGGGAGGATGCTGCAGACTGACGTTGTGGCAGCGGCGGTGCAGGTGGTGGTGAAGGTGGTGATCGGAGCAGTGGTGGTGACTGTGGTGCATGTGGCTGCCATCGGTGATGATATGGTGGTCATCAGGAGAAATCGTGCTCAGAGGTGATGTGCCCTTTGGCTTGTGGCCCTTCCCCATCTTGACAGTCGCCTCAGGCACCTTGGCACTGTCCACTCGGTGTTTGGGTGAGGCTTTGCTGGGTGGGTGGTGTGACTGTCCCCTGCTGGAAGCCGGCCCCTTTTTTACCTTTGCAGGTGGTGGAATAGGGTGGTTCTTCTTTTCTGTCAGTGGCAGCTCTGATGGGTGCCCCCTTAGACCGTACTGGAGTAGCAGGGACCACAGCGGATGCAGATTTGGTGGCTGAGGTGCTGGGCTGGGATCTAGACATCCTGACCCTAGGGGAAGGACGGGGGAGGTGTAGGGAAGAGGTTAATTTTAGCCAGGAAAAGTTTTTTTGACACACTGGGACGGGAAGATGGAGGGGGTGTGGGAGTGGAGGAAGAGGTAGTGGTTACAGTAGGTGTACGTCTGCTGAGTTTGGGTGAAGGTGCATGGGTTGGAGGCTGTTGTGAGGTGGATGGCTGTTGAGTGGGTGTGGGCCTGCATTTGTGTACTTTGGGAGGAGGGCTTACAGACACACTGGGAGAGGACACAGGGGACGTGCGAATGGTAGTGGGGGTGGTGACTGGGAGTGAGGTGGAGGACGTGGAGGAGGAGGACACAGTGGAGGAAGTGGATTTTGGTATGTGTGCATGGGTATGGTGCTTATGTGAGTGCCTGTGGGATGTGTGGTGCTTATGTTTGCCTGAGCCACTTTTGTGTGTTGATGTGTGTGCATGCTGGTCTGATGGTGTGCTTGGGATAGGCTGAGGTAGAGGGGATTGGGTCTGGGTAGTGGAAGTTGGAGGGGGGAGGCTGGACACATGAACAATGGCTGCCATCAGTGCTGAGGCCAGAGCCTGAAATGCTCTCCCCTTTGGCCCGCCACACCAGAATGAATGCCCTCCAGGTATGCATTTGTTTGCTGCAAATGTCTCTCGACACCCTGGATGGCATTCAGAATGTGTGACTGCCCAACAGCGAGGGATCTCAGGAGGTCAATAGCCTCCTCACTGAGGGCAGCAGGGCTGACTGGGGCAGGGCCTGAGGTGCCTGGGGCGAAGGAGTTGCCCACCCTCCTGGGTGAGCGGGCATTGGAAACACGCTGGGGGGCTGCTGGGAGGGCGGTGCTGGAAGGGGGGTTGGCGGCTGTACCTGTTGTTGGGGTGGGCACAGAGTTGTCCGCCACCACCAGGGAGCTTCCATCAAAGGAGGAGCCGCTGTCGCTGGTATTCCCTCCTGTCCCCGTCGTGGAGCTCCCCTCACCCTCCGTCCCACTGGTGACCCCACCCTCCGTGAATTCACCCTCCAGGGCCATGTGGGATGCAGCTCACTCGGTCGCCGGTGCCTCAGCTCCTCCACCAGATGATGCTAATGCACACAAGGACAGGGTGACAAAACAAGAAGGGGGGAAAGACAGAAAACACACATGGTCAATGCCAGCAACACCTCTGCCATTGGCGGACACAACACACAGGAAGCAGCCCTATGCACTAGGCCATGCACTAGCAGTTAGTAGGAAATTCACCAGGCCATTGGGTACAATGCCTAACACGATTTGCTGCACACCTAGAACTCACAGGAGCCTGCCCAGTTGTAGATGCATACTAAACATATTAGGGTTGGAGTGCCTCAGAGACTGCCCAACAAGGGACCTACCCTACCAAGTTCGCACTGGCCTAGGGGAACTCACAGCCCACATCCCCCACTCAGACACTTGAATATGCCACTGCCAGGATCCGGAACATCAGGGGGGTCATGGTGCGACAGGCACTCCTTCCACGTTGGAAGGCCAGCCCCAGCTGGGCCTCCTCCGTCTTCTTGCTCCAGTGGCGCAGGTCCTCCCATCTCTTGCGGTAGTGGGTGCTCCGTCTATGATAGACCCCCCAGGGTCTGCACATCCTTGGCAATGGCACGCCAAATACCCTTCTTCTGGTGGGCGCTGACCTAGAGGAAAGGTACAGGAGGAAAGGAAATAACTCACCCGTCCGGACCTTCATAGTCATTGCCCACCAGTTCCCACCCATTCCCTGACGCACATACACTCACCAGCCCTCAGCCCCCCCACATGTATCTTCCATCCACACCACTCCAAACAGGCATTGCCCACGCATCATGCTCACAGTGTACTCACCTGTTTGTTTGGAGGACCATAGAGTAGCGTGTACTGGGGGAGGGCCACATCCACCAGTTTGTCCAACTCCTCTGTGGTGAAGGCAGGGGCCCTTTCCCCAGACACTCGAGCCATTGTCGCTTCCAGGCTTAGGTCACAGCAGCACTTGCAGTGTAGGTCCTCTCCTATTGAAAGTCAGGTATCAAGTGAGTGAACAGATAGAAAATGGCGGTGACGTCAGCGGCGGTGCGTACCGTCACCGCTGGCGTACATCGTCATGGACTCCTGGAACCCATAGGTCCAAATGATAACCAATGCTGAATTGTGTGGCGGTCTTCGACCGCCTACCACGACACTGCACAACGCAGCGCAGTTGCCTCATTTCCCCTTGTTCCTCCTCACAAGTCGGGCAGCCACCATTTCAGGGGGGCACATGACATGGCACCTAACTGCATCACAGCACATTTTGGCAGATATACGGACAAACTACGCCACACACAGATTTACTCACATTACTGCAAATGCACTTGTGCAACCTGTGTGGTACATGACCCTCTGCTCACCATTCTCCTCCATAGGGCACATTAGCTGGGGCAGATGATGAGATGGCATCATCCTTCGGTGTACAGACCCCTGGTGGACCTGTCAACAATGGAAGACAGACACATCATTATCACCTACAGACATGATCGTGCCACAATCCAAGACCTGTGTGCCCAATTGGAGCCAGACCTGATGTCAGCTATCTGTCATCCCACAGGAATCCCCCCTCTAGTGCAGGTCCTGTCAGTGGTCCATTTCCTGGCAAGTGGGTCCTTTCAAACTACAGTGGCCATGGCATCTGGGATGTCTCAGCCAATGTTTTCTAACGTGTTGAGCAGGGTGTTGTCTGCCCTGCTGAAACACATGTGCAGCTACATCGTGTTTCCCCAGGTGGAGGATTTGCCCACAGTGAAAGCTGACGTTTATGCCCTGGGACATATCCCCAACATCATTGGTGCCATTGATATTACACATGTGGCATTTGTCCCCCCCTCCGCAGAAATGAACAAGTGTACAGAAATCGAAAAAGCTACCATTCGATGAATGTGCAGATGGTGTGTTTGGCAGACCAGTACATCTCTCATGTGAATGTCAAGTATCCTGGCTCTGTGCATGACGCCTACATTTTGAGGAATAGCAGTATCCCTTATGTGATGGGCCAACTCCAGAGGCACTGTGTGTGGCTAATAGGTGAGCCCAAGGTCCCCAATTAGTATGAGTAGGTGTCTGGGTATGGGGTAGTCCTTAAGGGTTTGTGTGTGTCTCACAGTTATCCCTCGACATTTGCAGGTGACTACGTTTACCCCAACCTCTCATGGCTACTGACCCCAGTGAGGAATGCCAGGACAAGGGCAGAGGAATGCTACAATGAGGCACATGGGTGAACTAGGTGTATTATTGAGAGGACGTTTGGCCTCCTGAAGGCCAGATTCCGGTGCCTCCATTTAACAGGTGGTTCTCTATACGACTCACCGAAGAAGGTGTGCCAGATAATCGTGGCATGCTGCATGTTGCACAACCTGGCATTGCGGTGCCAGGTGCCTTTTCTGCAGGAGGATGGGCCTGATGATGGTGTTGTGGCAGCGGTGGAGCCTGTGGACAGTGAGGAAGGGGAGGCAGGGGAAGAAGATATTGACAACCGAACAAATATCATGCAGTACTTCCAGTGACACACAGGTTTGAGACTGTAACTGTTCCTCGCATTTCAGAATACTTTAGGACATTGTATATGTCATCCTCTTCACCTCTGTCTATGGACACTGACAGTTCACTTTGGGTTTCAATTTTTCAGATCTGGGTACCTCATTCTGCCTTCTGCTATATGTACTGCTGCCCAACAACTGTCATACATTGGTATGAGCAAATTAACATTTACATTGATATTTGTTGGTGATGTTGTAATAATACATTTGTGAAAGATCAGACTGACTCCAGATTGGTTTGTGATTCAAGGGTGTTTATTTAGGGGCTAATGTGCATAGGGGTATGTGGAAGGGGCTGGGGTGATGGTGGAGGAAGGTCCATAGTAGAGTCCAGTTTCTTGGTATCACAGGTGCATTGTCCAATGGGGCATATGAAGGAGAGTAATGGCAGTTCAAGGTGTACAGGGTACATAGTGGGACAGAAGGGTGACAATCAGGAGGGTCCTATTTCCTAACAGGGGTCTTGGCAATGTTCTCTGTCTTCAGCCTGGATTGCAGGGACCGTTTGCGGGGTGGTTCTCCTTCTGCAGGGGGTGGGGTGCTGGTGGGCTGTTGTTCCTGTGGCGGGGCCTCCTGTCCACTAGCACCGGCGTAGACTGAGCGCTGTTCCTGGATTTGGCTAGTGTCAGGGGCCCATTTGTTGTGCAACTGCCTCCCTCATGGTCTTGCCTATGTCAGCCAGCACCCGTGCTATGGTGACCAGGATGGTGTATATGTTGGTGAGGTCCTCCCTGATCCCCATGTAGTGTCCCTCCTGCAGCCGCTGGGTCTCCTGAAACTTGGCCAGTACTGTGCCTATGGTCTCCTGGGAATGGTGGTATGCTCCCATGATGTTTGATAGTGCCTCGTGGAGGGTCGGTTCCCTGGGCCTGTCCTCCCCCTGTTGCACAACAGCCCTCCCAGCTTCCCTGTTGTCCTGTGCCTCCGTCCCCTGAACCGTGTGCCCACTGCCACTGACCCTCAGTCCCTGATCGTCCTGTGTTAGTGAGGTTGCCTGGGGTCCTTGTAGTGGTGGACACACTGCTGATTGACGTGTCATGGGGACAGTGGCATAGGCCCGCTGGGTGGGAGCAGTGGTGGAGTTTCCTGAGGGGAGGTTCTATGGTGGCTTGGGACTGTGGCAGGGGAACCGACTGTCCAGAGGTCCCAGATGGGCCAGGCTGATCATCTTGATCCAGGCGTGCAGAGATGCTGTCGTCACTGTGGGCCTCTTCTGTGGGGGGACTGGATATGGCTGGCACCTCCTGTCCAGTGATGTTGGGTAGGGGTCCTGTTAGGGTGTAAATGCATTGTTATTTTATCTGTGTGTGTCACCTTGTGCAATGGGTGTGTTTTCCTCTATTACTGTGCTTGCACTAGCACCTTGACCCATGTGTGAGTGGTGATTGTGTACCCTGGGTAAGTCTCTCTATTGGACATGCTTTGGTGATGGGTGTCCATGCATGCCTGTGATGGGTGTCCATGCATTGTTGTTGCAGGCAGGGCTTGGTTGTGGGAGTGATGGGGCGTGATGGTGCGGTGTGTGGGAGATGGTGGAGTCACAGGAGTGAGGATGAGGGTGAGGGTGGGAGTATGTAATGGCATGCAGGTAGGGTGGGGTATATAAATGTAAAGATATGACTTCCTAGAGTCCAGTCCTCCTGCTACTCCTGCTAGGCCCTCAGGATGCATGATCGCCAAGACTTGCTCGTCCCATGCTGTTAGTTGTGGGGGAGGAGGTGGGGGTCCACCGCCAGTCCTCTGTACGGCTACCTGGTGTCGGGATACCACGGAACGTACCTTCCCCCAAAGGTTGTTCCACCTCTTCCTGATGTCATCCCTTGTTCTTGGATGCTGTCCCACTGCTTTGACCCTGTCGACAATTCTCTGTCATAGCTCCATCTTCCTTGCAATGAATGTCTGCTGCACCTTCGATCCGAATAACTGTGGCTCTACCCAGATGATTTCCTCCACATTGACCCTGAGCTCCTCCTCAGAAAACCTGGGGTGTCTTTGAGGTGCCATGATGTGGTGTGAGTGATGTGTGAGGTGATGGTTGATGTGAAGTGTGGGGATATGTGTTAGGGTGTGTGGTATGATCTGTGTAGATAGTGTATGAGTGATGGTGTAGTGTGCCTCTGGATGCTGGTGTGGTCTTTGCCTTTCTCTCTCCCTACTTCTTCAAAAATGATTGGTGTAAGGGGTTGTGTGAAATGTGGTTGTGTGTTTTATAGTGGTGTGAGTGTGTGGGTGTGGTGTGTGCATGTGTGTCATGTGTGTGTATTTTGAATTGTCCAATGTAGTGTAGCTTTGTAAGTGTGTGTGTATTTTGAGCGCAGCGGTGGGTACCGCCAATGGATTACCATATTTGAATGTCCGCTGCGTTGATTTGTGGGTCGTGATACTGTGGGCGTGTTCCTATTGGGGTAACGGTGTGGGTTTTGCTATCTCCAGTTTATCACTGACCTTTAGTGTGGTGGACTTGTGTGGGTGTCTGTATAGTGGCGGAATTCTCAGTGTGGGTCATAATACCCATTGCGGATTTCTGCTGCGGACACAGTATGTTGGCGGCTGTCGGCACAGCGGTCAGCAGGATTTACCCCCAGGGTTGTAATGAGGGCCTAAATGTTAATAGTGCAAGATAAGCCTTCGAAGGGAAAACAGAGAAAGTATAACAGCAGCCAGAATGGACTCAATTGAGAATGCTGAATGAGAAAAATAGAAAGAATATTTTAAATAGGTAAACTGACTTAAAACATAATACTTCAATTGAAGTAAAAAAACACATTGGGTAACAGAAGTGTTAAAGCTCCAAAAATAATGCCAAGCCTCTTCTGGTCCCTGAGTTACTAGATACAGAAAACATAAGATCTCAAGAAGGACTGCAATATATGGGTGTCATCAAACATCTGATAAAAAACTAGACAAAGAGGACATTTAAGATATAAGTTCTGTTAAAAACAAAAGACATGTGGAATTAATACAACAGTAAGACATCTTTTGGACTCCAGGGTATATCCAAATAAACCGTGCATTAAAAGGGAAAATGCAAAAGAAAATCAGTATTATAGAAACAAAAAGCTTGACAGTAATTAAATCAAGTTCTGCCAATGTTCATCTCCTCTCCTTTGTGGAGATAAGTGAATTCTCATAAATTGTAAGGAGATTCAGTTTTTTTATTTGTGTTTATTTTATTTGAGTTTTGCATAACAAAATCATCACATTGATAGCACCAAAGTAGTTCACAAATCACAAATAACCCATTTTAAAGCAATATACAGATAATGCGGAGACTCATACAACAGTAATAATACAACCTTACGTTACCATGTGTGATGCCTGCCCTTCCATAAACGACCTCGAATCACAGATTTGTAATAAAATGAATCAAAAAGACAAACTCCTATGCCACTCCCACAACATGCCCAAATCACTTTACCCTTCTAAATAGCTTTGTTATGTTTTCTATTATATCAAGCCCTTTCCAGTTTGAAGTTAGCCAGCAATCGGGCAAGCCACTGCTGGAAGGTTGGGGGGTCCTTATCAATCCAAAATTAAGCTGTACACAGGGTCCTTGTCAATCCAAAATTACGTTGTACCCAGGCGTGCCACTGCCTTTGCAGTAAATACAAATCGTTAAGAGACACTCAGAACTGATTTATTGTATACTCCCAGGAAAATAAGTTGAGGGGTCAGGTCAATATTAGTACCAAGACACAAATGAAAGACCTTTGTAATTTCCCCCCACAGTGGCTCAAGGCTACAGCAACTACCAAACATGTGAATAACATACGCATCTGGATGTTGGCAACAGAGATAGATGATGCCTGCTATCCTGCCCCAGCTTGCTATTTTCCAAGGGGTGTAATGCAGGTCAAAAATATTCTTATATATAATGTTGTAGCTGAAGATTAGCGGAAATTAAGGTAGTTCATGCCAGCTCTAATGATTCCAGAAAAGATAGAATAGATCACTCTTTCGTCCCCAGCTTGTTCTGCCATTTTTCATCTTGCTTACCCAAGTCATCCAAGGTGAAGGCATTTAAATCCGCATAAAGTTTACTTTTGGAACATACATCCCTCCCAACCAGATGACCTAGCAGCTCTAACTTCTGCAAGCTAGAAGCCCTCGGGCCCTTGGCGACTTAGAAAATCCCTAATTTGCAAGCAATTAAAAAAGTCTTTCAAGGGTATCACAAAGTTGTTGTGCAGCTATTCAAATGAGGCTATTGCTTCAAGCAAAAAAGTCCCCCAACCTTTCGATTCCACAGCCACCCAGTTGGTGACAGGGAAACCCCGGAAAATATCTGGTATAATTGGATTTCTTTGTATCAAGATGTAGTGATGATAGCACCCCAGCCCTAGTGTTTTACGAAGTGGAGCCCCAACCTTGTGAGCTCCGCAGACTGTCTTAAACAGAACATTTTTTAAGTAACTGGGCTCTACCCATCTAAAAACTACCTTTGGTTTCTTTCCCAAGAAGGACCTCAAATATAGAAGTATACAGCCCCCCGGTCCTGATCCCTAAAATGTGGCCCCGTATATTGAAGAGCGGCAGCCCAGTAGTACAGATCCGGTACGGTCCAAACGCCTCTCTCACTGGATTGTGTTCAGTACTTGAGTGCCTGTCTGGACTTAGAGTAGGCCCATATAAACCATGTGACAACTCTATTCATAGCTTGCAGCCAGCAGTCATTAAATTCAAGAGACATGGCATAAACAAATACAGTATTTTAGACAAGAAATCATCTTGATGATATTACAGTGGCCCATTATAGATAAATGTAGGTTGTCCAACCTGTGAAAATCTTTATCTGCCTGTACCAGCACTGGTGCTAGTTTGAGGTCAGCCAGCTGATCCAGTTCAGCTGTTACAGTGGTACCCAGATAAACAGCCTTCTTCACCACTTTACTATCACTGAATCCTACAAAACAATTGTTGACTACCTGAGTCTTGCTCTTATTAAGCAGCTAGCCATAGAATTGCCAAAGACTTGCGCTATTCCCTCTATCTGAACTAACATCTCTGCTGTGTAGGGTGTTACGATGGCCATGTCATCCATGTAAGCAGCCACTTTGGTACCTTAGCTTTGGAACCGCATAGGAACAATCATGAGGGCTAGCTCCAGTTTCTGAATAAAAGAATCAATATACAGCAAAAATAACAGAGAGGTAGAAGGGCATCCCTGCCTTGTGCCTCTCTGGATTTGAATCATACCTGACTGCCGTCCTCGCAAAAGTATACTAGTGCTAGGATTTTGATTTAAGGCCCTAATATCACCCATCCTAATACCATATCAACCCATAACATGCAATACATAGACCCAAGAGACCCTATCAAATGCCTTTTCTGTGCCTAACAAAATTAAGGCCATGGGGTCGCAGAAACGGTGCATATGATCTATATTGCCCCTCCCAGGAATAAACCCACGTTGCATTTGGCAAAACTAGTTTATCAATAACCAAACTTGGTTGTGTAGCTAAGATTTTAGAGTAGATGTTTGTATCATTATTAATAAGTGTTATAGAACAATATGATCCTGGGTTGTCTAAGGGTTTTCTTTTCTTTGGAAAGGTGATAATATTAGTTGAGTCCCAATAATATGGGGTATGATACCCCTTCTGAATCTAGGAAAATGTAAACCACAAATCCGTCTTTAAATAAGAAAAGAAAGTTTTGTAGAACTCCAGCGAAATCTTGTCTCTACCGACTGCTTTTCCCAACGGTAGGTCCCTAGTAGCAGTCTGCAATTCTTCTAGCAAAAGGTGGGCTTCAAGCAGTTGTCGGTCTTCTACACTCAGTGTCCCAAAGGGATTGGAAGCCACGAAGCACACTGCATCCTCCCCTAAGGAATTTTCTTTTCATCCACTTTATAAAGCCTCTCGTAAAAGCCCTGGAATAACTCACAAATCCCACCGACTTTAGAAACAGGCTTACCACTAGAGTCCCAAACCTCCCTTATTTCACCTTGAGTAGTTCTTCGCCTAGCACAAATAGCCAGTTGATGGCCAACCCGTTCATTATACTCATAGCTCTCAGTTTTCCAAACTAAATATTTTACAGTAGCTGGTTTACTGGAGATGACCTTGATTGCAGCTTTAGCCAGAACCACCCTATTTAACGCCCTGCCAATGTCATCTCCTGCAGAGGCTGCAGCAATTAGCTGAGCTTCTTTGTCCTCGAGAACCCTGTATAACTTAGCCAACCACTGCTTCTCTTTTTTTTTTATTGACATAGTTTGAAACTGAGGGGGTCATTCTGACCCTGGCGGTCACCGACCTCCAGGGCCAACGACCGCGGAAGCACCGCCAACAGGCTGGCGGTGCTTCCATGGGCATTCTGACCGCGGCGGTCAGAAACGGGAAACCGGCGGTGTCCCGCCGGTTTCCCGCTGCCCCAGGGAATCCTCCACGGGGATTCCGACCCCCTTACCGCCATCCTGTTCCTGGCGGTTTTCGCCGCCAGGAACAGGATGGCGGTAACGGGTGTCGTTGGGCCCCTGGGGGCCCCTGCAGTGCCCATGCCAATGGCATGGGCACTGCAGGGGCCCCCTAACAGGGCCCCACTATGATTTTCAGTGTCTGCCAAGTAGACACTGAAAATCGCGACGGGTGCAACTGCACCCGTCGCACCCCTTCCACTCCGCCGGCTCCATTCGGAGCCGGCATCCTCATGGAAGGGGGTTTCCCGCTGGGCTGGCGGGCGGCCTTCTGGCAGTCGCCCGCCAGCCCAGCGGGAAAATCAGAATTACAGCAGCGGTCTTTTGACCGCGCAGCGGTATTCTGACGGCGGGACTTTGGCGGACGGCCTCCGCCGCCCGCCAAAGTCAGAATGACCCCCTGAGTGTTTTGCCACTCACGCCAGCTTTGAAGGCTTCCCAAACAGCCCAGTCAGAGGCACTCCCCGATTAATCTCCAAAAACTCAGGAATCTAGCTCCTCATATGCTGCAAGTAATCCTCGTTAAATAGGAGAGCCCAGTCAAAGGTCCATGTTGACTCTGTCAACCACAGGCCAGACAACATCTAGTAGCATTATTTTTTTTGTTATAGTTTTAAATAGTGCAAACTCGACCCAAATGTATTGAAGTGCTTTACTTAAGCACCAGTTATGTTACACTACGACACATTCATTTTTGGTAGGCATAGGGAGGCTAAGTGATTTGCCCAGAATCATAGGATTATAATCCAACGCTGAGACTCAAACCTATTCCCCAGCTCCAAAGTCTGAAGCTCTTGCCATTACACCTATGAGGCTCAGAAGGCCTTCCCTGCTTCTCTAGATAGCTCTTTCAAATATTCAGAGGCTTATATCTCAGAAAAGAATGTTTGTGTTTTGACTTTCAGTTGAGTAGGGTTAATCAAAAAAGCTTTTCTGCCCAGGTCCCAGAAGGGTTTAATGAGCTACCTAAGTAACAACCTTCTCTCCACTGTGGCGTGGCAAAAATCTGGGTGGGCAAAAAAAAGTTTGTCCATCATGATTCCTCTTGGCACAGGGCTATACCTTTCCAAACATTGCTTGCTGCAGTAGAAAGTTTCCAAAGTAAGCCATCATGGCCCCAGGTTTGTCACCTTGTCTGCTGCATAGCTCTTTAAGAGTTAATGGAAACAGATGTTTCTGCTGCACCTCCAAGTCCCAATTCCAAATCAAGTCAGGAAAGGCTCCCTTCAAGAAATCTACGAAAAATAGCCCAGTATTGCTTCCCTCTATTCCTTCTGCCAGGCCCAGGAATCTCAAGCTATTTCTGCACTGCTGATTTTCAAAATCTTCCATCTTACACATAATATCAGTCGATTGGGACTGCTACAATTTGGTCTCACCTTTAAGCACCCCTACATTGTGTTCCATTGCTTCTGCGTGCTCTTCCACAGCCAATATTCGAGCTCCAATTTCCACACAAGTTTTTTTAACCTTTCTTATAGCCCCCTGGACATTTTTGTTGTCTAGGCGAGCCCTACAACTTTTGTTGCATGCAATCTTATAGAACAGTACATAAGACTAAAGTTGAGCTCCCCCTTGCCAATGGAAGCCTGATGGTCCGGATCCCAAGCAGATTTCCTTTCTGCAGTGAGTCTTTGGAGTCAGTCTGTCTCTTGGCAGAATAGTCCCATTTCAGCACTCTGGCCACCAGAAAACTATTCCCTGCATCCCTCAACTGTTTTACATTTCCCCTTCTTGTTTTCTTTCCACAGTGTTTCTTTTGTGTGATTCTCCCTCCTCATTACATAAACTTGTTTCCGAGACTTCCGAAACGCCCAAGGAAAACAAGAGAAGATTGTTATCCATGCAGCTAGGATCTGCTCAGGAAGATTTGGAATCATCTGTAAGGAAGAAGAACTTGTTCACATGTGCTGGGGAGCAACCTACTGTTTCCTGCCCAGGGGCCAGATCAGAGGCAAGATCCTTTCCATGACTGGGCTCACCCTGCCTAGGTGTAGAGATTGCTTCCCTCTGTGCATCTGAGAGCAAGTAGAAAGCCTGACCTTCTGTCCACTTGAGTTCTGCTGTAGTATGAGCACTGGCCTTTACGGGTGCAAGCCCAATCTCCACTGGAGGCATCAGCAATTCTGCGCACACCAGGTTAGGGTCGACTACACTGCATCCATTAGACCCAGTTGCCTGTGCAGCTCCTGCAGCAGTCTTTAAAACATATATTGCCAGCGCTCTCTCCAACATCCCCGTCTGTCCTTCTGGGTCTCCCTGGAGCTCCCTACCAGTTTAAAAAAGAAGTGACTTGCAACCTTCGCCTGTCATCCCAGCCACCATTGAGGGCCAGTCGTTGCCAGGTGTCTCTCCTGTTTCCATATGGATGTTGGTCTCTCCTCCTCCACCAGTGCCAGCTTTCCCTTCATTTGCCACAATCTCCTCAGTAACTGCAGTTACTGGAAAGTAATCCACAATAGAATGTTGTGAGTGCTGGACTTGCTGGACTGATTGCTCCCGCAGAGAATCTCCCTGATTAGTCTCCTACCTCTACACCTGCACTAAAGCCGAAGCCTCCGCCCTCCTCTGGAGTTTCACTTCGGGCTTCCTAGCCCCCAGGCTGCTACGGTCCATCACCAAGCACGGCACACTCGTGGGCTGCCACCATCTGCTTTTCCTCGCAACACCTTTGAGGTTTTGGGCAGCATACTGCATTGGGAGAGCTGCAGGGTCCCAGCACTGCACAAGGTGCCGACAGCAAGCACAGCAAGCCATGCAGTTTGCTGATCAGGGAAAACTGCTAAGTCCACCTTGAGAATCTGCATGGCGCGGCTCGCTGCTTCCCACACCACCTGCAGCAGCCGGTAAGTGTACTGCTGAAAGGGTGATCTTACACAAGACAGCACAGGCATCTCTGCCCCCGTGCCCCTAGTTTCTTTTCACTGCATAAGTACATCACGTTTCCCTCGCAGGGCTAGGGGATAACTGATTACTCAATTACTGCCCATTGTGTCAAGGAGCTGTGACGGGAACCTCTCACATGGAATGCTAGCTGATTGCCATCTTGCCACAGAACATGGCCTTCCTTGTACGGAGATTTAAAGGTAGTAGTTTTATCTCTATTTGTATCTCTTTATGTGACTTTGAAGAGACATGGATGTATCAAACCATATCTGGCATTCATTGTTCTCGGAGTTGGACATACATCTACAAATTCCTTACTTCTGTTGACCATTACCCTGGAGATATCTTACAAGAAGTAAACCTTATGTGGAGACCTGATCATTTTCTTACATTGTTTAGCTGCTGCAAGGACTTTCATTTAATTAGTGAGATGCATAAAAAGAATATGATACCACTAAGTGTAGATGAGCTATTTAACAAAGTGGTCTTAGGATATATACAGTGAACTCTTTGGATATTGAGAGCAGTGGTGTCTGTCAAACCAATTACCTTCAAGAAAGACAGCATGTCAGATTCCACTGGTACTTCAAGCAGTCCATTGATTCTCAAAGTGTACGTTCGTTTCTGACTTTCCAGATCTTCTGTCTACCTCTTGAGAGAGAGGATTTCCTTGGTCATTGCATGAACTTTGGCAAAATCATCTTCAGCATTACTAATTCTTTGTAATACCACAGAGACCTTGGATTCAAGATTTGACCATGTGTCTTCTATCTATTGAAGAGTTTTATCAGTTTCAATATCAAATGATTTTAGATGTTTAATCTCTTCCATTAAATCTTCTAAAGATAGAAGAGATAGTTATTTAGCATCTGATGCTGTGTCTTTCTGTGTCCTTTTGTTGTAATTTTCTAACACGTCTTTATGACTTACAGAGGATGAGGGGGTTGAAGAGACAAGTTTGGGAAATTTGGTTTGTTTATTGTTTAATTTAATTGATACACTTTCTGTCATGATCACTTGCACTAACAATATGATCCTTAAATTTATATTTATGAGGAAAAGGCAGTTTGTTGCAATGGACCAAACAGTTTTACCTTTCCCATCAAATCAGACCATTTAAATGATAGAAAACACTGGAAGGTAGACATTGTGAGTTAATACCAGATTGGTTAACAAGTAACAGTTATTCAATGACTGTAGGATGAGGAAAGCCTTATCCTAAATCCTTATATATACAGCACAAATTCCCATTGTATGTTTTAATCAACTGTGCCAGTGTCTGAGGAAATTTAGAATACATTTTTGCATGTGCCAACTTGCAAAATACTTCTTCTCTAAAATATATAAAGAAGCTCTAAAGTGGATGAAGTAACTGTTTCTTTACTAATGTTTATATGTGCATCGTATGTGCCACTAAAACCATTGCTGTGCAATTTTATGCACTAAAAATCAGCTTTTGAGGTGCACTTGTAGTCTCAAAGCCTCTTCTCTGAGAGAAATTGAAGACACATGTTGAGGTATCTAAAAATATTATTGCTAGTTAATAAGCATGACCATTGTATTTATAAGTAATTATGCACTAAGGTCAAAGCCGTTCCTCTGTAGTTAGTAAAACTACATTTAAGGTGTTCACATTGCTTCTTTCATGAAATAAAGAAAATGGACATGATGAGCCGATGTAAGGAACAGCATAGAGAGAGTTATAAAAATCATACTCAGCAAAGGTATTTTATGAAACCTGCCTCATTGCTCCACCATCCATTCACCGTTGATGGGAAGCCTAGCTGGTTTTGGAAACTGCCTCCCTGCATCTCACATTCCCCGACAGAAGCAGCTAACTCAGACAGCCATTTTGCAAGTGCCTAAGCCACATTCTATTTCAAACATATTAATATGAACATTATATTACACAACAAAGAAATTGCTGGATTCTTATAGTAAATTAACATCCCCAAAATGACTTTAAAACTGCAAATGGTGCTTTCCTTTGAGCTACTCGAGTATTTAGTACACTAGATTCAAGACACCATTGTGTTTTTCTCCTGAAAATGTTTGGGTCATAACTGACTGGCTGGAGCAAACCCAAAATACTTTCACACTTACAAGTCTGGACTTTTCATTTCAAAATGTAAATTATTGGTACAGAGCTGGGTTGATTTATAGAATAACTTACAATTTAGGAAACATATTTTCAGCTTGCTAAAATGTACACTTTGCCTTCTGGCTAGTTCCACAAGGGATTGCAAGAGGGAGTAGACAAGGAATTGCAAGAAAGAGTGGATGACAACAAAGGTTTGGTATCTTTGACAGCTGACCACACCTCTTATAACCGCACTACTAATTACAATGTGACATTATTATAGTTATGATTAAGAACAGCCAAATGGCATTTTGTAACCTACTCTTGCAAATGCTAGGCCTGGACACCATGATTTCTGGTTGTGGAAATTTCTTTGAACTTGTGGATAGCAGAAAAAGAATACATGCATATTGAGGCCCTCATTACGACTTTGGTGGTCTTTTACAAAGACCGCTGAAGCCGCAGGTGCCAGAATACCGCCATATTATGATTACTGAAGTATTTCCACCACAATTTGGATAGAAATCCATCAGCAGTTTTGCTGGTGGTCGGCGGTGCAGAGGCAGTTCCACAGCCGTCACCGCCACGCCAAAAGGACTCTGCCTGCCGTGTTAATACGGCATGGCGGTGTCCTGATACCAGGGCTCTGCCAGTGGTGGAAGCGCTGGGTCCTGGTCCCTGGTGGATGACCTCCTCACTGGACAAGGAAAGTCATCCGAAATGGGAGGGGGTGGGAGGATGGGGGGTGTTGTGTGTGCGTGTGTGAGTGGGTGTTTGTCTGCGTGTATGAATGTAAGTGTGTGTGCATGTGTGAATGTGTGTGTGATTTTTGAAGTGAGTGCGTGTTGGTATGTTTGTGTGAATGCATGTCTGTCAGTGCAAGTGAATGAGTGTATGTATGCTTGTGGGTGAATGCGTGTATGTAAGTGTTGATGAATGCGTGTATGCGGGGTGCATGTGGGTGTGTGTGTGAGGGTATGCAGGGGTGCTGTCATGGAAGGGGGTCATGTAAATAAATTGGGGACTGGGAGAGTCGTCTGCTGGTGGCAGGAAAGGAATTTCCTGTCACTAGCTGCCTTTCCACCAGGGTTTTTGTGGCGGGGCTGTGGAAACCCTGGCAGACAGGCCACTCGTACTACCACCATCAGTCTTCAGAGGACCCCGGCCCAGAGGTGCTGTTGTTCAGCCCAGCAGTCCTACCATCCTGGCGGTACCAGCGGGAGGTGGCAGTTTGGCAGAGGTCAAACCGCCACACTCGTAATTTGACAGTCTTCACTGCCGGCTATGAGACCGCCACCGCAGCCCTGGCAGTCTTTGGACCTCCAGGGTCGTAATGAGGGCCTGAGTGTTCTGTTGAAAATGTGGCAATATTTTGAAATACAGGAAAATCCATGGGTTTTATAACATTTTACTGACTATATGAACAATCCAGTAAAAAAAACATTTCTTCCACTATCTTTTTGTACTTTAAGTAGGAAATAAACACAGTCAGAGATTAAAGGGACATGCATTATAGTTACCTCAATGATAGCAAATCCTGGATGAGAACTGGGCAAACGTCACAGGCAGATCCAGGTTCTGTTCCAGCAAGTACCTCACCTGCTAAAGCAACATAAACATAAATTTAAAAATACACCCATAAAGCAAGACATTGCATAGTACATATTAGAAACTACCAAATAGAGATTATCACCAAAAATGTAGAATTTAGTTGAAATAAAAAAAATAGGGTATTTAGAATACACTAAAACATGGAACACATATCCACTCTAAGAACTGTAGGAAAGAGGCAATTCTTGAGGCTACAAAGCACTTAAAATAATATACAAAATAGTGACACATCAAACATCTATTATTTACATTTATGTTTACTACAATAGGCAACACTGTAAGACCAACAATATTACCTGTTACATTTTAAAGGAATTATGTCAAAGTGCCCATGTTAAAATAGGAAAAGGGACAACCATCCAGCTGCATATTGCCACGTCATTTGGTAAAACCTTTTGAATTTCTGTGCACACGCCTTGAATGTATTCAACAAAGTTTGATGAGAAAAAACCCCACAGAAAACACTATGAACCAGATTTAGGGCCTGATTACAAGTTTGGCAGTCTGGGGACCGCCAAGGCGGTGTCAGTCTGACCCGAGCAGTGTTAGCAGTCTGACCACTGTATTACGATACATTTGGTTACATGGACGAAAGACCACTGCGGTCCTGCTCACACCACAAGCAAATCCAGACCGCCACACTGGCGAGGTAGGCCAATGCATCTTTCAGAGGGTGTACTGCCAGTCCAATCGCTGTCCCAGTCATGATGTTGCTTTCCACTGACATGACTGTGGCAGTCCAATCACCACACTTGAGCAGGCAGAAACAGAGGGATAAAAGGCCGAAACTCACCTGTAGGCAGCGTCACAGATCCTGTGCCACCGTGGAGCCGATACTACTGTTCTGCCACTGCTTCTGCTGCTTTATGGCACACAAAATCAACATCGTTGTGGACACAACTGACGGTACACCAAACACCAACCCGTCTCCAACTCCACAGCAAATCAGCGGGCCGCCATTGACCTGTAATGTGGGCTGTGCTTCGTTGCCCAAATATATGTCATGTGTCCCGGTTCAGAGTTGTACACAACGTATGTCCCAATCAGCCCCAAGCACTCCCTTTGGCAAGGGCACTTGCATTGCATCGCCACACTCTACAAAACTTGATATGTATGCACATTCCAATTTCAGAGACAGTGATGTGTTCATAACAGTGTGTCACACAACAGCAAAACCTTATCAATATCACATCTACAAATTGACCCTCACATTGTTCACATACCATGGCCTGATATGACAGACCATGTACATCTGCATGGATGTGTCAAGTACACCTTCCCTGCTAAATCCTTGTAATAGTCTCACACATCTCACCCACATTGCAAGAGAATGTAAGGTAAATGAGATGCAGAATAATTTGTGTGACAAACATCCAAAGCACACAATGTAATCACTCCCTGCAGAATAGGTATGGCAGCATCAGGAGGACCCCAGGAAGGCTGCTGCCCTAATACACATTTCACTTTGCATATGCCGCAAAAACACTATGATGACTATCAAGGACAACCAAAAGCAGAAACAAGTGTCATGCCCATGTGGCAAATGTGCAAGTACAATGTCTAGAAAGCAAATGCACTAATAACAGTATGGGTCATACATTTAGATAAAGTAGGTGTAAGGTACACACATTAACATGGACATGTGTCAAATGTATATGAAGATAGTACGATTGAACAACCTCCATGTGTGCACAAACAAACCTCTAGCATCCACACATTAAACAAATGTAAAATCTATATGAGGGGGAGAAATGTAACCCAATAGATGTTGACATTGGCCAAGCAAATAGGAAATGCTTATCACATGAAACAACACCCAATTGAGTGCCATCCCAATTGGATTACCTCTCAAACTTGCATCCATCGAACATTTCCCTTTGTCCTGAGCAACTCCAGTACTGGTTCCGAAGTCAAATCTTACCAACCACCTCAAATAGCTCATCAATCAGGGTGAAACAGACACAACTGTAGTCATACTTCACAAATTATTCATGAACATCAAAAATATAGTAAAGTAATGGCAGGACCAATATGCAGTGAAGCAATCAACTGAACTTTATTTATAACACTCCAAAAATGGAGTAGTAAAAAGTGTGCTGAGCACACTGCTGTGCCCCACAAATTGCCTCACAAATTACTGCCACAGGAACCTCCACAGGAAGGGGCATCTATTGGGCATTTCAGGTACCTCATTGATCACCCTTGGGTGGGGACAGGGTTTTTTGGATAGGTGGATTTGCTCTTGGGAGGGGTGGGCTTCACTTTGGGAGGAGTCAGCTTCCTTTTGGGTTTGGGGGTATGGCTGGGCCCGGGGTGGGGGGTAGGTGTCACAGAGGAGGACTTGGACGTGGAAGGGATGGGTTGGGGTGTGTTTTGCTTTTGGGGGGTTTCACAGGGGTAAGGGCAAAGCCAAACAGGAGCCTTTCTTTGGGAAAATGGGGAGGGTGTACAGGAGGTATTTAGGGTTAGGAGGTTGAGAAGTGCTTGTGTCAGCTTTGGATTTGGGTGCAGTTAGAGCTGGTGTGTGTGTGTCTGAAGTATGTGTGGTTTTGTTGGTGCCATTTGTGTGTGTGAGTGTGGGCATTTGTGTCTCTTTGTGGGCTGTGACATGAATGTGATGGGTAAGGTGGCAATGGTGGATATGTCTATGTGGGTGGGGGTGGTATCTGGAGGTATGGTGTGGCTGTTCGCTGTGTCTGTAGGTATTGGGGTGGTGTCTAGGGATATGGTGGATGTGGTGGCTGTGTCTGTGGGTGTTGGGGTAGTGTCTCGGTATGGTGGATTTGGTGGCTGTGTCTGTGGGTGTTGGGGTGGTGTCTGGGCATAAGGTGGATGTGGTGGTGGGGGTAGTGAGTGAGGTGAGTGAATGTTGAGTGCTTTACGAATTGGGGCCCGTATTTATACTCCGTTTGCGCCGAATTTGCGTCGTTTTTTTCGACGCAAATTCGGCGCAAAACTAACGCCATATTTATACTTTGGCGTTAGACGCGTCTAGCGCCAAAGTATTGGCAAATAGCGTCATTTTTTTGCGTGAACGCCTTCCTTGCGTTAATGAGATGCAAGGAAGGCGTTCCCGTCTAAAAAAATGACGGTGACGCAAATGCGTCGTATTTATACTCCCGGGCAAAAATCACGCCCGGGAGTTGGCGGGTCAAAAAACCCCGCATTTGCGCCACTATTTAACGCATGGGTCAGGGTAGGCGTTAAGGGGCCTGTGGGCTCAAAATGAGCCCACAGGTGCCCTCCCCTGCCCCCAGGGACCCCCCCTGCCACCCCTGCCCACCCCAGGAGGACACCCAAGGATGGAGGGACCCACCCCAGGGACATTCAGGTAAGTTCAGGTAAGTATAATTTTTTATATTTTTTAATTTTTTTTGGGTGGCATAGGGGGGCCTTATTTGTGCCCCCCTACATGCCACTATGCCCAATGACCATGCCCAGGGGACACAAGTCCCCTGGGCATGGCCATTGGGCAAGGGGGCATGACTACTGTCTTTACTAAGACAGGAGTCATGAAATGGCGTCTGGGCGTCGTAAAAAAATGGCGCAAATCGGGTTGAGGCGATTTTTTTGCCTCAACCTGACTTGCCCCATTTTAAGACGCCCTAACGTCATTTTTGCCCAACGCCGGCACTGCCTGGTCTACGTGGTTTTTTTCCACGCACACCAGGCAGCGCCGGTCTGCTTGCGCCGGCTAACGCCATTCCATAAATACGGCGCCCGCATGGCGCTTCAGAATGGCGTTGGACGGCGCTAAATTTTTTGACGCTAAACTGCGTTAGCGCAGTTTAGCGTCAAAAAGTATAAATATGGGCCTGAGTGTCTTGTGATGTTTGTATTTATGTGTGTTGCTTGTGGCTGTTGAGGAGTGTGTGTGCATATGTCTGAGTGTGCTTTGGACAGGTATGAGAATAGGGAAATTGGATGTGGAAGAGCAAGGTGGTGGTGGGAGGATTTTGGTGGGGTGGAAGTTTGCCATGAAGGAGGATGCCAGAGCCTGAAAAGATCTCTGTAGGGCAGACATAGCACTGTGAATGCCTTTCAGGTATGCACCTTTCTGTTGGAGCTTGGGGCCAGATGTAGTAAACATTTGAGAGTCGCAAATGGCCCGAATCGCTATTTGCGACCGTGCAAAATCCGAAATGGGATGCAAAAATCTCATTTCCGAAATGCAAATAGCGATGCGAGCCATTACCGACTGGCAAAATTTGCGACCTGATTTTGCGATCTGCAAATAGGAAGTCGCAAATTGCGAGTTGCAAACCATATGCAAAAGCCAGTTGCAAATTGCGACTAGTCGCAAAAAGCCCATTTTGCACATGCAGATTACCACTGATTCAGAGCAGGTGGTAACCAGAACCAAAGTATAAAAGGAGACCCAGAAGGCATCTGTGTGACTCAAAATGGCTGAACTGTACATGATAGCATGGAGGAGGAGAGTCCAAGCTGCCCATCAGAGGAGGAGGAGGCAGAGACAGGAGAGGATATACTGAACCAGGCAGACACTATTTCAAAAAACTGAGGAGGAGATAAAGGACAAAAATAGACTGAGCAGTGCAGCAATTTTAGAATTAATTGAACTACTTAATCCTAAGCTTGAACGACAGACAATGTGCGGCAGCGCCATCCCTACACATGTGCAAGTGCTATGCTCACTGCACCTCTTGGCCTCAGGTAGCTATCAGGGGGTGATTGCTATGGCAAGTGGGGTATCCCAAAGTTCACTCTCAAGATTCTTCAGATCATTCCTAGATGCCATACTCACACACACATGTCCATATATATATATATATACCTACCCAGGAATGAGGCAGAAATTAACAGCACAAAGTTGGACTTCTACAGAATTGCCAACTTCCCCCATGTTATATGGTGTGTGGACGGGACACATATACAAATCTGCCCTCCTGCAAATCTGGAATATGTGTTCTGCAGTAGAAAATGTACTCACTCTCTCAACATCCAGGTGGTATGTGATGCACATAATGTCATTACTGACATTGTAGCAAAATTTCCAGAGAGTACACATGACTCATACATATTCAGGCACAGTGGGATACACCACCGCCTAGAACGTGGGGAGTTTGGAGACGGATATCTATTAGGTATCGCTGACTACACCCTGAAGCCTTACATAGATGTCACTGTGGAAACCATTCATTCCCTGCTAAAATTGCTTATTTTTGTCAAACAGGTGACAGTGCATATGCCCTGAGACCATGGATACTTATCCCGTACCTAACACCTGGCAATGGGAATGAGAGGTGATATAACAGTGCACATCAGTGGACCAGAACTGTCATTGAGAGGACCTTTGGCTTGTTAAAGCCAAGATTCAGGTGCCTCCACAAAAGTGGAGGTGCACTCCAGTATGCTCCAGAAACAGCATGCAAGATTGTCGCTGTCTGTGCAATCCTACACAACATTGCCACCAGACATGACCTACATCTCACTCCTGAAGACACAGACACGGAGGATGAGGAGCAAGAGCTACCACACCAACAGCCTGGGGATAGAAGCATCGCAAATGAAGGCAGATAGAGACTGAACCACATTGCAACCCAATACTTTGGCAGGTACGTGGCAACTGTTACCACACTTACTAATGTCAGACACACATAGCCCAGTTGTGTAGTGAAACAAGCAAAATCTTTTTATTACTAAACTATATGGAAAAAGAATAGTGCTGTATCTCACAGTCTGTAATTGTCCACTTGTAATGAAGACAGATTATAATTCATGTGCCTCATGTACAGTGCTGTCTGGTGGCTCACATCCTCCTCCTAGAGCAGGCACCATGGCTCATCCATGGTGGGTCCCCTGACCCCTGCTGTGCACTACCACTCTGTAGCACACAGGACTCACTGGCCGACACACTACTGATGGTTGACCCCTCCTAGCTGTCCTGAGGGGTCTCCCCTGTGTCCCTTGCAGCCTGCCTACTTTCCATGAGGTCCACCGCATGGCTGATGCGGCCAAGTTCTCATGCCACATCGCCACCAAAGTGCCCAAGTTCCACCTGAAGGCTGACTGTCCGTCTTGAGAGGCCTGTAGTATTGGTGGCAAGACGCCCAATTGATGCAGCCAGGCGGTCAAAACGTGCCGCTGTGTGGCGCTCCCTGCTCCTTGCATGTCCTCGGTCTGCCACTAGTTCAGTCACCAGATGTCGGATGGCCTGTGTCAAATCCCCCAAATGTTCATTCATTCTGTTGGACTGACTGTTCACATTCGCCAGCCCATGTGTCATGCTGCTATGCATCCTATTGAGGGTTCTTGTGATGGTCCTTAATTGTCTATTTTGCAGGCGCTGACCATGGATGAGGGATATCTCCAAGCCCACGAAGACTGCTTCCCCTACCTCCTTCTGGGGCACCGACTGAACTCTGCGACGGCGTCTGCGCATTCGTCCAGCTGCTGGCTCTGATTGCCTCTCTGTGTCAGCTGCCCCCATGTCCTGTTGTTGCTCCTCTATGGACCCTGGTGGTGTCCTGCTGGGCCCAGCAATTTCACCAGCAGCCTCCTGCAGTGTCTCTGGCCCATGTTCTCCTCCCTGCCTGATGTGATGTTACTGCTGGGGGTGTCTTGCGGGAGACCTGTGGGACATAGGGGATACACTGTCAGTCTCTCACATCTGTTTTATGCCTCATAATAAACATTTGCCTATATTCTGACTACTGTACTACATTGCCCATAATGCACTATTCTAGAGGTTGCTAAACTGGAATGGAGCTAGTCTGGTGGTGCCTGCTGCTGTGTACTAGGATAGTGTGCATACTGTATTTCTGGATGTCAAAGCATATCTCATGGTACTCACTTTTGGATGTCCCTGGCGCTGAACTGTCCACTTCTACCATGCCAATGACGGCCTCTGGCTCCAGGGTCTGCTCAACCATGCTTTCCAGGGCTGTGGGTGGTGGGACGGTGGATGGGCCTCCTCCGAGCCCCTCATCTCCCTCATGCGCTCTGCAACCCTCTCCTTCGTCCTGAAGCGCAGGTCGTACCACCGTTTCCTAATTTCCTCAAGGGTGCGGTGGCTCACCCCTATGGGATTTATCTTGTCTTGGATCTGCTGCCATATCCTTTTCTTTTGAGTGTCTGGGACACTCATTGCTGCCTTCCCAAAAAGTTCATCATGGTTCAGGCAGCATTCTTCAGTCAGCACCTCCAGCTCTTTGTCAGAAAACTTCACTTTCCTCCTCCTGCCAGCACTGCCTGTCTCCTCCACTGTTGCAGCAGCTCCTCTCTCCTGGGTGTGGCACATCAGTTTGGAATGGGTGTGGTCCTCCCTCCTACCAAGTTTTATTTGATGACTTCCTGGTTCTGATGTCATCAGCAAGAGCCAGGAAGTGGGATTCCAAACTGTTGTGCAAATTGCGAGTCAGTCGCAATTTGCAACACCCTTCTCGCAAACTGCGACCTCGCTAAAAGCGAAGGTCGCAAATTGCGGTGCGACACCTATGCGACTCGCAAATTGGTATCACAAATCTTTCTTGAATTTGATTTTGGAAGTCGGAAATAGCGATTCGCATGGAGTCGCTATTTCCGATTCGCAAAATTTTACCTACCTACAGCTGTCCCTTGGTGCCCTGCACCTGGATAGCATTTAGAATGGCAGTCTGACCCACACAGATGGTCTACAGAAGGTCAATAGCCTCCTCACTCAGGGCAGCAGGGGTAACAAGGCAGGGGATGAGGTGCCTGGTGTGAAGGAGATGGCTACCTTCTTCGGGGAGGGGACCTGACCAACTGGGTGGGAAGCAACCGGGAGGGTGAAGATGGAACTGGAGGTGGTGGACAAGGATCGAGCAGGTGTAGGTCCTGAGTATTCTGCTACCACTAGAGAGTGTCCACTGGAGTTCAACTCAGAAGAAGACGATGTGAAGACGGTCTCCTCTATGGCACTCCCCTCACCCTTTGGGCCAATGGGCCCCGCTGTGTCTGATGTTTCGTGACCTGAGGTTCTGTGACCAGCTGCTTCCCCAATAATGTCAGCCCTGTCCCCTCCACTTGCCTGTGATGATGCTAAAATGACAAATACAAATAGGATCAGTGTATGTGTCTGAACATACTTGAACAACAGCTTTGATTACAACACATTACCATAATATACAGTAGCCCCCAGCCACAAGGTCCTCCAAAGCGCCTCCAATATTTGCAACACCACAGGCATGCATGCTACATAAAATGTAAAAATCAGAATCACAGACAACTTCAATTGCATGAGTGAAGTTTTCCTATCCAATACCCATGGATCAAGTAGGAGGCCTTTTCACCTTGAATTGTTTGGCTCTTATAGCACTCCTCACTAACCTGATGGCATCAAATATAATGGCAATGCCAAGGACATTCTCACAGATTCAACACAAGGCTCTGCAATCAGCAAATGTTCATATACCCAATACCACATTATGATGAAATAATGGGCAAATAATCAAGCCATGTTGCATTAAGAAGTACAGTTGCCCGAAGAAGGTGACATGGAAACACCCATGACACACTGTAATAACTTACAAATGTTAACTTCACTACATGTATATTATCTAAACAGTGTAATGGAAGTTGTACCAATGCTGCTTTGCTACATAACACATCTTGAACAAAAAAGTACACTGAAGACAATCTGGTCAAAATGTCTGAGAGCTTTGTCAACAAATAGCGACAACACAATTAATCAGCCAAGCCTAAGGATATCACCTGTTTTGATTGGTACTGGTGAGAACACCCTTCTAACATTGTATCACTAAAAGGCAATAGTCTATTGAAAGTCGTTGTGGCTCAGGGAATCTCCAATATTTGAAGAAGGCCTTTAACATGTTTTGCAATAGGAAGGCACCTCTCTGTTTCTATTTGTCGTGCAAACACAGATTCCATTGGACTGCTGAGTGTACACTCAAATATGATTCCAATATGTCTGCATGTCACTCCCTGATGCATTTAAGCACTCAGGTAATGAACCTTCAAAAATTGATATGCAAACCACTTAGGCAAATGATTCAACACCAATGGCATTGAAATGTAGTACTGCAGGTCTACTTGTCATGTCCTTCATTGCTTCTGCAGTTGTCCATGATAAATGACATGGAGTAATAAGTTAGGATATGGGTGACACAACACACAATGTTGACACACTCCTGTCTATGGTACCACATGAACTCTATACCCATCACATGCAACTTTTTCCCAAGAGATTTTGACATGCACACATATGTGATGGAATCAGACATCATCCACCAAAGACAGGTATATCATGTATGATACAGTAGTAAACAGATAAACACAAGTACAAGGTACACATGCTAACATGTAGACATAAATATCGATGCTAACAGTGATGTTACCCGAATCATTTAACTGTAAATTCCCTACTTACCAGGGGAAAGTACTGCTCAGTGATTGCACACATAGGGCAATGTATGCTATGTCACATATATGATGCCCAACACCACATGAGAGATAGTAGTGAGGCACCAGCACTCTTGACACACTGAAGACAAGTGGCCTGTTGGGAACAGATGACAATATAACTCTTGAGCAGACACATGGCTGAGTACAGTGATCTATTACCTCATTTTGTTTGCTGTTGGGGCTAACACACTGGAGACAAATGTACTTTGGAGCACAAATGGCACCGCAAGATTAAACAACAAGTTGGTTGACCACTGCACTCAGCCATGTATCTGCCCAAAAGAGTATATTGGTAGTGGACTGTACTCTGTTGTGTCCCTGGTCACTAGGACAATAGACAAGGCACATCACCATGCACCAACTACCATACCCATACAAACAATTACTCATCCTCTGTATCACACATTAGCAATCTCCAATATTAATGGGGATATGGCTGCCTCTAACACATCAACTTGCAATGTAACAGATATGAACCTGTCCAGAACTCACCCCCTTGTAGCTGCTGTACTCCCCTCAAATGCCCATCAAGGTCCTGGTATGCTACTACCTGTATGCAGGCCATGGGGGGTCAGGTTCTGGCATGTGGCCCACAAGCATTGGGAGGACATCCCCAGCTGGACCTCCATGATTTTCCGGTCCCAGCATCTCAGATCCTTCCACCTTTTTTGACAGTGGACACTCCGCTGGCAATAGACCACCAATGTCCAAACCTTCCTGGTGATGGCTCTCCAAATCCTTTGCCTCTAATGGGCGTTGACCTGTATCAATGAAATAGACAAATGAAGAGGTCATAAGTGCACTTTTCTAGGGTAACTGGTTGTTTAACACACATTTAGGAAAAACCTGGCACAAACATTTTGTAATTGTCAACACACAACATGTGTAAAGCACACAGTGATAAGTATAGGAACATAAATATATATTTTTGGAGTCATCTGCTGACTATCCACAAACCTAGTCATGGCCTACATAGAGTAAACAAGCTCATTGACATCATGTAGCCTAGTGCCAAGCAACATGTACAGTGAAGTGAGCCACTAGGAAACACAACGCACCATTCTGACCTTCTGAAGGGTAAACTTCTTGTGTATGACTGTACTGATACCTTTACAACCAGGCACATTGCCGTGCCGCATACAGTCCGTACAGGCAACTAGCATGGTACAGATGGCACCCTAAGACTTAGGTACTGGTGTCACTGAAAGCTTCTTCTCTGTGGATGTGTGGAAATGTGATCTACATAGTGGAGTCTCATACCACTTCTGAATGGGTTTGTGTGGTATGTACTAGTATCATAGGAGACACCTCTTACCATATGTGACACTTCTACAAAGATGACATTCAACATAACATACCAAGGTATGTTTGAGCTTATTGATTGCATGTAACAAAGCTAGCGATTCACATGTCATGATCTCCCAGGCATTAGCCAACTATCTGCACTGCGGGATTGTCACATAGGCCTGTACTGTACAAACGTCCTCTGGAAAGGTGACAACAGACATGTAGGAGTAAGGGGCCTGTCATTAGGCAATTATACACATTGACAATGAGGGTCAATAGAAATAAGTACCAGGTCAGGTGGTTACCAAAGTCCCCATTCCTAATGTATTCACTGTAAAAGCTTCTGAAGACTCATTTTAGCCACATCCAAGGATCAGAAGGTCTGCAAGGAGTGGGCCCAGTGCCTGAGTTGCATAGCCACAGTTACTGTGCACCAGGCTGGGCTATGTCCCATAATGTGAAAAGGCGTTGATCTCTGAAGGCTGAACATACAGATCCTACATGAACAGCACATTTCCATCACTTCCATGCATGACAGTACATCCTGTAGCCCTCCCATGTGTAAATTCAGGGTAGCATGGCACTCTGAAGGGCTCAGTGAGATTTACATTGGTCTCATACCACAGTTTGCAAGGCCTGATTTGGTATGAATGATTTGTGGGACTTTACACATTTCTAACAACATCCTCATTTGACTCCAACAATATACATACACAGCTCATACTGTAATGCAAATACATTTACTGTGTTATTTGTCATCATCAGATCATCAGATATATCATTGTTTGGCTGTAAAGTTTACTTGCATAGATATATGAATGTAGTCACAAGTAGGATCTAGGGCTTATCACACATCACACAACACGATGGCCATTTGACATACCCAGAGTACAAGGCTCCACAATCCACAACCTGTAAATCCTATTGTGAAAAAATAGGGCTGATTGCAGAGGACCCCTAACTTTTTGCCCTCATTTTACACTTTTTGCTGGTGTTTTCCTGACTCTGGTGGTGCCCTGGGTACTGCTAACCAGTCCCAGGGCCTGTGCTCTGTGTAAAATGGATATGCAAATTAGGCTAATTATAATTGGCTAAGTTAACCTACCTACAAGTCCCTAGTATATGGTAGGGCATGTAGGTTTAGGGACCACAGCATAGGTAGTGCACCCATAGGTGCACTGCTGAGGTGCCCAGTGTCATTTTAAAGGCAGGCCTGCCTTGCTGGCTGCTTTTAAATTAAAGTTATTTGCAAATTCGACTTTGAAATTAAAAGTAGTTCCAAAGTCTTAAACTACCTTATTTTTTTTACATATAAGTCACCCCTAAGGTGTGCCCTATGTGCCCCTAAGGCTGGGTGCCATGTAACTATAAGCATGGACTTCATAAAAATAGTTTTATAAGCCCTGGTGAGGTAAAAACAGCCAAATTCGTTTTTCCCTCATTGTAGTAAATGGCCTTCATAGGCTAGAATGGGGAGACTTTATTTTAATGTTTAAAGTCTCCTTAAATTATGCATACCAAGAATTTGGTATCAAATGAATTGTCGTAATAAATCCCACAAATTCCAGTTGTTGGATTTAATATAACTTGTTCAGGTAAAGAGTTTTAAACTTTACCTGACAAGTTGCCAATTTCAGCCCTGCATTGTTTTTGCTGCTGTGCTCTGATTGGCCAGCCTCTAGCAGCTTGACCAAGCTGCCTTGATGAGGTGTGAAGTGGCCTGGCTTCACACAAAGGAATGTGCCTGTGGGAAGGAATCTCCCCTCAGCAGATGGTGAGGCAGGAAGGGGGAGGGCTGCCAAACTGGTCTTCAAAGGAAGAGAAGGACATTTGGAGCAACCAGCAACACCCCCACATCCTGCAACCCCAGACAACTAGGTGCCCCCTTGATTAGATTAGGAGAGGGCAGGAGAGGGGTGTGTTTATGATTTTTAGCCACACCAGTGGGTGGGCTCAGCCAGATGTAACCTCCAAAAATCAGATTCAGCCATGATGGATTTTTAGAGAATGTTGCCTCCTGAGATTGATTTTTGCCACACTTCCCAGGAAGTGGTCATCACAGGGGGAAGGACCCTGCACCTGATTGGAGAACCAGGACACCCCTGCTTTTCACCCAGGAGCAAGGATAAAACTGGCAGACCTGCACCCACACCTCAGTTCCCTACCACATCCAACAAGGAACAACAACAGAAGAAGAAGGACTGTCCTGCTGGACCCCTGGCCTGCACCTGGAACCTGCACTCAGAAGGACTGCACCAGCTTCACACTTGGGCTTCACCACAAGAAGGACTTTGCCTGGCTTCAACTGGTTCAAGGGGGGACTCCCTGTTTGCTACAGGTGAAAAATTGCTATCCAGAGTCCCCTGCACCAACTCCTGAAGAAAGCGACCAGCTGACCACTGTCCAGTGGCCAAAAAGGAGTTTGCGCCAGGTGCATTCTGGGAGTTGTAGTCCGCACCCCCCAATGACCATCTCAGAACTTCTGGACCCTTGGGGTGAGCTGTGGAACCCAAAAGAACCTTAAAAGGACATCTGGGAGAAGCCCCAGAAGTTTGGAGAAGTTTGGACAACTTTTGTAAAAAAGCTCCATAGAGGGACCGACCCGCCGCGGCAACTCTAGCCAGCTTGCCTCAACCGTGACCCGGCCTGATTTGCTGGTTCGTCCCGGTAAAGAAAATCTCAGAAAAAGAGACTAAGTCCAAAGGTAAAAAGTTGACCAGGACCTTCCAGCCAGCGTATCCGAGGAGGGCTCCATGGACGTCGGATCAAGATCCAGGTTTACCCCGGTCGAAGGATTTTCACCCCGAAAAAACGACTACGTCCGAAGGTAAAAATCTCCACCGAGGATTCCAGCATCGCGTATCCGGAGAAGGGCTCCAGGAGGTCGGATTGGACTGGCAGGTTCGACCCGCTGAAGAAAATCTTCGAAAAAGAGACTGTGTGAAGACAAACTTTTAACCAAGGCTTCCCGCGACCTGTAGCCGAACAGGGCTCCATCGCGGTCGGCCTGAAACTTTGACTTTGCCCCGGTCGAGGTGCAACCAGATGACCCGATTGGCGCTTTTTGTTTCTAGGCGCTAAAAAAAATATAATTCTTTAAAAATTCATATCTCCAGTTCCCCTTATCTGATGTGATTCGTTTTGGTGTCATTTTAAAGATAAAAATATAATCTAGTATTATGAATTGGTTTTGGATTTTTAAACTGTTTCCTGTGTTTTATTTAATTACTGTTTTGTGATATTTGAATGCTTCACACTCTGTCTCCTAAGTTAAGCCTTGACGCTCATTGCCAAGCTACCAAGGGTTGAGCTAGGTTTAATTTACTGAGACCTAACTGGACCTTAGTGGAGGTTAGTGGCCTATTGCTAAGTGTAGGTGCCTACCTGCCCTTATCAATAACCCATTTTCCAACACCTATGTACGGACCACAGATTGTGGCAACAGAAACCCAAAGACCTCACAGACGGTTAGTCTATGAGAAAGAGAAGGATGGTTTTGAACATAGTCAAATATGTATGTGAGATAGTTACCTGTTCCTCTCATGAGACTTAGAGCTGATCATACAGGTGAAGGACCTCTTCAACAAGTTTCTCCAGCTCCTCTGAAGAGAAGGCAGGGGCACTTCACCTGCTTGCGCTGGCATGTTTGCTCCCAGAGGTGGCACACAGCAGTTAAAGAGGTGGAGGTGATGGTGGCTGCAGTGTCAGGAGGCAAGAGAGTTATTTTCCAGACTGTGGCGTACATGTACACAACGTACACAGTCATCCCCACCGGCAGACACAGCCACTGGTCTGAGACCATCACAATCAACAATGTTAGCTTCTGGCTGCGTCTGCCACCTTTGGAAGCGCACACCGCGCAGTCAACTTCTGCCAACAGCAGGAGGTTCCTAAAGTCCAATGAACAGGGTTGGCATCTGTTATTTTGGCAGTTGAAACTACAGTTTTGGTGACTGTTAAATGCGTCTCAACATCTATTAATATGTAGTAACATCTCAACAGGTGTAAACCTCCCTATTTATGTAGATTCTGCTACACAATCATCAGTTTAGTGCGTTGCTGGTAACAGATGCCAAATAACTGTGGTGCACTGTACCCCTCCAGTCACAGTATTTTGGAGGTCAGAACATACTTTACAATATCAAGGGTCAAAAGAGGAGCAGATAAGTGGTGTATGCACACATAAAGGTTGAAGACACATGTCTAGATAACCACTGGGCTCATAGCTGGACCTTGAGTGGTAGACAGTCTTGGTGTGTAATGGGTGTAATGTATTTCCAGTCAGTAATGTTTTGTTACATAGCTTTGGTATTACTCATCAGATATGTTGGTTTGAGTACAGTGACTAATGCTCCAACCCATTTCATTCCACAAATAGGTACCCGGGGAGAGCTAGGAAGCAAAAACCTTCAGTCTACCGTCAAATTTCCAGACCATGGAAGAACATGGCCTAATAAAGCAGTTCTGTCTGAATTGGCAAGCCATCCAAGATCTATGTCGTCAGTTGGAGCCAGATCTCATGCTTCAAAACAATAATCCAACATTTATACCACCCACTGTGAGACTCATGACTGTATTATACTTCCTGGTCATATGGTCATTTCAATATACAGTGGCTTTACCTGGTGGAATGTCACAACACGTTTTCAGTGGTGTTTTAAAAGATGTGCTATCAGCAATGATGAAACACATTGACAGCAATAGCAGGTTCCCCAGATGTGAGGATTTTAGCAATTGTGAAGGTTGACTTCTATGGATTTGGTTGCCTCTCTCATGTTGTGGGAGCCATTGATGGCACAAATATTGCATTGGTGCCAGCGCATGCCAGTGGTCAGTGCCAGTGTCTATCACAATGTGCAAGGTGTCTGCTTGTCAAATCTGTACATTTCAAATGTCTGTGCCTAGTTCTCAGGTTCTGCTCATGATTCCTTTGTTATGTGGAACAGCACCATACCCCAGCTGATGTCACAAATGCAACTGGAGAGGGCCTGGTTTTTTGGTAAGTTACATCTGTTGTGATCTTGTGTGTGCAATGTCATGTGCTACAATCAGGAAGTACGTGACTGATTGTGGTACTTATGTTTTATTGCAAAACAGGAGACTCAGCATATCCCAACTGTCCTTGGTTGTTGACACCGCTGAGAAATCTAACTATGCCAGGGGAAGTCTGCTTCAACAAGGCCCATGGAAGAACATGGCATCCAGCTGAGCTGACATTTGAGCTCCTGAAGGCCAGATTAGGCTGTCTGGACAAGACTGGGAGAGCCCTCCTCTACTCACCTGGAAAAGTGTGTCAAATCACTGTGGCATGCTGCATGCTCCATAACATCACCCTGCAAAGGAACATCCCTTGGATCCCAGAAGAGGGGGAGTCTGCAGTGCCACTGCGTGAGAATCTGGAAATGCCAAATGAAGATGATAGTGGTGAAGAGGAAGGAACTGACTTGTGACAAGATCACATCAACAGTTTCTTCTCATGAGTGTAAGTATGTCATGATATGTCATGGCTTTGAGAAAGTGGAAAAGTTCGGAAGCTGAAGCTCTAGCAAATACTGGCAAATACTGGCAAAGTGGTTCTGATGAGGAAGCTTTGACACTGTTGCAGTTTGGAGATGTTGCTTTGTTTGTGTGAGATTTATCACATGGACTACATTCTCCAGACATTTGCTATGTGAATTGTGTCATATATATTATTTCATAACTATAGTCCTTGTTTTTGCATTTGTTCAGGTATTTTCACCATGACATCTTCATTGGGAGATTTCTGAGTTATGAGATTTGCAGGTATAAGATGATGTTCAGACATGCAAAGTAGACATGGATTGTTCCTGGGAATATAGGTCACAGATTTTAGGTGTACAGGACCTGTGCCAAGATAGCTTGCACAGTGATAGGATAGTGATAGCTGTGAGGCAGTGTGCATGTGCTGAGTGAGGGGCCCTAAGGGTGGCATAAGACATGCTGCAGCCCCGAGAGACCTTCCCTGGCATCAGGGCCCTTGTTACCAAGGGTACCAGTTACAAGGGACTTACCTGAGTGCCAGGGTTGTGCCAATTGTGGAGACAAAGGTACAGTTTAGGGAAAGAACACTGGTGCAGGGGCCTGGTTAGCAGGGTCCCAGCACACTTTCAAATCATAACTTAGCATCAGCAAAGGCAAAACGTTAGGAGGTAACCATGCCAAGGAAGCATTTCCTTACAATCTGGAAAAAGTTAATTTTTCCAGGTCGAAATACCAGTGTAAAACTGCACTACAGTCTACAGTGGCAGGCCTGACACATTTTAAAAGGCTACTTTACTGGGTGGCACAATCAGTGCTGCAGGCCCACTAGTAACATTTAATTTATAGGCCCTGTAAACACATAGTACCATTTACCAGGGATTTACAAGTAAATTAAATGCCCACTTTTCCCCCATCAATAATTTAATTGCAAATGTTGCAAATGTTGCAGTGATATTATCAATTATGTCATTGAGTATGTAATAACTCATTTGGGAGAAAAGATGATATTATTAACTGCATGTATTAACTCAGATGGATATATAATTCCTCACTGGAGTTCAATCCCGCTGGTTCTCTCGAATCTAGTGTAAGGATATATCTGGACTCTAACTTCCTCAAGTTTTTCTCCCTATCCCCTCCACGGACATCTTTTCTTACCCCATCAATTACGCTGTATTTGACATCTTCTATTCTGCCACTATGGACCTCATGTACATGTCTGGCGACTGGGTAAGAATTGTCTTTATTGGCTATAGCTCTAAAATGTTGGAGAATTCTTTTATTTACCTGTAGTTTAGTGCTCCCTACGTATATCTTAGGACAGTTACATTTTAAAATGTAGATGACATATTCACTTTTGCAGTCATATCTGCCTTTTATTGTGTGTAGCGTTCTGTCCCCTTGTCTGATGGTTTTAATATTCTCCCCATTTTTGCAAGCTTTGCATTTGGCACATTTGAAAAATCCATTTAAAGATGTAAGCCAACTGCTTTGGGAAATTTTATCTTGCCGTACGTCACTTTTCACCAGGACACTTCTCATGGATATCCCTTGTCTATACGTTATCATGGGTCCTTTTTTCAGATTCATGCCAATAACAGGATCACTTTTTAACATGTGCCAATGTTTCTGTAACATCTTTCTGATGGATTCATGTGCCGTGTTAAAAGTAGTTATATATCTCACATTGGCTGTATTCTTATGGGTATCACTATTCTTATTCAAGTCATTACCCCTTTGTCCTGAAGTGAAAAGCAACTGGTCCCTAGAGCGGGATTTAGCTCTCACAGCACTTTGTTGTAATGTGTCACTAGTATATCCTCTCTGTTTTAATCTCTCAATCATGTCTGCTTGGACATTTAGATAATCATCCCCTTTACTGCAAATCCTTTTTGCTCTCAAGAACTCTCCAAACGGAATGTTATTTATCAAAGGTTGGGGGTGATAACTTTTGGCATGAAGAATGCTATTCCCTGCTGTGACTTTTCTAAACAATGTAGTCTCTATTTTATTATTTTCAATACGTACTTTGATTTCGAGAAATTCAACTTCTGACTTATCGATTTTGCCAGTGAACCTCAGGTTGCATTCATTCATGTTTATCTCTTTGATGAAATTACTGGCAGTACTATAATCACCTATCCAAATTACAAAAATATCATCAATGTATCTGAGCCACAGGATGATGTTATTGCTCCATTTTTCTAAGGGGACGTTACTTAATATCTGTTCTTCCAACCAACCCATAAATAGGTTTGCATAGCTTGGAGCAAAGCAGGTTCCCATTGCTGTACTGCATACCTGCTCGAATATCTCGTTATTGAAAAAGAACATGTTATGTTGTAAACACCATTGTATCATCTGGCTCAGCATTTTACTATGTTGGTAAAAATTGATGGATCTCATTTTTAGAAAATACTCTACCGCCTGAATCCCCAATTCATGTGGTATACTTGTGTACAATGCTGTTACATCCAGCGTCATTAAGAGAAAATCACTTTCCCAGCCTACATCGAAGATCCTTCTTAAGAAATCACCACTGTCTTGCAAATAAGAAGATAAATTCCAGACTAGCGGCTGTAAAAACTTGTCTATGTATTGTGATACAAATTCAAACAAACTGCCTTGAATAGACACTATGGGTCTACCGGGAGGTTTGTGTACATCCTTATGAATCTTTGGTATCAAGTAAAACACGGGTAATTTGGGAAAATCTACTTTCAGAAAGCTGTACTCTTGTTGGCTAATAAGGCCTCTTTCACTCCATTGTATCAATTTTAAATCAAATTGTTTTTTGATATTTTCAACATACTCTAAATCAATTCTTTGGTAACATTTTGTGTCATTCAACTGTTTGTACGCCTCTTCCACGTACTGCTTAGTTGACCAAATTACAATATTGCCTCCTTTGTCAGAGCTTCTCACTACAATTTCTGGATTCTTAGAAAGTTTGTCCAATGTTTTGTAATATCCACTGTTCTTATTCTTCAATTTTTTTAACGAATGGGCTCTCAGGATTTTTTATTCTTTAATCAATGTTTCTGAGAATTGATAGATCATGTCTCCACTGGGTGAAGGGACAGTTCTGGATTTAGGTTTGAGGCCAGATGCCCCTTCCTTGTCTACACACACACCTTCTGACTCTAGTCTTCCAATAAGTTGTTCTTCATTGATTTCCTCCATTGAACTATCTTCAAGTTCCCATTGGTCTCTCATCAACGAGACATCTTCAACTAATAAATTATGACAGGTAGCTCTCTCTATATTGGTACAAGTTTGTTCTGTTGGTTCCCCTATTTTTGCCGTCCTTTTACTTTTGGCTTTCCCTATGGGAACTTGAAGATAGCATTGGCAATTAAGGACCTAATTATGCGTTTGGAGGTCTGTGCACTGCTATGGCGGTGACAGCGGTCAGACTTCCATCGGCTTGGCGGTCAGACCATTGTATTATTATATTGGCAGTCCCATAAAGCAAAAGCATCTGCAGTGCCTCCAGCACCGCCAGTCACCACCGACTGCTGGGGTGACAAGGCAGAACAAACAGGCTTTCGGCACCATTCTTTCTGCCAGCCAATTTGACAGCGGCATTCAACCGCCACATCCAGCAGGTGGAAATGGAGAGTATAAAGGGAGCAACTCACCTGCAGGCAGCGTTACACAGCCTGTGCCGCCATGGAGCCAATCACACACACTTGTGCTCATCGAAGGTGCTCGAAATCCACACTGTGATGGAGGCACCCGATGTTAAGAAAACACACCTACCTATGTCAGTAAGCTTAACAACAGATTGTCGTGCCATCATCCACATGATATGGGGGTCACGCTAAGGGCACCAAGTACACGTGTCATTGTGTCCACATTCTGAGTCATTCACAAAGAATGACGCAATCATAGACATAAAATGCCTCCTTTAGGAAGGCTACTGACACTGCACCACCAGACTCCACAAAAACACTCATCTGCCCATCTCAGGCACAAGGACAGTGAAATTTACAGAATAATGTGTCACACAACAGCAACATCACAACAACATCACATAAATGAAATGTTACCCACACATTGATCACATTCCATGCACTGTCATCACATTTAAGATACATTTGTATAGATGTGGTATTTAAAACAAACACTCCTCTCGTGCAACAGCCCTGCAATGGATCCACACATCACCCACATTGCAACACAATGGAAGGTCAATGGGATGCACAATAGTTTGAGAGACAAATATCCAAAGCTCACAATGCAAACAATTCCTGCACAATAGGGATGGGGCATCAGGAGCACTCATGGAAGGATGCTGCCCTGGGACACAGTACACTTTTCACATGCCCCTAAAATAACATTTGCATAGGAACTGGCCCTTCGTGTATCTCAGGGACAAACAATAGTAGAGCCAAGTGGCATGCTTATCTACATAATGTTTAACTGCAAGTCAGGAGAGCACATACAACAGCTACAGCATGGGGCATACATCTAGATGAAGTAGCTGTAAGGTACACACATCAAAATGGACACATGCTCAGTCACATGTAAAAGAAGCTAGCACAATTGAACACCCTTCATGTGTGGACATACAAAACTCAAACTTCACACTTGAGACGCATGTACAGTTCATATCAGGGAGACAAGGCTTACACCATACTTGCTGACATTGGACAACACAAGATGAAATACTTTTCATACTTTTGACAAATAAGGGCTGTGCATTCCAGGGGATGGCCCTCAAAATCTTCTGATGGGCATTTACCTGTATGGATGCAAGAGAAAAATCAAGTGAGTACAATCACAAGTTTTTGCCCAAATGGTTGTCACACACATGTCAGAAACACTAAGCAAATTTTTTTAATTTTGTCACCACACCACAAGTGTAAAGCACACATGCCAATAAGTACAGGGACATTACTACACACTTTTGTAACCATCTGCATACTAACCCACTACCCTGCTCAGGGCCTACAATGACTAAGCAAGACTACACACATCAGGTAGTACATGCTCCAGCAACATGTACTATGATGTGAGCCACAATAAAACAACTACACACACATGTGGCTTCTGAAGAGTAAACTCCTTTGGCCTGATTGGACCAGCACATTTACACTCTGCAGGATTGACTCACTGCGTAAAGCCTTACAGGCACCTTCCATAGCGCAGACTTCATCCTTACACTTGAGTGCCAATGAATGGGCTGGCATGGTGGCTACAGAAAATATCATCCCAGTGCATGTGTGGACATGTGGCCTACTAAATACAGACTCATGCAACTTTAGGGTGGGTACTTGTACCACAGAACACTCCTTTGGATGTGTCTAAACTACAGAGATGGTAACCAAGCTACTGCGTCACATGTCATGGCCTCACAGGAATCTACACATGGTCTGCACTGGGGGGTATGTCATTTGTGCAATAAGTCTGTACAGGACAAGCATCTGGAAAACAAAGTACATTTCAAGGAATCTGGCACAAACAAAGCAACATCATCAAAGTGTGTATGTGTCAAAAGCTATCTCATCAACCAGCCTTTGGCTGATTATCACTGAGTATCAGCTCCCTAGCTGTGTACAGAACCGTCCTCCACGTTGAGATGTCCAGGAGTGTCGTTGTCACTGAGGGCCTAATCCCGGGGGGTAGTGCTAGTCTGGTCCATGGCTATTGTGTGCCCAGTAGCAGATCTACCTGTTGGTGTAAAACATACATTATTACTGGTTGTACTGTGGCATCTACCTCTAAACGTTTAGTGTTACAGTAAGCAGAGACATTGGACAAAGTCAAGTTGTAGTTAATCCAGTTGTGCCAAGTAACCATGGAATTGGGTGGTTTGACATGACATGTGTGAATCATGCCAACCCAATTTGACTCAAGCAGCTGATGAGATGTGCAGATCAGTTACATTTGGAGGATGGTCTGAAAATGACTTTTTACCATCAGTGCAAGCAACACAGTGGAGAGGCAAGATATGGCTTTGACCATTTGGAGGCCTAGTTGAGTGGGACCCAGGACATTGTTGTATGTTACTGGAGTCATCATGTGCACAGTGCTGTGTCAATGTGTTGGTTGCTGCTACCAATCTGGCAATGCATCTTGAGGCCTTATGGATACTTGTTGTACACACTGGGTAAGGTGTAATTCCTGTCCTCAATAGTTTTGTCTTGGGTTAGCAGGTCAAGAAAGAGGTAGGTAGACAGACAGGCCTCTGATTTGTGCATGATGTGTGCTTGATCACTCCAAGGTGAGTACACTTCATTTGGGAGTTGCCAAACAGGGGTCTTTGGACAAGTCGACACTGGGCTGGTAGTTGGAGTTACCGAAAGAGGGCCTTCTGGGAGTTGTGGTCAGATCACTCTCTCTACTTCCCAATACTTGACAAACGTTATCCCACTCCCCAGGTGAGTAAAATTCATGCGGGAGTAAACAAACAGGGGACTTTGAACAAAAGAACACTGTGCTGGTGATTGGAGTTACAGAAACAGGGCGTGTTGGGAGGTGCAGTTAGGTCACTCTCTCTACTTCCCAAAACTTGACAAATGTTATTCCCCAGGTAAGTAAACTTCATTCAAGAGTTTGCTGGGAGTTGCAGTCAGCACACTATCTCTTCCCCCCAACACTTGCCAATTGCTATCGCCCCAGGTTAGTACACGTCATTTGGGAGTTGCCAAACAGGGGACTTTGGACAAGAAAACACTGGACTTGTGGTTGGAGTTACAGAAACAGGGCCTGGTGGGAGTTGCAGTCAGATCACTCTCTCTATTCTCCAATAGTTGACATATGTTATCTCTCCAGGTGAGTAAACTTCAATTGGCAGTTGATAAACAGGGGTCTTTGGACAAGAAAACAATGTTTAGTTGGTTGGAATTACTAAGACAGGGCCTGCTTGAATTTGCATTCAGGTCACTCCCTCTACTCCCCAACACTTGACAACTGTTGTATATTACTTATCTGTATGCAGTCTGCATTTAGGTTTGAGCATTCATTTACATTTTCGGACAAACCATGGATCATGGAATGTGTTTATTTATTGTAAGACTTCAAGGCACCATTTGGGCTTAGGGAATGTGATGTGCCTTGGTAGCTGTGATATTGACAGTGTTATGTCTCAGATATTCTGGGTATTGAATGTGGGTGAGGTACATGAACAAGACAGTGCCAGATGCGGAACTGTGAGCATGCATGACATTGCATTTTTGTGACATTTTATGTGTTGTAACTTACCAGACTCCACTCACTCAGAATAAATGTCAAGCCCTCGGGATGCAGGATGGCCAAGACCTTCTCCTCCTAGGGAAAGAGTTGTAATGGTACAATGTGAGGACCACCACCAGTCGTCTTGGCCTGCAGCTGGTGCCTGGAGACCAGGGAACTGACCTTGCACATGAGGTCATTCCACCTCTTCCTATTGTCCTTCTTTGTGCGCAGGGTGGTGCCTACAGTATTTACTCTGTTGACAATCCTGTCTCACATTTCCATTTTCCTACTGAGAGGAGTATGCTGGACTTGTGCTTCAAACAATTGTGGCTCTACTCTTATGATTTCATCCACCATGACTCTTAACTCTGCAGAGAAACAGGGATTTTTACACGTGACGGTGGACAAAAAGAGAGGGTGACTGGGACTCACTTAACAGGGGAAGTGCAATAGGGTGTGAATGGACAAAAGTGTGTGCAGGGTGTTCTATGGGATGGTGGAAAAAGGGGTGCTTAATCAATGTAAAAATTGATAAGTGCTAGTTTTGGATCTTTGGCTCTGTGTGAAAATGCAAAAGATTGTGGTCTGTGAAGGGGTATGTTTTATAGTGGCCTTTGCAGGTATGTCCACTTGGCCAATGTGTGTCAGCGGTGTTATTTTTTAATTCATCCAATGTGCACTTGTCTGTTACTTTGCTGACTGTGAACCACGGTGGTCAATCACCATTGGCTGACCATGTGCTTGGAGGTTGGGGGACTGCTGGTGTGGTGGTCTTTTGAGGACTACCAACATGGCAGTCTGCCAGTCCGACCACCAAGCTCCTTATCAGGCCCTAAGTCTTTTTGAATTAATAAGAACATTATTTAAATAAAACAATAATGTATAATTTAATACTCCCTTACAAACCTAACATTTAATTATGAATTGCTAATTAACTATTAAAATACATGTTAAAACTTACCAATTATACAAAAAAATGTATAATAATACTTATAAATAAGATAGCAACTGATATATTAAATTAAATAAAAAACACATTTAATGCAATTACATTATGGTAGGCAATATTTCATACAACAATTTTTTTTAAATGATATCATTTATACAATGTATATTTTAAACTTCTAGTTTCTGTCCCACAATATTTTTCACTTGATGATATTTTTCAAATGATATTATTGCATTACAATATTTTTTAAACAATATTTTGGCCATTCACTGGACAAATAGCATATACTTAGCAATCTTACCCGTTGGCAACTAGCGCATGTGAAAATAATTTCCTGGCTTGGAATTATATTTAGACTCAAGCAGACGTTTTTACCCAAAACATAAACAACTCTGCAATTGTAACTAGGGCTCCGATCTTCAACACCTCACAACTGTGTTATTTCAAGGCACAGAAAAAGAAGTACAAGAAATCAAACAAGAAATATAAAATAATTTTGTTAGAGAAAAACAGCACAATGAGGAAAATTCCACCTTGCATAATACCATAAACTAAAGCATATACATGATTGGAAATGAAAATATATAAATTTTTAATGAAAACCCCAGAGTTCCCAAAAGAAAGTTGTATCTTATTTCATTTGTATTTATAGTTGTTTTGTATAGTACAGTGATATAAATATAATGAGTGAAAAAGAAAGTGAATTTTCATCTTGAAGTGGTGCTTACAAAAGCTACTGATGATATCAATCAATATTTTCAAACCATGCAATGTGCAGTTTCAATTATATTTTTGTATGTTAGCAACAGCTTTTCTCACAACTTGTGTTTCAGCTTACTGAGCAGTTTTCAATAGATTTTTTTTTTCCTTCAGCAGCTCACTTTATTTTTCTCACACTAGAATAATCTTTCATTTGCAGCATTGCCTCTAGTATGTCATTGTGAACACAGTACAAATATTCTAATATCGGTATAGTGTTTTCCAGGGAACTAACAACATCACTCAGTCGAAGTATTACATCCTTGAAAGGTTGAAGGTTCTTCACATACTTGACTGAAGAGTTGTCTGCAGTTTTTTTTATTTGAGAAACTGGGGCGCATTTTGGCTATGGCATGGGATGACATTCTAGATTTTGGGAACATGACCTGAGGAGGATCTAATGACTCGAATAGAGGTTTGTTTCAGATTCTAAGTATCCTAGAACCTTCCAATTTTTTGGAGTTTCTTTTTCAAGTAATTTGGGGTGTTCAAGTAGAAGGCTTTGTAGCTTAGGTAGGATTTTTGCAACAAACATCTTGCTTTGATGGGCAATTAGTATAGGCTCAGTGGACAGTGATGTGCTTCTTTCTATGCTATGAAGTGTTCTACTGCATGTTCCGTAGCATGAAATGAGGAGAGGGAGGTTTGGAAGGTTATTGCATTTGTCACATCTGTAGTCTAAGCAAGCAATTCCTGAGGTTTATATTGCTGTTTTAAGATCTAGATGAGAGTGCTTTTGATTGAGTTTTTTTATTTTGGAAGGCGGAATATCACTGGCTTGGCTACTGCTTGTATGTGAGAAATTAAGTTGCTGTAATCATCAAGCGTGAATGATACCCAGAGAATTTGTAGACATTGCTTTTTGTAGTGCTATTTACAACATTTAGGGCCTCATTATGACCCTGGCGGGCGGCGGAGGCCGCCCGCCAGGATCCCGCCCTCCAAATTACCGCGCCGCGGTCAAAAGACCGCGGCGGGTATTACGAGTTTTCCCCTGGGCTGGCGGGCGGTTTCAGTTAAACCGCCCGCCAGCCCAGGGGGAAAACGACCTTCCCACGAGGATGCCGGCTCGTAATCGAGCCGGCGGAGTGGGAAGGTGCGACGGGTGCTACTGCACCCGTCGCGTATTTCACTGTCTGCAAGGCAGACAGTGAAATACATTTTGGGGCCCTCTTACGGGGGCCCCTGCCGTGCCCATGCCATTGGCATGGGCACGGCAGGGGCCCCCAGGGGCCCCGCGACCCCCCCTACCGCCATCCTGTTCATGGCGGCTTTCCCGCCATGAACTGGATGGCGGTAGGGGGGGTCAGAATCCTCATGGCTGCGGAGCGCGCTCCGCAGCCATGGAGGATTCCAATGAGCAGCGGAAAGTCAGCGGGAGACCGCTGACTTTCCGCTTCTGACCGCGGCTGAACCGCCGCGGTCAGAATGCTCATTGGAGCACCGCCAGCCTGTCGGCGGTGCTCCCGTGGTCGGTGGCCCTGGCGGCCACCGGCCGCCAGGGTCAGAATGACCCTCTTAATGTTTTAGTCGAAGTATAGACAGCTGGTTTAATTGTAGTGGAAATCTTGTGTGAAAAAATCAGTACCTGTGGCACTGAATATTCAGTGTGTTTCTTTCATTATTGCTGGATGCAGGAAAGCTGTGATTTTAAACCTGTAACAGATTGAGTAGATTTAAGTTTGTGCTACATGTCAGCTGTAATGTGTGGAAAGGAGATTTTGAATTTAGATACCTTGGCCAGATTTATGGAGCCTTTGCGCCATTCTAACGCCATATTAGTGTCATTTTTCTATTCTAATGTGGAGATGGAAGGGGAAAAACGCTGCGCCATATTTACTGTGCCAGGCATAATGGATGCAAAGTGGGCGTTCCGGTGCCATTTTTATCTGCCTTTTTTTAATGCAATTACAAGAACCTCTGGGTGCTTTGCAGGATTAGCATCATAATTTTTTATGCTAATTCTGCAAAGCACCAGACTAGCATAAAAAATTATGACGCTAGTCACCCTAACTACCGCCATGGTGCACCGTATTATAAATACGGTGCTACCATGGTGGAAATACGGGGATGCTAAGAAGTGCAAGAATAGTGGCACTGCACTAGGTGCAGCGCCACTTTTCATAAATATGCCCCTGAATCTTATAGAGTTTCAATTTATAATTTAAAATGTATGGGTTAATTTGTAATAGGATGGATCTATTCCAATCATATTTTAAGTATGCAAATGACGTCATTCTGATCTTTTCCTTCAAAGTTTACTGTCTTATCTAACAGAATGAGCACATCAGGGTTTACTGCTAATGATCTGCACAGATGTAATTTCACTTCCATGTCCTGGTCTTAACCTGGTGTTTGGACAAAATATTGATTTAAAAATATAAATTTGCGGAAAAACTTAGTTTTTAATATCATGACACAGAAATATTGTGTGAAACAAATAGTTGACAAAAAAATCATGTTTTTAAGGTGATAAATATTTCTTTTTAAGTTTGTGTTTATATACTATTTTAATTGTAAATGTTTTATATTGTTTGTATAATTGTTGTTAATCTTTTTAAATATAGTTTGTAATTATAAGTTATTTATATATTTTTTAATTAAACTGTAAAGTGATAATTTCTTGTGTTGTAGCGGGTCATGAGTTTTGTGGGGCACAGGGTGGGAAGTTAATTATGTATTATTACTTTATATATTTTTAAATTAATTATAATTATTAATTTGATTTTTAATGTAATGTAAATTGTTTAATAAATATTTTCTAGTTTTATTTTAGGTGCAATGTCTTGAGTTTGCGGGGGTATAGGATAGGAAGTTAATTAAATAATACATGTATTAATTAATTCATTGTTATAAATATGCAAATTGAGTAATTATTATAATTTGCTAATTTATATTTACATTTTCCAATGTCCCCCAGCACTGCCTTTCTGCCAGCCTTTTCATGGCGGGGACCCCGCCATTAAAGGGCTGGCAGAAAGTAGACTTGTGATCAGTACAGCGGTGCTCAACTCAGCACCGCCGTGGCTGACCACAACTCTGACCGCCACCAAACCATAAAGATCCATGATCCTAGCAGTGTCAGAGGTCCCCTGTTGGTCCGACCGCCAGGGTCATCATTTGGCGGTCGGACCGCTGCACTCTTGGCAGTTTGACCGCCAGGACAGCCAAGTTTGTAACTAGGTTGTATAAATAATATAAATAATAAATAATTACATAGCATTTTTTTTCTATATTAATTATTAAAAAATTATAACTATTTCAATTGTTTATTTGTTTTTAATGTATATATTTAAGTTTATGTCAATAGTTTTATAATTTTTTGAAATAATTACTTGTATCAAAATAAGGTATGTTTTGAAGTGAAGTACTTTCCCTACTGTTGCACTGACTGGAGTGGGAATAGTAATTTTTACTCCTCCTGAATCTAACGCTCCCCCTACTGTTGCACAGACTGGAACGGGAATAGTACATTTTACCACACCAGTTTCTGGACTGTTGCACCAAATGGAGTGTGAATTGTAAATTTTACCCCACCTGAGTCCAACGCTTTCCTAACTGTTGCACAAACTGAAGTGGGAATAGTACATTTTATCCCTCCTGAGTTCAACACTTTCTCTACTGTTGCACCGACTGGAGCGGGAAAAGCAAATGCTGCCCCTCCTGAGTCCAACCTTTCCATATTGTTGCACTGACTGGAGTGGAAGTAGTACATTTTACTCCTCCAGGGTCCAGCACTTTCCATACCGTTGAACCGACTGGAGTGGGAATAGTAAATTTTGCCCCTCCTGAGTCAAACACTTTCCCTACTGTTACACTGGCTGGAGTGGGAATAGCAAATTTTACCCCTCCTGCGTCCAACGCTTTCCCTATAGTTGCACAAACTGGAGTGGGAATATCAATTTTTACCCCTCTTGAGTCCAACACTTTCCCTACTGTTGCCTGACCACAGTGGGAATAGTAAATTTTATCCCTCCTGAGTTTAACTCTTTCTCTTCTGTTGCACTGACTGGAAGGGAAATATACATTTTTACCTCTCTTGAGCCCAATGCTTTCCCTGTTGCACCGACTGGAGGGGGAATAGTACATTTTCCCCCTCATGAGCCCAGCACTTTCCCTACTGTTCCACATACTAGAGTGGGAGTAGTACATTTTACCCCTCCTGAGTCCAACGTTTTCCCTACTGTTTCACAGACAGGATGGTAATGTTATATGTTTTATTCATAGACATTTTTAGTTGTGCTTATATTGTTTAAAATTAAATTATGTTTCTGTGTATTTTATATTATATATTTTTCAATTAGTAATGTTTGTAAAATATACCATATTTTCAGTAAAAACATTTTTTATATTGTTTACTTTTCATGTGTAATTAAATTGGTAGTTTTAATTTTTCCCAGTTTGTTATGCTTTTTAATTTATTGTGTGTATATACATATATATATATATACATACATATATGTATGTACGTATATATGTAGATATATATACATATATAAATTGGCTAAAGCATTTGTTTAAATAGTAAATTATAATAAATATTTGAATAATAATTTTACATTATAATTGTGTAAATAAACATGCAACCATACATGTGTATGTGCATGTGTTTGTTTAAATAAGTATATATTTATATAGATTTTTTTATATTATTTAAATATATTTAATTTACATTATTTTACTGTTATATGTTAACATGTTTAATGCTTACAATGTTTAACTATATATATATATATATATATATATATATATATAATATATATATATATATAAAACAATATTTTTGTACATATTTTAAGATATTAGTGTAAAACAATTATTTTTTCGATATATTTGTATTTACAGTTCTAAATGTAGTAAAATAATATTTTTGCGCTCAATACTTTTGTCATTATATTTTAGTCTCACGATATTTAGGGTTTCGAAATTAACCCTTAACCTGATGTTTTACAACATTAACGGCCTCATTACGAGTTAGGCGGTCTGGCGGTTATACCACTGCCGAGGCGGCCGCCAAAACTCCACCATGTTGGCAGTCTTACAAACTGCCGTATTATGAGTTACACAGCCAGGATGGCCCAAATCCAGCCAAAATTCTGACACCACAGGACTCTGGAGGGTGATTCCACCACCAACATAGCCAACCCGTCAAAAATCCTCTGAACCAATTACAACCACAAAATGCGATAGTGGTTCTCCCATGGCAGTAAACCATTGGTGGTGTGAACTGCAGCGGTCGACAGCCTATACAGCAAAATACTACACCGGATTGGTTAGTTTCACAAACATGACACACATCCACACATCCAACACACCTACAAACTGCACTATTAAACACACCGATTCACACCCCACAATCCTTTGCATCAAAAACACCACACACAGCAAGATAGAGGCCGCACACAGAAATTAGGAACCATATAATAGGCACCCCACAGCACTCCAAATACCACTGCATCCCACACCTGCACATCATACAAATCACACAATTTATTTTGCCACACAGCAAACACCTCCCGTGACGTCACCCACTTACAATATACCACCCACACCTCATCACCCGTTTTTTTTTTCCTTACTGTGTTGTCCACCACTACCATGTCCCCACAAAAACATCCCAGCTACACAGGCGATGAGTTGGGTGACATGTTTGACAAAATCATTAGAGTGGAACCACAGCTATTTGGAGCACAAGTCCAGCAAACCTCTATTGCCAGGAAATAGAGATATGGAAAAACATAGTTGACAGGGTAAATTCTGCAGGCAGCTAACCACACACAAGGGAGGACATCAGGAAGAGGTGGAACAACCTCAGGGTGAAGGTAATGTTCTGGGGCCGCCAGACACCAGCTAGCGGTCCTCAAGACTGGCAGTGGGCCCCCACCTCCTCTCCCAATGTTCACATTATGGGAGGAGAAGATCTTGGACATCCTGAGGGCTGGGGGAGTGGAGTCGGGTAAGTCACAACACTGAAGATGTCACCTTAAAGTTCTGTCTAGCATGCTCACTGATCACCCTTTGACATCTTACCAGCCACCATACTCACTAACCATGTGTCCAACTGTCCAAATATCCCTCTCTGACATGCCACATGTCTACTAAACTCACCTGGGGCACAGTGTCTGTGTATGGTGTGGGTAGTACACGGACTGACTGCACTACAACTCCCAGCAGTCACTGTTCTACCATTAAGAAAACCAGAACAGTGTACCGAAATGAAAATAGCCTTGCATGTCAACTACACAATGGACTAAACCCATCCGAATGATCCACAATTTTACTATTATAGGGCAATGACAGCGATGCCATAGGCATTTGCCAGTACAACACCACCAACAAACCACTACAACTGTGTCCAATGCTAATATGGCCCTTTTACCTCCTATCACCCAGTGAAAGCTACTCAACTGGGGGGAACACACATATCTGCAGTGTGCCATACTATGTGTTACCTGATATTTATGGCCAGGTAGAATGGTTCCCCCTAAGTTGATGCACAGGTCAATTTCCACTTCACATTTTGCAGCTGTCTGGTGTCTCAATACCGAAAGATTGCTAACTGGGAGGTGACAAGGTCAATATAAAGCTACACAGCAGACAAGATATTAGTCTATCAGCAGACATTCAACTGTCAAACTAATCTGGTATCCTGAGGCAAGGTGTATGTCATAGGAATTCCCTGTATCCCACAGAGCTGTACCCCAGAATTGAAAGCAGGTGTCACTGTCACATCAGGAAATCAAGCTACGCCTTTCTGTACATGGCTCAATGCATATCTACCTGTCAAAGTTTGATACCACATGTTGCATTACAATCTGTAACTGTCTGTTCCACTTCTTCAACAGGTTACCTACCCATTGTGACCAGGTCGAGGACACCTCAGATTGCCACCTCCCACCTGGATGAAGCCCTCAAATAGGAGAACACCCCTGGATGTGAGGACATTGAGGATGACTCTGGCCCATCTGGGACACCTGATCAGTCTACAACTGTCAGTCTACCCTGCCTACATCAACCCCTCTCAGCCCTGTTGCATCTACATCCCAAGCAACCATTCACTCCTAAACATGTGTTCCAAGGACAGTTACAACCATCATGTTTCCCCTAGTACAGGTACTGGAGTCACCACTATAAAACTCTGACAATGAAGGGTGTAGCGCCACTGGGAGTGCCAAGGGCACAGGGACGTGGTGGTAGGGTGTGTGGGAGGAATGGAGGAGGCCAGCGGATTGAGGCTCCTAGGGATACAACTGGCCAGGACACCACCTCCCAAGTCTTTGGAGCCTACCAACAGTCCCAAGGCGTGATGGGCCAAGTACTTCCCATGATGGGGGAGATGAAGCAGCAGCAGAGGGACAACCACCAGGAAGTCATAAATGTGGGAGGCCCACAATGTCAACATGGCCTGGCAACAGGGATGCTGAGAGACGTTAATAACACCCTGAGTAGGTAATGTCCTCAACAGCAGACCCCTTCCATTGAACATGTAACGTCAGCCCCTTCTACATCTGTGGCAGCCACCGGAATGAAGGCCCTGCAAGGGGAAGGACATGCCTCAGACACTCCAGCCTCTGTAGCTAAAGAATCCCCCACACATATGGATGTCCACCACAACATCCAGGAAGAGCAGATGCCAAGACATCAACCACTGCCAGGAAGTGATCCTGTTCTTATCTGTTTCCCTTGTGTGTCACAGATACACCCTGTTGACTGTGTTACAACCACTCTCCCTTTTCCAATGGCATAAGGACACTGGACTTGAGACTCTAATTATTGTAGCAGCTACCCTGATGATTACATCCACCATGACTGGACCCCCTCACAGTGTGGACTTAATGATTTGATCCCATTCCTTAAATTTCCATGTGCACTTGTAAATAAACACAACTAAATCACATATCATGTTTGAGGGTGATTTCTTAGCTATTATGAACAGTTAACTGTGCAATGTGTTGCTTACACATGATATTCACATATGTACCAAAACTGTTAAGTTCCATCTCACATGTACTGTTGAATCTCTATCAGATATACTGTATGTACAATTATACAAATGGACACACTCCTAATCCCAATTATTGCACTTTCCTGCACATAGGTTGACAACATGCCAAATATAGCACGGTGCAGTACAGCTTCCCATTATAATGCTTCAGCATAGGTGTGAATAGCAAGCACCCCACAGACTAATGAAGTTAGGGACATGTCAGGCTTTGTCTGTGCAAACAAATTGGTTCAATTAGTCATCAGCTAAAGCCTTATCTCATTCCTATACCATACCACTCTAATGACCATACCCCATGATACAGAGGTCAGTACAACTGTCCCCAGTCATTGAACTTTCCACTTACCATGGCAAGGTATTTGTAGGCATGCTACTCACCCATGTCAGGCTTGACACACATGCATAGTGGCCTGCAATGAGGTAACACTGCAACAGCTAAATACAAGTTGATTAGCATCATCATCAAACCAATGAGAAGGTAGAGGTTATGGATTGAACAGGATGACATGTGTCAGACACACAAGATCACACATATTACACCTTGGACCCAGAAAACATGGCACACAGGTCGAATGTGAGGAACAGTACACTACCATCCCACTGCCTGGACAGTCTGGGCATGGAACTCATACACCACTAACATGATGCCATACAGTACCTGGATCTATCCATGTTCACATCACATGTCAGGCCTGCAAACCCCACCTGCCTTTGACACAATTTAGAATTGACCAAATCAGGAAAACCTTGTGAAGAAATCTGCAAAGTATAAATGTAATAAAAAAGTTATAGACAGGTAATGGTAATGGAAACATATAAAGACATGTCCCAAATACAATAGTAACACTGATTGTGCAGTGTGACAAACATTAACATGGGAGATTATCATGATATTCACAACTCCAAGTACAATATTGCATGCACACCTGAGCTATATCCTGCTAAGCAACTAATTAGCTATCTGATGGTCATACAAAGACCATACTCAAACATCTCTAAGCCCCCCAATAACCCAGTTAGTCAAGTATTTAACAGAACAACACATACCTGCAGTCAGTTGAAGGGCTGATTTATGACATTTGCCTGGTTGTCTCCACCTTCATCCTCATCACATTCATCCTCACTGGGTATTTCTGCATTCTCACAAGGTGGAGCTGCTGGTTCCCCCACCCGACTGGTATTTATGAGATCTGACATCTCAGGTCGAGGTTATGGAGCATGCAGCAGGCAACACTGATTTGACACACTTTGGCAGGGGAGTAGAGGAGGGTGCCACCAGACTTACCAATGTTACAAAATCTAACCTTTAGAAGTCCAAAAGTCTGCTCCACAACACGCCTTGCCCTTCCGTGGGCCTCATTGAAGCGAACTTCCCCTGGTGTGTTTTGGTACCTGACTAATGTCAACAACCAGGGACGGTGTGGGTAGGCAGAGTCCCCTGTAAGGAATCTTTACATGTGTGCAAACATCAATCTTTGACGTCCTTACATTTGGCAGCAGACATAAGATACTGACCTACATCACATATATCACTCACCAACCAGCCAGGCCCTCTCCGTATACTGTTGTGTCATCAGAAGTGGGATGTTGCTGTTCCGCATGATGAAGGCATCATGAACTGAACCCAGGTACTTTGCACATACTTGGGAAATGTGGAGGTCAGACTACTTGCACATTTATGGAGTGGAAGTTCTTCCTGTTCTGATACACCAGTTCATTGCCATTTGAGGGAACCAATGCTACATGGGTACCATCAATGGCTCTCACCACGAGTGGGATATGTGCCAAAGCATACAAATCTGCCTTCACATGGGCCAAGTCATCACTTTGTGAAAATCTGATGTAGCTGTCTAGGTGTTTTAACAATGCAGAGAGTACATCCTTCAAGACCAGACTGAACATAGGCTGGGCCATGCCTGCAATTAGGGCACAGTATTCTGAAAGGACCCTCTGGCTAGGAAATACAGGACTAACATGACTTGTACAATGGGCGGTATGCTATTTGGATGACCAATGGCAGACATCAGATCTGGCTCCAACTGACGACACAGTTCCATGATTATCTGCCTATCCAGGCAGTAGATCTGGACGGCATGTCGATCCTCCATGGTCTGCAGGTCTGCTAGTGGACAGTACCATGAAGTTTGTCTGACCCTCGTTCCAGGATAACTAGATGAAGGAATACAAGAAGGTATGTCTATCAGTCATTGTGTCCATTGTAAGTGTGAATCCACATATGTCATGCATGATGTGTGGACATTCCATATGAAATAGTTAAACATGGTACACAGGACATACCTAGGGAAATAATGGCTTATTGCTGTAATGTCATTCCCTTATCTCTATTATGACTAGGAAATGGATACACATGTCACTGAAAGTATCAGCGATAATGACATTCTTATCATGTTTCACATATGATAGACACTAATACCAGCTTTCCAATTGCCATGAGGGTGCAGACCATGCCACTAATGATACATAACTAATATCATGTATCTTACAACATGTATACTAAATCGGAATTTAAATACACAATTGCTCAAAGCCAGCACTGAAAACTATGGAGTAGATATGTTTCTGACCTTGTGACGCATCTTTATTAAAATAAATTCGACCATCTAAGGACCTTAAAATGTCAGTTGCCTGATCTACTGTACTGAACATTAGCAAATGACTTGCGTCTGCCGGCGGAAGTCGTCATGGCAGTGGGCAGATACTACTGCAGTGGATATTGCCATTGGAACACATTGCTGCCTTTTGCGATCTTGGGGTGATGGCGATGTCCGCTGGTGGTGACAGTGTCTTACGTGGCGAACGTGACCACCATTTCATACTTCATTTCTCACTTCACTCCTGATGCTGCTGCCAGCAAGGCTTCCACGACTTGAGCTGCAGAGTACTGCCTCTGGGAGCAATTATGCCATGTACTAGAGGTGATAGGGTCCCTGCCTTCTCACCTGAGGAGCTAGGCAGGACAGCGAGAAAAGAAAAGAGATGTGGGAGGCAGAGGGGAGGTTAGGTGGAAAAGGGAAAAAATGGGGGTAGAGAGCTGGGGGTCAATCAGGGGAGGGGTAGAGTCAGTGACCATCCACAACGGCCAGAGTAGGGCTACAAGGTCTGATACAGCTGACACTGCAGTGCCCTGTCCTCCCACAGGAAAACAATAGTTCCTGTACCTAGCATCTAGCATCCACCGTCCTGAACAGAAGGTGCCCAGATGAGGAGGAAGGTCTCACTTTTGTTCTGCCAATTAAAGATGACCCGCTCATATGAGGCTATCTGGCACATGTCCAAGAGCCACTCATCATGGGAGGGGGAAGTGGGTGGATCACCACCCTGACACGGGTCAAAAGGACCCACAAGTATGCTAATGTCCCCTTTAGACAGGTAAATTTATCTACAGATCCCACAGAATAGGGGATCTTTCCAAGGTTTAGGAAGGACCGCGGGTAATGCCCTGTTCGAGATGGAACCAATAGAGTCAGATTGTTCAGCGGAAGGCCTCATAGAGAGTCCACCAGCTCCTCACTCACCCACTTATAAAACTCCACAGGGAAGCTCTCTTTCCCAGGGGCCTTGTGCTATGGGACTCCTGAGATGACCTGCACAATCTCTGTCTCAGTGATTTCCCCCTTGAGGAGATCCCAGCCTGACTTGTTGAGACTACACTGTCAAAGAAGGCCTCCAGGGGTGAAGGATCAACCTCTACTTCAAGGGCATCTAGCATCTGATAAAAGGCCACAAACTCATTTACATTGTCCTTCAAGAGATTGAGGATAATGCTATCCATGGATTTGATGGCTGGGATGGCCAGTGCCCTCTCCTGCTGATGGTCTGCCAGTAAGGGAGATGAGGAGTCATCAGTGTAGAGGTGGGTGAGGAATGCAATATCACCCTCAAAGGCCTTCTGTTGCGTGGCCCTCTGGGCGTTGGTGAGAGAAGCATCCTTCATTAGCTGGCCACGAGTGGTTGCTTTGTCGGCCGCCTACAGGAGTTGGGGAGAAATGACAGACCTCTTGTTGTGCTCCAGATATATGGAAAAGTGAAACCACAGTTTGGACTTGCCTTGAGGGATGCGATAATTCGAGATGTTGAGGTGCCATGGTTTGGGGCTGGGGAAGGAAAGCCCCAAGTCCAGGCATAGGAGCGTCAGAGAGTGGCCGAGAGTGCCCCTTCCAGGATCCAGGGTTCCTGGGAGAGGGCGGCCACCAACTGGGAAGTTGGGAAGTAGTCCATGCAGGACCGGGTGCCATGCACCAGTGACAAGTAGAGTCCTGGTCCCCTGGGTGCAAGAGGCGCCAGAAATCCACCAGGCTGTGATCCGATCTGATATCCCCTGGGGGAGCCCAATGAACATTGTTGCCCATGTCCACGGGGGCATTGTGGTCAAGGGCCATGCCCTGGTCCAGGTTCCAGTCCCCACATATGAGCCTGCGAGTGGCCTCGATTTTCATGAAGGGGCAGCTGAACTAGAGGAAAAGCTGGTGATTGGGTCCTGTTAGTTTGTACATGATCAAACACAAAGCATCCACTTACTTTGACACACTTCGTAGCGGGCATCAGGGTCTCTCCAGGTGTTAAGGATAGTTAAGGGAAAGGACATGTGTAAAAGATTCACAACACCCCATTTCTTAGGTTGCCTGGACCCATTGGCCGTCGCTGATGGAGTACTGCTGTGGACACCTTCCCTACCAAGTTGCGTCAAAGTTTTTCCAAATCCTCATGGGAGAGCTGTAATAGGCCACTGCAGGTAGGACAGCACTTTCTTGCATTTAATGAATTGTGTCAGACCACTGATGTTCCAGGAGATGGTTTGCAATGATGAATGGGGCACCCGCTGATGTTGTAGTGCGGTGGTGGAGGGTAAGGGGGAAGCTGCAAAAAAGGTAGAGGAATAGGGGACTTAGGGAATTGATGTAAGAAGAAGAAAGAAAGAAAGAAAGAAAGAAAGAAAGAAAGAAAGAAAGAAAGAAAGAAAGAAAGAAAGAAAGAAAGCCTCAGAGGAAGGGGGAAATGAATAGGGGTGATGGAAGGGGGGCAAAAAAGGGGGAGGGCAAAAAGTGGATTAGTGGGGAAGGCGGGGCAAAGACACAAGGATAGGGATACGACCAGTAGGAGTGAGGGTGGGCAGAACAGAAGGAAAAAGGAAAATAAACCGATGCAGAGCTGAAGGCAGAAACCTCAGTTGAAACCAGAAACCATGTACCATGGGTCTAAATCTGAGAGTCTTGATGCACCGGAGGTCCCAGGGGGAGAGGCAAAGAGATCAGGAAATGGTTCGCCAGGTTGGTGGCAGAGCCCTGGGGCCGGTAAGAGTCAGAGCCGGAGGAGGAGGTTGCCAAGGATTCAGGGTTTAGGTTAAATGGCAACAGCACAGGTGTGCAGGGTGTGGGGGGTCAGTGGCAGGGTGAACGGGCAAGTCGAGGCACAAGCATAGGGCCTGTGGAATGCAAGGGGGAAGGGGGAGTGTCAGGAGAAGAGGGAGGAGGCAGGCCGAGCAATACGAACTACAGGTCGAGGCCCAACCTTCAAAGTCGTCAGGACCCATATGGTGTGACGGGGTGTAGCAGTGGTCAGAAGAACAAGCTGCACAACAAAGCGAACTAGAGCAAAACATAACAAAATACAGCAAAGCACAGCAATACATGGGAGAGCAGAAAGAAACATAGCATCAACACAATGCAAGAGACAGGCATTCAGGCAATAAAGATAGACTCAGCCGTCTGACTGGAGGACGCCAAATGTCTTGTGGGGCAGCGGCCAGAACAGGACAGCAGCAACCAGGGCAAGGAAATGTACTCCTCTGTCCTCAGGAAGACCTGGTTTCAATGGGGAATGGGACTTGTCATGGCCCCAGTCCTGAGTAGGGCAGCCACTGCTTTGAGGGCCATGTCCTTGCCAGCCAGTGATTCAGCTAAATGGTCCTGTGTCCTGTCTCTGTGGTGGCCCCCACCGTAGCCCCGGTTTCCACCAGATGGTGGGGTTGTCCAACAGATGGAGCACATCAAAGGAGTCAAATGGTGCAATTTCCATCCCTTGCTCGGAGAGGCAACCCAGGAACGAGTGCAGATCCCCCAGCTCGAAAAGGCCTTTGACCTGCCATCTTTCATGATCCACAAATGTGCCAGTTCAAATAGTCCAACTTTGATATCCAGCTTCCATAGTTGGGGCTGTAGAGCCAGGAAGGCCTTCCTCTTAGGAAAAGTCAGCTGCAATGTGGATCTCGTGCCCTCAAAGCTATATGGGCAATGAATGTGGGCTGCAATCACGACCTGCTGCACCCGCTCATGCCAGAGGAAGTAGGAAGTGAAAGGGGGGGGGCCTCCGTGATGTCACCAGACACTACGGACCCAGATGGAAGCCCCTCTGGATCTCGAAGGGGAAGAGAAGGACAGCCCCGCGATCGTAGGGAAAAGGTCTCTGAGGAAGTTCTGAACGTTCAAACCCTCATCAAGTGATGGGAAGCAAAACAAATGGGCATTGTCCGTGCAGCTCCTATCAGCCAGATCAATGAGTTTGTTTCAAAGGTACCAAAGATCCCTGTCTCCGTCTGAGAGGTGGCCTTCACAGTTGAGAGGTGGTGCTTCAGCCTCTCCACCCTGTCATGGAAGCCTGCTATGTCGGTCTGTATGGATTTAGACACTGCAGTGAAGGCAGACATTTTGGAGTCCATTCCCTCCAAGCGGCAGCCAACTGCTGTGATCTCTTGACGGATGCAGTCCATCTTAGGGTCCAGTTGCGGACAGGAGAAGGTTGCAACGGCCAATGCGGTGGACATCCTTGGGGGCACAGCTGCAGGAGAAGCATGGGAGGCAATCTCTGTGAAGAGTAACTAGAGTGTGAACTTGCCAGAGGGCATTGCCAAGGCATCAGGTAGAGGGGTAGGCAATTTGGTCACCCAGCGGGGTGGTGCGGGTCATAGGTGGTTGGTATGCAGTCCTCTTTTTCTACCAGGGGAGATGATCCCCGAGGATTAGTTGTGGGGTGGGAGGATCCTAGCTCTGGGGGGACAGTCTTCACATGGCTAAGCCGGTGTCGACTGAGCATTGTCACCAAGCACCATCACAGGCAGTCTGTGCTATATCGCAGACCTCAGGCTCAACCGCACCTGCTCTAGGAAGGATGGTAATTCCCTTCTAAACACTAGGCTGATCCCAGTGACAATGGAGCACAGTGTTAAATGACAGGGACCCAGAAAGGTCCAGTAGGTTAGACAGGTGCAGGTGGCCATTGGTGGGCAGGAGAGCTGAGTGGGCCAGGAAGGGAGCTGGAGCACGTCAGGAGAGGACCTCCTTTTGCAAGGTCACAAATTGTAATAGGAGGACGGGGTCTTCTCCATCGGCTGGACGGAGGGGAGAAAGCATGCCACCACCTGTGGTCCGAAAGAGTCCCTTCCAAGCATCCAGGCCAGGTCCAGGCCAGTCTCCAGGGCATACGGGCCACCACCAGCCACACCTCTCAGAGTGCCCAAGGGACACAGGAACTCCATGCTCGCTTGGAGCCCGATATCAGGAGGGGCACCAAAGGAGGCAAGGAGAGGGGGTGGTAAGAGGCAGTATTCCACGCTCACTGTCGGGTGTTCCTACTGTCCTGCTTCTGTGAGGGAGGCACCTGGGTCCCAGAGATGCAAAGGGGTAGTGGGGGAGAAGATGTGCTGAAAATGGGGTTCACTCACCCACGGGTAGGCTCCAGGAGAACCAGGCCGACCCCTTGGGGCTCCTGGGACCAGGTGGAGGAGCCACGGTTGGGCCCTGCACAAGTCGGCAAGCAAAGCAAAGGATGAAGGTCCCACTGTGGGGGAGCTGGGGTCCCCCTGCACAGGTGCTGCACCACTGGGTCCTCAACCCATCAGCAGGATGCCACAGTGCCACTGGTCATCGGTCTTTTTGCCACCGATGAGTGTCAGGTGAGCCTGGTGCCTCCTTAGTGTAAGCCAGGAATGCAAGGGGCTGGTGACATTAATGGGCAGGCCTCTCCAGGACCCTCCAGGCTTTGTGCAGCTTACAGGGGTGGAATGTGGCTACTGCACCTGCTGGTGGGCCTTGAGAAGTGGTAACGGAGGGGCCGGGTCTTCCCTGTCCAGGCCGGCAAGTAGAGCACTGGTGGTGTAGCGTTGCAGCCTGCATTCGTGCCGAGATCGCACAGACCACCGTGAGGCCACCGCACCAGCCCTGACATTGAAGTAGGCCTGTGGAAATTGAAAGAGAAAGCAAAAGATCACAGACCCCGGTGTGCTGCTAGAGGGCAGGTGATGCCGCCGTCACATCTTATGAGATGCGACTGCAGTGAGTGAGTGGTGTGAGCCACGGTGGAGGCACAAGACATGGCGCAAATTGAGGGCGCTGCTCCTATCACTGCTGAAAGCTCTCCTGTGCAAAGGGAGAGCCTCTGCGTAGACAGCCAGCCAGCTGCCCCTTGGGGTATTGAACACTGATGTTGGGGCATTGAGAGCCTGGTTGGATTGGGCACCCATGGCGTTTAAACCTTCGCCTCTGAACCCAAGAGTGCTCCGGCGTGCGGCGCACGTTCACCAAGTGGCCATATACGTCCGTGGCCAGACTATGCCTAGTGACAGTATTCTGACCCTGGTTCTCAGGCAGGTCGCTCCCCTCACCGCCTCACAGCCTCCAGCGTGACCGCTCTCGCTCCTGTGCCCTGTGCTCCTGTGCCCTGACTGCCTTTTCCCGCCTCCAGTGACCTAGCGCCAGCGCCCTCTTCGTTGTGCCCGAGTGCCTGTGTCCGCTCTTTCTTCAGTACCCCGAGTGCCTGTGCCCCTGGTATTGTTCCACTGTATTGTATTGTTTTTACCTTGTTTGCCCTTACCGTGTTCTTCTCTCTTCCAGCCTTGTCGCGTCACCCCATAGCCGCCCGTTTGTTTCCCGCCGCTACACTCCGGTAGCTCCGCCCCCTTGCTCCCCATTGGCCGCCCCGCTCCCACCTCCCAGCTGCTCCTCCCTCCCTCTTCCCCTCATATGGAGGCCGCGCAGCGATAGAGAGAGCGACCTCTGACCCTGGTTCTCAGGCAGGTCGCTCCCCTCACCGCCTCACAGCCTCCAGCGTGACCGCTCTCGCTCCTGTGCCCTGTGCTCCTGTGCCCTGACTGCCTTTTCCCGCCTCCAGTGACCTAGCGCCAGCACCCTCTTCGTTGTGCCCGAGTGCCTGTGTCCGCTCTTTCTTCTGTACCCCGAGTGCCTGTGCCCCTGGTATTGTTCCACTGTATTGTATTGTTTTTACCTTGTTTGCCCTTACCGTGTTCTTCTCTCTTCCAGCCTCGTCGCGTCACCCCATCGCCGTCCGTTCGTTTCCCGCCGCTACACTCCGGTAGCTCCGCCCCCTTGCTCCCCATTGGCCGCCCCGCTCCCACCTCCCAGCTGCTCCTCCCTCCCTCTTCCCCTCATATGGAGGCCGCGCAGCGATAGAGAGAGCGACCTCTGACCTTGGTTCTCAGGCAGGTCGCTCCCCTCACCGCCTCGCAGCCTCCAGCGTGACCGCTCTCGCTCCTGTGCCCTGTGCTCCTGTGCCCTGACTGCCTTTTCCCGCCTCCAGTGACCTAGCGCCAGCGCCCTCTTCGTTGTGCTCGAGTGCCTGTGTCCGCTCTTTCTTCTGTACCCCGAGTGCCTGTGCCCCTGGTATTGTTCCACTGTATTGTATTGTTTTTACCTTGTTTGCCCTTACCGTGTTCTTCTCTCTTCCAGCCTCGTCGCGTCACCCCATCGCCGCCCGTTCGTTTCCCGCCGCTACACTCCGGTAGCTCCGCCCCCTTGCTCCCCATTGGCCGCCCCGCTCCCACCTCCCAGCTGCTCCTCCCTCCCTCTTCCCCTCATATGGAGGCCGCGCAGCGATAGAGAGAGCGACCTCTGACCCTGGTTCTCAGGCAGGTCGCTCCCCTCACCGCCTCACAGCCTCCAGCGTGACCGCTCTCGCTCCTGTGCCCTGTGCTCCTGTGCCCTGACTGCCTTTTCCCGCCTCCAGTGACCTAGCGCCAGCGCCCTCTTCGTTGTGCCCGAGTGCCTGTGTCCGCTCTTTCTTCTGTACCCCGAGTGCCTGTGCCCCTGGTATTGTTCCACTGTATTGTATTGTTTTTACCTTGTTTGCCCTTACCGTGTTCTTCTCTCTTCCAGCCTCGTCGCGTCACCCCATCGCCGCCCGTTCGTTTCCCGCCGCTACACTCCGGTAGCTCCGCCCCCTTGCTCCCCATTGGCCGCCCCGCTCCCACCTCCCAGCTGCTCCTCCCTCCCTCTTCCCCTCATATGGAGGCCGCGCAGCGATAGAGAGAGCGACCTCGGACCCTGGTTCTCAGGCAGGTCGCTCCCCTCACCGCCTCACAGCCTCCAGCGTGACCGCTCTCGCTCCTGTGCCCTGTGCTCCTGTGCCCTGACTGCCTTTTCCCGCCTCCAGTGACCTAGCACCAGCGCCCTCTTCGTTGTGCCCGAGTACCTGTGTCCGCTCTTTCTTCTGTACCCCGAGTGCCTGGGCCCCTGGTATTGTTCCACTGTATTGTATTGTTTTTACCTTGTTTGCCCTTACCGTGTTCTTCTCTCTTCCAGCCTCGTCGCGTCACCCCATCGCCGCCCATTCGTTTCCCGCCGCTACACTCCGCCTCGTCGCGTCACCCCATCGCCGCCCGTTCGTTTCCCGCCGCTACACTCCGGTAGCTCCGCCCCCTTGCTCCCCATTGGCCGCCCGGCTCCCACCTCCCAGCTGCTCCTCCCTCCCTCTTCCCCTCATATGGAGGGCGCGCCGGAGGCGCGCCAAAGGCAAGCCCGTCTGCGCCCGTCCGCGCCTGGACCGCGCCCAGCGCCAGACCCCCTGGCCCCCACCGCTGCAAGCCTACACGCCGGACCTACGAAGCAGCCACCCTCATCGCACTCAACACCGGCCGGATCCCCGGGTGCTGCCGTGCCGCCCCAAGACGCACCCACGGACCCTTCACCTGCCAATCCTGCAAGTTCTCCTGCATCCAGACCCGGACCGCGCCCGCCAAACCAAGCACCAACAGCAACCACCTGAAGTGCATCCTGCTTAACACCCGCTCCATCCACAGACACGCCGTGGAGCTCTGGAACCTGCTCGACACCACATCTCCAGACGTCGCCTTCCTCACAGAAACCTGGATGAACGCCTCCTCAGCGCCCGACATCGCCATCGCCATCCCGGACGGATACAAGATCACCCGGAGGGACCGCATCAACCAGACAGGAGGAGGCATCGCCATTGTCCACAAGAACACCATCCGCATCACGACCAACTCCGACGACACCCTCACAGCTGCCGAACATCTCCACTTCCAGATTCACACCGACCCCAAGACCACACTCAGAGGCACCCTCATCTATAGACCCCCAGGACCCCGCACACAATTCAGCGAAGACATCGCAGACTTCATCAGCCCTCACGCCCTCTCCTCCGCCGACTACATCCTCCTAGGGGACCTCAACTTCCACCTGGAGAACAACAACGACAACAACACCACCACCCTGCTGGACAACCTCGCCAACCTCGGACTCAAGCAACTGGTGAACACCCCCACCCACTACGCCGGACACACGCTTGACCCAGTCTTCTCCTCCAGCAAGTACATCTCCTTCAGCCACTCCACCGGACTCCACTGGACAGACCACAGCTGCATCCACTTCAGCTTCAGAAAAACCACGACTCACCACCACCCACAACAGGCTCCCCGCAGGAGCTGGAACAAGATCACCGCCGACCAGCTCTCCACATCACTGAGCCAGAACCCTCCCGCCAGCTCAGCGGACCCCAACCAAGCAGCCAACAACCTTACACAGTGGATCACCAACTGCGCTGACAACCTCGCACCTCTGAAAACCCATCCCATCAGGGCCAACAGCAAGAAAGCCTCCTGGTTCAACAACGACCTCAAGAACTCCAAGAAGAACTGCCGCACCCTCGAGAGAGCCTGGCGAAAAAACCCGACTACAGACAACATGACCGCCCTCAAGTACGCGTCCCGTAAACACCACCAGCTGATCCACACCACCAAGAAGACAGCATTCAAAGAACGACTAGACAACAACGCACACAACAGCAAGGAACTCTTCAGCATCGTCAAAGAGCTCTCCAACCCCAGCGCCGGAAACAACGACATCACCCCCTCACAAGACCTCTGCGACTCACTCGCCTCGTTCTTTCACCGCAAGATCGCCGACATACACAACAGCTTCGGCGCACAGACCACGCACCCAACCACCAAACAGACGCCCCCCAACACCACCCTCCGCGCCTGGACCCCGGTCAGCACCGAAGACACCATCCATACGATGAACACTATCCATTCCGGATCACCAACCGACCCATGCCCCCACCACGTCTTCAACAAGGCCGACTCCGTCATCGCACCCCATCTCCGGGACATCATCAATTGCTCCTTCAACACCGCCACCTACCCGGAGAGCTGGAAGCATGCCGAACTCAGCGCCCTCCTGAAGAAACCATCAGCAGACCCCACCGACCTCAAGAACTAACGCCCCATCTCGCTCCTCCCGTTTCCTGCCAAAGTCATCGAGAAGACCGTCAACAGACAGATGGCCGCCTTCCTCGAGACTAATGGATCCCTCGACCACTCACAGTCCGGCTTCCGAGCCAAACACAGCACCGAGACTGCCCTCATCGCAGCCACTGACGACATCCGAGCCCTGCTCGACAATGGGGAAACAGCGGCCCTCATCCTCCTGGACCTCTCCGCAGCGTTCGACACGGTCTGCCACCGCACCCTAGTGCAGCGCCTCAGCAACATCGGAATTCAAGAGAAGGCTCTAGAGTGGATCATCTCGTTCCTCACCGGAAGAACCCAGAGAGTCCGCCTCCCCCCGTTCAGATCCGAGGCCACCGAAGTCATCTGCGGCGTACCACAAGGATCTTCACTCAGCCCCACCCTCTTCAACGTCTACATGAGCCCCCTCGCAGCCATCGCACGCCATCACAACCTCAACATCATCTCCTACGCCGACGACACCCAGCTGATCCTCTCCCTCACCAACGACCCAGCCACCGCCAGAACCAACCTGCACGAAGGGATGAAAGACGTAGCCGAGTGGATGATGAACAGCCGCCTGAAACTAAACTCAGACAAGACGGAAGTCCTCATCCTTGGATCATCACCATCTGCCTGGGACGACTCCTGGTGGCCCCCTGCCCTGGGCAGCGCACCCAAACCAACGGACCACGCACGCAACCTGGGCTTCATCCTGGACTCCTCCCTCTCGATGACCAGACAAGTCAACGCCGTCTCTTCATCATGCTTCAACATCTTACGCATGCTCCGAAAGATCTTCCGATGGATCCCCACCGAAACCAGGAACACGGTCACCCAGGCACTCGTCACCAGCCGACTGGACTACGGTAACACCCTCTACACCGGAACCACGGTCAAACTACAGAAAAGACTCCAACGCATCCAGAACGCCTCCGCACGCCTCATCCTTGACATCCCCCGACACAGCCACATCTCCGGACACCTGAGAGACTTGCACTGGCTCCCCGTCAGCAAGAGAATCACGTTCCGCCTCCTCACCCACGCACACAAGGCCCTCCACGACCTGAGCCCCAGGTACCTCAACAACCGCCTGACCTTCTACACTCCCACCCGCCAGCTACGATCGACCAGCCACGCCCTTGCCGCCGTGCCACGCATTAGAAAAGCCACCATGGGAGGAAGATCCTTCTCCTACCTGGCAGCCAAGACCTGGAACTCCCTCCCCATCCACCTCCGTCTGACCCACGACCACCTCTCCTTCAGGAAGCAACTCAAGACCTGGCTGTTTGAGCAGTAGGGGTCCCCCCTCCCCCCAGCGCCTTGAGACCCTCCGGGTGAGTAGCGCGCTATACAAATTTTTTTGATTGATTGATTGACGTACTTTGCAAGCTAGGAGTTTCAGGACCACCAACATGGATTCTAACTTTACTCTCTGCAGAGTTTGGATTGGATAAATTACATCTGTTTGTATGAGAAGGAAAAGCAGACATTGACAGCATGATACCTAGTCAGTTTTCTCCAATTAATGCAATTATTGTTTCATGCTATTATCAAACTTTAAGATATTATGGTTTAAGGATCCACCTGAAATTACAATTGATTGTGATTTATCCATTATGCAATTTGTTAAAGAGTATACCACCTATTAAAGTACTTGAAAAAAGTGCTTTTAAAACAACAACACTAATGTATCCTAAACTATAGATGCAAGAATAAAGTAAAAAACAAAAAATACTACAAATGTTCTTGATATGCTTTCTCAAAACCTATGTGTGAAACAAGACACGTCAATAGTCTTCTCTCTGAAGTCACACACATTGTTACCAGTAAATCAAAAAAAAGAATTCGATCTACAAAGCAACTCAGGAATAAAAATAATTTGAAGAATACAGAGGCAACTGGTAAACTCTGCTTGGTTTGGATCAAGAATTTCTGTGAGCAGAAATAATGGCCATATAGTGCACTTTACAGCAAAAAGTTCCTGTGAAGGTGGAAAAAAAACAATATATTCCAAAAGAAACCACTCTTGAAATATTCCATTACTTTCCAGCTGACCTTTTGAAAAACAGAAATAACCACAGGTTCTTGAAGTAGGGGTGCTAGGATTGCTACAGTACCACCAAACCCACTGTGCTGGGGGTTAGGAGCTGAATGAGCAGTGCTTTTTAATGTTGTTTTTATTTCAGCACATTTGTTGCATTCAAAAACAGGGGACAAATGTCAGACTGCCTTCAAACAAATTGCTACCTATTCTTTAAACATGGCCATTGGTGTTTACTTTACCTTTTATGCCTACTAAGTGAGATAATTTTGTAAAGTGAATTATGTGGCAGTTTTACTGGGGCACAGAGGGCGTGCAAGGATAGGCTGTAGAATGTCAATTTTGTGTAATATACAACAAAAGTTAAATATACATAAATTAACTGTACAACTATTATAAACTGTATCAGCACTTAAAAAAGCATAAAAGAAGCTCAATTTTGTTTTTCTGAAATAAGATGGAAACAAAGATTTTAATAGAATCAAAACAAATCAAGACACTTTATTTGGTGACAGTGCAAAGGATAAATATTTGCTAGAATTTTATTTTTGCACATTATCTTTTGAGCACTGTTGGAGGGTAGATTATTAGTAAGGGCAGGTAGGCATCTACACTTAGTAACAGGCCACCACCCCACACTAGGTCCCAATACATTAGCCCCTGGCTCATCAGTTGGTAACCTGGATGCGAGCAGACAGGCGTAACTAAGGAGACAGGTATGTAAAGCATTTAAATGCAGCAATACATTAAAAAGGTAAGACACAACACATAATAAAAATCCCACAGTAACTTATAAAAATAGGACATATTTTTATCTTCAAAATGACTCCAAACCAACAAAAATCCAATATAGGGAACTAGAGATTTGAATCTTTAAAGATTAAATTAAAATAAGTGCTTTCTAGTGCTTAAAAAACCAATAGCACAAACCAGGGACATCTGGTCGTGCTAGACCAAGACCAGGTCACAATTTGAGGCCACCATGATGGAACCCTGCTTGGATACACTGAGCGCGAGCCCTCAGTCAACATTTACCTTCTGAATTAGTTGTTTTTCTGGAGGATTTTTTCCCGATGTCGTACATTCCTCTCCAGCACACCAATTTCGAAGTGACATCATTGGATTGCTTTTCCCTGAGGCCCCAGTCAAGTCCTGGAAGCTCAGGAGTTTACAACGGGATGAACCTGAAATCCAGACTGGATTGCTGTTGAAGGTAGTCAGCTTGACTATCGACTTTGAGTTTGTCCACTTATGGAGCTTATTCCAAAAGTTGCTCGAAACTTCTCCAAGTTTCTGGAACTTCTTCCTGAGGTTCCTCTTGAGTGTTCAAAGTGTCCACAACACAAATCCAGGGGTCTAGAGGCTCTGAGATGGTCCTTGGAAGTTTGGATCTACAATTCCTATAATGCACCTGGCCAAATCCTTAAAAGTCCACTGGACACGCTCCAGGCTGGGGACTTCTTGTAGGAGATGGTGCAGGTAAGCTCTGTTAACCTGATACTTTCAGGAAGTCCACTCCTTAAACCTTTTGGAAGCAAGGCAATGTCCTCAGCGCTGTAGTCCCCAGTGTACAGCAGGAGCAGTCCTTCATGCAGCAGTTCTTTGGGGTTCAGGCCAGGGCTCCAGCAGGGCAGTCCTTCTTCTCCTTGTGGTTTCAGGCAGCAGTCTGAGTTGCTATGCAGCTCTTATGTATTAACTCAATGGTCTGGGGAGACAAGCAGGGAGACACCCCATCCAATGAAATGCAGGGTGCCACCCAAAAGCATGACAGCTTCTTCCAAAGTATGGCATAATATTATCCCACACAGCACTGCAGTTTTAAAATCCAAGGATTGTGAATTCCTCACCATCCTACTGGTGTGGCTCATTTCCATTAACACTCCAGACCTGTTCTCTTTCAAGCCCAGTTTGATTTACCCACCCCCCTCCTGGCCTGTGCTCTGCAGCTGCAGAGCTTCCCCCACCAGATTACCTCTGCTCAATGCAGGCCACTTATTACCTCATTAAAGCAGCTCAGTTAAGCCTGTTAAAGCTGACCAATCAGGAGAGGCTGCTAGAAGGGTGAATTTTGGCTCACAGATAAGAACGTCCTATGGCTTCTCTTCTGTATTAGTTTTCATAAATTCAACAGTCACAAGTTGTTGGATATATCATTACCAATCTTTTGAGTCCTTGAATGATATTTCTAGCTCCTTTCTAGCAATATTAACAATTAAATAAAATATTCCAATATTAGCCTATGGAGCTAAGTATCTACAATGGGGAAAAATGAAATCGGAAGCTTTTCCCTCACCAGGGCATATAAAACATTGTTTATAATGTTCCTGCTTATAGTTACAAGGCACCCTACCCTGGGGGCACCTAGGGGAGACTTTAGGGTTTACAAATGTTGCTCAAATGGGGATTTACCTTTAGGAAAGGAATGACAAGAGGCCTGTGGCATAACAAGAACAGTTTGTTTAGTTATACGCAGTGGCCAGGAGGCAGTACAGAGTTGGGGTCTGATGACTGTCTCAAAGCATATTGGTTCTGAACACCCTTATATGCATTTCCCGAAGCATGAATTCTATGCATTCTTTGGAGAAAGGAATCTTGACCTAGTCACAGAGTCATAAATATAACCAGCTGATGAAGTATGTAGGTGGGTCTTGAACTTGCACGGAGATGATGCAGGCCAGTATGTAACATGTCCAGATGTCCAGCATAGGCAGTGCATGATCGCTGCATGTTGTGTTCTGATTGACTGAGTGTTATTAACTTTATGTAACATCTAAATTGTATGATGTTTAGGCAATACATACCCCTTAGGCCAAATGTGTTTTTCTGGGGGCCAATCTCCTAGGACCATTGTGGTGTTGCTGCTCATCTGTGGGATCGATCTGGGTTTTTCCTGTTGGTGCATTTGTCTACGGGCTACGTGTCACCCCACATGTGACCTGTCAATCAGTTACTTGAGGACTAGGTTGCAGGGCTTGCCTGACCACATATTTCGGACTCTGGGTTGATGAGGAGGCCACACATGGTGGATTCAAAAACAGTGATGCCCGTTCGCTGTTATGCGTGTACATATTTTGGTGTACATTGACATTGTTTTTATCAACATTAACACATATGTAAAAATAAGGTGAATTACCACTTTGAAAGTACCTTTAATTCCAAAATCGAATTTGTATATATTGTACTTTTAAAGATAGTCTGCAAAGCAGAACTGCCTTTAAAAGTGAAAGTAGGTAAACCAGTAGTGCACATTCCAGTGCAGGAAACCCACAGGGCCTCTAAACCTCCTTGCCCTATTATATACTAGGGGCTTATAGGTAGTTTGAATCCCCCTTGTCTTATTATATACTAGCGATTTACAGGGGTCTGTCATTGCCAATTGTAATTATACCTAATTATCATCTATCTTTTTTATCAGAACACTGGCCCTGGGTCTGGTTAACAGAGCCAAGGGCACAGTCAGAGTCCGTTACCACCAGTATCAGTGAGAAAAAGTGGGGTGAACAGGGTTAAATGGTTGACTTTCTCACAAGCGCTATAACGTTTTATCAGTAATACTGCATGTCAGTGTGAATTTAGTGGATATTTCAATAGAAAATGTAATGTCTGCCTATGACAGTGTGCTACCACATCACGCTTTATTAATATATTTTCAACAGTGTGCTCCAAAATGCACCAGCGGTTACATGCCACAAGCATACCACTGTCCTGCTGAATGGGCATAGCTCTTTTGCTACACTCATTCTTTGCATGATGCTTGGCTTTTCACTGTGTTGTTCCAGCGCCACTAAAAATAAACAGGTAAGAAGAAAGAATGTAAATGTAAAATTTCCTTTAATAACAATATTTGAAATATACTAATTAAGCCATTCAACAATATTCATGTTAATATTGCATTATAAAGTACAATATGATTACTATTGTCACTAATGATTGATGTTCCTTTCTGAAGCTGATTGATTTTCCCATCAGTCCTAGCATGGACCCTTCAAATAATATGGCTATTTAGATCTGTAATAATCTTCAAATTTGCAAACTGACATTGCACTTTCATTGGAGTGTCTTAAATTCCAAAGATGTATCACCAATGTCGGTGTTTTAGGTTCTGTGGTCTCGCTGACTCCATAAATATTTAGGATCAATTACTGGGCAGTTAGAGAGTATCATGTTTGTAAGATAACCATGGTGTCCCTATGACTTATATATAAGTATAAACAATATTTTTGATTGATATTATTTACTCATTCTAAGACAATGAATGTTTTTGGTGTCTCCCTACACTAGACGTCTGAGGTGAAAATGAAATTGCTAGGGGTCGCCCTGATAATTTCTCCTTATCTTTTGAATCATTTTCCCCATAATGCAAGACCTTCTAATGCATTGGATGCAGAGGATCTTCGGGATTGGTTTAAAGCAAGTTTAGTAGCTGCCACTTCGACTCTACTCTATTGACCAAATAGTCAGGAGCTCCAAGTAATAGAGCCCTGCAGTAGTACAACCTGCTAAGTATGACACTGCATACAATGAGGGATTTAGCTTGGGTAGGTAAAACAGGTACCTGCGACTTTAGGGACATGACTCTCCAGAGATATCATATCCTCACGTAAGACCCCAAGATTGCAGACTGTACCCAACAGTTGTAACTCCTCTCCTGTTGAAAGGGGCCAAAAGTTGGAGGGGGAAGTATCATGGGCATTCTGCTCACCAGACAGCACAAGAATTCAGTTGTATCCCTATTAAGCTTGAGGCAATTTAAGTTCATCCACTTAACAATGTCTGACAAACAATTCTGGAATGCAGCCAATACATCCTGCTGCCTGTTATTGAAGGACAGGATCATCTGTGCATCATCCATGTAATTGACCAGACTCATGTTATTCTCCTTTATAAGAGTTATGAGTGGTGTCATGCAGATGTTAAACATGACTGCGATAAGTGGGGAGTCCTGTGGAACTCTTTGTCGCAGACTTTTACATTCGGAGCGCTAGAGGAGTAAGGCAACAGCCTGACACCAGTCCAAAAGGTAGGACTCCATCCACTTCAGCACGGTACCATCCACTCCGATAGAGGCTAATCTGGTCAGAAGGATTTTGTGGTTGACCGCATCAGAAGCAGTCAACAGGTCAAGCATAATCAGAACTGTTGACTGGCCACTACCTAACCTCTTCCACAGCTTGTCTATAGCGATGAGCAGAGCTGACTCAGTGCCATGCCCAGGTCTGAACCCAATTGTTCATTCTCCAAGAGATGGGACAGCCTCCTGCTCAAATGCCACTCCAATATTTTCACTGGAAATGGAAGGAGCAATATGGGCCTGCAGTTACTCATGTCTGAAGGGTCTGCCGTAGATTGTTTCAAGAGGGGAGTTATTGTAGCCTTCTACCACATTTGTTGTACATCGCCCATGTCCAAAGATTAATTACATAACTGCAGGGTGGGGGGTGGGTTCATCTCCCAACTCTTTCCACACCCTACGAGGTAGAGAATAAAGGGGAGAGCCCAATGAAGTTGACATGGCAATGGTTCAGAAACATTCCGCAGAGATTGGGGTCAAAGGTATCAAACCTGCATGCACGGCTGTTTTTCCTATATTGTTTGAGATACTCAGACCAGAGGGTGAGAATGAGCGGGGACACCAATGTCCTCCAGAATCTGGCAGATCTTCTTTTCAAAGAAGTCAGCAAGATTATCGTAAAGCTCTTGCAAGGGTGTTGTTTCCTTTTTTACACAGTCTGGGTTAGTTAGTTCCCAAAAAAGTAATCCTTTTTGCCAGCAGCAGCAAGGATAGTATTGGCATAGTGGTCAGCCTTAGCTTTGTCAATCTCTCTTTTATATTTGTTTAACAAGATCTTTAAGCATTTTTGTCTGCTTCAGTGTAACGGCTGCGCCATTTTATTTCAAGTTTCTTGCACGTTTACTTAAGAGTTTTTAATGATTCATTGTACCAGGGTGCAAAAGGTCTGCGGCGAGATTTCAGATTGCTGAGGGGGATTACTTTATCCAGTGTTTCTAAAATCCCCTGCTCATATGCTATATAGTTAGCCTCCACTGATTTCTTGTGGACAAAGGTATTTGAGAGGTTGACGAGTTGTCCCACAGTTGGCCTATTGAATTTGTGCTACACCCTCCCTTTCCTAGTTATAATAGTGGCCATCTAGTGAAGACAAGGTTCCTTCACAAGTATAGTAAAGGATATTAGTGGGTGATCAGTCCAGTGAAGAGGTGTAATATCTTTCACGGAGTTCAGTCCGTCAGGAGAAAAGATAAGATTCAGAGTATGTGCAGCCCAATGGGTGAGGCCATGCACTCATTGCTGTAGGCCCAGAATTTCACATGAGCCCTGCAGTTCTTTAAAAGGGAGTTATAGATCCCCCTCCACCCATAGAATGAAATACAAAAATGTAAAGTATCATGATATATAATAAAAATCATTACATTCTCGAAGCAGAAGACGACTTTTACATGGACTATCAATAGAATGAAAATTAGCAATACTACTAACTGTTCTGATTTAATGGTTATTTTTATCCTTCAAATGAACTGGAAAGCACGAAACAGCAATGTTATGAGTGTGTTTCATCGACTCAAAAAATGATTTAACCTTTGTGGGGCCCATCAGTGTTAGCGCAGCCAGTGATGGACAGAAGTATTCCTTTGTAGTTGGCTTTCATCAGAAGAGAATATCCATTTAAGTGTCAGGTTGCTTGTAATTCCGATTGTTCCTCATGCACATCACCACTCCAACCATGAAGGTGCATCTCTAGACTTATAAGCAAAACAGTTGCAATAGAAGCATACGTGGGGGAACCGACTGCCAATATACCAGAGCCCTTGTTCTCCCTTAGTGTTTACTGGTAGTTGCAGTTTCATAGAAATTCAAGTACTCACAAGTAGAGTTGTTTGCGATCAGTCATATTGCAGGAAGTGCTGGATATCTTTGGACATGCGTTTCTTGGTAGATGGCATTCATCAGCACGGAGTAGTTTTTGAGGTTTGAGGTTGCTTGAAATTTTGCTGATAGTTTCTCAAATGTAGTACCACTCCAACCATGCCTCACGAGCAAACAGGAAAGGATGTTCACATTTGGGGGTTACGCTGCGCGGGTAAAACAGAAAATCAAAGTTGAAAAAGCACCAGGTGGTTCGAAGTGTCTTCCTGCAGGCGATGCTTGATGTGAGGCCCTCGGATGTTCTGGACAGATTGTCTTGATCAGTTATCCTTTTAAGCTTTGGCGAACCCTACCTCATCTATGCCTCGGTCTGAGTGGAGCGACACAGCTTGAGGGGCATCTGGTGAAAGCAAACCATGAAGAGGGCTGAGCATGATGTCGTTTCTATAGATCACAGCAGGCACGTAATGTCACCCCTCGGATAGAAGTAAAGAAATATGTCAGTTCTTCTTTGCTTGTGATTCGAGTCTTGACGGTACTAGGATACTGACGGGAAGTCCGGAATTACACAGTTTTGCAGACTTCAGTTCTTATAAACAGTCCGAAGAGTAGAGGGTGCAGATAGTCATACACGCCACAGATGTCTGTAAGTATCAGACACATTCACATAGTAAGGACTGTGGCATGAAACAAAATACCTCAATAGTCGTTGTATAGTTGTTATTCCCGTCAAATTAATTAATTAATTTCGTTCATTCATTAAGGAAATTAATCAATTGATACTCTGCGGAAATGCCTTTGCCATGGAGTTTTTTTTACATTGGAAATGCTACCTGGGAGCCCCTACTCGTCAGTAAATCACTCAGGGGGCTGTAGATCTCATTTACGCGGCCCTGGTAACACACTGTGCCACCAGAGCATCATTTTATTTGCCACTCCAGTGGTGCCGTGTGCCAGCCCATATTTATAAGGCCACGCAAAGCCACCTTGCGCGGTTTTTCATGGTCTTGTAAATATGAACCCCTATCACGCGTAACACTGCATAAAAGGGGTGCTTCATGAGTGTTGCTTGGCGTGCTCCCACCCAACACCCATGGAACCTGAAAGAATCTGATGCATTCCCAGATTTACAAGTCTGGGAATGTGTCAGATTCCTCCACCACCTCAAGGATGGCATAAAAGTGATGCAACGGGGACCTTTATTTCTCCCTGTTTTTTCCACTCTTTATGTGTGCTGCAGAGGAAAACACCCCTTGTGATTGTTTTTGTGCAGGAAGGCGTTCCTTCCTGCGCAAAAACAATCATCCCCTCAACGCAGGCATCCATGCACCATGGTGCAAGCGTGCCTGCGTTGATGCATGGCAGCAATTTGTGCACCAGGACAGGGAAAGAGGACAGAAATGTGCTCTATCTTGTAGAAATGGCGCACTTGTGCCCTTTCCTGGTGGCACAGAGTGGCCAGCAAGTGCCACCCTGAGCCACAGGCCTTGTAAATGAGGCCCTGTGTTTGTCTGGAAATTATGCATTTTATAGTTGTTTCTAGGGCGTAGACTCTCTCTCCTGCAGTCAGAACCTAAACAGACTTGTCTGCCCTAGCCTGCTGCAGGGCTGAATAGGCACCAGCTATTTGACACTGTGTCCTCCTAGGAGTTTCACATTTATTTTATGAAGCTGGTGTTTATTTCTCTGAGTTTAGTCCACGTCCTCATATGGTGTTCATGGCAACCATGCCCCACACAATACTAGCTTCAACTGAAAAATCAGAAAACAAACAGTTTTCTTTTCGATGATTTTATTCTTAAAGGCATTAAGGAAGAGAGAAACGTGGGATGGAGGAACACATCGCCCCTCCCCCACATCTGCCTATTGAGGAAGCAGGTGCAGTGCTTAGTGACATAGCATTAATAATGAGCCCCTGAAGGGGTTAACGTATGCTAGACCTCTAGGGGCTACCAGCGTGGCCGTATTCATTTCACCTACATGCGCTTGCGGTCGTTGCTTAAAGGTGACATCTCTTTTCCGCTCTGTTTTTCTTTCCTCTGATTGTACTGAGCAGCAGTAGCTGACAAATAATGAACTTTTTCCAGGGATTGCAAATAGGCGTCTTGTAAAACTGAATCAATAAAGAAAACAGCGTATTTAATTCCTGGCCTGTCCAAATTCAATAAATGGCACTTCAGCCCTAGTAATTATGGAGTAGAGTTGAACAGCTTGCTTCAACACAGAGGAAATATCTGAGAGGATCTTTACAAATGGCGCAATATTAGCCATGAAACTGTCGCTTCACTGGAGGCACTATGGCCCGTATTTATACTTTTTGACGCTAAACTGCGCTAACGCAGTTTAGCGTCAAAAAGTTTTGCGCCGGCTAACACCATTCTGAAGCGCCATGCGGGCGGCGTATTTATTGAATGGCGTTAGCCGGCGCTAACAGACTGGGGCTGCCTGGTGTGCGTGGAAAAAAAACACGTACACCAGGCAGCGCCGGCGTTGGGGAAAATGGCGTTAGGGCGTCTTAAAATGGTGCAAGTCAGGTTGACGCCAAAAAATCGCCTCCACCCGATTTGCGCCATTTTTAACGACGCCCAGACACCATTTACATGACTCCTGTCTTAGTAAAGAAAGGAGTCATGCCCCCTTGCCCAATGGCCATGCCCAGGGGACTTATGTCCCCTGGGCATGGTCATTGGGCATTGAGGCATGTAGGGGGGCACAAATCAGGCCCCCCTATGCCAAAAAAAAATATAAAAAATTATACTTACCTGAACTTACCTGAATGTCCCTGAGATGGGTCCCTCCATCCTTGGGTGTCCTCCTGGGGTGGGCAAGGGTGGCAGGGGGGGTCCCTGGGGGCATGGGAGGGCAGCTGTGGGCTCATTTTGAGCCCACAGGTCCCTTAACGCCTGCCCTGACCCAGGCGCTAAAATCCGGCGCAAATGCGGGGTTTTTTGCCCCGCCTACTCCCGGGCGTGATTTTTGCCCGGGAGTATAAATACGACGCATTTGCGTCGCAGTCATTTTTTTAGACGGGAACGCCTACCTTGCATCTCATTAACGCTCAAATGACGCTCTTTCCTCATACTTTGGCGCTAGACGCGTCTAACGCCAAAGTATAAATATGGCGTTAGTTTTGCGCCGAATTTGCGTCGAAAAAAACGACGCAAATTTGGCGCAAACGGAGTATAAATATGCCCCTTTATTTCAAATGCAAACTGTCTGAAAGCGTAGTACACGGCACATTATGATTATATTTTTTAATGTTTTAATGTCACTATCAGAGCACCCTTAGGCACGACAATGACCAGAATTATACCACCATAACACGCTCTGTCCGGCAGACTAAGGCATTTGATGGTGTTTTCAGAGCTCATACTGTACATTCCTAGAAAAGGAAAACGACGACATAAAGTGAATGAGGAGACAAAACGTAGTCACTTTGTTTGAATGTAGATTTACTTGGCAGATTGATTTTTGGGTTAATTGACATAATGGAGGCTGACAACATTGACTTTATAATCAACGAAATCAACTACTTGCTTTGCAGGCTCATAATTTTATTATTAAATTCGCAAATGGGGACAGTTGTGCATACGTCTAATGATTGGCTGACATCTCTTTCGATAATCACAAACGGAGGTATTTTAGCACTGAAAGCAAGAAATCCCCTAATATTAATTCCTATTATTTACTACAGAGGTGAATTGAGGGACCTTTTCTGTCCCAAGAGCAACAGGTCAGGACGGACAGGCCTTTTATTCTACTTGGCATTTCCCAGGTGGGTTGGAGTCCTTGAAGGCCAGTTTTAAAAGCCCACGGCCACTCTTAGGACCAAATGTGAAGTGTTTTTGTGTTCGCAAAAGCTCTGAGAAGCAGAATCCAGCGGTTGGTGACCGCAAAAAGGCTTTTTGTCATGTATGAAACCCAAAATGTGATTCAATAACCCGTTACTGCATAGAAATCTGGGTTTGTTACCAAATACTGATTCATTATTTGGAAGGGCCTTGTTTAGGGCATCCCTTCCGAATAATGACTAGTATAGCAAAATGCATGCTGAGCAAACGGTACGGGCGCGAGCACTGCTATGGTTCTAACCACACGTTCTGAGAAGAGCCAATGCGTGTGTGGATCGCGTAGGCCCATGCCCGGCTGTGCCAAGTGATTACTTTGGCCTAATCTATAATGGAACCTTTAAGAATTTAAAGCTGCTGGTGTATGCTTCCGCCGCTTCCTAGGAAACGTTGGTGTTTGGCCATATGTTTTCAGTAATTGGCAAGTGCGTTCGAGGTGGTCCAAACACCGGAAAAGGCATGAGGTATGCATGCCTTTCACTAATGAAACCAAGTGAATTTTAAAAGGCAAGCCCACAAACTAACGAAACTGATGGGCGTGAGTGGGCTTGGTTAAAAGCCCACTAAGAGCTTGCAGCAGGCTAGAGCGCTTCTGTGCTCGACCGTAAAAAAGGGGATAAGGGGATGTTTTAGAAATTTTAATACTTGCTAAATGTCAGCTTCCAAAACATGCCAAGTTTCTAGCCCTCATTCCTGCAGTAAGGCTCTCGGAGCCCTGTGCACTGCTTTGAAGGATGGTAGTCTGTGAATTCCTGTGGGAGTACAGCATGAGTGTTTCAAGCCTCCCTCAGTGATCCCTCCTCATCTGCCTTGCAGTGTTTGTTGAAGGTGCGGCGGTCAGCCTGAGACTGATTCATCTTGATTGTTTTGATTGGCTTATGATTTGCATAGAGCATGATTGCCCTACTAAGGCTTCCCAGCGCTGGATGAACATACAGAATTTTATAGGTGAACCAGTGTGGAATTAAAAAAGTAAAGTTTTAAGCTGTTTCTTGAAGGCTGACTAATTTGAAAAAGAGCGTAGTCGGAGAGGCAGAGAATTCCATAATTTATATCCCATAAACCTAAATAAACATCCTCCTGCTCTGGCTTTTTGGACCCTAGGAAGACATGCAAAGTTCAGTATGGCTAATCTAAAAGTCTTAGATGGAAAATAGGGCCTGCATTGCAAAAAGCGCAGAACACTACACATATAGCTTTACATTTTATTTGTTGTTTTACTCTCAGCCAATACAGATCCTTTAGAAGAGAGGAGACTGATTGGTGTTTGGAGATGCGCAGTAGCAGGTGGGAAGCGGCATTCTAGGTCATCTGTAGATGCTTCTTCAAGTTCACTGTGAGGCCCAGGTATAGCACATTTCCATAGTCCAGGCGGGAAGTGATAATAGCCTTGATCACAGTGCTTTTGGTTTCAGGGGGCAGGTCATAGATCATTGATTATTTAGGCTTCTAATGAGGCGAAGGCAGCAGGCTCACATTTTACAGACTTGGTGCTCCATCAGCAGTCTTTCATCAAAACATACCCCCATGCTTTTGATTATAGGTTTGCCATTCAACATTAAGCAGGTAAGGCACATCCAACGGCCTACTGGGAATAGGCAGCTTTTAATTTTGCCCACACCCTTGCCATCGTCAGGGCACAGCGAGATGACAAGCTGAGTGTCACCCACATAGATCACCAAGGATAGACCAGAGGAGACAACGATGTCTGCAATGGGGCACTCATACATATTACAAAGAGTGGGAATGAGGGAAGATATCTGTGGGACTCTACAGGAGGTCGGATGAGTAGATAAAATATAGGGTCTTTCTGAGACCTGAAACCAGCAGCCTTTCTGAAATGAGACAAGCCATTTTAAGGCTCAGTTACAAACCCCACAGTCCAGTGGGTGTAGGAGACGTGAATTGTGGGACACCATATCTAAAAGCCTCTGGCAATAAATACCCGACAAGCAGGTAAGCTTTTTCTGTGCAATTCTAACAGATGGCAGCAAGTAAAGCAGATAGCCTACAATGGTTTCGAATCTTGTTATATCTATGGGCCACAAAAGGGACACTGGCTTCACTAGTAAAATATTAGGCCATCTGAGCAAGTATTCGAGCAAGAGGTAGTAAAATCTATTCCAAATCCTTTAGCATATGCTTAGGGATTCTTCATAATCATAACGTGAAATGTTTCCATTCAGTTTAATTAAAACCTTGATCTGAGAAAAGTGACCAAGCAAAGGATAATAAAGCAAACATCTAGTAGTGATATTTCACCCTATCGAATAAAGAGTTCACATGCGCTACCCTCTTACATTCCACCCAGTACAGTGTCAATTCTTTTCCAAAAGAGTGACTTATGCCAACAATACTGTCATATATCTTTCAAACAGATCACATAAATAAAAACTTATATACATTTATACACATTCACATTTTACATACAATAAAATAATTATCAGACATAATCAACGTTTACATGGGACAACTATGTTTAGTTTAATAAATCACAATCAGTTTAACACCAAATAAATCACTACACCACATATTTTCATATAAGATGTAATACTTTCACAGGTGGGGGACCGCATCGATACCCACAAACAAAAACAGTTCACACTGGTTTCCCCTCTATGATCCACTGCTTGGAGTAACATACTTTATGTTCACAGTAAACAAAGCAGACTGAAACCTTCCTGCGATAGAGAATATAACAATTCTCAGGCCGTATTTATTCACAACCATATAAACACAACAGAAAAACATCATCATATGTACAGTATTTCTTTTCATCCTTAAATTTCCATAATTATTTACAATATGCATCTCAAATCTTAAAAAGGAGTCATGGTTGTCCACCCACCAGGCACCTGTGGCATCGTCTGTAAACTGGGGGCCGTGTTCCCCCCAAAACCAATTACGCTTCACAAGGCGAGACTCACATGCCCCCTCAAGATAGAGGGGGCGCGGGCCAGCATGAAAACTGTCCCCCAATCCAACCATGCCAGAGCCAACCCTAAGCAAGGGATCCCCCCTGGCACCCAATGGGAATGATACTGGGCAACCGGGCCATACCTTGGTCCCCTGGCACAGTCTCATCCCCCCAAATAAAAAAATTCCAGGGCCATGTAATGGAGTACCGTGGGGGGAGCTATGGACATTTGCGGTAGCAGTCGTCCCAAGCCCCTTTCCTAAACCCACAGCACCGCCACCCTGGTTTGAGCGAAAAAGCTCATGATACCGTCTTGAGTTTGCCTGCACTAGTATTCTTGATGCCAAGGTTATCCACCTGTTTTGTGCCAAAACATGACTCCTTCCCTCCTAAGGTCTTCCTAATCCTGAAATTCTTTGGGGATGGGTGGGCGCGAAAGAATTCCTCCAGTCCTCTGGAGGAGTGCGTCGATCGTCAGGGGCAGCCCAGGGTCAAGAAAACAACCTGACCCGAGAGGGACTTGAGTCCCCCTTTTAACTAAATCGGGCTGCCCCTGCTGATTACCTGGGAGCCCCACACCACCCCATTCAGCCAATCGGCTCACCCCTCAGGGTGAGCGCGATTTGAATTTTTTTTCGCGGCAGCCACAGTTGGGCTGCCGGCCGAAACCGGTCCAATCCGGCCCACACCTGTATTGGGGGCGCGCTATGCCGTGGTGCGCGCCCCCTGACCACAGGTGGGGGAGCGCCTTGATACTCACAAACAAAAACAGTTCACATTGGTTTCCCCTCTATGATCCACTGCTTGGAGTAACATACTTTATGTTCACAGTAAACAAAGCAGACTGAAACCTTCCTGCGATAGAGAATATAACAATTCTCAGGCCGTATTTATTCACAACCATATAAACATGACATAAAAAACATCATCATATGTACAGTATTTCTTTTCATCCTTAAATTTCCATAATTATTTACAATATGCATCTCAAATCTTAAAAAGGAGTCATGGTTGTCCTCCCACCAGGCACCTGTGGCATTGTCTGTAAACTGGGGGCCGTGTTCCCCCCAAAACCAATTACGCTTCACAAGGCGAGACTCACCTGCTCCCTCAAGATAGAGGGGGCGCGGGCCAGCATGAAAACTGTCCCCCAATCCAACCATGCCGGAGCCAACCCTAAGCAAGGGATCCCCCCTGGCACCCAATGGGAATGATACTGGGCAACCGGGCCATACCTTGGTCCCCTGGCGCAGTCTCATCCCCCCAAATAAAAAAATTCCAGGGCCATGTAATGGAGTACCGTGCGCGGGAGCTATGGACATTCGTGGTAGCAGTCGTCCCAAGCCCCTTTCCTAAACCCACAGCACCTCCACCGTGGTTTGAGCCAAAAAGCTCATGATACCGTCTTGAGTTTGCCTGCACTAGTATTCTTGATGCCAAGGTTATCCACCTGTTTTGTGCCAAAACATGACTCCTTCCCTCCCACAGGCCTGGTTGGTTTCCCGACCAACCAGGCCTCCCCCTGAGGACAAGAAGCTCAGTTCTGAGAGAGACACTGTATTGAAAATGCTATCAGGTTCTCAACAAACACAGTATGACCACCATCCGACAGGTGAACTCCATCTTCATGAAACATTGCCTCCCCTTGAAGGCACCCGTGCCCAACAGTCCTTAGCACTGATGTGTTCAAAAGCCATTTCATGCGGCTGTCCAGCCGTCTGGCTGATTCATTAAGGACCTTCGCTGAGCGCCCCGACCTCCAAATCCGCCTAGGAATTATATGGGACCATGCAATGACAGCCCCTGGACACCGCTTTGCTAACCAGGAGATCTCCACCATCAAGTCCTCAAAAACTGATCTCCTCCCGATTGTTGCCAAATCATTGCCTCCCACGTGAAGGATGATGAGCGCTGGCGGCGGCAGCCGCCGTCGCAGAACCTCCTCGATTAGCTGGCGAAGACCATCAAGGCGCAGACCCCCTCTCGCTATACAAAGAAACCGGAGACCTGCATCCTGTGCCCGACTGCGATACAAGTTGAAGAATGGCCGCGCCCGACGCACAAAGGAATGGCCAATAACCCAAACACTGGCGGGAGCCATGTGCCCAATGGTGAACTGAGAGATCCTGAGAACAGAAAGAAAAAACGTTACACATTAGGTCATTGACGTGTGTCAAAAAGGTGTTCCTAGATCATATGGTGACGTACATAGCGTTTATAGCAATCTGACTTCCACCTCCCAATCCCTTTTACCGTCTCGGTATTGATCCCTGCCCCTGCTGCCGATGTTGCTGCCCCTATCCTAAAGGAACGGGCAGTAAATTTGCCATGCATGCCAATTGCCAGTAAGGCTTTCTGCAATACTTGGGAAAACTGATACCTAGTAAGTGGAACCCCAGATGCAGGGACTAATAACGAGGTGGAAGAAAGCTGGGGACGAATCTGCAGGTACTTGTTAACTGCACATACTGGGCAATCACTGAAGTCACCAGCCCTCCCCAGTATTAACTGTTCGCCCCTTCCTGCCTGGTCTGTCTTGGACCGTGGTATAGTAATGACCAAATCCCCCCCTTTCCAGAAAACATGAGTCACCAACATTCCGCCGTGAATGTCCTGCTTAGACCTGGCCACAAGCTCTGAGACTCAAAAGGCTCCGTAAAAGGCAAGCGCGAAAGCTGCTGAGAATAGAGTGGACTCAAAATCTGAGTCACAAATCCCAGTCAGGGCCCCCAAGATCTTTACCAGCTTGTCCACGTTAATGGGGAGCTGCTAGTCTGGGATCGACCCTTCCAACCTTTCCCATCCCTTGAGTGCCTGTTTGATAAGAAAAGATCGAGAATGGTAAGCCCCACCCACTAGTTTGGTAAAAAAGGCTACAGCTGAGATGTGAAGTCTGGCACTCGCAGCAGATTTTCCCTGCCTTCGCAAAAGCTCAAGAAATCCCAACCAACTACTCAAGGAACCAGGCTGCGCCAAGGGGTCGGCAGATGTGTGATTTATGTATCTATGAAATGCATTCTGATATGCCCTTCTTGTTCTAGATCCGCCAAGGGTGAGTTCCAAGATTCCACAGCTGTCCCAGGAAATATGTGGGCTCCAACTCGGCCCCTGGGTGGAACTGCCGAAAATCCTGTAACTTGAAACGAGACAATGCATCAGCTGCGTTATTAAAAATTCCTGGTACATGTTTTGCCTGAAAAAGAATGTTATTCTGCAGACAGATCAACACTAACTCCTTCAACAGTCTTAACACCCTTCTGCACTTTGCATGTTGAAAGTTAATGCTTTGTACCACTGCCATGTTGTAAGACCAAAAAAACACAGATTGATTGCGAAGATGGTCCACCCATATGTGTGGTGCAACCACTATGGGAAATAACTCAAGGAAGGTGATGTTCTTAACTAACCCGGATGACTCCCAAGCGTGAGGCCAGGCCTGAGCACACCACCTGGTACCTAAAATGGCCCCGAAACCACTACTACCCGCTGACTCAGTAAACAAACCGATTTCCTGATTGGACCGCCGAGGGGCTGGCCATACCACTGACCCATTGAAATCCTGTAGGAAAGCCAACCAAATCCTTAAATCCTGCCTTACTTCAGCAGACAACCGCGTCCTATGGTGCTTCTCTTTTAAGCCAGACATAGACTGAGCGATAGAGCGTGAGAAAGGGCGCCCCATTGGAATGATCCGCAAGGCAAAATTAAGTTGACCCACCAATATCTTTAACTGATGCAGGGTGACTTTTTTGGTTGCCAAACAGGTTTCTAAGGATGCTCTGAAAGCCATGACTTTATCCTGGGGCAATCTGCACTCCCCTCTCACTGAATCTATTTCAATGCCCAGAAATACCAAGGATGTGGTTGGACCTGTTGTTTTTTCCTGAGCTAAAGGGATGGCGAATTTATCCATCAGAGACTTGAATGCAGTCAAAGACGTAGCACACCTATCGGACCCGCTTGGTCCAAGGAACAAGAAGTCATCTAGATAATGAATGACATTAGGTGACCCTGAAACTTGTGTAAAAACCCACTCTAAAAACGTGCTAAATTGCTCGATATAAGCGCAGGAAACTGAACAACCCATAGGCATGCATTTGTCATAATAGAACTTCCCTCTGAATTGGAAGCCCAGCAGATGATAATCATCAGGGTGAACAGGCAAGAGTCTGAAGGCTGATTCTATATCTGCTTTTGCCATGAGAGACCCTTGACCCAGTTTCCTCAATAAAGTCAAGGCGCCATCAAGAGATGCATACTTGACTGAGCAGAGGGCTGGATCGATTGCGTCATTTACAGAGGCTCCGCGAGGAGCGGAAAGATTGTGTATCAAACGAAATTCCCCAGGATCCTTCTTGGGAACCAACCCCAGGGGGGAACAAACAAAATCCTTTAATGGGGGGCTGTCAAATGGCCCAGCAATCCTATTTAAACCCAATTCCTTTAATATCTTGCGTTCAGCTACCTCCTGTGCAATGTCTAAAGACTGCTGATTTCTACAAAATCTTGGGCCTTGCACCCCTGCAGCTGGGATCCTAAAACCATCGCGGAAGCCTTCATACAACAATTTTGAAGCGTTGCGCCGTGCATATAAATTAAGCAAGGGTTCATAGCCAAGACAGACACAGGTGAAGGGGCCCCTGGGACCAAGAAAACATTATCCTCATTTTTGCCCTTTTCTTTGGATTTCTTGAAACATTTGAACTCAGGATGCCCTGCCGCACCGCAAAAGGAGCAATTGTGCTTGAATTTGCAAGAACCCTGTGGCCTAGAACATGCTCTTTTGTTGAAAGCCCAACACGCCCCTTTTCGATCCCCATTGGCCGTGGGCCCCCGAAAAAGAGACTGGACATTGGCTTCTGGTTTCTTCAGCATCATACAGCGCAACCATGCATTAACATCGGTCTGATCCCAGCACATAGAAGGGTTTGATGCTTTTTTCAACCTCAACGCTTTGTCATAATCCTTCCAACTGGTTCCTCCAAACTCCTCATGCGCGCCTACTATTTTATTAAAATAATATGCAGTTTGAGGACCTAGCTCAGGGAATTTCTCCAGTAAAATGGACTGATAAATGGTAAAACCTTTTATCCAATTTATAATGGTCTCATCTACCTTAGGTTTCTTCCATTTGTGAGAGCAATCCTTAATGTCCTTACTTTCCTCATCAGCCGGCTTCACTACTGTTAGCTCAAAAATATCCACAAATGTACCCTTGTGAATTTGTGCCCTTAACTCACTAGATATATGAGGTCCCAGCTGATCCTTGGGAGAAAGTACTTGATCATGTGTCCCCCCTGGTTGGGTAGCACCCTCACCTTGTTTCTCTGGTGGTGATGTACTGGTAGTGGTGCCCACGACTGCTGGCAGGGCAATGGAGGATGTAGGCTCATGCGATGTGGTGGCTGTGGCCCTCGGGGGTTCTTGAGTTCCTGTGGTAGCCCCTTGCAGATTTGCGCCAACACCCATTGCTAAGCCCTTCAACGTGGCCAATGATAACCCCTCACTTGCCAAATCAATCTGTGGGGCATTGCCTAACTTCTCCAGCCAGGGCAGCACTTTTGCCAATCCACTAACCAGGCGATTTAAAAAAAAATTCGCGGCAGCCACAGTTGGGCTGCCGGCCGAAACCGGTCCGATCCAGCCCGCACATGTATTGGGGGCGCGCTATGCCGTGGTGCACGCCCCCTGCCCAGATTCCGGAATTACAAACAATTGTTAAAGCCGCTAATATAATTTCCAAAATTATCAGGCATCTAGATAATATACTTAAGATAGCTTTCACACGTCAAAAATGGACATGAGGATGCACTCTATGCTAAGAAATAGCATTAAATGCCACAGATCAGGAATAGCAGTGCACACAACTCCTAGCTAAATGTACACTTGGAGTAGGATTTTCCCTCAGTTTAATACTGGCATTTAGCACTAGTTTCTTAGCTCCAAATGTACCCTTGCATCCAAAATGTACGTGAGGATGCATTTTTTATAAGAAAATAGCATTACATGCAAGCGTAGCTGCTCTCACTCACTAAATGTGCTCTTGCGGTAGAAGTTGTCCTCCAAATTACTCTTAATTATGCAAGTGGAAGTAATCATTTTATTATTGGTAATTCCACTTCAAAGAGTTAGAAATACTACTAGACCTATTAACGAGTTTTCTGACACCTTTGCTGCCTTTTCCTTTTTAACTCCCTCCTTCTTCAGTGATGATTTTGTTGATTTGAGAGTACTGTAATTTTATCCCATTAATATTCCAAATAATATTACCCAATTAAGGCACTGAAACACATGGTTTGCGCCTTCTCTTAGTGGATACGTAGGCCATTAGTAGCAGCATTGTCATATTTAAAGCCTGCTGGAGCTATACGCTGACTTATCAAGAAGCAAGATATTCTTTGCGAAATATTATTTAAAAAAAAAAAAACACTATGGCCAATCCTAAAGGATACAATGTTCTTGGACTCATTCGTGATTCAGGTGAGATGAGTACCAGTAAAGAGGAGCAAGATCACTTAAGCTCCCTCTATCGTCCGACCAATAGTTAATTGCTGCTGATCTTGTTTTGTAGACCTCACTAATTAAAATAACAAGACAATCAAGGGTGCCCCCATATAGGTAACATTTCCATAATAAGGCATGATTAAGCAGAGGTAGTACTGAAGTCCGCATATGCAAAGTGCAATAGTATGACCTCACCACCTAATGAAAAGGAGGCCATGAGCATTAGGGATGTTGCATTGTGCATTGTGGATATTCCTTACATGAACCCAGATTGTGTAATTGGTATTTTAGAATCAGATTCAGCCCAAGCAAGCAGATCGTCTGGCAACAACTTGACAAAATATTTAGAGTGAGAGGAACAAATGGAGAGCAGATGGTGATTTTTGGGTTCACTCTTACTACCCTTCTTAATAATGTGGTTCTAATTGGGTGCCTCTCCAGCTTTCAGGAAACTCTCTTGTATGAATTGTCTTGAAATAAAAACACAAATAATACTGCCTGCTATGTCGGTTCCGCTTTAAGTATTATATTGTTTAGCCATTTAAGTGTCAGATTGTTTAACCATTTTAGCCCTTCTTTTTTTTTTTTTTTAAGATGTTTTTTATTGAGTCAAATACAAGAACATTAACTTAACATTGCCAGGACAGAGATATGCAGTTGTGAATATGCATAAGGAATATTGTACTTATAAATGCATATTAAACATGTACATGAATTAGGCATATACAGCAATATAGTATCAAAGACTCCAAGTTTGAAGAAAGAAAGAAGGAAGAGAGAGGGAGAGGGAGAAGAGCTATAGGGATAGAAAAAGGAATCAAGTTATAGCCATGTGGAGAGAGAGGTACTAGACATTAGTTACAGCGAATGTAACATGAAATAAGTATATATAAGAAGAAAAACAGGAAATATATTGACATTTTTTTAAAAAGGAGGAGAAAAATCAATTTCCTTCGCAGTGCGTGAGAGATAGTTACTTAATGGCAACCATAGCTGATGACGTTTGAAGAAAGTTCCTGTTGAATCAAGCTTGTAGCTGTCAAGGCTATGATGGTAACATACAGAATTCCACCACTGTCTGAGAGTAATGTTCTCTGAAATTGTTTCCAGTTAGAAGTAATAATAGAGATTGCAATAGAAAGCAAAAGGTCCACCAATTTTCCAAGAGGCCTGAATGAACTCCAGATATCGTGTATGCCACCCAAAAACAGTAATTCATATGACATTGGTAAGGAGATCTGAGCTATTGCTGAAATGCAAGACCATATTGAGGACCAAAAAGTAGATAGGGATGGACAGGAAAAAAACATGTGAAAGTCAGTACCCTGCTGAGTGTGGCAGCACCAACAATTGTCATTTTGTGCAAGTTTGAGTTTGTAAAGGCGTACAGGAGTGTAGAAAAGTCTATTATAAAAAAAATATAGGGTCTGTGTGTGGCTTGCAGTGTGTGCAGTGGAATGTATCTTATACCATATTCTATCCCATAAAGAAGTTGGCCAAACAACACCAAGATCTGATTCCCACAATGTCTCAATAGGTGATTTGAGTCTAGGTGAAACAGACGTTCTTAAAAGTTTATAAATTCCAGCTGCCCTAGGATAATTAGAAGTTACAATCGGGTGTGGAGATGATGCAAGAGAAGAATGATTATGATGTATAAGTTTATTGAGGGCCCCTTGAACTAGAGTAGAAAGAATGATATGTTGGGATTTCATGCGAATAGGGAGATTATAAATTGCTGAGAGAGTAGTAAAAGGGCTGATAGAGTCTGTGTGATATAATTGGGAAATGAGAAGAATACCTTTAGTCATCCAAGCCTTCCAACACAAGGTTTTACCTTGTTTCCTAAGCGAATTATTGTGACAAATAGGACTGTTAAAGAATTGATTAATGGGGGTAAGATGCGGAATATAAAAAGGTTTCAGTAAGTTGACTGAATGGTAGACAGTGCTGGGCAACCAGAATTTTTGGGGGTTAGACATAAATATAATGTGTTTATGGGAAAAGGGAGAAATAAATGTTTCTTCCAAAGAGAACCATAGCTTTTGAGGGGCATCATTGAGTTTAGATAAATAGGGATGTATTTGCTTAATGCCAAAAGATTTTTGATAAGTTATAAAGTCAGAGAAATTAACTCCACCTTGTACTTTAGGAAGTTTTAATTTCGAGAGAGAGATTCCGGATTGTTTACCATTCCACAGGAACTTGGATAGAATTTTATCAATTGAACTAAAAAATAGTTTAGGTATCTTAATAGGAAGCATCATAAGGAAGAAGTTAATGATAGGGAGAAGCATTATCTTAATGGTGTCCAAGCGGCCCCACCATGTGAGATTTAACGGAGACCATTTCTGTGTGAGATCTACAAGCTTTGCAGATGAGATTTCTAAATTAGTCCTTAATGTATCTTTGAGAGTAGTGCAGTACCATACCCCCAGGCATTTAATCTTAGAAGAATTCCAAGATAATCCTGCATCAAGGAATACAGAGCCAGTGCAATGAGCATTAAGTGGTAAGACTACTGTTTTGTCTCTATTAAGTTTATAGCCAGATACATCAGAATATAAGTTGAGCTCATGCAGGAATGCAGGAAGAGAAGTGTCATGGTGAGACATGAACAAAAGAATATCATCAGCATATGCCATAAATTTGATGTGTGCATTATTAATTTGAAACCCCGTAAATTGTTCAGACATTTTTAATTGGTATAGAAAAGGTTCGAGAGCCAAAATAAATAGTAAAGTAGATAATGGGCATCCCTGACGAGTACCCCTTTTAAGAGGGAAAAAAGGAGATCGGATACCGTTTGTTATAACCGAGGAACATGGTGAGGAATAAAGAATGGATATAAAATGTCGGAATTTAGTACCTAGGCCATGCCATTCCAATGCTTTCGACAAAAAACCCCAGTAGACCCTATCAAAGGCCTTTTCCGCATCCAATGATAAAGCTGCCAGAGGAATCTTAAGTTGAGATGCCTTGTTAATAATATTTTAAAAAGTACGAGAATTATCTGCTACATTTCTATTAGGGATAAAACCAGATTGATGAGAATCAATAAGGTCAGGTATATATGGGAGTAAACGGAGAGCTAAAACTTTGGCATAGAGTTTACAATCAGTATTAATTAAAGATATGGGTCTATAATTTTTACAGTCAGTCGCATCCCGATCTTTTTTGGGAATAAGACAAATCATGGCCTCCGTAAATGAGCCAGATGTAGAACCTGACATTATAAAGTGATTTAGTGATTGAAAGAGTTTGGGGAAAAGAGACTTAGCAAACTGAATAAAGAATTCTACTGTGAAGCCATCTGGGCCTGGAGCCTTACCCTTGGGGAGAGATTGTAAAGCTGTATATAGTTTGGTAAATTGTAGGGGTGTGTCTAAAGATGGGAGGTCAATCTGCAATGGGTCTCTTGGTTTGAGATTAGAGAAATATTGGTTGAGAGATTCAACTGTTGGTATGTGTTCTGGAGTGTAAAGGTCCTTATATTAAGAAGCGAAACACAATGCTATATCTTTATCTCTAAAGTGTTTAACACCATTGTTATCTGTGATAGATTTAATAGTTGTTTTTTCTTTTCTTTGTTTCAAATATCGAGCTAGAAGTATACCAGCTTTATTGTTACCACCATAATATCTGGCATTTATTTTCAGGAGGGTGCTGCATGCTTGTTCAGTGGTATATTGGTTAAACTCCATTTTAGCTGAGACTAGTGTTTCAAGATGTGATTTACTAGTTTTGTGAGTATAGTATTCATGTTCTAAGGACTTTATATTTTCAAGGATGGAAGTCGATTTTTGTTGAGCAGACTTTTTTTTGAGTGAGCGTAACTTATGATGAAACCCCTAGAGGCTGCTTTGAGTGCATCCCACACAAAATGAAATGATAGTTGATCACTATCATTGATGTGAAAGTATTCTTCTATAAACTTACTGTAGGAAGCGATAAAAGTAGCATCTGAAAGTAGAGAGTTATTAAACCTCCATGAAGATGTTTTAGAACCATTAAGAAAAAGATCAAGGTCAGTAATCACAGGTGCGTGATCTGAGATCAAAATAGCACCGATTTCAGAGTTGACCATATGTTGCAATAAACCTTTACTCAGAAAAATATAATCAAGCCTAGAATGGGAATGGTGGGTAGGAGAATAAAAATAGTATTCCAGGTGGTCGGGATTGCATACTCTCTAGGAATCAGAGAGAGAATGCTGTAAAATAAAGTTTTTAAAAGCTTTGTGGGAGGCATGTGGAATGAAACGTGACGTGGAACATCTGTCCAAAAATAGATCGAGAATTTGGTTGCAGTCACCACCTATTAGTAAATTGTTTGAGGAATGTTCAAAGACAATATGTGAAAGATTCTTCCAAAAATTTGGATCTGGATGTGTGGGGCCGTATATATTTTGGACAGTAAGATAAATATTGTCAATTGTAAATGTAACAAGTACCCAGCGACCTTCTGTATCTTGATGCTGGGAAATTATTGTAGGTTTGAGATATTTATGACAGAGTATAATTACCCCATTTTTGTTTGTGATGGAAGGGGAGTAGAAAATGTCCCCCACCCATTGTTTTTTAAGCTTAATTGCCTCAGAGTCGTTGAAGTGAGTCTCTTGCAACAAAGCAATGTGGCATTTCAAACGAGCTAGGTGAGATAAGACACACTGACGTTTAATGGGGTGTTTAAGCCCCTTAACATTCCAAGTAACAGTTCTAAGTTGCATAACAAGAAGTATTAATAAACAACTGCTGTAACAAGGAAAAAACTAAGCATATCAATTTTGCAAAAACAAAGAAATGGGAAAGAAACAAGTTAGTAAAGAAAAAGAAAAGGAGGAAGATGACTTCCAGAAGTTGTATATACATGGATGTGGCAAGACAGGGACTAAAGTCCACAAAAGCTAAAGAAAACAAGATAGAAAGTGAATACCCTGAAAGGTAGAGGGACAGCGGAGAACCTGAAAAGACAGGCAAGAGTGGCTTCAGCACCAGAAAAGTGATATTAGATATTAAAACATATGAAGGCGAGTTTCATGGAAGAAGAAAAAAAAAACATACAAACGAAAAATGTACCATTCAGGAGACCAAATAACGTAAAAACTACAGTAAAGGACTGTGACATGAAAAACAATAAAAATCAAAGCTTACCAGTGGAACGTGTAGGAGAACAGTTTGGATGGTGAGAAAGGGATACGGTTGGGAAAGGAACATGAGGATTGCACAAAGAACACTATCTAAAAAAAATATATATATATATTGTTTGGTCGTATTAAACCTTATTTTGCACATTCACGGAGTGCCGGTTGCCTTATTGAGGAATAAGGTGTTGTGTTTATGTTAGACGCGGTGGCGCGCCTCGTATCCAGGCACCATTGGCGGTCAGGAGCGGCAAGGGAATTGCCGTACTCAAGTGTTTGTATATATATATATATATATATATATATATATATATATGTATATAAGAAAATAAGAAGATGCAGAGAAAGAAACCCAGGGATATACATATTAAACATAACCATTACTATTAAACTGTCCAGAAAAAAAGAAAGGACATTAAAGACAAATTAAATTATATCTTCAAGTAATTGCAGATGCTCCTAGTTCCATTGCTTCTGTTTTGTGTTGGTTAATAAAAGTTTGTAGTGCTGAAGGTTCCTCAAACGAGTAAGATTTGTCCTTGAATGTAATTTTGAAAAGGCATGGGTGAAGAAGACCATATTGAATATTCAAGGATTTGAGTTGTGGACATAAGTCCAAAAACTGTTTGCGACATGCAGCTGTAGCAGGAGAGAAGTCTTGTGTGAAAAACACTTTATGACCTGACCATAGCAAAGAGCCCATCTTTTTGGCTTCCGAGACTATTTGCATCAAGTCAGTAAATTGGAGAAAGAGAATAATAATTCCTCTAGGATGTGCACGAGGGCCAGTTGAAGTCTGTGGACCTAAACAATGTACCCGTTGGATAGAGAGGGGAGAGGTAGGAGGCAAGCGAAAAATTGAAGGTATTGCTGTTTGAAGGAATGCAATCATGTTAGAGCCTTCCGAACCTTCTGGAATCCCAAAAAGGCGAAGATTATTTCTCCTATTTCTGTTTTCTAAGTTTTCAGTAAGGCTTTTAAGTTGAGCTATGACTTTAGAGATCTGAGGATTGACAGTGTTACAAACTTGAAGGTTACTGACTCTCTGTTCCAGAGTACAAATTTGTTGTTCATGTTGGGACCATTGCTCCTCAATACGTTGCAAAGAGGCATTAGTGTCCATCATAAAGGGCTTTAGTGCATGCAATTCCTCCATGACATCATCTAGAGTAAGATGTGTAGGTGATTTTGAGGGAGAATCAAGATCTTTTTTTGGGCGCGTGACGGAGGAGGTGTTAGATGTTTTTTTCGCAATTGCGCCAGCAGCATGAGATAAAGAGGCGCTATCCTTTAAAAAGGCTGAAGCACTATCCATTGTTAAAGCTGATGGTAGAGAAGATTTAGTTATATGTGTGCGCACCACTCAAAGAGGATTATTAGACTTGGAGAAAGATGATGACTGGCAACTCCGAGAATTATGTGGTCTCCCCATAAAAGCCAGCAGCAATTTGGTAATAGGAAGCCCGCAACATGAGGTGCTGATGAAATTATATTACGATGAGAAGCTGCTGCCAGAAGTTTCCAACAACAGAGCAAAATATAATAAAAAATATATATATATAGAAAATCCTAAATTATTCTCTCATAACAGGCATGACAGAATACCACAAGAGCAAAGCACTTTACTGCACATAGTCAAACAATTGGTGACTAGTTTTAAGGGAACCTTCTGAAAAGGAAAAAATCCCCTCCATCAAAGGAAAGCATTTACCATGTTATGAAGAGCAATTTGAAAGAGCTCCTTGACAAGAACTGCCAGTGAATACTGAAAGTTGAAAACCTCAGCTAAATGTGTTTGAAGAGAGAGGTCAAAAGTTCAGCTGGCTGTCAGAAGGTAATAAATATTCCATTACAGAGGAAACCAGATTTGTAGAATCACATCCAGGCAAGCAGTTAAAAGTCAAATAGAAACACCTCTGTGAAAGTTTAGGTTTGTGCAGAGGCTTACGGAGTGAAACGCAAATGACGCAGATAAATAATTACCTCAGGCCCTCACATTAAGTCTCTGAAACATCTCCTTTTTTCCAGAAAGTGCTTAAGCCTCACGGAGCTCTAAAGAGCAGAGGCCATCTTGGGTGACCTCCAGCCACGCCCCCCCATTTTAGCCCTTCTAACCCTAAAGGTTTACGTTTTACAATATTGTTACTTATTTTATATATTACACAATATATTTTGCCACTTTATATTATGTAGTAATCAAAAATGGGCAAGCCACACATCATGCAGTATACTTTTCCCAGTGGTCATAAACCTTTACCTTCAGTCTGTTGAGACTTCTTTGCAGAAGGCTTTATTAGATTTTTTTAAATAGCTGTTTGGACAGCATTCTAGCGCACCTTACTAGCTGAAGGTTCTTTATGCTTCAGAAGATATTCGTAAATTGTCTTCGAAGGCTCATCATTTGATCATCAACTTCACGCAGAGCATGTTGCAGTTGACTTATCAATTCAATTCTCTCTTTATTTGGTCGAAATTCAGACCATTAGAGTACAATCATCCATACATTGATACATAGAAAGAAAAAATATATACAAGTGAAAGATAAAACTCTAAATAAATATTAAGAACGGGGACAACCATTGATTTCTTTACAAAAGATAGCAAGAAACCTTCATGCCTGCTTAAACCAATCAGCAACGCATTATAACAAACTAACAAACTCCTGCTCGAGGCTAATAAATTACCATTCGCATCTGTAAATATGGGATCTACTTTAAACCAATGATACATATATAAAAATGTAATAAAATTAAAACTTCAATATAAGAATAATTTCAGATCTGCTAATCTAGGTTTCAATATGCCATTTCCTATAAAGGAGTACATTTTGTAACACACCCATCCATATTAAAAAAATTCTAATACTAACAATCCACAGTGCAATATTCTATCCTACAATGAGTAAGTTTATGGATGAATACTATAATCTAATTATAGCAGGCTAAAGTGCAATTTGCTAATATACAATAAATAGGTTAATAAATCGGTACCTTGACTCAAATTGACCTTAAAAGCTAAAAATAATAGAAACAGGTACTATTACTGTAAATTGCACTAAAATTGAGAAAAGAGTTTTGTCTCTATGACCAATGAATAAAAACAGTGAAGAGAAAAAAGCCATTAAAAAAGAAAAGCATTACCAACTATTTTCCCCCGTTATTCCTACTATGTGATTCAGCAAAAAAAAAAAAAATCAGGTACTGAGAACAGCCCTATTACGGATGGGTCAAACCGTTGTCACAAAGTTTGTGACCGCACTTACAACCAACACAGATGAATCTTATTTGCAAATTCTATAGGCGTTAGCGCGGTCATATAGTAACAAAACCTTGCACAACGGGATGATCCATTTTCCCCTGGGTCTCTTGTGTAGGGGGCAAGAAAACAGAAGGTGTTCAATCGATTCCTCCAATGTATTACATTTTAGACATTTATTTGCATCCAGCCTATTCTTCGACCATCGAGCAGTAAAACTGTTGACTGGTAAAGTTCCATACCTAAACTGGAGAAATAAAACACGGGCATAAGCAGGTATTGGGAGATCAAAAAATTGCTCAGGCCAAGGTTCTTGTTTTACAGGCAGGAACTCGGAAGTTAGTCGACCTACCCCATTACTATGGAGGATCTCTGCATTGGCCTTCTCCCAATATCTTTGTTTAACTAGTAAAGTAGCATTCGATGGAATTGACTCGGGTTTCTCCCAAAAGTGAGGGAAAGACAGTTCGTCCCAAGCCAGTTGTATTATCACTTTGTTCATCTTCCTTTCATGAGACTGGACATCAATATCCACAATGTTTCTCAATGGTTTTAGCATTTCCCAGATCCTTTTCCATAATTACATAAATTACTGTGATAGAAATAGGGTCTCTAGTTGACAGTTAGTTTACACTCTGCCCAAGTAGGGGCCTTCACTCTAATCAGGGTAATGGAGATGCACAGCTCAGATAACCCCTGCTCACCCCCTTGGTAGCTTGGCACAAGCAGTCAGGCTTACCTCAGAGGCAATGTGTAAAGTATTTGTACAAACACACACAGTAACATAAGGAAAACACCACAAAAGGACTCCACACCAGTTTACAAAAATAGCCAATATTTATCTAAATCAAACAAGACCAAAACAACAAAAATTAAAAATACACAAGTATAGATATGAATTTTTAAAGTAAAAAGAGTCTTAATCCATGGAAATCAATGGATGCATTTTTTTAGCACAAAGTACCTGGTATGTATAAAAAATAAAGCCGCAAGGGCGACGGTGCATCAGAAAAGCTAGCGATGCCTCGATTCCTTACTCACAGGTGAGGCAGTGCGTAGATTCTTTACTCACACCGGAGGGCGTGCATCGATTCTTTCCTCACAAGGGAAGCCATGTGTCGATTCCAGGAGTGCAGCCTTGGGTCTGTGCGGTGGTGTTGAAGATTTTGGTTCCCAGGATCTGTGCATGGAAATTTCCGACGTGCTGTGCAAATGGTCTGCATTGAGAACAGGCGCTGAATCATTTCTCCAGCCACGAGGTAGGTGCATCGAATTTTCAGCATCCGGGATGGGCAACATGTCAATTCTTCTGACGTGCATACAGTTACATGTGGATTATTCCCCATAGGTTACCAGCTTCCACTTCTAAGGGCCCAGGGACTGGTTTTGGCACCACTTAGCAAGTGAGGACTCTGGCAGATGAAGTCTTTGATGTCTCTGAAACTTCAGAACAGGGGGCAAGCTTAGTTCAAGCCCTTGGAGAAACTTAACAAGCAGGATTTCAGAAAGCAAAGTCCAGTTCTTTCCCTCTTCTGGTAGAAGCAGCAGCAGCAGACCAGCACAGCAAAGCAACAGGCAGAGTGGCAGGTCCTCCTCAAACATCATGCTCTTCTCCTTGGCAGAGGCTCCTCATGATACAGAAAATCTGGGGTTTTGGTTCCACTACTTATATTTATTTCTGGTTTTGAAGTAGGCCAATTTCAAAGCTCTGTCTCTGTTATTGACAAGATCCTGCCTTGCTTAGGTCTGGTCCCCTACTCACACCAGGGGGTTGGAGACTGCATTGTGTGAGGAAAGGCACAGCCCTCCCCACTCTATCCCGGAGACTCATCAGGATATGCAGGACACTCCTCAGCTCCCTTTGTGTCATTGTCTAGAGGGAATTCACAAACAGCCCCACTGTCAGTCTGACCCAGACATGGATTCCACAGGCAGGCAGAGGCAGAGAATGGTTAATCAAGAAAATGCTCACTTTCTAAGACCGGCATTTTCAAACAGACAATCTAAAAACCAACTCTACCAAAAGATGTATTTTTAAATTGAGAGTTCAGAGACCCCAAACTCCCGATCTATATCTGCTCCCAAGGGGAAACTACACTTAAAATATAGTTAAAGGCAGTCCACATGTCAACATATGATAGGCCTTGCAATAGTGAAAAACACATTTGGCAGTATTTCAATATCAGGACATGTAAAAAAACACCAGTACATGCCCTACCTTTTAAATACACTGCACCCAGCTCTTCGGGCTACCTAGGGCCTAACGTATGGGTGACGTAGATGTAGTAAAAGGAACGGTTTGGGTCTGGCAAGTGGTTACACTTGCTAGGTAGAATTTGCAGTGCAATACTGCACAAACAGACATTGCAGTGGCAGGTCTGAGACATGTTTATAGGGCTACTCAGTGCTGCAAGCCAGGCCCACTAGTAACATTTGATTTACAAGCCCTGGGCACCCATAGTGCACTTTACTAGGGACTTACTAGTAAATCAAATGTGCCAATCATGGAAAACCAATTATCAATTTCCTTTAGACATAGAGCACTTGCACTTTAGCATTGGCTGGCAGTGGTAAAGTGCCCCGAGTATCAAGACCAGAAACACAAATTACAACATAGGGTCCAAAAACACAGGGTCAGAAGCAAATAGTTCAATGAAACCATGCCAAGAGCTGCCAGGTTTAACATACTGCATCTATTATATCACTGTATTTGTCAGATGGATGTTTGACAATGATTACCCAATAGAATATTTTGATGCAAACACTGAAATTCTGTCTTTTTTTATGGCCTCACAAAATACCACTAAACTGGTTTTTCAAAGAGTCAATGGGTGCTCTCCTTAAAATCGGTACCCTCCTGCAGCCCCTAGAAAAAGCAAACTAACTCCCTATAAAAAAATAGGCAGCAACTCTCAGAGATCAGATTCACCACTAGCTGGGAGAGCCTTCTAAGTGAAAAGAACCCAGACAAAACGTTTTAGAAAGGCTACTAGAACATTAGTGAAGTGTTTTCCTTTAACACTGTGGACACCATGAATAGCTAGCCAGGTTGCACAAAGGGAAGAACCTCCTAATCACAACAGGCAGCAGCGGTATTTAAACTTCACTGGGAAAGTGTCTGGCAGCTTTGTGTTGTACTGTGTCTTTGGTTTTGCTAGTTCGTGCGCTGTTCCTAGTCACCACCTTTGTCGTATTCCATTTAAGGTACCTTAGTTCCTTTACGTCCTTGCCTATTTATCCTGATGCTGCTTTGTGGATTCAGTTTGGCTTTGGCGCACTACTGTGGCTTTTCTTCTTTATATATCTTTGACCCTTTGCCTGTTTCCTCTGACCTTGCATTTCAAATTCTATTTGGGTCTGGCATTTTCCTGTGGATTTGCCTGTAGAACTCTCATCCCTTTTCCAGTTATACCCTCCTCGCTCCCTCGACTCAGTTTTAGCTTTGGTTTTTGGTTGATTTTCTCATATGCTCTTCCCCAGTTCAGACATATCCCAAATCCTTGCCTGAATTTAGGACTTACCAGTTACACTTCCTTTTGGTTTATGTTCACTGTGCCCTGCTTTATGGACGCTGGTGAGGATACATGCTTATTGAATTTTTGTTGGGAACATCATGTATTTTTGATTAACACTAAAATGATTTGTGTACCTTTCATGATTAGTGGGTCCCTCTACCTCTGAGTGTCTTCATGAGTATCTGCAGTGTGACCAGAAATGTAAGCACCAGAGAGAACTGTACCAAATAAAAGTTGGGCATGTCGCTGGTCTCTCTCTTTCTCTCTTGCTCTTCCATTGCTATAACCCTCCAGTTTTATTCCTGTTTGGTGCATCCTCATTGGTACAGACAAGGCCATCTTTGGGGAGTAAGGTGGACTGTCATCAGAACTCATCAGATAACACTCGCAAAGCCTGTCAGTTTGCCATGCCGAGCCAACGCCGAAGAGCTCTGATTCTAATCCATTGGATTCAATAGCACAGGACATTTCGGAGATCAAAGAGGATTACAAGACCACTCGCAGTGAGTGGGCTTATTTGTTAAATCATTTAAATCAAGATTTCACACAGTTTTGACTTTACTGTAACATAGATTAGCAACAATACAATATGCACATGATTTTTAACATTCAAAGCATATGAGGGTGATATCATTAAGTCATCAAAAACAGTTTTAACAATTAATTTCAGAGCTGGGCCATTCCTAACACTAACGAGAATAGGGACTTGCATGTGTGGGAATGGGATAACACATGCGGACAAAAGCAAAATTAAAAGAATACAAAAGTAATTTGGAAAACATCTAACTAGAGCAACTAACTCTTAAAAATATGCTGGTGTAAGTCACTAACTAAAAAGGAAACAAGAAACCGCATTTAGTTATACCTCTCCTCATGGGACAGCAGACAGGATGATTCCACAGGAACTGTCACCTTCTTTCAACGCCAGTTGATAGCAGCATCAGGACAGTGCAGAACACGAGTTGCACATAGGACAGATCAGCAGTTCAGAATTAGTGGGCCTTGTTAGTTCTAAACCACATAACAGAATAGGGTGGCTAAAACTATGACGAGGAAACCCATCAGGAAACTCAGAGAAGAGATTTGAGAGCAGACTTAAACAAGAATAGGCAAACTCCAACATAATTCCAAACAGTACTGAGCAGGAGAGAAGACTGACAAAGACTAACTTCAGTTCCAAGGCTCTTCTCTAATTAAAATAACCAACATTCATTTGATTGGTCTTTTAAGTGGGCACACCCTTGTTGTTTTTTCAGCATCCAAAGGTAAGCAATGGCACTACCAAGTTTGCAACTTTCAGACATCTTCTCAGTAATAGTGCATTGTTTGCTTCATGAGAATATACAATTCAGCCCAAATATTAAATGCTCTGATAATTTGCTACTTGCAGTTCCTTTCACATGACCTACAATAAACTAAACTATGACATGAACACTGTGATTTCCTGCCTGATTCAACAGCTAGAACAAATACTGTTACATTATATAAATTTGAAACATGCTCTTCTCCTGCAATACAATCAGAACATTCAACATTACGTTAGCTGCCTATGAAAGTAATTCAGGTCAGAGGGGACAGAATAAACAAGAGATTTTCTATTGCCAGTTGCAAAATGAACTTTCTTGTTCAGGCCTAGTCAAGTCAAAGAAGCCTTAATAGCCATCAATACATTTAATACATTAATAAACCTATGTTGCACCTTACCATTCGTATATGCAAAGCAAATTATTTAATTGCAAACATTACTCATAACATATTAGAATTATGTTAAATGTTTCTTTACGTGCTAATGAAATTCATTTAATTCAATACAAGTATGTTTAATCCATATTCATTTAATACTCATGATACATTTTTATTTCTACTATTTCTACTTGGAAATAATGCTGCCAGGTTAATATTTATAAACAATTCACTCAAAATACAAATGCATGTCTTTATGTTAAACGTGATGTCAAAATACGAATGGTAGTGTCGCGCGGCGCGAGCCGAGCGTTCGGCACAAGCCGCGCGTTCGGCTCGGGCCGCGCTTCGCGTCTTTAAGACGCGGCGCGCCCCGAGCCTTTCCTGCACCCTACGAGGCCCCAAGGCTTACTTGGGGCCTCGCTCTGCTCTCTCCCTCCGTTTTGTTGGGGTCTCCTGACCCCTCTTACCTGTTTGGGCTCCTTTTCTTCTTTCTTCTGTCTTCTTTCTTTTTGGGTCTGTTTCTTGCACTTTCCTTTATGTCTTTTCCCCTTTCCCAGGTTACCCTTGTCTTCCCAGCATTCCTCCTTCTCTATTCTCTATGGTTTCTACTCCATTCTATTCTATCTACTTTTCCCTATCTAAGATGGTGTCCTTTTTCTTCCTGTGGGTCACTTCCTGTTTTATGGTATTTAAGGGTGGTGTTTTCTTCTCCTCTTTGCGCTGCAACACTCTCTGTTTAGTTAGTGTCCTCGCTCCTGATTTCCTAGCCTTTGGTTCTGGATTTCGCCATTTCTGTGTTATTACGTCAGTTCTTTTTGATTCCTGTTCCTCTGTTCTTGTTTCAGGAATCCTCTGTGAATCTTCTTTGGAGGTTTTTTCCTCTTCTTTTGAAGGTTTTTTTTCCCTCTGGCGCTACTTTCTTACGGTCACGGTCTGTCCTTGGCGTTCCTTTGCCTACAGCACCGTGGCTACCAGAAAGAGTCGCCCCTTTTTGGGCCAAAGTCGAACTCTCAAGATCCACGCCTCAAGATCTGCAAACTCCAGGCGCAAGCAGCACGTGAGTCGTGACAGATTGCAGCGCCAAACCATCCCGACGTCTTCTAACACCATGGAAGACACTGTGGTAGCTGCTGCAGATCCGGATCAAGCTCTTCTGACGACAATTCAGCAACAAGCTCAAGAATTACAGCAACTACGTAGTGAGAATGCTGCGTTGCGACAGGCTTTGGCTTTCCGTAGTGGTGATGTTCCGACGCTCTCCGCCTCTACCCATCGTTTTTCTGGTGAGCCAACCAAGCTGCGTGAGTTCCTTGATTCCTTAACAGTGTACTTCGCCTTCCGACCCACCCAATTCTCCCTTGACAGAACAAAGGTGGGTTATCTCATCAGTGCCTTATCCGGTCCTGCCTTGGCCTGGGCAACCCCGATGGTATCATCTAACGATCCGGTATTGTCGGATTATTCCGCCTTCGTGAACCGCTTCAAGCTGATGTTTAGTCGTCCGGGATTGGAGGCTTCAGCGGAAGAAGCCTTATGCGATATTCATCAAGGTTCACAAGATGTCCTTCAATACATTACACGCTTTCGTCAGCTAGCGGCAGAGACCACCTGGGTGGAACGTACTTTGGTGACTTTGTTTCGTAGAGGACTCAAAGAAGAAATAAAAGATGAACTAGTACATTCCACCAGAGTGGAAGATCTTCGTGGCCTGATGGATCAAGCCCTCTCCATCGAGTATCGCCTTCAGGAACGGAGAGCAGAGAAGAGAAAGAGCAGAGGGTCTTTTCAACCAAGCACCTCACGAGTTTTTCCGCATCGTTCTGAGGAACCTCGCCCTCCTGTCAGAGACACCGAAGGAGAACCCATGCAGGTGGATACAACTCGAGGCCCTCTCTCCGCTAGCGAGCGAGAAGATAGACGAAAGAAGGGTTTGTGTTTGTACTGCGGTTCTGCCGGCCACATACTGCGTACCTGTCCAGTACGTCCATCAAGGCCATCGGGAAACGCCGCTTCCCGTCCTCTGTAAGAAGGGAGGTGACGGGATTAGCAGCTATACCTTCCATCAGTTCTTTCAATGACAATACCACATCCTTGTTCATCGTACCAGTCATGTTACAATTACCTGATGGCCGTCAAGAGAAGACTATGGCATTACTAGATTGTGGAGCTAGTGGTATTTATATGGATAAGAAGTGGGCCACTACTCAACAAGTTCCTACACAACCTAAGGAGATTCCCGAACAAGTACACACGGTGGACGGATCCTTGATATCATCGGGTCCAGTTGATACAACTACCCTGATGCTGAATTTACAGATCAGTAACCATCAGGAACACATCTCCTTTGATCTTATAACTTCCCCCAACCAAACCATCATTCTTGGAATCCCGTGGTTCATCAGACATAATCCATATGTGAACTGGGCTACCCGGACGGTTTCCTTGTCTTCACAGTTCTGTCACGAGCACTGTTTTGCTTCTGACAAGTATTGGTCTCCTAAGAGATCAATAATCACGGAAGGTACTACCGGTTCGACCATAAATACAGTCCAAGGAGTTCCTGAACACTATTTGGATTTTCAAGATGTATTCCAAAAACCTTCCAAACCTGTGTTATCTCCACATCGAGATTACGATTGTGCTATTCCCTTGGAACCTGGTACTATCGTTCCTTTTGAAGGATGTATTCCCTCACGGAAACTGAAAAGGAAGTACTAAAGGAGTATTTGGATGAAAATATTCAAAGTGGTCTTATTGTTCCATCGTCTTCTCCGGCCGGGGCTCCTCTCTTTTTCGTACCCAAGAAGACAAAGGATCTTCGCCCTTGCCTGGATTTTCGAGGCCTGAATAAAATAACTATTAAAGATCGTTATCCTTTGCCTCTCATAAGGGACATTTTAGAGGCAGTCAGAGGGGCCCAACGGTTTACCAAACTAGATCTACGGGGAGCCTACCACCTTTTACGCATTAAAGAAGGAGATGAGTGGAAAACGGCCTTTAGGACTCCATTTGGTCACTTTGAATACAGGGTAATGCCTTTCGGTCTTACTAATGCCCCGGCAATCTTTCAGAGATTTATGGACTCAGTATTTTCTGATCTCCTGAATCAGACAGTTGTAATCTACCTTGATGATATTCTTATTTATTCTAGAAATCCCGAACTCCATTCTTCCCATGTGAAACAAGTCCTTCAACGACTCCGGGCACATCAACTATTGTGCAAACCCGAAAAGTGTGAGTTTGTCAAGACGGAAGTCAAATATCTGGGTTATCATTTAAGTCCCACCGGTGTAGCTATGGATCAAGAAAAGGTACAAGCTATTCTAGATTGGCCTTCTCCATCTTCTATTAAAGAAACACAATGCTTTCTAGGATTAGCGAACTTCTATCGACAATTCATCGCAGACTTTGCAAAACAAACTAGCCATATAACTCACACTTTAAAGAAGGAAAATCTTATTAAAGGGTTTGTCTGGACTAAAGCTGCCGAAACAGCCTTTCAGGATTTAAAGAAGACATTTACGCAAGCTCCCATCTTAAGACATCCAGATACTAACAAACAATTTATTGTCGTCACCGATGCTTCTGAAAAGGCCATTGGAGCCGTCCTACTCCAACAACAAGAGGATGATGGTCTTGAACATCCTGTTTTCTATTTGTCTCATATACTCTCTATTGCAGAACAACATTACTCAGTACTGGAAAGAGAATTGTTGGCTCTGAAAACAGCTTGTATTGAATGGAGACAGTTTCTGATGGGTTCCAAGGAGCCTTTTGAAGTGAGAACAGACCATCGAAACTTACAATGTTTACGAAATTTCGTATGCCAGAATAGTCGCCAAGCTCGTTGGGCCTTCTTCTTCAGCCAGTATGATTTCTACATTACACATATTCCTGGCTCCCAAAACATTCTGGCTGATGCTCTGTCGCGTCGTTATCCAGATTGTACTCCTGCCCCAGCTCAACATCTATTGGAACCTAATAAGATCATTGGGGTAGCTCAGCTTTTTCTGGAGGAGGTACAACGGGAATACTCCAATCTATCTGATGACGCAGTAGAGAACTTAAGGCCTCTTTTACATAAGAGACAAGGATACTATTATTATCACGATCTGTTATTCATCCCTACTAACAGAGTTAGAGAAAAGGCATTACAAATGTGTCATGATTCACCGGTTGCTGGTCATAGAGGCATCAAGGCCACACAAGAACTGTTATCACGATTTTTCTGGTGGCCTACTTGGAAACTGGATATTGAAACATACGTTCAGGCTTGTCCCACATGCGCTCAAGTCAAGATTCCCCGAACCAGACCTGCCGGATTACTCCAGCCCTTGCCGGTTCCGTCAACTCCATGGCACACCATCTCTACTGATTTTATGTGTTCGTTACCACTTTCAGCAGGAAACCGGGTAATCATGGTCACTGTGGACTCCTTTAGTAAGATGGCTCACTTCACTGCCTTGAAAAAGCTACCTACATCCCAAGAATTAAGCCAGATATTCATCGACCATATCTTCCGTCTTCATGGACTTCCTCATACCATTATATCTGATAGAGGACCTCAGTACATTTCCCGGTTTTGGAGGTATTTTTGTAAGACACTAAATATCAATAGAGCTCTGTCATCGGGCTTCCATCCTCAGACCAATGGACAGACCGAGCGTCTGAATCAAGGCTTAGAACAATACCTTCGTTGTTTTTGCAACTCTACTCAAAGCAACTGGAACACTTATCTCCCTATTGCTGAATTCTCTTACAATAATTCAGTCCATAGTGCCTCCAAGACCACTCCTTTTTTCTGTTCTTATGGTTTTCATCCTACCTCTTTTCCTACTTCTTCTCGGTCTCCCACTCCCTTGCCCGCTATTACTTATTTTTCCAAACGTCTTCTACAAATCCATAGACTGATTTGTTCCAATCTCTTACACACCAAGAGATATATGAAGAAAGTAGCAGACAAGAAACGTAGGGCCACTCCGGACTACCATCCACAAGATAAAGTTTGGCTTTCTTCTAAATTCTTACCCACACGTCTTTCTCAGAACAAGTTCACACCTCGCTACTACGGGCCTTTCCGTATTCTCCAGTTGCTTAATCCTGTCACTGTCCGTCTTCACTTGCCTCACACGTGGAAGATTCATCCGGTCTCCCATGTCTCCCAACTCAAACCTTATGTACCAGATCCGTATTCTCGTCAGTTTTCCTGTCCTCCTCCTGTCTTAGTGGATGATGTTCCTGAATATGAGGTTCAGGAAATTTGTGACTCTCGACTTTTTCACAAACGTCTGCAGTATCTGATTCATTGGAAGGGTTATCCTCTCAGTGAATGTTCTTGGGAAGATGCATCTTCTGTTCACGCTCCTCTTCTGACTCAGCGCTTTCACCGTTTATTTCCTTTCAAACCAGGGCCTTCGGGAGGGGGGCCTACTGTCGCGCCGCACCACGCGGCGCGAGCCGAGCGTTCGGCAAAAGACGCGCGTTTGGCTCGGGCCGCGCTTCGCGTCTTTAAGACGCGGCACGCCCCGAGCCTTTCCTGCACCCTACGAGGCCCCAAGGCTTACTTGGGGCCTCGCTCTGCTCTCTCCCTCCGTTTTGTGGGGGTCTCCTGACCCCTCTTACCTGTTTGGGCTCCTTTTCTTCTTTCTTCTGTCTTCTTTCTTTTTGGGTCTGTTTCTTGCACTTTCCTTTATGTCTTTTCCCCTTTCCCAGGTTACCCTTGTCTTTCCAGCATTCCTCCTTCCCTATTCTCTATGGTTTCTACTCCATTCTATTCTATCTACTTTTCCCTATCTAAGATGGTGTCCTTTTTCTTCCTGTGGGTCACTTCCTGTTTAATGGTATTTAAGGGTGGTGTTTTCTTCTCCTCTTTGCGCTGCAACACTCTCTGTTTAGTTAGTGTCCTCGCTCCTGATTTCCTAGCCTTTGGTTCTGGATTTCGCCATTTCTGTGTTATTACGTCAGTTCTTTTTGATTCCTGTTCCTCTGTTCTTGTTTCAGGAATCCTCTGTGAATCTTCTTTGGAGGTTTTTTCCTCTTCTTTTGAAGGGGTTTTTTCCCTCTGGCGCTACTTTCTTACGGTCACGGTCTGTCCTTGGCGTTCCTTTGCCTACAACACCGTGGCTACCAGAAAGAGTCGCCCCTTTTTGGGCCAAAGTCGAACTCTCAAGATCCACGCCTCAAGATCTGCAAACTCCAGGCGCAAGCAGCACGTGAGTCATGACAGGTAGGCACAAATGTTCACCACAAATTAAACGTGTAAATTTTCATTACAACATTATTTTCTCTGTTAGGCCTCTGAAACTACAGATTTATTAGCTGCCATACGCTACTTCTATGCCACTAATTTAATACTAAAATGTGCTATCTCTCAACTGCAATCAGCCTGTTGGACACCATTGAGAATTCATGTAGACTATGGGGGTGATTCCGACCCCGGCGGTCCTTGACCGCCAGGGCCGGGGTCGGCGGGAGCACCGCCAACAGGCTGGCGGTGCTCCTAAGGGCATTCTGACCGCGGCGGTATGGCCGCGGTCAGAAACGGAAAACCGGCGGTGTCCCGCCGGTTTTCCACTGCCCTGAGAAATCCCCCATGGGGGATTCCGACCCCCTCACCGCCATCCTGTTCCTGGCGGTTTCGACCGCCAGGAACAGGATGGCGGTGAGGGGTGTCGTGGGGCCCCTGGGGGCCCCTGCAGTGCCCATGCCAATGGCATGGGCACTGCAGGGGCCCCCGTAAGAGGGCCCCACTTTGAATTTCAGTGTCTGCTTAGCAGACACTGAAATTCGCGACGGGTGCTACTGCACCCGTCGCACACCTTCCACTCCGTCGGCTCCATTCGGAGCCGGCTTCCTCGTGGAAGGGTGTTTCCCACTGGGCTGGCGGGCGGCCTTTTGGCGGTTGCCCGCCAGCCCAGTGGGAAACCCAGAATGACCGCCGCGGTCTTTTGACCGCGGTACGGTCTTCTGGCGGTTCCCGCTTGGCGGCCGGCTCCCGCCGCCCGCCAAGCTTGGAATCACCCCCTATGTGTTTGTTAGAAATATTGTGCATTTATGATTAACACTAAAACGCAGAATGCACCTTTCTTGATTAGTGGGTCTCTCTACCATCTGAGAGTGCCCGTGAATGACTGCCCCTGTGACCAGAAACGTAACACCGAAGAGAGCTGAACCAAAGAGGAATTGGGTATGCCACTTCTCTCTCTCTCTTTTCCATTCTCCTATGTCCCCAGTGTTTGACCCTGTCTGGTGTATCTCTTTGGTACAGACAGGTAAACACTCTGATCTGTGAGGTGGATTATCATTAGAAATCCTCTGGTAACACTCAACACCTCATAAGTATACAATGCATGATGTCAAAAGGTAGATTAAAAAAATAGAATTCATGTTGGACTACAAAACAAATCAGAGGGGGTATCTCCCAAGCGGTATAAATACAATTTACTGGTTGTGGATTTTGATGTATAAATGTGATTGTTTCTATTATTCATGTTTTCGTGTTAATGCTTGAACTGCAAAGATTTCTAATACGTTGAATAACGTTTTGAGTGAGTAGGGAACTATGTGAGATTTTCATTTCAAAATGTTGGGCAAATATAGAGATCCCTTGAGACAGCAGCAGAAATGTAACAAATTAAATGTCTCATAAAGACATATCGGACAAACACACTTCAATTGTTCTGAGTGTGGAGTATCTCTGAAATCTTGGATATATAGGGAAAATCACTTAGGAGGATTGCCATAAAAAGCACAGTCCGATTGCACCACATGTTTGAATGAAGATCGCTAAATAAATGTGGCAAAATGTGGGTCATGGTCTGCTTCTGAAGTAAGTAGTTTACAGAAATCACGTGAAACACATGCAGCAACTACTACAGTACAACCATGCATATTTGAGTTTTTGGTTGTAGTTTTAGTTTGGAGAAACCAGTAAAACCCATTATTCAGAATTAGGAAACATCACCATCCACAAGCCATACCAACATTTATGAACTCATAAAACTGAGAGTATCAGTTTCAGCAGCTAGATTCTCTGGGTACAATATAACAACAACGTTGGTACAGTCTCTTCTACGCTGTCACAGAGACCCTCCTGCTGATACAGCATCTCCTATTGATAACCAGTGTGAGGAATACCATTTATTTAACCTACATCCTTCAAAACTGACATTTTCAATTCAAAATGGTCAATAAAAAGAATCACCACTGCTGAGGGTAGAGGGGATGGCGACAGATCTTTGTTCAAAAAATGCTTGGCTGTACAGAGTATGGCAATGACTAAAGCCATAAAACTATACTCTTGTTTTCTTTAGGCCATCAATTGAGTTTGAACAAAACTCAGATTATAACCAGACTCTATTGGAGGACCATAGGTCTTCTAACTATCTGATTACTGCTAAGGTTGGTAAGGTTGCAAGTACATTGAGTTAAACTATAATGTTAAGCATGAAAAAAATCTAAGGTTAATGGACAGCTAGGACAGACACCCTCCTTTGAATCATGGATAGATGTAATATAGCGAAAACTATATTTTTACCTAAATATTTATAACTGTTTAGAACAGGATCCTTAATTATTCCCCCAAAGTTTTTAGCATCTAATGGCTACAGTCTGGAACTTCATATATGCTTACATTCATACATATGCCGCACACCGCTACTTAAAATTGGCATTTGTGAGTAAATATTTTAATAAAATATGTTCAAAACATAACCACATAATTTAAAAGGAATATCACATGTTTTCGGGGAGATAATATTTAGACAGTATATTACAGATACAAAATTCTCACAAAGCCTTAATTTATAAAATTGCAAGAATCTTCATTTATAATTACAGCATATAAAAGACCACATTTAGGCATCAATTTAGCCATTCTTCTTTTTTTAATTCACTGATTCAAGCAAAATACATCTAATTTGATTGTATTCCCATTGCTATCTTTTTTAATTCTGCTTGCAGTTTTTTATTTTTACTAATTGCTTCACCCAGACCTCACAGTAAAAGTATCCTGCTCCTGGATCCTGGCCTAACTCCAGTTTCTAGCCTGGCCCTACTGGTGGATTTTAAGAAACAAAAAAGTAATCTAAAAGCTTGGATTTGGGCCAGGTGCCAAAGTAGCACAGTAGCAAATCAACCTTGGGGGATAGGGGCCCCTGCTCTGTCCCACTCGGATCTTTTATCACCAAAACCAGTAGTTCAGCATGAGATCAAAGATGATGTATGCCATTTCCCAAACTGGCATCAGCTTCTTGTCATATCTCAGTGGAGGACTTTGAACTCTTGAAAATGAACTAGGTCATGAGATAAAAACTTTAATTTGTGTATTCCGCTTTTCATACTCAACCTTTTCTTCTTACCGTTGGCCTGAACACACACTTAAGTCTATGTTAACTGCAAATTGTTAGTTCTAATTTGAGGTTTGGATTTTTGAGGCACTTTTTGTCTCAAAACTTTAAAAAAGGCAGTTTCCACTATTTAATTTTAAATATCCTTAGGTCATTTTGCTTACATACCTTTTCTGTTTATGAAAAATGGGTCTGGTCATTTATGTTTTGTTTTCTTGGTTTTAAAAATGTTGTGATTGTTTTGACTTAAGAATGTGCTGCTGTTTGCACCATATATTACCAGGTTTTAGAGACGAGAGTCTCTTAGAACTGTGTTGTGACAAACTATCTGTGATGTTTGAGTAGGTAGGGGTGTTCCCCTCACAATTTAATAGCCCCATTTTTCACACCATCTACTACATTGTAAATGTAAGACATTGTATAGTTATGTCTCCTTGCCTTGCTTTGTTTTATGAATTTCAGAGCAAGGCTCAACTTAAGGACTGATGCAGATGTACTTTATGATTGTAGTACGTCGTGGCACTTTTGTAAATAAGTGTCTTTATACCTAGGCCATTCTTTTGAGTCAAAAGAACCACAAAAACAACATACAGCTTTATCCCCGTCATTGCCTGCTAAAACATCTTCATACATTAAAAGCTACAATAATGGAAAAAGAACTGTGGATATGAAATCCCTGAATATGTTGTCTCTGCAGAGCAAGTGACAGATCATTTAACACTAAATATGTTTATTTCATTTTAGTGTTGAGTGAAACATTTAAAACTCTCCAAAGTATACACAAAAATGTTTGTGCTTAAGTTTTCCCAAAAGATCATTTTCATTTCATTTCATCCCTCCTGAGTGATGGCATTATGGAAAGGAAATACTCATAGACATTTCAGATATTCACCTTTAAAGTCACCTGAAAAATAGTGTTTGTACCTTTTTTCCACACTAGACATTGTAGAAGCACCATTCAACTTGAAATCACTTAACCATTATGTAAGTCAATGGGCATTTTGCTTTTATGTTTTACGTCTCGCCAGTGAAGTCAGATTTCCCTTAATTCCATCAGTTATAATCAGGCCATACTGCTTTTTTCTACCCAATGTCGGACATAGCTTCCTCGGTCTCAGCAGAGGAGCCACAGTGAATGGTCTGTCCAGTAGAATCAGGATAAACCATTTGCTCATAATATGTCCCTTCCACCATGTGTTTGACAACTGTTTGTTCTGTCACCGGGAAGCCTCCTCTCGAGCAAAACACCCTCCAGCCGCATCAGCTTTCATTGTTGGTGATAGCAAAGGCATATGAGTGAAAGCTAGTGAGCTAATCTCTTAGACAGACCAAAGGTGTTCCTAAGGCAAGCCCGTATGTGCCATCTGCGACCAGACCGCAGCCAGCGCCAGCCATTATGCCAGTCTGCCAATAGAAAAAAGCTAAAGAATAATGTACTCTGCATCTGCACTAAAAGGTATGAGGGAGGAGGTAAGTACAGAGTGTTCCACACTTCTCCAAGACTGTGGTTGCCCTATCTCATGAGCTTATTGTAAGCAGAGTTTGCCCCTTGCCACAAACAAGATTATCCACCCTGGGACTTATGCTCCAAGCCGACCGGCCTCCAAGGTTGCCTTGAGCAACGTACGTTCACTACACAGGAACACATTTAACCTGCTAGAGGAAAATTCATGAGATGCACTTTTCCAGACAGAGACTGGATGAATGAGGAGTCCTGTTCTGACTTTCAGCTTGTCATACCAGATAACTAGGCTTGTTTGCCTGCGGACAGGGTGAACAAAGGAGGGAGGGTTGCTATTATCTATAAGAAGTCCTTCAAGTGAAAAACATTTAATCTGGACGAGCTTAAGGGTGCTGAGGCCCTTGGGATCTGCATCTCCCCCAATGCCAATCACTCGTTCTTTGGAATGTTAGGTTACTGCCCTCTGGGCTTTTTGGCTTCCTTGGACCAAGTTTGAAGAAAGCAAATGATCCTGGGTCCATTTGTTTCCTGGAAGCCCTAGCCTCTTTTAAGTTAGATAATGCGGATATGGGTCCACACATAAAGCTATGTGGTATTTTCTCCAATATAGAGGTTCAGAGAGAAAACCCAGTACAAGTAGATTGGCTCTCCTTCTCTCCTGCTCTCCTTCTCCTAGCCATATGCAGGTGCAGAGGCTAGAAGTACTTCTACTCAGGATCATGGACTACGATCATGGAAGCCCTTGAAATATCTAGACCTGTGCTTGGAGGCAACGTAAATGAATGTGACGGACCGATTCCAGATTGGCTCTTGAAAGCAGGTGACTCAGCAGTACCTGTGAGGTCCACTAGGAAGGGGTGCAAAGCCTGCTCTACCGGATAGTTTACTTGGGATCTGGGACTGGAGAGATCTGCTTGTAAAAAGCTCAAGAGAGAGTGTGGCGTCATCACTACACAGAGGAGGATAAAATCTGCTATAAAAAGGCCCTTGATGTGTACCACAAAAACATTAATATAGCACACCACTATTTCTATACTCAGCAAATTACAGGAGCTGACAATGACAGTCAGGACCTTTTTAAGATTGCCTCCAGTTTTGTCAACCCCAAAGCAATGGCCCTTCTTACGGTGGTGGACCAAGATATGTGCACTAACTTTAGTGACTTTTTTGGAGGATAAAATTCTCAAACCCTAGTTCATTATGGGGAGTTCCAACTCCCAGTCCGTTGTGACAGAGCACTGTGACTTTGAGGGGCTGTCTTCAGACACTAAGCTGACAATTTTGTATACCACCTTTGGTTGAGGACCGGAAGATGCAGTTATCGACGTGCAAATCTGGATCACCTGAGAATCCGTTCCAACATATCAGGAGTTGTTTTCAGTCTCATTTAGGGTTTATTCCCAAGGCCTGAAAAAGAGTTAATGTTGTCCCTCTCCTGAAGAAAAGACAACATAAACCCAGATGTTTCAGCCATTTTCTGCCCAGTTTTACTACTGCCTGTGGCAGCAAACATTTTGGAAAATTGTGTAAATATCCAAATGAACACTTTCCTTAACAGTAATACCTTACTACACCCTTCTCAGTCTGGCTTCCGCTTCCGTCATAGTGCAGACAGCATCACTGGAAAACACAGAAGCAATTAAGCTGAGTCTGGATGCCGGCCTTAATGTGGCCTTGGTGCTGTTAGATCTTTCTGCAGCATTATACTGTGGATCACAGTATCTTTTTAGAAAGGCTAGAGCACCTGGTAGTGGCAGATGCTGCCGTCAGTTGGTTGGTTTCATTCCTGGAGGGTAGAGGGCAAGTTGTCTGGATGAAACCATTCTCTTCAAAAGGCAAACAGCTGAGATGGGGGGGGTACCTCAGGGTTTTGCCGAGTCCTGCCCTCTTTAACATTTACCTTGCCCCTCTAGCATATCTGGTGGGATCGTTCGGTACTAGGATTGTTTCCTACGCGGTTGAAATGCAGCTATTATAAACCTACAAAGGAGATTTTGTCACCACAAAAAAAAACTTCGCTTGCTGCCTAAAAGCACTTCTCGATTGGCTCAGAAAGAATAAACTCCATTGTAACCCAGTTAAGACCAATGTCTTGTTGTTTAAGCCAAGTCCTCTCCTGGATGGTCAGGGGCCTGACCTCACAATGTTTCGTCTCTGCCTCCCCCGAAGGAGGTGGCAAAGAACCTCGGCATACTGTTTGACACTAAGCTATCTTTTAAAGCCCAATTCTCCTTAACAGTGAAATCCTTTGTGTGGGTTCAGCACATGCTTTGGAAATTTTTGTATCTGATCTCATGAGAAGCACAGGTGACAGTGCTGAAAGCACTGATAATATCCAAGCTGGACTATGCCAATGTCCTTTATCTGGGAATTTCCAGACTTTCTATCTCAGCGGCTAAAGGTAGCGCAAAACATGGCGATGCGCTTGCTGTTCAAAGTCTCTAAACATTCTTCTGATTTGCCTTTTCGTGAGAAGCTGCATTGGCTACCAGTGTGTAAGCATATAATATTCAAGGCATTACCCCTGACTCATTGAACACTCCACAGTAGTGGCCTGTCCTACTTGAATGAAGGGATTAAGGCCTACAGACCCGGAAGAACATTGCACTCTAGTCAGGTCGGGCTGCTAACAGTCCCTGTTACAAAAGAAAAACACATAGTGAGGGCTCATCCTTCACAGTACTGGACACAGGTCTGTAGAACTAGCTGCCAAGACAGCTGAGAGCAATAACAGAAGGATGTTGTTTCAAGAAATCATTAAAAACATATGTTTTTAGCAGTTAGGATAGTGAGGACACTGGTTCAGGTTTTCGTCTCTGCTCATCATTTGATGAAAAAAAAGCACCAGGACACTCTGGGAGTAGCTGTGCACTATATAAAATCCCATCATTCATTCAGAATCTGGTTTAAGGGCCTGCTAACAACATAAACCTTTGCCTGCCATCTTGAACAGAAGTATGAGAAGAGGAGTCTATCTTCTTTACTCCAAGGCAGACTACAGCTACCAGGGGCATAGGACAGACTCTACGTCTCTGGCAATACTTCCTCATACCACATTTAATTGCTCTATCAGCATGAAACTTTCCATTTGTGATTTGTTGCTGGCCTTTACTAGAAGGGCAAGCAAGTTTGTACTGGTTTCTCCTCCTCCATGCCTAACTCGTAGGTATGATTCCCTTCCTTCTCTTTGGTACATACCTCTCTAAGTACTTTTCATAACTTCTTCTTAACGCAGTTCTTCTATTATGCTGCTATCAACCCTGCTGCATGCCCTACCAGATCCCAGAGGCTGCTGGAATAGCCCGATGGTTAAGCTGACTGTCAACTGTATCTGACACAGGACAAGGTTGCGAGCACTTCTAGTAGTACATGACTGCCAGGTATAGATTACCATCACCAGCCCTCATCTTTGCAGCAGTTCCCAGCATCTATCTTTACTGGAAATGACATAACTACAGTTTCCATCATCCATCCCAAGACAAAGTGACATCAATGGTTTACCATAAAAAATGTTTTTTTAAAGAAAAAGACAGATGCCTAGACCATATTCACCAGTATTCATCTCTACAGGAAGTTGCATCACTGCAGTTCCCAGCATTCATCTCTATGGGAAGATATATTATTGCTGTTACTGCATCCATCTTCTCAGCAGGTGACATCACTTGTTCCCAATGAAATCTCCTGTACCTTGCTCAGATCAACCTCTGTATGGGTTTAGGGCCTGAATCTCTGCTCCTTTGCAACCTCACCAAGCAGTACCAGGTAGGATACCATCATGTGTCTAGCCAATGACCCCTAGCTTCCCATCCTTACAGTCACATCCAAACCCAAATCACACAAACACAGATTGTATTCTAACAGCACAAAAACCTAAACTAATACAAATTCGACAACTTGTGTTCAACAGTGCACGTCATAAGCTATTCAAATCTCCTGACATCATAGACATCATCGCTCATCACAAGCTTGATGTACTCGGCATCACAGAAACCTGGTTGAGTCCCACATCCTTGTACATCCTAAATGTCAGTGTTCCCACAAGCTACAGCATCCAGAACGTAGATCAAGCACATAAGAAGTGAGGAGCCCTTGCTAGTCATACATCTTTCTGGTCCTGCACCAATGACAAGCATGAAACACAACTCCACAGAGCTCCTCACATGCCACTTTCCACTCTCTGCAACTTAGAATCAGGACTTTATAAATGAATTTGCAAAACTCTTCACCAACTCACCATCTGTCACATGCACACTACCCTCCTCAGTGACTTTTTTCGCTCCCAGACAACACAAGCATGAAAAAAGAAAGACACTGTTCTCAACCTTGCTGACTCACCCAACATGGTACAGCACATCATTTAACCAAAATACTCCAGAGGTAAAATCCTTGGCCAAATCTTCTTGCCATTCTCCCACACACCAGAACTGAAATCACCACCTTGCTATAATCACCACCCTGCTCATTGTCCAACCAAGGCATGATGGTCAACCCTATAGAGAACAGTAAATCTTCAGATGCTTCAAAGACTTCTCCCTTGACAATGTAAAGCTGAAACTCATGCTCTTCTACCTCCAAATACGACATAAGCATCCTTCTAGATGACTTCAGGACATTTCTGGAAAGCCAAGTGAACACACACGCTCCAACTAAAACACACAAGTGAATAACGAACTCCTCAGCATCTCGATACTCCAAGATGTCACTGACAATAAATATTCCATCTGTATATGGAAGAATAAATTGAAGCAAAATCAAACCTTAAATGACCTCACACAACTGAAGTTCCTCCAGGAAACAGGTAGACACCTCATCACATCAGCTAAAGAAAAGTACTATACAATCATGATGAATGAAGCTATCCACAGAAGGAGAATGCTCTTCAAGACAATCAAGGACTACATCATCACTCTTTTTGAGTCTACAGTTCTATCCTCCAGACACAAGTGTAGTGCCATAAATCTCTTTTTTAAAAGATCAGAAGATCCAAGAGCACATCAATAACATCAAGCCTTTTCCTCCTCTGAGATTCACACCTACATGCTGCATCTCACAATAGTGACTGTTTAAGGCCCTAAGTCCCACACATCTTGCTGACTTTCCCAACTCTCTCAAAGACACCTTTTCCTAAAAATGTCCAAGGATCACCTAATCAACCAACACATGTGTGGGATGTGTTTTATTTTAGTGTTTGATGCACAGAAAATTAATCTCACGCTAACTTTAGACAAATTTGTGCTTTCTTCTATTTTGGATGTGACTTCAAAATGTGTCACATGATCATTGTCGATCAGCTGTTGTTTACCAATGTAATAAAGAATTGTGGGCTTTCACTGAGAAGACTGAGACTTTCCCAGTAACATTGAACATGATGTATGTAATAAAATGTATTCTGTAGTAAAATGTTTCTTATTAGTTGTTTACTATTGCTGCATACCCTGATGATCATGTCTTTGTGTAGTGAATGTTTGCAATTCTTTGTTTAAAGTCCTGTAAAAGATCTTGTTTCTGTGTTAGTAAGGACCCACCTTTTCCTTTCATAGAAGACACATTGACGCTGGATTTTCTGAAGAACTTTACTAAAATGTTCTTATACTTGATGATATATGCTTATATTCTTAAACTGACTGATGGTACACCTTACTTCTTGTCTGTCAATCGTATTGTGATTGGTTACAGTTCCATCCTATTGAGTATAATTAAGAAGAAACTAACCCATCGGGGAGCACCAAAGTCTGGTAGGAACTACACAGATTCAAGTCTGACCACTTGGCAAGTAAATGAGACTCAGCTTTGTGCACCCCTGCCTGAATCAACCCACACAAAACCCTGGTGTTACTGCCAACTACCAGTACAGCATTTACTTACTTTTCATTGGTAAGATAACTGCAAAATCAGTCTACTCACAGTGTCTAGATCACATCTGAACTGTGCAACAAGATGCCTGACTTTTTACAGAGAAAATCATAAACATTGAGATTAACTTTCAGGCAGCTACAGACACTTTATCAGCTGATTTTACACTGACGCGCTTGGCTCGCACAGTGGCATGCAAGCTTTTACAATTCAAACCCATTTCATTAGAAGAGTTGCAAAACAAGATTTTTATCTGTAAGTCTAGCTCGCCAGCAGACCAGAAGCCCCCATAGCTCCATAGTCAGCAAGGTTGTTAATCTAACATTCAATCAGCCTTTCAATAGTTCTTTACAGAGAGCATGGATTCCTGTTAGCAGGGAAGGAAGCAAAATTTATCCCACTGACAAAAAAAATCTATAGCAGATCAGTCCCAGCCGGCAGGTTTTTGCCTTACATCACTTCTAACAGCTGCCTCTAAAATGTTTGAAAGTTGATTAACAGTCAACTCACAGAGTACTTTGAGCAATTTGGTATTTAAGTTGCTGCACCCCTCTTAGTCATAACAACAGTGAATCAGCTCTCCTTGAATTAGTTGATTACAACAAGCTGCTGTTAGGTCAAGGAAAAAATGATGTTTGATCTTATTAGATCACTCTGCATCATTTGACACTGTCTCTCACTCTATCTTTTTACTAAGGTTGGAGTGGGAGACACTCAGCAAATCCTTGTGCATAGTGGATTTGACCCTTCTTCAGAGATAAAGGTCAGGCTGCATGGATGACACCATTTTCTTCTTCTGATAAAGCTCTTAAACTCGGGGTGCATAAGAGCTCATCTTTGAGCCCCACCGTATTTAAAGTCTAATTATCTCTTTTTTTCCCTTGGTGGAGGTATTTGCTGTAAAGACAATTACCTATGCAGGTGATACACAGCTGTTTCTCTTGTTTGAGAATGAGTCCCCTGCCACACAGGAGGCTTTTAACCTTTTCCTTGGTCGGCTCTTGACTTAGTGAGGGCCTGGAACCTGCAATGACAAGACAGAGATGTTGCTGTTTGGGTCTTCCTCATCCCTGCGGTAGGAGAATTGTTGAGCTGCTTCCATGCCCCCTCCTCCACTGCCTCTGTTAGTGGCAAGACATTTGTGAGTTAAGTTAGATCAGCAGCTCTCATAAGCTTCAGGTAGCTGCAATAGTGGGTATTTGCTTGGCGATCCTTCGGCCATTAAAGACATTTCTTTGTGAGACTATATTTCTCATCACCTCACGCTTTTAATTGGTTGCCTACCAAGAAAAGGATTTTGTTAAAGACTTTGGTGTTTGATTATCTGGCCTTTTATGGTTCTGGCCCTCAATCCTTCATTGATAGGTTTAAACATTACGCCCCCCCACTTGCACTGTGTTCATCACATGCTCTGCTAACAGCGATTTCCAAAAATCAACTGGATTAAGAAAAGGGGTGCATCTTTTTTCTTTTTGGCAGCAAAAACTTGGATTCAACTCATACGCCAGCATCACCAAGGAACCTCAGTTCCGTAAACTTCTTAATACATGGCTTTTTATGTTATGATGCAGTTTTCCGAGTCTGTAAGTTCTTTTACCTTAAAAGTTTAGCTTTAAATGATGCTACAACATGAAAACAGCTACAAAACAAATCATAGACAATGCCCTCTTATGAGAAATTGGGTTATTGGGAGGGTGGAACCATACTCAGGCAACAACCATAATCCTTGTCATGCTGAACCACAAAAGTCACTTAAGTAACCTATGCTTAGCTCCCTGGTAGCTTGGCGCAAAAGCAGGCTTAACTTAGAGGCACTGTGCAAAGAACTTGTGCAGCACACACACAATAATAAAGTGATAACACAACACAAGAAAGATCCCACCTTAATTCAGAAGATTAGATTAAAAATAATTTGGTTTTACACTAAAACAGCAAAAAATCAATAAGTAGAACAGAAGATTTGAACCTTCAAAAATTTAAGATAAGTATAATGCCTATAAGCACAAAATATCACTTATGGTCATCTGGCCAAACATATGAGTCCGGTTGAACATTGCAAGTTTTGTCAGGACCTGAACACTTCTTACTGCTGTAATCTGACAGTCTCTGGGCACCACCAGGTTTTTTGCTTGTTCTGGATTGACCAAGGTATGGGTGACCCTTTCCAGTTGCCACGTGCTGGTGATAATAGAACACCAAGCAGGCCGTAACCTCCAGAAGGAGTCCCAGAGGAAAAAACCCAAACTTGAAAAAAACCTCAGATCAAGAAAATTCTGAAAAAGATGCTAAGAAAAGAAAAAGTGAGGCACAAAATCTGCAGACAGGGAAAGCAGGTGAAGTCCAAAATCAGAGGATTCAGGAGCGAGGAGCACAACCCGAACGGAAGTGTTTGCAATTCAAGAAACAGAAGACCAACTGACAAACAGGAAATTACATGCAGGGGGGTATTGAAGACACCATCTTGGATTGGGAAAAGCCACATAAAAGTAAATGGGAAAATAGCCGTAGTATAAAAGGTAGGGACCAAAGCATGCATGGAAGGAAACACAGACTCCTGGGAAAGAGAAGATATGGTCAAGGAAGAAACAAAAAGAAAAAAGAAGAAAAGAAGAAAAACAGCAAAAAATAGGTAAGTAAAACTAGGGGGACAAAAGGTGGGTGCAGCATGAGACAGAGCCCAAAGGGAAAGTTTCAGGTCGTGCTGCGGCCCATAAAACAGGTTGCGACCCGAAAAGCGGTCTGTGGCAGAAACAGCTGTCCGAGATTCGGACCGCTGATCTTACCGTGGGCTGCAAATGGGGCGCCGCCAGTTTTCGTGGCGTGACAGGTTCAGGCTGGTGGCAATGGAACTTGGGCTGGATACCGGGACCAGATTAGTTCCACTGAAAGAGTTACCTTCTTAAAGACAGGTGCAAACAAGTCAAGTTCATAGGGGGGATGTCCCGAAGAGAACGAATGGTAGGTCGGGCTACACAGATGATCGTCACTGTACCGCGAAGATCCTGTCAGGCATCGCGGGTGGTTGTTTCTAGAACTTTGCAACTGCGGTCTCTGTGGGCCGTTGACACTTCTGTACAAAGAGCAGATCTCACATTGCTGGTCGTCTCTGATTAGCAGTGGTAAAGTTCGCAGAATCCTAAAGCTAAGTGCAAAACAGAAGTAGGGTAGGTAAAAAAGGGATCAGTGACACAATATTGTGGTAAACAATATAGTTGAGAAAAATATTGTGTCCAAAACACTGTTTACCACAATATTATGTTCCTGTCCATGTAATGGTAAGTACAAAAATATCAACAAAAAAAATCTTTAACACTAATATCTTCCAAAAACATTGATTCTTAAATAAAAATAGAGTTTAAATTAGTAAAAGATAAATATTTTAATATATACATTTAATATAACATAAATTAAATATAATCAATATGTAATATCATATATAAATATGTACATATATAAAACACAAACATATATGTGTGTGTGTGTGTGTATATATATATATATATATATATATATATATATATATATATATTTATATAGCATAACATAATTTATAAAAATATGCATTTACAATATATTAATTTTGTTTTTTTAAACCTAGTACTATGAATATGATATATATCTATATATATATATATATATAAAAAATACTTATTTTGTAGAGTATTAATATATATATATATATATATATATATATATATATATATATATATATATATATATATATATATAAATAAATAAATATATATATAGTAATAGGTGGGTATTGGGTATAGGCCTGGCGCTTACACTCAGATGCGCTGATACCCCCAGCGTAGTTATTCAGATTCTCATTCATATCAGACAACAAAAAGTTCTGTAATAAAAGTCCAAGCCTTTCTGTTGTGTATCAAGTTCTCTTGCATTTACTATAGAACGTCTCTAAAATAGTTGTAAATCATCAACTCCCACATCTGGATCAAGAAATACAGCCAACAGATTATGGATCATCAATTTAGGGTGCAATCATCGATTGAAGCGAATAACAGCCAACACATATTTTGATACTCTGGGCCTAATTAGTTGTTCGTCGGACGGGACAACCTGTCCACCGAATTTCTGATGTAGAGGTTGCCGACACACTGGCTACCTCCCTGCTGGACTCGTTAAGACTTTCCCGCTGGGGTGACTGCTAGAAACTGAGGTTTTCGCCAGTCAGCCTAGCGGGAAAGTGGCAGTAGCATTGTCTCCAGCTCGTAATCATGCCGGTGGCAATGCTGTCGCCTGCATGTTGCACCAGCACATCACAATGTTCACTGTCTGAAGTGCAGACGGTGAACATTACGAGAGTGCTGAGCACGTGACCCCTGCACTGCCCATGCTAAGTGCATGGGCTGTTACGATCTGCGCTTGACTTCTCCCCTCTGGATACAGGGTTGACGAATACCCCCGGTCATCTACAGGTTCTGGATAATCCCAGATAAGGGCGACCCTTTCTAGAAGCCATGGTGCCACTTGACAGGACACACCAAAGCAGACCGTACCCTCCAGAAAGAGTCCCAGAGGGGAAAAAACCCAACACTGGGGAAAAACCTCAAACAGGAACTCCTGAAGAGAAGAAGAAAAAACAGGACTTGACAACAGGAACAAAAAATAGGCAAAAAATATTCCAAGGCACAAAAAGCAGGAACGAAGAACAGGAGCGAAGAGCACAACCAAAAGGAAGTGTTTGCAACGCAAGGTAGAGCAAGACTGACTGACTTATATACTGAAAAAAGTGATGTGACATCACAGGAAAGGGAAAGGACACCATCTTGAATTGGGAAAAGCCCATAGACAAGAATAGGAAAAAGAAGGCAGTATATAAAACAAAGAGAGCAAGCTGGGACATGAACAGGAAGAAGACACGATGGAACAAGCATGGCAAGGCAAGAAGGAAAAAGACCAGAAAAACCCACCAGCAACAAAAAGGAAAAAATGACTACCTGTAAGTGTAATGCGACCGGGAGCGTAATACACACTTCCCAGGACGCGCTTTCCAAAAACGCGGAGGAACAGCACCCTGAATTTTGGCAGCGCATTCCTGCCGCGAGGGCAGAAAGAGACGCAGCGTCAAGGCACGGCATTACATGGGCAGTGGAGGCCCCCTGTGGCTCCCTGCACCTTTTCTCCACCAGTCTTTTCTTGGCGGTGATACCGCTATGAAAAGAGTGGCGGAGAATCAGATCGTAATCAGCCAGGGTGGTGCTGCATGCAGCACTGCCCTGGCTGATTCCAGCGTCAACCACTGTCAGCCTATAGGGATTACTGATTCGGGAGGAGATGGCAGTACCCTGGCAGCCACACCACTAGGGTCTTAATGTGCCAGTGGAACCACCACGGCAGCGGTGGTCCTGACCGCCACCACGAGGCTTGCGGTCTTAAGACCATCAGCCTTAAAATGAGGCCCTCTGTCTCTTCCTCAAGGCTGCATAGTACAATTAAAGAAAAGAAAATACTGTTAACTACTAATGGATCATGTATATAAATTCACATAACAATATACATATATAATTATCTTCTTTATCCCATAAACATTCATTTGTGTAATATGCACAGACCTGTCACCATAAAAATAAATTCCAAATTAACAGGGTCATATTGACATCCAAGTCACATACTTGAATGTTCAGTGTTAATAACTAATCATTTGTGTACTCAATCAACACACATAAACATCAGTAAAACCAGAACTCCAAAGCTTGAATACTCTCTGTTCCTAATATGACAATCAGTTGTGTTATTATAGTTGTATCATCAATAAGATACGTACAAAACATTAACAGTCTGCCAATAATTTATTTCCATTAATAAATGTTAAATGTGAGTTGATTTCACCCCAATTCCCATTCTAAACCACATCTCTACTACTACCTATAATTTTTTCAGAAAAAGCATTGATTATGAACCGCAGCCAACTCGAAAGAACATCATAATCCTGGTGAATTTCCTAAACATCCCCTGAAATTTATTAAGCAAGAATTATTATTACGTACCACTGCCAGTTAAAAAATTACCATAATCAGGGTGTCAGGAATAGAACCATGCGCAGTCAAGGTCCCGCCCGAAACTTCGCTGTGCAGCTCTGCAGCGCTTTCTGCACATCACTTGTCATCCCCTCTTGCTCCAAAGGTGGCCATCAATGTCGTCTGCCCTGTGGCAAAGCTCATAGAGCTGCAGGTTCAGCTCATTGGTAGACAAGATGCACTTATCAGTGCTATTCCATGAAGGGACTACAATTCCCATGTTTATAAGACAGCAGCCATCTTGGGGTGTGGCAGGCCTATAAAGCCCAGCCATTTCCAACATTCTGCCTTTACTTTGTTTTGATGTGCTGTGATGCATGTGGATTTGTGGCGTTTGTTGATGTTGCAGGGGTTTCTTTAGGGCTGGAAGCCACTGACTTCTTTCTGCTTTCTGGCAATTTTCTTGGCTCCGTGCTCAGGGAACAGACAGGACCGGCTGGCTGGCAGTGCCACAAGCGCACCTTCTTTTGTGAGCGCATAGACCTCATCAGTAGGGCTGGAGGTCTTAATTCTGTGCAGGCAGTGCTGAAGATATGGCTCTCTGTGCCCTCGTGATCTACCTTTTCTTTCAGGCCAGTTCCGAGTAGCTGGTGCTGAATGCGCAGATGAGGCCTATTCCTCAGTGCTGGCTCACAGTAAGTACAATTTCTTCTCTTATGGGGCGCTGCAGAGGTGGGGGATCGAACTTTCAATGCGAGAGTGATCTTGGGCTAGCAAACAGCCCTCGCGTCATTCTATCATGCCGCCTGGGGTAGTGCTGGCACTTCTGAGTGCTGCAGGCCTTGGGCACACTGGAGATGATGGTGCGGGGGTGGTGGTGGTGGTGGGGGGGGTGTTCTCCATGCCTCACTGGGAGTTTATTCATGCGGCAGTCACTTTGGTGGAAGTGCGCTCTATCTACCTCCTCTTATGGGGACAAAGGTATGGCAAGCCTGGCAGCACGCAGTTGTCCAGCGAGCAGCAGCAAGGCATTTTATGAGCTCCGCCTTCCTCGAGCTCAGTGGTGCGCTGGGTGCAGTCTCTTCCTTTCATGCTTTACTATTCAGGTCTCTCAAAAGGTCTCCTCATGAGTCACGGACTCTGACTGCAGTTGCCTGGTTCGGAGTGCGATGTAGCGAGCACTCATCAGGCGGTGCTGCAGTCGCTTCACAAGGCTGAGGCAGATGCATTGATTCCGCGGGCTACACGAGAGCTGGGGATTCAGGTGCGGGGGTAAGGGTTTTCAGTTATGTGTGTGCTAGCTTCCTCCATGTTGTGATGCTCCTTGTGCCCAGGATGTACCTGGGGCACTCCTTTGTCATGGCAGTCACTACCTAGGACTTAGCACAGCAGCGAGGCTCGTGCAATTGGCAGCCTCATCACCAGAGTAGTGGTGCCTCTAGCGGATGGTTGGCAGGGAGCTCCTCGGTGTCTATATGTGATGACACTGTGCCACGAGATTTGCCTGTGCTTTGTTGGGAGAGCACTTCACCTTACTCTTCCGCTACGGTGACTGGTTATAGACTGGTTATAGGCATAGGCAGCTAAGGGGGCTTCACGTGGTATAAGGCCCTGCCATACCTCGTTGCGCAAGTTCTCAATCAGCGTCTTGCCATTAGCAGAGCTTTCTGCTTCTCTATGCTACCCACCTCACTGTTACATTGCAGGCAGACAGCAACGTGTTGGAGATGGATGGTTTTCCTCCTCTCTTCTTTCTGGGCAGTGTTGAGGTTCACTGTCCCTTCGGGACGGCATACTTACTCCTATGGGCAGTCTGCATAAACAATTTGGATCTTTATCACCTCCTTCATCATGGGGATCACCTACTAGGCAACACAGCATGGGCTCATTTTTAATAGCATCTACGAAACCCAAATGGGTGACAACACGCTTTACATAAGAAAAATTACAATACCAGAGAATTTAAGGGTCATTAACTTCCAATGTGATAAAAACAAGTTACATAGCGATACACCTAGCAAGAAAGAGAGATCATGTAATCATTCCGTGGCAAACAGACAAAAAATGACGGGTGGCGACACCTCAACATGTAGGCTGCCCCTTCGATATGTAAAAACTATCCTTTCCAAATTGCACTGTCTTTAGACCCATCTGATGCTCATGTAGTCAGGAACAATGGAACACCCGTCAGGGGTCCTGCAGAGTTACATCCTGCATCATTAGGGTCTGGGGCAAATGTGCTAACAAGTTTTATTTGTGATTCAAGATTTCTGTATAAATTGTTAATCCTATTAGTAGAAGATGGACAGCCGGATGGTAATTTCCCCATCCAATGTGATGCCTGCAATATATAAAGGGCCACTGGAATTATGTGTTTGTGCTGCTGCAGTGATTTTTGTATAATTACAGACTAGCCACATGTGCTACATAATCCATCATCAGATTAAATGGTTCAAAAGTTACTGTAAATGCAGCAACATGCATTGCCGCACAATGGCGGGCCCTTTAAAAAGTTACATTATTGTTGCTATATTGCTATATTTGGATGTTAAACTGGTACTAATGAGGTGTACCAATGCCCAGACAATGTTAACAATTTTGGAAATGACAAAATAAGGAAGAAATACTATCACAAAATGTGCTGCATTACGTCGCATAGTTTCCCTTTTCTTACTGCATTATCTACTGAACACTGCAGCATAACTTAGACCTCCCCTGCTGTATAAATTATATACACACATTGTTAGAAATGGGGTTTCTGGTTGGCTAGGGTATGCACCTCAGCCAGGCAGAACTTACCCACTCTAGTCAGGGCAAGGGAGTTACACGTCCAAGATAACCCCTGCTCACCCCCTTGGTAGCTTGGCACGAGCAGTCAGGCTTAACCCAGAGGCAATGTGTAAAGCGTTTGCACAACACACACAACACAGGTGATGCAATATCCTCACCACAAAGGAAACACAACACCAGATTATATGAAAATATACTGTACTGTACACAAGGCAATTATCAGACCAAACATCACATATCAGTACTATCCTGCTACCTTAGCAGTTGTCAGAACGTTACACATTAGTTACTCTGCAACCTAGCAGTAGTCACACATTACACACAGGTTACTCAGTATTCTGCAACATAAGCAGTAGTCAGGAAACACGTTATTACATCACAGCACTTGTCATAAGAATATCATAAAATGCCCATAGTAGGAACATTAGAAAACATATGGCAAGTTAGAAAAACATATTAGCAGGCATGTCCATAAAAGGAACATTTGCATACACATATATAAAAACATCAAACGCAGGTAGGTAATATATGAATCAAACAAAAGCCTGTAGAAAGAACATTGGATTGCAACTATATTGGTCCTTTAAACAGTACCTGGTTGGATGAAGGCCCCTCCAGTGCCTAGAAGGCGAACAATGGGCCCCCCGGCGCTCCTATGCGCAAAACGGGGGCCTCCCTTATACTCTGGGGTCAAAGGAGGGTGACATACACCTCCTCTCCAGGCCCCTCTGGGGACCGTGATTACTAGAGGCCCCCCAGGGCCTCGACCGGCCCTCACAAGGGGGGCCAAAGCCAGCAAAAACAACTTAGGGCAGGAGGGGGGCACCACGCACCCCCTCCGGTTTAATGACAGGCCCCTCCCGGGACCCGTGATCTCTGGGCCCCCCCCCCCGGGCCTTCACTGGCCCTTCCACCAAGCTGGGGGGGGCACAATAATGCCTGTTTTACCTAACAGCAGAAAAGGAGCGTCCTGCTCCTAACGCAGAGGCCAGGGGGAAGGGGGCACTCCCCGTGCCTTCCCCTGGTCCTGCCGTGAAGCCACAAGAAGATCAGACCCCTCCTGGGGCCCAAGCAGACACTCGCCTGCACTCGATGCGGTGCGCAAGTGTTCTTCCAGCTTCCCGGGCTGCTGCGGTGATCTTATTTAAAGGGGCACAATACAGCAAGGAGCCTTCGAGCTCCCGGGGCTCCATAAGCGCGCTGCAATCAGCGCTATGGCAGTCGCAACCACGGAGAAGCACCCCTCGTGAAGAAATGGATGCAGGGGTCATGGGCCACAGCACCCTGCCCCTGGGGAGCAGAATCTTAAGACAAGGTCCTCAGGTGGAGGGCCCAGCTACAGGCCAGCACAAGGGAAAGGCAGCAAGTGGCAAGTCCTTCACAGTGACCAGGCAGGTCACAGGTCAGCACAGCAGCAGCAGTCCATGGCGGTTCCTGGTGACTCCTTTCAGCCTTTGGTGTCCAGTTACAAGATGATTCCAAGAGTCTCCAAATTGTGGGGAAAATTCCCCTGTACTTATAGTCAGTTCTTACAGTGTTTTACAATGGTAGGGAGAGGAGGTTCCAGCCAGTTACAACTGGTTCTGGGAGTGCCCCCTCTCTCCTTTCAGGACAGGCTCCAAACATCAGTGGGGGGTTAACGACCCTATTGTGTGAGGCCAGGGCAAAGTCTTTACAAATGCAGGTGTGCCCTGCCTCTCCCTTCTCTCAGCCCAGGAAGACTATTCAGTATGCAGATGCACCTCTGTGACACCTCCACCCTCCCTGTGTACAGGCTGTCTGAAAAGTATGCACAAAGCCCCAATTGTCACTCTGCCCAGACGTGGATTGTAGTCAAGCTGCAAAACACCAGAGTCATAAGCACAGATAAATGCACACTTTCTAGAAGTGGCATTTCTGTGATAGTAATAAGAAATACACCCACACCAGTAAGCAGCATTTATTATCACCATCACAACCATACCAAACACGCCTACGCTACCCCTCATAAATCAGACAATACCCCTTACACATAAGGCAGGGCATTTCTAATGCAATCCTATGAGAAGGCAGCACTCACAGCAGTGAGACACCAAGTTAGGCTGTTTGTCACTACTAGGACAGGCCATGCAATATGGCACATGTCCTGCCTTTCTACATACATGGCACCCTGCCCATAGGGCTAGCTACGGCATACCTTAGGGGTGACTTACATGTAGTAAAAGGGGAGTTCTGAGCCTGGCAAGTAAATTTAGATGCCAGGTCCCTGTGGCAGAAAACTGCCCACACAGGCCCTGCGCTGGCAGGCCTGAGACAGGTTTAAAAGTCTACTTCAGTGGGTGGCGCTGCAGGCCCACTAGTAGTATTTAATTTACAGGCCCTGGGTATAGAGATACCACTGTAAAAGGGACTTATAGGTAAATTAAATATGCCAATTAGGTATAAGCCAATCATACCAACTTTAGATGGGAGAGCACCTGCACTTTAGCACTGGTCAGCAGTTATAAAGTGCTCAGAGTCCTAGAGCCAACAGCGAGAGATCAGAAAAACCAGGAGGAAGGAGGCAAAAAGACTGGGGATGACCCTGAGTATGGCCAAAAGTCCAACACACACATATATATATATATATATATATATATATATATATATATATATATATATATATGGTAGTATACAAGTTAGCAGCCTAATTGCTTAGATCTTCCTCATCCACAACATGGCAGCCACCAGGAAACCATGAAGTCCAGCATATGGACTCTAATCATCATGAGCATGCATGTTTGTGATCCCTCCCATAGCAAGTGTAAATGAATGCTGTTTGAAATGGGGTCCCTAGTTGGCAGAGGTATGCACTCTGTCCAAGTAGGGACAACAATCCGAGTCAAAGTAAGTGAGTCACAGACCATAAATTAACCTGTGCTCACCCTGGCAGAGCAGGCTGGCTTAACTTAGGAGTCAAGGTGTAAAGTATTTGTGCAACACTTACAACAGAAAAATAGTAAAACAGTGAAAACACCACACAAAAATATACTACACTAGGATAGAAAATTAGATCTTAATTTAATGAACAAAACAAGACCAAAACAATAAAAATCCATTAAGTACAAGTTCAGATCTACATTTTTAAAGAAGATACACAAATATAGGCCGACTGCATTGGAGCAGGGGTTGGATACAGGGACCAACTTTGTCCCACTGAAAACATTACCTTGGTTTGGGGTTGCATCAGCTTTGAGGGAGGATGCAGGGAGCGATGTGAGGAGCAGCTGAATCTCGCGATTGGGATGCGTCGCTGACAAACCCCTTAGACGTAGGCGATACACTGTTGTCGACCTGTACAGCCGGTGATGCAATGTCTCCTGAAGTGGCGATGTGTTGGCGTCAAAGGAGATGCATCGGTTCCGATCAATGCAATGACGGTGACTGGTGGATTTTACAGTTGCAGCACTTTATGCCCACTTCGAAGGAGCAAAGACTGGATTGGTCCCACTTGGCAGGGCAAGACTTGCAGCATCAAAGTTCAGGTGCTGTTGCAGGATGAAGTCCTTGAGACTTCAGATCAGGAGGCAAGCCAACAAGCCCTTGGAGTCACTCTGGTTCTGGGGATGCAGGGATGCAGGTCCAGTCCTTCTCACTCCCAGGCATGGAGTGCAGCAAGCAGCAGGAGAGGCACTGCAAAGTCCAGCAGGGTCTAGAAAAGTGACAGCTCTTTCAACAGCACAGCAGTCCTTCTTCCTGGCAGAATGTCCTCAGGTCCAGGAGTGTACTGATTTTGTGGTGTCAGAAGTCCAGTTGTTATACCCAGTGGTGCCTTTGAAGTGGGGAAGACTTCAAAGAGAGGGTGTTGAAGTGCACAGAGTCCCTGCCCTTCTTGCCCTGGCTTCAGGCTCACTGCAGGGTATTATGCAGCACTTTGTGTGGGGTCAGGCACAGCCCATTCAGGTGCAAGTGTCCGCTTCTCCCTCCCATCCTGCCCAGGATGATCCATCAAGATCTTAATGTCCCATTAGGCACACCTAAGCTCTCTTTCTGTGTGGCTGTCTGGAGGGAGCCCACAAAGCCAAGCTGTCACCCACCCTAGATGTGTTTAGAGACAGGCAGAGGCAGTAGATGATTTACGGTAAGAAATGCAAACTTGCTAAAAGTGACATTTTCAGTATTACAATTTAAGATCCGACTTCACAACCAGTTATGGTTTTACATTGTGACTCCAGAGACACCAAATTTGTGGGTCCCATCTCTTCCCAATTGGAAATTACACTGGTAAAATGTAATAAGGCAACAGCAACATTAACCTATGGGAAGGATAGCTATTGCAGTATTGAAAAAAACAAATGTAGGCATTTTTCACTTCCTGGACATGTAAAACTTAAAAGTACATGTCTAACTTTTTAAATACACTGCACCATGCCCTTGGAGCTGTCCAAGGCCCAAGTTAGGGGTGACATATGTGTATTTTGAAGGAAGGTTTGGACCGAGCAAGAGGTTTAACTTGCCAGGTTGACTCTACAGTTTGAAACAGTACACACAGGCTCTACAATTGCAGGTCTGAGCCATGTTTAAAGGGCTACAGAAGTGGGTGGCACAAGAAGTGCTCCAGGCCCACCAGTGGCATTTAATTTAGAGGCCCTGTGCTCAGGCAGTGCACTTTACTTAAGATGTGTAAGTAAATTAATTATGCCACTTGGAGATCAGCCAATGTTACCATGTTTTAAGCAGAGAGCACATGCACTTTAGCACTGGTTAGCAGTGATGAAGTGCCCAGAGGCATAACACCAGTAAAAACGAGGTCACCAAAACAGTAGGTTGGAGGGCAAATAATTAGGAGAAACCACACCAAGGATGGCAGGTGTAACAAATGCACTCGCAAAAGAAAAGCCAAGCAGTTCTTCAAGCCATAAACTCATGGGAAGTTGAAAATGTGTGTTGAAAGTAAAGTTTAAGAAACTGTTGTTTGTACAGACATTCTCTACTTCTTGACAGTTGCATTTTTAAGGAAGACTTGCTCATGTGGGAAGAATTGTCATATAGAAACAGCTCTAGTGGATTGACGTTTATTCTTGACATGGGTGGAAGCTGGAAAATTGTGTCAGTTGAAGTCATGATTCAATGTTGTATTTTGAGTCACATTTTAAGGTATCACTTATTTAGTAACTTCAAGCTCTAAAAGCCCAAATTCGGGTTCAAAGACATCACATTTCTGTCTGAAAGGCATTGTGGCATGACAATCTTATTGACATTTTTCATAAATGTACAGCTGTTACCCTGTGAGGTGTCCGGGCACTGCATAAGGATCCTGTGTAAATATGTTCTGCAAAAAGAGACAAGTTCTGAATTTCTTCCTATGGAGAGTAGAGCCTAAGGTTGTTCTTACATCTAGAGATAGGGTGTTACAATGTTTGTTTGCTAAACACAGGAAAGAACGTCCACTCAAACAGCTATGCATAAATGGAGGCCCTATGCCAGGTTGGTCAAGACCAAACTTAAAGGGCGAGCAGGATGGTAAGGAAGAATTTTCTTCCTGAGGTAGAACACTCCTGAATTGTTAACTGAGGAAGAAGGCAATGAGTTTTCAAGATGTGGCATTTTTAAACCAAAAGCCAACGTAAGTCATTTGGGTGGGTAGAGTACGAATAGCACCAGGAGGATATAAAAGGATGTGGAATGCAGCATTGTGGATGACTTGGAGAGAATGTAAAACATGCACTGAAATACCTAAATAAAATGAATTCCCATAATCAAGACAATATTTGATTAAGGCTTGCAATGCAATTTTGCTTGTTAAAAGTTGGAACCAAAGGAAGATGAAGATAAGTAGAAACCACTTGGTTGACTTGAGAAGAGAAATACAATTTACAGGAAAACAAAGTCAAGATTATAAGTGGAAACAACAAGCACAGGAGAGAAGCTTAGACCTACAGGCCACCATATTTCTTATTAAACTGCAGACCTCTTTCCTATCAGGAAAAATATGTTTTTTCACTGTTAACTTTTAGGCAGTTCTCTGTCATCCAGTTGACCACCAATTTCACACAGGCACAGAACAAATCTTAAATGAATAAAGAGTTTTGGAAAATAGATACAATAATTTATGTATCTTCAGCATATGACATAATGTTAAAACCAAAGGAATGAATCAAGGACGCCATAGGAGATATGTGATCTAGCTCTGTGCTGTTTCTAAAATCTAAGATCTGTGAATCTTTGTTTTCTCATTTTCAGAGGGGTGAGGAGACAGACATGCATTAAAATCTTCAAATTACAGTGTAGCAAATAGCCACACATTAAATCTCAAAGATGTTTTATTTTGACTCAAAATTAAACTTACATATGAGTCTCAAAATCATAGTATATATGTACAGTATCACCAAAGGAGAATCAAAACGTCGCACAATGTGAGATTTGATCAACATATAGAACACCACCAATTCAATGGCGATAAAGCAGAAAATAAGGAAAAACGTTTGATGCATAAAATTCAAATTCAAGTTTTCCTGCCTAACCATTTGCTCTAAAAACCTAACTATGTTAATATCTGTAGTGTTCAGAAAGAAAAGTGGTCAGCATGACAGAACTTCTGTAGAAGTTTCCACCAAGACAGGTATTGTGGCATGAAGCCTCATAGGAATTAAGGTTTAAGGGATGTATCTCAGTAAGGTCGGCTCTCTGCAAAGGACAGAGGGAATCTGAGTCTTACCACTAACTAAATCACACTTAAATCTTCATTCTTCCAAGGATGATCTCATAAGCAAATACCTTTCCTAGTTCAAAAACATAGGCCCTCATTACAACCCTGGCGGTTGGTGTAAAAGTGGCAGTAATACCGCCAGCCTGTTGCCAAATTATGACCATGGCGGAAAGATCGCCGATAGACAGCCACTTTACCACACGACCGTCAGGGCGAAAACAAAAGGCACCACAGCGGGAGTCGTCTACAGTCAGGCAGAAGTCAATGTTCCGCCCACCATATTATAACATGCCCATCTGCCACCTTTTCTGGGCAGTAGCAACAACATCAAAAACCTGGCGGAAACACTGCACAGAAGTGAAAGGACTCACAATTGGAGACATAGGGAACAACCAAGCCGCCATGGAGCCCGAGATGCATGTCTTCCCCATGGTCTTCTACGTGCTGCTCCACCACAAACACCAACGACGGCGAAGACGATGATGGTGAGTACAGCCGCCTAGCACACAAGGGACGCGGGGAGGAAAAAAACTGTGACACACACATGAACAACACATACCCCACACACACATCCTATACACACAACCAGATCCACAAGAAAAAAAGTTAAGCCCCCTAAATCAACGGAATAATGTAAGGACAAAACAAATTTACTCAAGTGAGTGTAATAATATCAACACAGTATAAATAATAATTTAGCTAATGTAACAGATATTTACAAATGGACAGATCAAGGGACACTGCCCAGTCCTCAGTTAGAGCGGGCCACATGGCCAGAGGCCAAAGTACAAGGCTCCACTTGTCACCTGCATCAACACGGAGAGAACACCTCAGGGGCATCAGCTGGCAAATAGGCAGGCACCTCAGGGGGATGGGAGACGGGGGCACCATGCCCTGTGCTTGATCCTGGGGAGTGCAAGGCCACAGTCTCTCAAGTGGGTGATTTGCCCACGTGCTCCGGAGGGGGCAACATGCCCTGTGCTTGATCCTGGGGAGTGCAAGGCCAGAGTCTCTCAAGTGGGTGATTTGCCCACATGCCCTGGAGGGGGCAACATGCCCTGTGCTCGATCCTGGGGAGTGCAAGACACAGTCTTTCAAGTGGGTGATTTGCCCACATGCTCTGGAGGGGGCAACATGCCCTTCGCTTAATCCTGGGGAGTGCAAGGACACAGTCTCTCAAGTGGGTGATTTGCCTACATGCTCTGGAGGGGGCAACATGTCCTATGCTTGGTCCAGGGGAGTGCAAGGCCACAGTCGAGTGGGTGTCTTACCCACTAGTTCTGGAGGGGGCATCGTGCCCGGTGCTCTTGACCCTGGGGAGGCTGGGGTAGGTGGGTGACTTACCCACTGGTTCATGAGGGGGCATCGTGCCCGGTGCTCTTGATCCTGGGGAGGCTGGGGTAGGTGGGTGTCGTACCCACTGGTTCAGGAGGGGGTATCGTGCCCAGTGCTCTTGATCCTGGGAGGCTGGGGTAGGTGGGTGTTAGACTTTTCATCCTTGGCGTGGTCTCCCTTAACTTTTTGCTTCTGTTCCCCAGGTTGTTGATGTGTGCTGGATTCTGATTTTGCTATTTTTGTTACTCTGGACACTCTACCACTGCTAACCGGTGCTAAAGTGCAAGTTCTCCTTTACAAAATGTCTATGTAATTGGCTTATCCATGATTGGCGTATTTGATTTATTAGTAAGTCCCTAGTACAGTGGAGGTGCCCAGGGCCTGTAAATCAAATGCTACTAATGGGCCTGCAGCACTGGTTGTGCCACCCACATAAGTAGCTCTGTAATCATGTCTCAGACCTGCCACTTCAGTGTCTGTGTGTGCAGTTTTAACTGAAAATTCGACTTGGCAAGTGTACCCACTTGCCAGGCCTAAACCTTCCTTTTTCTTACATGTCAGACACCCCTAAGGTAAGCCCTAGGTAGCCCCAAGGGCAGGGTGCAGTGTATGGTTAAAGTAGGACATATAGAAATGTGTTTATATGTCCTCACAGTGAAATATTGCTAAATATGTTTTTCACTGTTGCAAGGCCTGTCCCTCTCATATGTTAACATGGGGGCTACCTTTAAATATGATTAAAGTGTAGATTCCCTTTTGGAGTGGATGGACATGTGGATTTTGGGGTCCCTGAGCTCACAATTTAAAAATACATCTTTTATTGAAGTTGATTTTAAGATTGTGTGTTTGAAAATGCCACTTTTAGAAAGAGAGCATTTTCTTGCTTGTACCATTTCTGTGACTCTGCTTGTTTGTGGGTTCCCTGTCTGGGTCAGTTTGACAGTTGGGCTGATTGCACCTCACACTAGACAGTGACACAAAGGGAGCTGGGGTATAGCCTGCATATCCTGATGAGCCATCTGTGCTAGGAGGGAAGGGAGGAGTGGTCACTCACACCTGAAAGGGCTGTACCTAACCTCACACAATGCAGTCTCCAACCCCCTGGTGAGTGTCTGAGGCCTGTCCTGGGCAAATCAGGATTACACAATCAAGAGAGACTTTGCTTAGAAGGAGGCCTACTTCAAAGGAGAAAATGGGTATAAGAAGGGCACCCAAAACCACAGACTTTGAAACACTTTTGGAAACCAAGACGAACCTCTGCCGGGAGAAGAGCTGTAGAGCTGAGGAAGAAGAGCTGCCCTGCCTGTGACTGTGCTTTGTGGAGCTATTCTGCAGTTACTGCGTCTGCCAGAGTAAGAGGGCAAAGACTGGACTTTGTGTGCCTTCTATCTTGTGAAGATCTCCAAGGGCTTGATTTTGAGCTTGCCTCCTGTTGTTTTAAGTCTCAGGGACAGCAAAGATTTCTCTCTGCCAGCGCCTGGAGTCTCTGGAAAGACTCCTACTCTGCCCTGTGGTGCCCATCCAGTTCCTGGGACCCTGAAAGGAGAAGCTGTCAGTCTAAGAGGTAGAAATCCACGCACAGAGTGCCGTGCGGGGAAAAGATCGACGCAACTCTGATCTGCGGCTGAAGAAACTACAAGCCGCCAGCTCTGTGGCTGAAAATCGACACTTGCCGAAAATGCGACTGAAGAATCGATGCACGGAGCTGGAGAAACGACGCGCAGCATCGCTGACAGAGACTCGGAGATCGAAATCCGCGCTGCGTGGTTTTCAGGTCATTGTGCGGCTGGATTTCCGATGCAAACACTGCTGGGTGTGTAAAAACAACACAAGGCCTGCCCGTACCTGAGAGTGCTGACCGGATCGACGCATCGCTCTCCTGCGGAGAGAAGGAACAACACACTCGACCCGACGAAAGGAGCTGACCTGATATCTGCCATCTGTCTCCCCACTGAGATCCCCCCTGTTGTGCAAGTGCTATCAGTTCTCCATTTCCTGGCAACTGGTTCTTTCCAAGTGACAGTGGGCTTGGCAGCAGGAATGTTCCAGCCAATGTTCTCAATAGTGCTGACAAGAGTGTTGTCTGCCCTGATTAAACACATGTGCAGCTACATTGTATTTCTCCAGGTGGAAGATTTGGCCACAGTGAAGGCCGACTTCTAGACAATGGGACATATCCCCAACATAATAGGGGCGACCGATGGAACACATATTGTATTTGTTCCCCCCCCCACCAGAATGAACAGGTGTACAGAAATCGTAAGAGTTTCCACTCTATGAATGTACAGATGGTGTGCTTGGCAGACCAGCACATCTCCCACATCAGTGCTAAGTATCATGGTTCGGTGCATGATGCCTTTGCCCTGAGGAATACCAGCATTGCAAATGTGATGGGCCAACTACAGAGGCACAGGGTGTGGTTAATAGGTGAGGCCTGGTCCCCACCCGGTATATGTTGGTGTATGGGTATGGTGTGGGCCATATGGGATAGTGTGTGGCTAAATGTTGTCCCGCAATATTTGCAGGCGGCTCTGGTTACCCTAATCTATCTTGGCTGCTGACCCCTGTGAGGAATGCCAGGACAAAGGCAGAAGAACGTTACAATGAGTCACATGGGTGAACCAGAAGGATTATAGAATGGACCTTTGGCCTCCTGAAGGTCAGGTTCTGGTGCCTCCATCTAACAGGTGGATCTCTGTGCTACTCACCCAAGAAGGTCTGCCAAATAATAGTGGCATGCTGCATGCTGCACAACCTTGCCCTGAGACGCCATGTGCCTTTTCTGCAGGAGGAGGAGGCTGGAGATGCATGTGTGGCAGCAGTGGACCCTGTGGACAGTGAGGATGAGGAGGCAGAGGACAAAGGATGAGGACAGCAGAACAGCAGTCACCAGACAGTATTTCAAATGACACACAGGTAAGACAGTGTTACTTCACATTTCATTGAAATTATTTTTACTATCTGTGGCACTGCCATGCTGTTATTTCCCACCTCCATGCCCACTTACTGTACCCTTTGGGAATTCATTTGACCAATGCTGGTGCCTCACAATAGTTCCTGGTGTGAACACTGCAGGCAGCTACAGGTCATTAACATATGCTAATTTACTATACAGTTGAATTGCATTGTTTGAACCTGGTTAAATGAATACATGTTTGAAATATTTGACATACATCATACGTCTATTTTTTCCAAAGGTATTTATTGAAGTGCTAAGAAAAAGAGGGGTACGTGCAATGGTATGGGGTAATGATGGAGGAAAGTCCAGGGTATTGTTCCAGTCTATTTGTAACACAGATGCATTGTCCAAGGAGACATAGGAAGGGGAGCAATGGCAGTTCAAGGTGGACAGGGTGACTGAGTGAGACACAAGGGTAACAATCAGGAGAGTTTCATTTCCTGGTGTTGGCCTTGACAAGTGTCTCTGGCTTCTGTCTGGATCGCAGGGAACGTTTGCGGGGTGGTTATCCTTCTGCAGGGGTAGGGGTGCTGGGGGCCTGTTGGTCCTGTGGGGGCCTCCTGCCCACTAGCGGCAGTGGAGGTGGAAGGAACTTCAGATGTCTGGCTAGTGGCAGGGGCCCGCTGTTGTGATACTGCCTCCCTCAGAATGTTGGCCATGTCTGCCAGCACCCCTGCTATAGAGACCGGGGTGGTGTTGATGGCCTTCAAGTCCTCCCTGATCCCCTTGTACTTTCCCTCCTGCAGCCCCCTTTTCTCCTGCACATTGTCCAGGATCTGGCCCATCGTGTCCTGGGAATGTTGATAGGCTCCCAGGATCTCTGCAAGTGCCTCCTGGAGAGTCGGTTCCCTGGCCTGTTCCCCCCTGGTGCACAGCACTCCTCTCAGTTTCCCTGTTGTCCTGTTCTTCTGTCCCCTGAACCATGTGCCCACTGCCACTGACCCCAGGTCTCTGATTGTCTTGGATATGAGGTGTGCCTTGGGGTCCCTGTAGAGGTGGACACAATGCTGATTGACGTGTCCTGGGGACAGAGGTATGGGTATGCTTGGTGGGTGCTGTGGTGGTGTTTCCTGATGGGGGAGGCTCTGTGCCTGGGTAACCGACTGTCCAGGGGTCACTGATGGGCCAGGTTGGTCATCCAGATCCTGAAGTCCAGAGTTGCTGTCATCACTGTGGGCCTCTTCTGTGGGGGGACTGGATATTGCTGGCACCTCCTCTCTGCTGACATTGGCTGGGGTACCTGTGGGGATGAAAATTCTGTGTTATTGTTTCTGTGTCTGACATATTGTGCATCTGTGGCTTGCCCTCTCTGGTTGTATTTGCCCTGGCAATTTTCACTTGTGTACGTTGGTATGTGGTGGGATAGCTGATTCTCTCTAGTGTGCATGCTTTAGTGATAGGTGTCCATGCAGGGCTGTGAGTGGTGTCCATGCATTGGTATGGCATGCAGGGCCTCCTCCTACTCCGGCCAGGCCCTCAGCATACATGATTGCGAAGACTTGCTCCTCCCATGTTGTTAGTTGTTAGGGAGGAGGTGGGGGTCCACTGCCAGTCCTCTGTACAGCGAGTTGGTGTCTTGCTGCAATGAACGTTCCATCCCCTGTAGGTCATTCCACCTCTTCCTGATGTCATCCTGGTTCTTGGGTGCTGTCCCACGGCGTTGACCCTGTCCACAATTCTCTGCCATAGCTCCATCTTCCTTGCTATCGATATCTGCTGCATTCCTTGCTATCGATTTCTGCTGCACCTGTGCTCGAAATAGCTGAGGCTCTACCCTGATCATTTCCTCCACCATGACCCTTAGCTCCTTCTCTGAGAATCAGCGGTGTCTTTGTTTTGCCATGGGTGTTGTGTGAGTTGTGTAGGTGAGGATGTGTAGGGTGATGTGTTGGAGTGTGTGATGTGGGGTGCGAGGGTGGTGTATCGGTGTAGGTAGTGTGTGGCTCTGGTTTTGTCTGTGGTCGTGGTGTCTGTCTCGTGCCCATGGTTTGTAGTCATAAAGGGTTGTGGGTAATGTGGATGTGTGTTTTATAGTGGTGTGGGTGTGTGGGTGTGTGTAGGGATGTCAGGTGTTTATTATTTGAATTGTCCAATGTGGTGTTGTTTTGTTTGTATGCGTATATTTTGAGCACAGCAGTATGTACCGCCAATGGTTTACCACCATTGAATGTCCACCGTGATGATTTGTGGGTCATAATGTGATGGGTGTTGTTCTGTTGGCGTAATGGTGTGGGTTTGGATACCACCAGTTTATCACTGACCTTTGGTGTGGCGGAATTGTGTAGGTGGCTGAATAGTGACGGATTGGTGTGTGTGTGTCATAAAATGGTGAATGGATATCTGCTGCCGCCGCGGTATGTTGGCAGCAGTCAGTGTGGCGGTAAGTGGGATTTACCGCCAATGTCATAATGAGGGCCATAATCAAAAGTTGTTAATTGACACTTTGGCCTTCTGAAGCCTTCAGGCTTTGACCTTGGTGCACCTTCACGCTTTGGAATTTCACAAAAGTTTCAGCTGCCAACCCAGTATACTCCTCCTGCCCTTGATAAGCATTCTGCTGGGCTTTTCCTATGCACAATGAGCTCCCTATTACCTCAGTCTCAGAACCTGACACCTGCAGCTTTAGAAAATCAAGCAAAAAGCAAACTTCACATGAAATGTTAGAACACAGGAAAAAATATGGGCTTTCACTTCGGCCAAGCTAGTTCGGCACAAATACACTTTTCAGGTTAAATGAATTCTGAGCATCTAATGTCAAAATATAAAATGATTAAAAAGAATAATGTCGTTAAAATATTATAACTTAAACATTTTTTCAAAACGATGAGAAACATGGCATACATGAAATATTACATTATCTGTGCACTTTTCTCATATGTTTTGCAGTGCACCATGTTTAAATGAAAGCATTTCTCATGTCATGCAGAGAAATAACAACCCCTTCATGTCATGTTTTAAGATGCGTAATGACACAGCCAAGTTGTGGTCCCTCAATCCTCCCTTTGATGACTTTTAGGGTGATTATGAATTATTTTCATTCTCAAATGAGACTCTCTAAATCCTGCTTCTTTTGAACAGTCTTCGCCTTGACTCCTCAGAACGTTTCATATCATCATAATATTTACACTGACTAACTTCCAATTCAACCTCTTCTATTTTTCTCTTTCAACATCTCTGACTCTTCCTTCTCTGAAAGATTTTGTATCCAACCAGCAGAACTATTCCCACTATTGAAATAATCAACAATGGCCCCAACACAAAACCTACCACTCTACTCCCTAAATTCCCAAACCATCTGCCTATAGTATAAAATCAGTTTCTGATAGCCTCCCATGCACCAGTCGCTTCCAACTCCTTCAAGTCCCTCGTCCACCTTGAAATGTACTGAATATACTTCTGTAAATCCTTGTCCTTATCTGAAATAAAAGTACAACATTGTTGGTCTTTCAGCATCTGACAGACTCACCTTCTTTTGTGAGTAACAAATCCAATGCAAGTCGATTTTATAAACTGATTGATCTGATTGCTATAATTTCAGTTTTCAGGCTGTTATCTACTATAGTAGGCAACCTTCTAATGTTTAAATCATGCAAGATCACTCCCACAAATAAAATCAATGCACCAAAAATGTCACCTACCTCTTCCCCTGCATTCACACCTCACTTAGATCTAAACCCCTCAAGTCCAAACAGGATCATTAGGATGTTCTACATGATAAATCTTGGGAAAAGCAATCCCTAAATAACACACACTATACCATCCTTTTGGCAGTTTGAAATAAGCATGCTCTCCACAAATAAAATAAACTCCAGGAATAACAGTATCCTCTCCATCTAGCTATAACCTGTAGTTACCTCGCACTTCAAAAGTATATAAATAAAACAATATATCTGTACCCCCAAAACATTACATCATTACATGATACTTTCATGAATGGTCACTTTAACCATTTCATTATAAATATTATAACACATAACTAAACATATTAAGGGGACTATAAATACAGTAGAGATAAAGTGTGCGGCTTGTAGATATCTAAATAAGTAAAAAGGGAGGGGAAGCTTTTTATTATAGAATCTTTAGTTAGGTGGTTTTAATCTTAATAAACTGTTTCAAACAAATGATTTAAACTGAATGGGTAATGGTGTACACATTTCTATTGTAGTCCTAATGAAGTTTTTATAGAACAAAACGCATTAGCTGTTTAGCTACAAGTCATGTATGATTGTGAACCCATCAAGAAACGTGCTTTGAGAATTTATCCAGAAGTAATAAGAGATTGCAGATTAAAAACAACGGACTTCTGAATATTTTCTTTATTGGAAGAGATTCATTTACTGTGACCTATTGTGACATTCATCTATTATGACAGGGTGGAGTGCTGGATCATTTTGGTGCTAACTGTGAAAGGATTCCTTTTAAAAAAAAAAAGGGGTCTGCTAGTCGACCTCCTGATCTTTGTGTACTCAATGAGCTGTATTAAGTTAAATTGGTGACTACTATAGGAGCAGCAGTAGTGTTGCCTTGGCCAGATTCTGTGTAAATCATTTATTGTACTTATACAGGTACAAGATACATAAAGACTATAGATGACAAAAGAGAATTGTTGCTAGGGACCTTTTTTCAAAAAACAGTACCAGTACACATAAGGAATCAGTTGTTTAGTTGTTATTAGGAAAATACAGGGCCTTAAGGAAAAGTTTGTCAAATTAGAAAGACTTAAAAAATAAGAGCTTGCTAAATGGTCAGATGGGGCCACCTTAAGAAAATACACAGAAAATAAAATAATTCCAAGGGGGCTTAGAATCTAAATATTCCCACATTTTGAAGATCTAGGTCCAGATTTACTAGAGTAATGGGGAAATGGGCCCCATGTGACATCATATAAGATGATAGAGATCTTAATAAAGAATTCAGAGAGGAAAGTAAAAACTAATTAGGAAAGAAATTGCTGTTTTGGAGAAGGCAATAAACGGACCTTAATATGACAGAACTAACAAGAACAATTCTGAAATTCTGAAAAAGGAGTTATCTGATTATCAGCTTTATCTTAAAGAGAAATAGCTGAAAAAATACAGAGGAATCAGTTGGATTATGAAACGGGAAGCATCTTTAACTTTGTTCGTAAGTATGATGACATTATCATCAGGATAGGGGTTGAATCATTGGGCAAATGAGATGAGACTGTAACATCTTCAAGCAGTACTTCACTCTTGTCTACTGAGAGCAATCCTGGAGAAGGTATGAGAAAAATGAATCTCTAAATAAAGCACCTTATACTTTTTTAAGAGAAGTTCAAACATACAGAATTGGGAACAAGAGGAAGGGGGGGAGGGGTAAGAACAAATGTACAAACAAGACAACAGAGCAAGAAAGAGCAAGTGAATTCTTAGGTAGTAATGAGAGTATCTCCCGATTGACTGACAAGGGTATGGGTACAATGAATAATCTCACAATTAAGAAAATGAATGTTGTAAATTTATCATCCAGAAGATTTCAGGATGAAGATTTTCAAGTTCTAATGAAGGGTCTCAAATTTTTGTATTACTGCTCCAGTGGATTTTGTGCAAATACCTGAAGATTTGTTTACATTTCTGAGGAAATTTAGACCAACAGACTACTTCAGTACTGCCAACCCTTGTATGATACCATTGATTCAAACAAAAAAGTTGATCTGATTTTTATATCTTTATGTTTGGGGGGCACATATTCTTTTGTCTTTGGATAATGATATGAGTAATGTGAATGAAACAGCTTTAGAGATGGATATTGAACTATGGATCTATCTAGGCTGGAGGACTCTCATACATACGAGTGGATATAGGCATAATGTTAACATCACTAAGAAAGAGCAGGCTATTCTTAAGAGCATACAGGCCAATCAGTCCATTGTCATAAGGGAGGCAGACAAAGGGGGCAACATTGTTATTATGGACTGGAGGGACTATATAGATGAAATATTGAAGCAGTTGCAAGACATAGAAGTTTATGAGACATTGACGGAGCACCCCAAGCCATCAATGACGAGAGACATCAATGCAAAATTGTGTGAACGGAGACGATGTGGATTGCTATCAGATACCGACTATGCCTTTTTAGAAGTGCCTAATCAATGATCCCCATGTATATACATTTTACCAAAGGTTCATAAGAGTTGAGCTTCTCCCCCTGGGAAGCCCATTATCTCAGGTAATGGGTCACTGACGGAGGCCATGTCCCCGTTTGTTGACATAAATGTACAGCCTCTGGTAAATAATTTACTCTCCTTTATGAAAGCAGTAAGGATACACTGTGTAAATTGAATGTTGCTCTTTGGGATGATCAACAACTGATGTTTACCATGCTGGATGTGATTAGCCTGTACACTTGTCTTGAAAATGATATGAGCATAGAGGCACTAAGGTACTTTGGGCCATATTTATACTTTTTGATGCAAAACTGCGCTAACGCAGTTTTGCGTCAAAAAAATTAGCGCCGGCTAACGCCATTCTGAAACGCCATTCTGAAACGCCATGCGGGCGCCGTATTTATTCAATGACGTTAGCCGGCGTTAGCAGCCGGCGCTGCCTGGTGTGCGTGAAAAAAAATTACAGACACCAGGCAGCGCCGGCATAGGGGGATATGGAGCTTGGGCGCCAAAAAATGGGGCAAGTCAGGCTGAGGCAAATTTTTCGCCTCAACCTGATTTGCGCCATTTTTTCCGACTCCCAACCCCCATTGAAATGACTCCTGTCTTAGCAAAGACAGGAGTCATGCCCCCTTGCCCAATGGCCTTGCCCAGGGGACTTCAGTCCCCTGGGCATGGTCATTGGGCATAGTGGCATGTAGGGGGGCACAAATCAGGCCCCCCTATGCCACAAACAAAATAAAAAAAATTACTTACCTGAACTTACCTTAATGTCCCTGGGATGGGTCCCTCCAGCCTTGGGTGTCCTCCTGGGGTGGGCAAGGGTGACAGGGGGGGTCCCTGGGGGCATGGGAGGGCACCTCTGGGCTCCTTCCGAGCCCACAGGTCCCTTAACGCCTGCCCTGACCAAGCGCTAAAAAACGGCGCAAAAGCGGCTGGACGTCATTTTTTTTGACCCGCCCACTCCCGGGCGTGAATTTTGCCCGGGAGTGTAAATACGGCGCACATGCCTCGGAGTCAATTTTTTAGACGGGAAACGCCTACCTTGCATATCATTAACGCAAAGTAGGTGTCCACGCTAAAAAATGACGCAAACTCCATGGACTTTGGCGCTAGACACGTCTAACGCCAAAGTATAAATATGGAGTTAGTTTTGCGTCGGAATTGCGTCAAAAAAACCGACGCAATTCCGGCGCAAACAGAGTATAAATATGCCCCTTTCTATCTACCTGAAGTGCTAGTTATTTAGAACATACAGAAATTATGCTTGACATGGCCCATATCATTTTGATCCATAATGTCTTTGTACATGATGGAGTATGGTACCTCCAAAAACGTGGAACTGCAATAGGTTCCAGGTTTGCTCCCTCGTATGAGAACCTCTCCTTGGGTCTATGTGAATGGCAGCATGCCTGGGGCCCAGATGCAAAAATCTGGATGAATAATACTATTTTTTGGGCAAGATTTATAGATGATATTTTGGTTATCTGGAAAGGGACTCAAGGAGAGCTCTGTGACTTTGCTGCAAACAACAATAGGTTCAATGTCCAATTAACAATGAAATGTGATTTTACAAGAACTGAATTTTTGGACCTATTGCTGTATATTGACAATGGTATGATTCATAGCAATATATATATAGAAAATAAACTGCTTGCAACAGCGTATTGCACACAGCGAGTTTCCATACAAAAACAACCATCCACGCCATCCTGTATGGTGAGATGGTATAGGCCAGGAGTAACTGTAGTCACAATAGAAAACTGATCTCTACCTCCAAAAATGAGTACGTTATATAGCCTTATAGCCCACTGTAGCAGGCTTTACTGGCCATTAAAGGCCTGCTCCAGCATTAAAGGCCGAAGGCGAGGGCCTTTAACAAGGCAGTAGGCTTTTAACGACCAGTATAGCCCAGCTACGGCAGGCTAAAAAAGGCTATTAGAACATTCTTCCACCAGAGGGCAGAATGTTCTAATAAATATTAGAACACTGGAATGTTGGCAGCTCCATTGAAAACAATGGAGTGCTCCGGGCTTTTACTGGCCGGTAAAAGCCCGGAGCGCCAACATTCCAATCTTCTTTGTTCACAGCGGTAGCTGTGAACAAAGCCTCACGGAGCCTGAGGGGATTTTAATCCCTTCCGGTTCCGTGAAGCCTTTGTTTTATTTATGAGAACATTCTGCCCTCCAATGGCAGAATGTTCTAATAGCCTTAGAACCCACCGTAGCGGGCTCTACCATCTATTAAAGGCCCTCTCCCTTGTTAAAGGCCAGTTGTTTAGTTGTTAGTAGGAAAAGACAAGGCCTTAAGGACAAGTTTGTCACATTAGAAAGACTTAAAGAACAACAGCTTGCTAAATGGTCAGATGGGGCCACCTTAAGAAAATACACAGAGAATAAAATAATTCCAAGGGGGCTTAGAATCTTGATATTCCCACATTTTGAAGATCTTGGTCCAGATTTACTAGAGGAATGGGGAAATGGGCCCCATGTGACATCATATAAGATGATAGAGATCTTAATAAAGAATTCAGAGAGGAAAGTAAAAACAAATTAGGAAAGAAATTGCTGTTTTGGAGAAGGCAATAAACGGACCTTAATATGACAGAACTAACAAGAAAAATTCTGAAATTCTGAAAAAGGAAATATCTGATTATCAGCTTTATCTTAAAGAAAAATAGCTGAAAAAATACAGAGGAAACAGTTGGATTATGAAACGGGAAGCATCTTTAACTTTGTTCGTAAGTATGATGACATTATCATCAGGATAGGGATCGCCTTCGGCTTGGGCCTTTAACGCGGGAGCGGGCCTTTAATAGCCGGTAGAGCCCGCTATGGCGGGTTCTAAGGCTATAAAACAAAGACCTCACAGAGTCTGAGGGGATTAGAATGTTGGAGCTCTAGGCTTTTATCAGCCATTAGGTGCCCTGAGCACTCCATTGTCTTCAAAGAAGCTCCTAACATTCCTATGATCTAATATACAATATAGCACAATTACCAAACCTAAGGAGTATTTCAATTTTGATTTACGTTTAGTTTCTTTTTAACCAAATTACTGAATTGTTTAGTTGACCACATTTACCAGTCCAAATCATTAAGTGAGTTACATGTATTTTTTTGAATTGTCAGTATTTTTTTTTTTTTTATTAGTACCCAAAGCAACCATAAATAAACATATGTATAATTACCAACAAACTCAACAATAAATCTGCAGATCATTTAGCCAGATATAACATATCTACTACAGTCATCACTTATTGGCAAGCCACTCACCCAAGGCCCCCCATATCTCTCGCCCTTTTTTTCTCCCTCTTTTCCCTTTTCGCTCATACAGGGTCTTTTGCAGCTGGTGTACTGCAAGGAGACGATCTAACCAATTCTGATATGTAGGAGGTGTTTGATCAAGCCATACCGAAGAAATACACAGTCGATATACTGACATAATCATAAAAAGACATTTTCTGACAGTAGGCTTCCTTTGCTCCGTGACTCCTAATATAACCACCCCGGGTGTTAACTCAATTTCTACTCCTACAACATCTTTAATAAACCTTTCCAGTTTCATTTGAATATTCACTAATTTTATACAAGTCGCAAACATATGGATTATATCCACCCCATGTTGCTGACATCTTGGGCAGTGTACCCCTTGTTCCCGACCCCATTGTGCTAATTTCCTGGGCGTAATATACAGGCCAAATATTGTTTTATAATGTTGTGCCTGGAGAGATGCTGACAACACCCTAACTCTAGAGACTCATAAAAGGCTTCCTCTTCCACATTTAACTTAATACTCCATTTTTGACTATGCTTCACTAGATCATCAGGAAGATTATCTGTCAATTCCGCATATAATAATCGTATTGTATTCTTATCAGGTGAATTCATCTTATCTAGCAAAGAATTCTTAACAAATCCTACTGGTCCACCAGTCTTTCGTAGGGTAAAGGTGGTCATTACAACCTTGGCGGTCGGTGTTAAAGCGGCGGTAAGACCGCCAACAGGCCGGCGGTAACAATTTTGCAATTACGACCGTGGTGGAAACCGCCAACAAAGACAGCCACTTTAACACTCCGACCGCCACGGCAGTACAAATAGCGCGGCGGTCACCGCCAACAGACAGGCGGAGGACAAAGTACCGCCCACAGTATGACAACCTACCAATCTGCCACCTTTTTCGGGGCGGATTCACCGTGGATAAAAACACGGTGGAAACAAGATTCCGAAGGGAAAACGCTCACCTCTACACACCCCACAAGGAACTAGGACACCATGGAACCGGAACTCCAAATACTCCCTGCAATAGTCTTCCTGCTCCTCTACCAGGAGCACGAACGCCGGCGGCGAAGACCACTGTGAGTACTGCACCTGCGACACAGGGGGGGGGGAGGGAAAAAACAGGGACACACACACGCAACACCTCCACCACCACCCCACCCTCACCCACGACAACACACACACTAATAATACATCATGATACATTATAGTTACACACCCCAACCCCCCGGAAGAATGCAAAGACAAAAGAAAATGAGTGTAACCATTGTAATATATTAAAAGCAAGTAGGCAAAAATATAAACACACTATTAACAAAATATACACCAAGCATAGTAGTCCAGGTAGTGCTCCAATTAAGTCTGTGGAACACTGGGCCCACACAGTATGGGCGAGGCCCACACAAGATCCCCGACCATGACAGAGAGAACACTGCAGGGGCATCAGAGAGCAAGAAAACAGGCACCTCAGGGGGAGGGAAAGGGGGGCACCTCAGCCGGTTGAGTGCACAACGCCAAATCCACGAGAGGGCCACATGACCAGTGTTACATCCTGGGGAGTGCAAAGCCACAGTCTCACAAGTCTCTCCAATGGGTGGTTTGCCCACTGTTCAATCCTGGGGAGTGCAAAGCCACAGTCTCACAAGTCTCTCCAGTGGGTGGGTTGCCAACTGTTCAATCCTGGGGAGTGCAAAGCCACAGTCTCTCAAGTCTCTACAGTAGGTGGTTTGCCCACTGTTCCATCCTGGGGAGTAAAAAGCCATAGTCTCACAAGTCTCTCCAGTGGGTGGTTTGCCCACTGTTCAATCCTGGGGAGTGCAAAGCCACAGTCTCTCAAGTGGATAACAGTCTCCACTGGTTCTGGAGGGGGCATGGTGCCCAGAGTGCTTCATCCTGCTAAGGACAGAGGTAGTTGATGGATCTCTCCACTGGTTCTGGAGAGGGCATTGTGCCCAGAGTGCTTCATCCTGCTAAGGACAGAGGTAGTGGATGGATCTCTCCACTGGTTAAGGAGGGGACATGGTGCCCAGAGTGCTTCATCCAGCTAAGGACAGAGGTAGTGGATGGATCTCTCCACTGGTTCTGGAGGGGGCATTGTGCCCAGAGTGCTTCATCCTGCTAAGGACAGAGGTAGTGGATGGATCTCTCCACTGGTTCTGGAGGGGGCATGGTGCCCAGAGTGCTTCATCCTGCTAAGGACAGAGGTAGTGGATGGATCTCTCCACTGGTTCTGGAGGGGGCATGGTGCCCAGAGTGCTTCATTCTGCCCGTGACGGACTCAGTAGCGTCAGTGCCCTTGGCGCTCATGGGCCAGCGGTGCTTGAGACAGCGGTGCCCTGTTCAGCGGCGCTTGAGACGGCGGTGCCCTGTTCAGCGGTGCTTAAGATGGCGGTGCCCTGTTCAGCAGTGCTTGAGACGGCAGTGCACTGTTCAGCGGTGCTTGGAGCAGCGGCCTCATTTGCAGTGACTCAGCTGCTGGCGGTCCTTCATGGCCCAGCGGGGCTTGTGCTGGTGGTCCTCTCTGTCCCAGCGGGGCTTGTGCTAGCGGTCCTCTCTAGCCCAGCGGGGCTTGTGCTGGCGGTCCTCTCTAGCCCAGTGGGGCTTGTGTTGGCGGTCCTCTCTGTCCCAGTGGGGCTTGCGCTGGCGGTCCTCTCTAGCCCAGCGGGGCTTGTGCCGGCGGTCCTCTCTGTGTCAGCGGGGATGACGGCTGTGGCCTCCTGGTCAGTGGGGATGACACTGTGGACTCCTGCTCAGCGGGGATGACGGCTGTGGCCTCCTGGTCAGCGGGGATGATGGCTGTGGCCTCCTGGGAAGCGGGTATGATGGCGGTCTCCTCTGCCGTGCTGCTCTTCCCAGACTTTTCTGGTTTCTTGTGGCCCTTCCCCACCTTGGGAGGTGTTGCAGCTGACTCCACACTCCCACCGGGACCCCTGGGAGCAGCTTTGGTGGCTGGAGTCTTCCCCCTCTCCCGCCAGCCACTGGCCAACTTCTGATGCTTCACAGGTGGGGGACTGTTTGTGCTGTGGCTCCATGCCACACTGGCTGCCCTGGTGGCCGGTGCACTCCAGATTCCGGTGACTACAGGCACCACTGGTCCCGGAGATGTTGTGGCTGAGGTGCTAGTTCGGGACCTAGGAGACGGACGGGTGGAGGAGGTGTGGGAAAGAGGTCAAGGTTGGACAGGAAAAGTTTTTGGGAGACACTGGGACGGGTAGCTGGAGAGGGTTTGGGAGTGGAGGAAGAGGTTGTGGTTGTAGGAGGTGTTCGTTTGCTGACTTTGGGTGAAGGTGCATGCGCTGGAGGCTGTCGTGAGGTGGATGGCTGTTGGGTGGGTGTGTGCCTGCCTTTGTGTATCTTGGGAGGAGGCATCACAGACACACTGGGAGAGGACACAGGGGACGTGTGAATGGTAGTGGGGGTGGTGACTACATGTGAGCGGGGTGCGGTGGTGGGTGTGCTGGTGATGGTAGTAGTGGCTGTAGAGGTAGTGCATGCAGGTGTGAGTGTAGACGAGACTGGGAGGGAGGAGGGAGACGACGACGAGGGGGACACAGTGGAGGCAGTAGATGTTGGTGTGTCTGCATGTGTGTGATGCTTGCGTGAGTGCCTGTGGGATGTGTGGTGCTTATGTTTGCCTGAGCTTCCCTTGTGTGTTGACATGTGTGCATGCTGGTCTAGAGGGGTGCTTGGGAGAGGCTGGGGTACAGGGGATTGGGTCTGGGTGGAGGAAGTTGGAGGGGGGAGGCTAGACACAGGGACAATGGCTGCCATCAGTGCTGAGGCCAGAGTCTGAAAAGCTTGCTGAAGGGCTGCCTGACCAGAATGCATGCCCTCCAGGAATGCATTTGTTTGTTGCAACTGCCTTTCTACACCCTGGATGGCATTCAAAATGGTAGACTGCCCACCAGTGAGGGACCTGAGGAGGTCAGTGGCCTCCTCACTGAGGGCAGCAGGGGTGACTGGGGCAGGGCCTGAGGTGCCTGGGGCGAAGGTGATGCCCACCCTCCCGGGTGAGCGGGCACGGGGAAAAGGCTGAGGGGCTGCTGGGAGGGTGGTGCTGGTGGGGGGGTGGCGGCTGTACGTGTAGATGGGGGGAACAGATGTTGCCGCCACCACAAGGGAGCTCCCATCAGAGGACGAGTCCGTGTTGCTGGTCTCAGCTCCTGTCCCCGCCGTGGAGCTCCCCTCGCCCTCCGTCCCACTGGTGAAGTCCGATTCTGTAGTGTGGCCCTCCATGGCCATGTGGGATGCAGCCCCCTCGCGCTACGGTGCCACTGCTCCTCCACCTGATGATGCTAATGCACACAAGAACATGGAGACCACACAAAGGAGGGGGACGACAGAAGAAAGACATGTTGGGTGCATGCATTACCGCTACCGTTGGCGGACACGACAGACACACAAGCCCCCTGCACTACGCCGCACTCTTGGGCTCCACTGTTCAAGTCCTGAGAAATGGCCTACTAGGCTATGGACGACATCTGCACACATGGATGACACAGGGGCATGACTAGGTGTACTTGGCACTCTACAGAGGTGCGGTGGGGTGCCACATGGCCTGCCTTACGTAGGGACATTGCCTACGGAACTCGCCCTGGCCTAGGGAAACCCACAGCCCACATCCCCCACCCAGACCCCTCGACTGCGTGCAAAATCAGCAGAATGAGAGTGTGCTCACCCCCTTGTGGCTGCTGTGATGCCCTCAAGCACCCATCCAACTCCGGGTACGACACTGCCAGGATCCTGAACATCAGGGGGGTCATGGTACAGCGGGCAACCCTCCCACGTTGGGAGGCCAACCCCAGCTGAGCCTCCGCCGTCTTCTTGCTACAGCGGCGAATGTTCTCCCATCTTTTCCAACAGTGGGTGCTCCATCTGTGGTAGACCCCCCAGGGTCCGGACGTCCTTGGCGATGGCAGGCCAAATATCTTTTTTCTGGTGGGCGCTGACCTACATGATTTGTACAGGGGGAAGAGAAACTTATTAGCAACTGCACCGTCACAGTCATTGGTCCCCATCCCTACCCTTGCCATGTGGCACATGCACTCACCGTCGGTTCATGCGCGTCGCACTCTCCCCCCTTCCTTCTTACATCCACACCTCTCCACACAGGCATAGCCCATACAGCATGCTTCCAGTGTACTTTCCTGTTTGTCTGGAGGACCGTAGAGTAGCTTGTACTGGGGGAGGACCCTATCCACGAGTTTCTCCAACTCCTCCGATGTGAAGGCAGGGGCCCTTTCCCCAGACACTCGAGCCATTGTCTCTTCCAGACCGATGTCACAGCAGCACTTGCAGTGTAGGTCCTCTCCTGTCGAAGATCAGGTATCGAGTGATTGAACAGATAGAAAATGGCGGTCACGTCCGCGGCAGTGCGTACCGTCACCGCCGGCGTACATCGTCATTGGCTCCTGGGACCCATAGGGTCCAATGTTAACCAATGCAGCATTGCATTGCGGTCTTCAACCGCCTACCACAACGGTGTACAACGCCAGCGCAGTTACCTCACATCCCATTGTCCCACTTTAGAGGTCAGGCAGCTGCCATTTCAGGGGCCCACATGGCTTCATTTTCAACTGCGTCACACATACCTAGGCCTAGACTCAACACACATACAGGCCACTTTTTAAATTATGATTGGTGTTCTGTGTAAGCTGTGGGTACGTACCTCTGAGTTGTTTGACTCTGTGCTCGCTGTTGTCCTTCATAGGCACCGTCCGCTGGGACATGTGAGGAGATGGCGGCATCCTCCTGTGTACCGACCGTTGGTGGACTTGTCGACAATGGAGGAAAGACATGTGATCATCACATACAGGCTTGACCGTGCCACAATCCAGGAACTGGAGCCAGAGCCAGACCTGATGTCAGCTATCCGCCATCCCACAGGAATTCCTCCTCAAGTGCAGGTGCAGTCAGTGCTCCATTTCCTAGCAAGTGGGTCATTTCAAACAACAGTGGCCATAGCATCAGGGATGTCCCAGCCTATGTTTTCCAACGTGTTGTCCAGAGTGTTGTCTGCCCTTCTGAAACACATGCAGAGCTACATTGCCTACAGTGAAAGGTGATTTCTATGCCCTAGGACATATCCCCAACATCATAGGTGCCATTGATGGGACACGTGTGGCTTTGGTCCCCCCCCACAGGAGCGAACAGGTGTACAGAAACCGGAAGAGTTATCATTCTATGAATGTACAGATGGTATGTTTCGCAGACCAATACATCTCCCATGTGAATGCCAAGTTCCCTGGCTCAGTGCATGACGCCTACATCCTGTGGAATAGCAGCATCCCTTATGTGATGGGTCAACTCCAGAGGGACCGTGTGTGGCTATTAGGTGAGCACCTGGAAGCAAGTCAGTGGGAATGGTTGTGTGGGTCTGGGGATATCCCTACAGGTTAGTGTGTGTCTAACAGTTGTCCCTCACCAACCTGTCATGGCTACTGACCCCAGTGAGGAATCCCAGGACAAGGGCAGAGGAACGCTACAATGAGTCCCATGGGCTAACTAGGAGGGTCATCGAGCGGACCTTCGGCCTCCTGAAGGCCAGGTTCAGGTGCCTCCATATGACAGGTGGATCCCTATTCTACTCACCAAAGAAGGTGTGCCAGATCATCGTGGCCTGCTGAATGCTTCACAACTTGGCTTTGCGACACAGGTAAGAATACAGACCTGCCTACTACATGTACTTAAACACTACTACCTCTCTACTGTCTGTCGTTTTCACCCAGTGTATGGTCACTGAGTTGTCACTTTCCATTACGATTTCACAGATGTGGGTCCCACAGTGTGACATCTGCTTTGATTCCTCATGGACTACAGCTGTGTGACATAGGTATGTTGACATTACAAATGAAAGAGCTTTTTGCCACAGTGACTGCTAATACAGTATTCTGAAATCACAGACTGACTCCAGATTGTTTTGTGCTTTAAGGGTGTTTATTTAAGTGCTCAATATTGGAGGGGGTAGCAAAATGGTGAGGGTTGATGGTGGAGGAATGTCCATGGTAGAGTCCAGTCTTTTAGTCACACAGGTGCATTGCCCTAATGGGTCTAGGAAGTGGAGCTGGGGCAGTTTAAGGATGGACAGGGTGACAAAGTGGGACAGAAGGATGACAATCAGGGTGGTCTCATTTCTTGGCGGGGGTCTTGGCATCGTTCTCTGTCTTTGTCCTGGATCTCAGGGACCGTTTGCGTGGTGGTTCTCCCTCTGCAGGGGGTGGGGTGCCGTGTGGTGGTCCTGTGGTGGTGCCTCCTGTCCACTAGTGACGGGTGAGGTGGTGGGCAGTTCATCGGCCATGCTAGTGTCAGGGGCCCCTTGTAGTGCCACAGTGTCCCTCCTGGTGTTAAGTACTTCCTTCAGCACCCCTACGATGGTGCCCAGGGTGGAATTGATGACTCTGAGTTCCTCCCTGAAGCCCGAATACTGTTCCTCCTGCAGGCGCTGGGTCTCCTGAAACTTGGCCAGTACCGTTGCCATCGTCTCCTGGGAGTGGTGGTAGGCTCCCATGATGTTGGAGAGGGCCTCGTGGAGAGTGGGTTCCCTGGGCCTTTCCGCCCCCTGTCGCACAGCAGCCCTCCCAGTTCCCCTGTGCCCAATACCACTGCCCCCAGGTCCCTGTTGTTGTTGGGGTGGTGGGTTATCCTGGGTTCCCTGTAGTGGTGGACACACTGCTGATTGACGTGTCCTGGGGACGGAGGTATGGGCCCGCTGGGTGGGTGCTGTGCTGATGTTTCCAGAGGGGGGAAGGTCTGTGGTGGCCTGTGACTGGGTGAGGGGAACCGACTGTCCAGAGGTCCCCGATGGGCCGGGCTAGTCATCTAGATCCAGTTGGACAGAGGTGCTGTCATCACTGTGGGCCTCTTCTGTTGGTGGTGTGGACCCTCCTGTCCGGTGACGTTGGGTAGGGGTCCTGCAGGGGTATAAAAGGATGTTTATTACATCTGTGTGTGCCATGGTGTGCAATGGGTGGGTGACCGTGTACCCCAGTGCTTGCATTCCTGTGTGGGACCTTGTGTGATGGTGGTTTAGGGGGGTGTAAGGGTATGTGCAGTGGGCATGCTTTGGTGATGGGTGTCCATGCTTTGTTGTTGCATGCAGGGCTTGGTGTTAGGATGTGTGGTTTGTGATGTTGGGATATTTGTGAGGAGTTAGAGTGATGGGGTGAGGGTGGGGGTATGTGCTGGCATGCAGGCAGGGTGGGGGATGAAATAGTTAAGATTTGACTTACCAGAGTCCATTCCTCCACCTACTCCTGCGAGGCCCTCAGGATGCAGAATCCCCAAGACCTGCTCCTCCCATATTGTCAGGTGTGGGGGAGGAGGTGGGGGTCCGCCGCCAGTCCACTGAACCGCCAGGTGGTGTCTTGAGACCACGGAACGCACCTTCCCCCGTAGGTCGTTCCACCTCTTCCTGATGTCCTCCCGATTTCTTGGGTGCTGTCCAGCTGCATTCACCCTGTCCACTATTCTTCGCCATAGCTCCATCTTCCTAGCTATGGAGGTGTGCTGCACTTGTGCTCTGAAGAGCTGTGGCTCTACCCGGACGATTTCCTCCACCATGACCCTGAGCTCCTCCTCCCAGAACCTGGGGTGTCTTAGCCGTGCCATGGGGTGGTGTAGATGATGTGTGGGGTGGTGTGTGGGGTGATAAGTGTGCTGCTATGTAGTGGTGTGTAGTGTGAGGTGCGTAGAAGTTATGTGGGTGATGGTGTTGTGTGCCTGTGTTTGCTAGTATTGTTGATGGTGGTGTCTCTCTCTGGCCTTCTCTCAGTAAATGTTGTCGTAGGGGTTTGTGGGTGAGGTGGGTGTGTGTTTTATATTGTATTGGGTGTGTGGGAGTGGTGTGTGTATGTGTATCAGGTGTGTGTATTTCGAATTGTCCAATGTGGTAGTGTTTTGTAAATGTGTGTGTATTTTGAGCGCGGCGGTGTGTACCGCCAATGGAATACTGTGGTTGAAAGACCGCCGCGTGGATTCGTGTGTCGTGATAGTGTGGGCGTATTTCTGTTGCCGTGACGGTGGAGGATTTGTTTTCGCCAGTTTATTACTGACCTTTGGTGTGGCGGACTTGTGTGGGTGTCTGAATTTTGGCAGATTCCATGCTGTGGATCATAATAGCTGTGGCGGATTTCCGCTGCCGCGGCAGTGTGTTGGCAGTCTTCTGCACGGCAGTAAGCAGCTTTTACCGCCAATGTTGTAATGACCGCCAAAGTCTCTTACTTGTAAGTACTTAAAAAAGCCTGTTTGAGCTTATTCGAATTTCCCCCGTAGGCTTCCAAAAGTCATAATTGTAGAATCCTCAAAAAAATCCTCGAGCCTTTGTATGCCCTTTTCATTCCACTGCTCAATAATGCTATCATGAAAAATCCCAGGGAGAAATTTGTTATCTTTAATCAGAGTATAATAATTATACCTTCCCAATCCCATTTTCTTTTGCAATAGACCCCAGATTTTAAAAGCTGCCTGAAGAACTTTAAACCGAGTTTTCTTAAAATAACTTGGTTTCAAAAGCTTAAATATCGCCCCTTTTGCATCCGGGCCGATTAAAAGCTCATAAATGCTAGGGTCATATTCCCTATCATTTACCAGTGTTCCCCTTATAAACAAAGACTGCATATACTGAATTGCAGCTGCCATTTGGTACAATTTAAAGTTGGGGAGGGACCATCCACCCTTTCCCCTTGAAAGTGTCATATATTTGCTTGCCCTGCGTATCTTACCGTATGACCAAACAAATCGCATAATTAGTTGATCTCATTTCTTAAACCAAGATTTCTCAATTTCCAATGGTATTGCACGAAATACATATAGTATTTTCGGTAGGAACGCCATCTTTATCAAATTACACCGCCCCATGATCGTCATGTGCAAATTGACCCATCTACTAAAATTATATCTGGCACTTTCTATAATAGGCAAAAGATTATACCGGACAATCTCCTCTACCTGAGGTCGGATATCAATCCCTAGATACTCTGCGTGTTCTACTTTCCGTGTATCTGACGATCTACAATACTCATTCATAACTATTTGAGTCTTATCTCTATTGAGGAGATAGCCAGAGATTGCCCCAAAATGTTCTGCTGCATCCTCAATTTCTCTCAGGAGAATTGTCAGTAATTTCTATAACTGATCCCTAGACAAAAGCACAGGCTGTCTTTTGTTATATTTTGGTGTTACAAGGGTTATCTATTAATTGTTTATTACCATTTAACATTTAGAAATCACAGTCAGTTGCACAGTCAGTTCAGCCACACACTGTAGGGTGCACTAGAAAGATGTGCAAACCATTAGAGCAGTTTACTTAAGACACCTGCCTAACAATCTGCAGTCTAGAGGTGAAGCCACAATTCCATGGTTCCAAATTTTAACCCAAACACTGCATTGCAGATGGATATACCACTACATCACCAGCCCTTCTTTTTGTTTATCTATATTCATAGCATTGCTTCCATGTATCCAAACGTTATATATGTGGCACTTTCAACCATATCTGGCTCTTTAACTAGCGACTCTAGCCTATACGCTGTAGTTGATATTTAGGGAACGGAAGTCTAATTCTCAAGCTTGAGCTTATCGCAAATTATTTTCAACGGAGAACTCAGCAAGTAGTTACCTTACCTAAAAATAGTTTATAGACTAATATCCTTAATAAAAAAACGATAAAACTATCTGTACCAGAGAGTTGTGGCTTTAAACTCCAGTGGTTCAGAAGGTGAGAAGAATGATTAAGGTCTTGTTGGGCTATAATATTAGCATGAAGAAACATCTTGTTTGTGGAATACACTGCACATATGATCAATCTTATCATTACAAGCTATGGCTCTCTCTTCTCAATGCACTGTGCACATAAAGTTGAGTTATTAATACCGCCTCTAATTCTCCGCAACCAGATGCACCAAATATGTTTCAGCACCCTCTGAAAAAATTACCTTTTATCCTTTTGAGGAAGACCATAAAGCAACTACCTCAACCTTGATGCTGTCTCCCACAGGATCTTGATGCAGTAAATTCTGCTTTTCACAAGATGTCTAAACCCCAGTGTTGACATGCAAATAAGAGCCAGTGTTACGTCTGCCATATTGCATAAGTGATGTGTCTTAAAAGAGGTTACCTCTCGCTACTCATCCTTGGACTAGCCTTACTCCAAGGCAAGGATGGATTCACTGTCTTCCTCATTCCTTTCTCTGGCTATGAAAATGGCATATCTTCTCTTGCATGGTATGACTTCAGGCTTTTCACATGGTGTCCAATGGGGTTCTTCATCAGATTCAGAGTCACCTACATAGTTGTTCAGTGTTCATTTTGATTGCAGTGAAGTGTCTGGTGCACTTGTCTGGGGAGTTTGAGGAATCACAAGGCTCATCATAAGAGCTCTCTAGGAGCCAGTCAGTGTTGCTTTCTGATCATACCACTCCTTCAGCAGCCTTTGGTTCACCTGAATGATGCCCTTTCATTTGTGCATCAGCTGAGCCATTTTGTACCTGAGACCCAACAGTGATTGTGCTCGAAGTGGTGTGTGGGAGAGGGGGCTTCCTTCACATTTTTTGGTGGATTCTAGGCTTACATGTTCCTTGCTTTTTTTTCAAGCTGAGGTTTTCAGAAATAAATTCACACGTATTGCAGCAGGTTATCCTCCCATAATGTGGCAGATTTACCACCACCGTTTTTGGTAGATTCATCTCCACTTTATGGTAAAAAGGTTTCAGATGTGTGTGATCTCATTAGTATTTTCATAGATGAGACTTACTGTAATATGTAGGGTTAACAGCTTGGGGGAGAATAGAGTAAGTCGTCAGCTTTTTGGCGGATATTCCGTTACCATATTTCAATGAAGTAGGCCAAGAGTAGTCTTTCGATACATGCTATTTGATTTCCTTTCAAGCCATATTTAAACTTAGGCAGGCATTGAAATCTAGGCATGCCAATCATTATGGAGCTTTTTATTGAAATAGTTTGAAACAGCAGGCCAGAGTTATTTACGCTTGAGTATTTATTTGACGCGCTTTATATCACTGAAACACAGTGAAATATATTTGGCTGCTAAGCTCATAGCAAAGGGTGACTATAAAATGATTCAACACGTTAGACGCTAATAATTAAATAATCTGAATGACAATATTTATTTTCTGAACAGGCCATTCTAGCTGTCATCCAAAATAACATGCAATAATAAACAAAGCGGATTCCACTAATCATAAACTTGAAAGTCAATAAATTTTAAAGGGGCACGTGCTGGTATTTTTCATCAGCATATATTTACTTCTTTACTCTAAGAAATGTAAATCAAACTGATCTCTACAAATGACCAATGTATGTCCTATTTATGTCAAGCTTAGATGGAGCTTTAGTTGTGTTAGCAAAAAAGTGATAAAAGAATCAGAAATAAAAAATACATGCATATTTCTGAATGAAAAATGCGCTTTAAGTTAGCAGTCTTCATCCATTGTCTTGTCAACTGACATTCACATTTTGTTTCACTCACTGCAGGGGATGAGGCAGTGGGTCAGCCCACTTCTGTCATTTAGATGTTGACTCTCTTCACTGTGAATAATGACGTTTTGCCTGTCACATGTGCACGTCACCTTAAATGAAATTCACTTCGGAGCCAGAGTTGATCAGTTAATACTTCATTATCCCTTTGTTCTATTCTTTCTGCTTTTTTAGTCATTCTTAGTTGTTTCAACCATGTCTTCAGGTTACAGCACATCAAAGCTCAATGTTACATTTCTATGCACTAAACAGGATCATAAGATGTGCAGTAAAACGAAAAAGGCTCTACATATACATTAAGTACATCTGCTTGCTAAGAAGTACACATACTGTTATATTAAAATTAAATAATTATATGCCATGGTTATTCATATTTAAAATGTTTATTGTAAAACATACATTTGTCACTGCATTTTGGAGGCAACATGGTTTGCTGTTTTTCTTCTTTTACTTTTTTGGCATATGCTTGCAATAAAATATAAGAAAAAATGTAAATAATATGTAAAAATAAATCAAAATAACTGCAGGGGCCAAAATCTTTTAAGGATCCTGGTGGCAAATCCGAGGGTGTCCAGATACTAAGGCACCTGCCTAATGTTGTTTACACCTGGTGACCTTTCGTTCACCAACCAAAACTTAGGCCCTGATTATGAGTGTGAGTGCTATTTATCACAACAGATAAATACCGGTACCACAGAGTAGGTTATTTATTGTGTGCGATAAATAATACCTATTACAAGTTGGTGTGGAATGACATTCCGATTTAGTGTTAATCGCACTAAAATCCGCATGATATGGTAAATACCATATGCTTTTCCCCAGTTAAGTTTTGGTCGGTTTGACCTGCAGAAACTTAATTAAGACTTAGGCAATTCCAACCCTGTTGAAAACAGGAGTTTCCAGACGTGACTGACTCCTAATCAGGGACTAACCGTATCTTTATCACCCCTGTAAGTTCTTGTTCTTCCCTTTATCTCTCTTTCACTGTTATCTCTCTAATTCCCTCCTTCTTTTACCCTTTTCTCTCATTCTTCTCTTATGCTGGTTCAGTGTTTGATGATGGAAAATAAATCCTGTCCCAAATATGAGTGCCGGTGCTGCTAGAGCAGGTGTTTTAATAAAATTATTAATGAGTGTTCTTATACTATGAGTAATGGATTTCTGTAGAAAATGTAATAACATAGAAAATAATGCACACATTTGAAAATATGATCACGATGATTGGCCGCCATTGTTCATGAAGTGTACTTATTAATAGTTTATTAATATGAAATGTTGATTATATGTTTGACTAATGTAGTAAAATGCCATATTAAGGGTTATGCATTATGTATTAGCTTTGTTAATTGTAGGCCTTAACTTAGCAGACGTCTTGGCCTAGTTGCCCAGCTTCATGTCAAGCTGTATTTCTTAACATTTAATATATGGCTGTCCTAGAGAGTTAAACTCTGATTTTACATTGTATTGTTTAAATGTGCTTGTAGCTAAAAGTCTTTCTCATGAGAACCGACTGCTAGAATATGCTGTTCTTGCCAAACGTAACAATATGAGTGTAATGTGTGTTAGACTGACTTTCTCAGGAGGAGAACAATGGAGCCACTGACCGAATTAAAAGCTGCAACAATATTGTTACCTGACGAGCGGGACGATGAGAACATTGCAGGAAAAGCCAATCAGTGACATGTGAATGGAGTTTTGGTAGAATTCATAGTTTTGAAGTTTTAGTTTTAATGGACAAAGTGTGAACATGTGATTCCTTGACCTACAGGGATTTGGAAAGTAGTTTTAGGGAATTCAACTTAACAGGACTGTACCGAGGGAAGGCAGCCCATTGCCCATTTTCTTGCTGGCCGAAAGGTCAATATTTTCTTGTGCGTCTTGACAAGAGACATGCTTAGCTTTAATGCTTAAAGACTTTGCGCTTTCTGAACTTTGATGCTGAATCCTGATGCCTTGCGGACTGAACTGATGTCCTGATGACGAAGACCATCTTAGCTTGTCGATCCATTTGAGGAGAGGTATTATTGTACCCATGTGTCTGCTATGCCTATTTGCTTTTTCTTTCTAGGTACCAACCGCACTGTTTTGATAGAGCCATAGTTCGATGTTTTCCGAATTTGTGTTTACTAAATTGTTTTGCATGAAGCCCAACATGCTGATGCTAATCTGACGTTAGATAAGGATTCTCACTAATGGATGTCTGTCAATAGGGAATAACGTTTGATGAATTTCCCTGCTGAATCTAAATGTATGTGATATCGTTTGCACAATTGTTCTTGTTATTAATTTGCACTGTAACCTTAGAATGCGTGGTAGTTCAAGCTTTGATTAGATTGCATTTCTTTCACAGTTTGGACAGCCGGTGTTGTTTCTGTATGTGTATCATTTGATTTTGAGATTATCCTATGTGACATTAGCATTGTTAATATAGGGAAATAAATATTCTGACTTTTACTAAAAGGTGGGGTTATTCATGACTGAAAGGTCATGGTGTGTGACAATTACTGACTCCATTGATTATTATTGTCATTGATTATCACTGATTATTGATGTTACTGATTAAGTATTGATTATTGATCTGCATGTACTGGAGTTATGGTGGGAACATCTTAATTCCAAGTCAAAAGGTTCATCGACCTATTTGCGTCCCCTTGTAAGTTTACTTATTAAGGTCTGACACGCTAGCAGTAACCACCACTGCTATTATGAAAAATATTAAGATCGTTATTTTTCACATGTTATCAAAACATAAGCAAGTGCCCTGCATCATGGGGTGATGTTTTAGAATGATTTCACAAAAGAAAGATGTACCACAAGAGTGCTCACTCCTCCAGAATTTCACAACTTAATAATAGTCAACTTTCATGCACCTTAATTTGTTGTGTGTCGTAAGAGTAAGGCTGACACCTATCATGGCTTGGGTAGCTGATTGTAACCTACCACAGCCCACGTGTGAGCATTTTCTTCATTGGAATGTAACTGTGTCTTTGAATATATGCATCAATGCAAATGATGTTTCCTGAGTACCAGAGGGAGCAGCAGTTCATTCAAAGGTAAATTTAACATAGGAACACGGTTGTCAAATGCTTGCCAGGTCTGTAGGCTGTGTCTTTCACCATTTTCCTCCCTCTGAATCTTTCAGTCTGTGTTTACTGTAAGAAGGACGTTCTATACGGAGACCTTCACAGGAGCAAATCAGATGGCCCCATAAGTGGCGGGGCTTGGTCATTAAGATTGAGGGGGTTAAGCTTCGGATTTACCAACAGTCACGCTGGTATATAATGTTAAAATACTTTGTACAATAAGCATGTTGCATGATAGGGGACTAAGGGGAAGTGGAAAGGGAGGGAAATGCAGACTGGGATAAGTACTATGTGAGATAAAAGGCAATATTTCGTAAAACAACCAATCTTTTTAAGGGCTTTCAAAACAGAAAGGAAGAGAGTGTATGTGCATTTTTGTCTGTGTGTAAACAAAAATTCCTAGTGAAATCCGGCAGAAACCTCCCCATACCTGAATGGAAAAACATGTACCCAAATATTTAGCAAAGAATGCATTTAATAGAGGAGTGTAACACCCCATACTCCCTCTGAAGCTATGCCCCTACGTCCCATTAAAATCACTGTGCTGCACATGCGCTTTTAACACACAAAGTTTTAGAAGCAGGCTCGGTTCCTCATCAGACAGTACTGCGAAGAAGGCAGCAAAAAAGAAAGCCACTGGACTACAACAGGGAACAATATGGAAAACAGAAGAGAGGAAAACATCATGGAAGCGAAGAGGAGGTATTACAAAGGACAAATATAAGCGTCTGGAAAGCTAACAGGTTTAGCGTTGTTGTATATATGTTGTGTGTAATATTATTTGCATGTGCTTCAGCCTGCGCCATATGTAGTTTTCAGCGTGCATCATTTGTAAGCCTTCAATGCTGTATAAACATTCCCTTTTAGAACATGTTTCTATTCAAAGTATTGTTGCGTGTTATGGATCTGTGTTTATGTTTAAATAAGTGAAACTTATCTGGAAATATTTTAACTTCGGTTGAGGCAGTTTCCACGAACTCTCCGATGCTCAAGTCACGTTTGTTGTTGGCTCTTTTATCTTTGAACATAAAGAAAGACCTGCAAAATTTCAGAGTTCCTATAGACATATAGAATTTCCTCTAGCAACATTTTGGTGATGATTTTCAGGAAATGTATTACTTTTGTGGAATTTAATTTACAGTGATCGGAGCCCACAACTGTTCATTGTTCACTTTACCTGACCCTCGCTTGATGTTCTACATCCTGCAATGGATTTTTCCTGATTGCTGTCATTACATGATGGTGTATTTCCAGCGTGTGCAGCTTTTCCTAGGGGGTCTGCTTATCACCTGATCCTGGTGCTCTTTCTTGTTTCAGCCCAGGAACTATCTCATTCCTCCTTTGTGTTGACATTAGAGCTGCTCTCTATTTGGACATAGGAGCTGGTCGGCCACTGTATTTCGAAGATCTTGTTTACATCAAGGTGCAGGTTCCACCCTGTACTGCATGCGTACAACCATTTGCTGCATTTTCGACAAGGTCTCAAACTCTTCCGGTCTCCAGTCAGCACAAAAGATTTTGGGGCGCTTGTGAGAGTAACCACTCTCTGTCTCTACTGCTTATTCCTGACAGCATCTCCACATTAATGCCACTTGTTCCTACGTATCGGTGATAGGCACACCTTTGGAGTTCCCACAATCTACCTGGCTACCTTTGTAATTAGTCTATTATTAAGTGATAGGCACACCTAATTCATGGTAACTATTTTTGTATCTGCACATCGGTGACATGCACACCTCTGGCTTTATAAATATTTGAAAATTGAAGCACACTTTTGAATTAGGTTATTTGCATTCAGTATCATATGTGACAAATTAATGTCAATTATAAGTGTTAAGAAACTGTAAAGTTTATTTTGGTCTTTAAGTATGGCAATTTTTACCTGCTACAAATCTGGCTAACATAACTCCTTTCTTGTAACAACCAGGTAAATCTCCTGTAAAATGGCACAGTTGTTTGCGTTCCATTGAGAACTACCTGGTTGTGTAGTTGCGGATGTATTTGAACCTAAACGCAAAGCTGCTATATTATTTCGTTATCTAGGTCATGCAGGTGATTGGAATGACTTTGTGAAAGCCATGTTTGGAACGAAAATTCTCGAAGGAACCCAAGTATTCTTCTGGAAAGGTTTAGGCCCGTATTTATACTCCGTTTGCGCCGAATTTGCGTCGTTTTTTTCGACGCAAATTCGGCGCAAAACTAACGCCATATTTATACTTTGGCGTTAGACGCGTCTAGCGCCAAAGTATTGGCAAAGAGCGTCATTTTTTAGCGTGAACGCCTTCCTTGCGTTAATGAGATGCAAGGAAGGCGTTCCCGTCTAAAAAAATGACGGCGACGCAAATGCGTCGTATTTATACTCCCGGGCAAAAATCACGCCCGGGAGGTGGCGGGTCAAAAAACCCCGCATTTGCGCCACATTTTAACGCCTGGGTCAGGGTAGGCGTTAAGGGGCCTGTGGGCTCAAAATGAGCCCACAGGTGCCCTCCCCTGCCCCCAGGGACCCCCCCTGCCACCCCTGCCCACCCCAGGAGGACACCCAAGGATGGAGGGACCCACCCCAGGGACATTCAGGTAAGTTCACGTAAGTATAATTTTTGTTATTTTTCAATTTTTTTTGGGTGGCATAGGGGGGCCTTATTTGTGCCCCCCTACATGCCACTATGCCCAATGACCATGCCCAGGGGACATAAGTCCCCTGGGCATGGCCATTGGGCAAGGGGGCATGACTCCTGTCTTTACTAAGACAGGAGTCATTTAAATGGCGTCTGGGCGTCGAAAAAATGGCGCTAATCGGGTTAAGACGATTTTTTAGCGTCAACCCGACTTGCGCCATTTTAAGACGCCCTAGCGCCATTTTCCCCCTACGCCGGCGCTGCCTGGTCTACGTGGTTTTTTTCCACGCACACCAGGCAGCGCCGGTCTGCTTGCGCCGGCTAACGCCATTCCATAAATACGGCGCCCGCATGGTGCTTCGGAATGGCGTTAGACGGCGCTAAATTTTTTGACGCTAAACTGCGTTAGCGCAGTTTAGCGTCAAAAAGTATAAATATGGGCCTTAATTTCTTTAAAAAGAAACAGTCTCCTGATGAATCTGTAGGGGATTTTATTTCAGCATTGAGATCTTTAGCAGCTACTTGTAATGTTGGCACAGCATGAGATACATACTTACTTGATCAATTTGTTTATAGTTGCTATTAAAAAAAAAATCAAGAGAGACTATTGAGTTGCAGGGATCCATTGTTAAGTGAAGTACTGATTTTAGCTAAAAGCATTGAGCGCTTCATTGTTTCCACACAAGTTATGTCACAAGAGTGCTCAACTTCATCACTGGTTTCTGTAAACGCAGTTAATGAAGGGGAACATGTTGACTTAGGGCATCTTTACGAGGCTGTCAGTCCTTGGACCGCCAGCATCACAGTGACGGTCGGACCACCGCAAATGTGGCGGTCGAACCGCCACATTACAAACCTGGAGGTCAGCCCTCCAGGGGACCGCCGTCCTCACCAAGAACATGGTTCCCAATGGGGGTCTGAGTTGTACTCAATCAGGGCAGCACTGAGGTCAGTGCCGCCTGGCTGATTACAACTCAACTTTCTGCCAGCCTTTTTATGGTGGTCTGACCGCCATGGAAAGGCTGGGGGTAAGCCAGTGCTCCCCCCCCCCTTGCCTAGAGCCATCAAAATGCATACTGTCTGCTTTGTCCATATGGAGCTGAGACCAATGCCGCCTTACAGTTTCCACTGGGCTGCAGCCCAGTGAAACCTTGTAAAGACTCGTAATCAGGCCCTTAGTTTGTGTCAAAGAATTTAAAAAAAAATCTAATGCTAGGAAAACTAATCAATTTTGTTTTAGGTGTGGTTCTAAATTACATTTAAGCAACTTTCTGCAATGTCATTCTCTGGGCAAATGCTGCACCAAATGTAAAGAACAGGAGCATTTTTACAGTGTCTGTAAGAGTGGTAAAAATGTAAAGGTACATAGTATTGAGGTTGCAGAAAATGAGTAGTTACTGGATTTCTTCAATGTGGTTCTCAATTTAGAAGTTGATGCTGATTTAAATGAAAAAATATCAAAGACCCTGTCTGCCAAGTGCATCAGTGAATACACTCACCATTGACATTATGTGTGATTCAGGTGCACCAATCACTATTATCTCACACACAGGCATGTTGAATTTAAAAAAATCATCTTTAAGCTTATGGGGATCAAGATATAGATATGATTGGTTATTTTGAAGAACATGTTTCCTGTTTAGGCAGGACTGTCTTCACCAACATTTATGTGGTCATTAAAGGTAGACACATTATTGAATGGCGTGATCTAGCCAAGTTAGGGCTTATGCTGGTTCCAGGTGCAGATCCTACTGTGCGAGCGTTCAATATTCTTATTTCTCTTGTTCAACTTCAGGATAAATTGCTTTAGCATTTCCCCTCTGATCACATGGAGGGGGTGAGAAAGGCAGGAAAGGAAAGGGCTTTTCTTTCCTTTAATGTCTCTCTCAGCATTTCCACTAGACACAAGGGTTGTGTGATTTTGTTTTAATTTACATATCAGGGGAGCGGCCCTTGGGCCTATTATAATTAGGGTGATCTGTCCCCAGGGAAGGCAGAAACCTCTAGACACAAGGGATCTTTTTTTCTTGTTAGTTTTATTTTTTTATATGTGGGGAGCAACCCCTTAGGCATCGGTCATTCCCCTGGGGGGCAAATGTATTTTCGGCCAAGGGGGGGCAGATCGGCCTATGTTTATCAGGCCGATCAAACCACTAGGCACCAGGGATTTTTTTGCCCACATTTCACGCAAGGGGAGCTACCCCTTAGGCAAGGGTCGCTCCTCTGGTTGGGCAAATTTATTTTAGGACATTTCTGCCCTCCTTGGGGGCAGATTGGCCTTCTTCTATTAGGCCGATCTGACCCCAAGGTGGGCATAAACCACTAGTCCCCAGGGATTGGTGTGTGTATGTGTGTGTTTTGTTTGGTGGGGCAGCCCCTTGGGCAAGTGTCGCTCCCCATGGGGGTACATTACGGTTGGCCATCATCGGCCTATTTTTGGAAGGCTTATCTGCCCCCAAGGGGGACAGAAAGCCCACTACAGACCAGGGAAGATTTTTGTTTCCAAAAAAGAAGTTGGGTTATGGCCAAACCCCCACCCCAAATAAATGGGGCCAAAGTTGTTCTGCCCACCGGTGGGCAGATGGGACAATTACCCCAGATCCACTCCCGGGGGGCAGAAAGCCTAATAGATGCAAGGGAATTAAAAAAAATTGTGGGGTGGTGGCTACCAACCAGTATGGGCATGGGTATGCCCCCACCCCAATTTTGGACTTTGGGACACTGCCATGTGGAAAAATCTACAAGACCTAGACATATCTGAAAACTAAAAATCTGGGTGAGACCAGGGTGGTGTGCTTCACATGCACCCTGCACCATTTTCTTACCCAGAATGCTCTGCAAACCTCCAACTTTGCTGGAAATCACAAATTTTTCCCACATTTTTGTGATGGAACCTTCCGGAATCTGCAGGAATCCACAAATTTCCTACCACTCAGCATTGTCGTATCTACACCAATAAAAACTCTGCCTCATTTGTCAGCCTAAAAATGTTTTTTTTAAACTGCCCTTTTGGACCCGCTTTGGTTCCCCATCAATTTCAACATGTTTTTGGCTCTTCCCTGTCACATGCACTTGGCCCACCTACACAAGTGAGGTATAATTTTTACTGGGAGCCTGAGGGAAACGCTGGGTGGTAGGAAATTTGTTTCTGTGCGGTGATCCACACAGAAATATGGGAAAAATTTGATTTTTTAGCTAAATTTGAGGTTTGCTGAGGATTATGGGTAAGTAAGCACTGGGGGATCCACGCAAGTCACACCTCGCTGGACTCCCTTGGGTGTCTAGTTTTCAGAAGTGTTTTGGTTTGGTAGGTTTCCCTATATGGCTGCTAAGCCCAGGACAAAAAAAGCAGGTGCCTCCCCCACGAAAACAGGTGTTTTTTTATTTGATAATTTTGATGTGTCCACATAGTGTTTTGGGGCCTTTCCTTTTGCGGGCACTAGTCCTACCCACACAAGTAAGGTACCATTTTTATTGGGTGACTTGGCGGAATGTTGGGTGGAAGGAAATGTGTGACTCCTTTCAGATTCCAGAACTTTCTGTCACCGAAATGTGAGCAAAATGTGCGCTAATTTTTGTGTGCCTCCTGTGTGGTTGAGAAAACTACTGATTGAGGAAGCACATAAAGGCCATTTAGGGATAAGCAGCACATGTAAAACTCTTAAGCAATTATATTTGTGGCCAGCTATGGAGTCTCAAGTGGCAAATTTTATTGGTGATTGTTCCACTTGTTCTTCATAATGTTCCATATCCAGATATGGCCTTGCAAAAGATAGCATCACATTTTTCAGGTCCTTTTTGAGCTACTTCCATATTCACAAATGTACATGATGGTCTTGAATGACTATTTTTCCAAGTGGATGTTTGATGGTTTCACTTCAAACCCAAACACAGATTCCATTATTACATTTTTGCAGAACATGTTCTCTATTGAAGGTGCACCTAAATAAATTGTGACTGGCAGTGGAACTCATTTTAAATCGCACAAAATGAGTGAGTTTATGTCTCAACATCATATAACAAGAATTAAAGTTGCACTTTACTCATCTTCATCAAATTGTTTGGTTGAACGTATGAACAAGTTTCTACAAAAAGGTGTTAAAACGGCTTTAGCCACAGGTCACATTGTTAAATCATTCTTAAGAGAGAAATCCTGGTCATATTTAACCACTCCTCACAGCACTACTGGAGTTTGTCCTTTTGTTTTATTGCGTAAAAGATTCATCAGGTGTAACATATTACCTGACAGGATTAGGTAATTGAACAAATGCAAATTTGAGGATTTATCAGTTTTTAAATCAGCAGTAATTGATAAACAAATTAGGTCAAAAGTACTTTTTGATAAAAAACACAAAGCTATGTTGGTTGATATAAAGATTGGAGACTGGGCGCTAGTTACAGTGCCTACAAGAATAAAGAAAGGAAATTCTAAATCTTGATTGCCTGTTCAAGTGGAAGGTGTTTCTAAGTGGTCAGTGGTATTTCAAAACAAAGGTTGGTGGAGTAAAAGAAATATAATACAAATTACTGAAAAGCAAACAAAAGAACATTTTATCTGTGAAAGCTAGTAAATCTGGTCAATAGTATATGTTTTTGGAAGATCTGCAACTCATGAGTTCAACTCAATCTGAATCTATTATTCCAAGGGCTGCAACAGAAGTAATTGAATTGACAAGTAATTAAACACCATGTTGTGAGACAAATATCTCTTTTGAGCAAATGCTGCATACGTGACAACTTGCACCAATAAGGTGTGATAGGAACATTAGTAATGCGGGAATGCCCACTAAATGTCAGGACTATTATGTTGCATAACTTATGTTCAGTATTAATCCAATTACTAAGCATGGTATGAGTTTTAATTTGTATATAATTTATTTGTTTCTTTTAGTAAAAGGTGTAGTGTTGTGTATGTGTTGTGTGTGATATCATTTATGTGTGCTTCAACATGTGCCAAATGTAGTTTTCAGCATGTGTCATTTGTAAGCCTTCAACTCTGCATAAACATTCCCTTTAGAATATGTTTCTATTCAAAGTGTTGTTGCGTGTTATTGATGGATGTTTATGTTTAAGTAAGCAAATTTCACTTGGAAATGTTTTAGCATTGGCTGAGGCAGTGTCCACTGACTCTCCGATGCTCAAGTCACGTTTGCCTTGGGCTCTTGTATCTTTGGACATAAATAAAGAGCTGCAAACTTTTAGAGTCTTATGAACATCTTTATTTGGAAGAATTTCCTCTTGCAACATGTGTTTCTACTCAATAACATAAATCCTAGATTCATGCACATAAATAGATACAAAAATATTGCCAACAGATATCCATGTACATACAGGCCAACATAAGTCCAGACGCTGAAGCATACAGACCAATAATAGCCAAGCAAATACAAATACCTAGATTAACACTTGCACATAAACCACTTGACACTCAATTATCCATACTTAAAGACCAAAAGAAATGCTGTGTTATGTTGGTTGTTTATAACGCGCTTAATGGCCCCTTAAAGCTCTAGATGTGAGAGGAGCTTGATAAGGGGGGAACAAGAAAGCAATAAAAATGTACTTCTGTCAATAATGCTATACTCCAAAATGGAATGGTAGTGAGTAATAGGCCTAAGGAACCTGGTCAGCTGGGAGGATGCAGGAAAGAAATTCAGAGTCCGATCGAGGACCAATAAAACGCCACTCAGGCAGGATAGGATAGGAGGTAGAAATCATGGTGGGGAGGGCAAACATTGTGAGCTGTCAGGCCAAAAGACAGTTAGGACCTACAGTACACTTTTACAGAGATGCCAAGACAAGCATGAAACAGTGTACACAGAAGAACACACACTGACCAACAAAGGAAAACAACATCTGCACTGACATACAACCTTGAAACACACAGATCATGGCACTTAATAGGTAGATACAAACATACAGGGTCAGGTATGAGAACATAAAAAGAGGGTGAATAATGTATGCTTTCTTAACAAATTAATAAAGGTGGCATGTCCACTTAATCTTTAGCTCATTTGCTGACAAAATCACATTTGAGGTACAGAAATGAGTGGAGTTAACATTTATTCAAATTCAAGCTCTGCTTTGAGACATCACTTCCACTGAATGATAGACTAATACAGTGTCCATGCACATTTTATCATCTCACTCTTGGAAAGGATCACCTGTATCAAACAAATGCAGTGCTATCCCCATGCCTGTTCTATCTTTGGCCTCTTTGATATATTTATGTGTTTTTATGTAAGGAACAGATTACTGTCAGGTAGATATTGACTTGGTGGAGTCAGACTCCACAGAACTATTTACTAAAAGGACACCTGATGGATTTTTTGTGACAAGGCCCAACCAATATTGTCCTATGCATCACAGTGAATGCCTGGTTTTGAGGGTCACAAAAAAGAACATACAGAAAGGTTGATAACAGATGTTAATCACATTATAAGAAATTTATTGATGATGCCATACTAATTTTACCATTCATGGTACGATCTAATATGAATATACCATGTGGAAAGTATTGCCTCCTGCTGAGAATAAAATGGTTTTCTCTCATGACTTTTTTTTTTAAATATGGAAATTATAATACATGCTACAGAAGTTAAAATCAAGGCACATTTCCTATAATTTACATATACCTCCCTCATGCATGTTAAACAAAGTTTATTAATCTAGCAAAATAAACCTTTTGCTAGGCCTAAACCTTTCTTTTGAAATCATATAAGTCACCTTAAGTAGGTCCTAAACAGCCCATAGGGCAGGGTGTAGTGTATTTAAAAAGGAAGTGTGTTTGAGTTTTACTCCTAAAGTCATTTTCAGTATTGCAAGGCCTATCTTTCACATTGGATAGCATTAGTTTAACTTATTGCAGTTAATAAGTGATACATTTGATTGTGTGCAGGTAGGAATGTTGTTTAACTCAAATGAATGGGGCCTAAAATTCCTATAGCTCACCCCTTGCCATGCACTGCTAATTACCTCCTACATTACATCACTCATTACATGTTCTAAGCTCAGACCCTACGTTTAGGGTCCAGCAAGGCATTGCGGCCTATACTGTTTAATGTTCCTCTTGAAGGTGGCACCATCCTCACTGCCAACAGTGTGGCCAAAGAACCCATCTCTCCTTCCATGCCTTGACTGCCAAGTCCGATGAGAAAGAAGACTCTTAGGGCCTCATTACAACATTGGCGGGCGGCAACCACCGCCCGCCAAGTTGTAACCGCTGTGCCCATTATGACATCCCCGCTGGGCCGGCGGGCGGAAACAGTTTCCGCCCGCCGGCCCAGCGGGGATGTGGGCCGCAACATGGGAGCTGGCTCCAAATGGAGCCGGTGGTGTTGCGGCTGTGCGATGGGTGCAGCTGCACCTGTCACGCTTTTCACTGTCTGCTGTACAGACAGTGAAAAACAGTGTGGGGCTGTGCCTAGGGGCCCCTGCACTGCCCATGCCAAGTGCATGGGCAGTGCAGGGGCCCCCAGGGGCCCCGCGACTCCCCTTCCAGCCAGCCTTTCCATGGTGGTTCCTACCGCCATGGAAAGGCTGGCGGGAAGGGGACTCGTAATCCCCTGGGCAGCGCTGCAAGCAGCACTGCCCTGGCGGATTAAAACCGCTGGGACCAACGTGGTGGAAAACCGCCGGTCCCGGCAGTTCGACCACGCGCTTCCGCAGCGGTCGAAATAGGCAAGATTGCACCGCCAGCCTGTTAGCGGTGCAATTGCCAAAACAGCCCTGGCGGTCAAATACCGCCAGGGTTGTAATGAGGGCCTTAATTACCGAGTCCTCATGGTGCCAACAAACCTTCTCTACTTCCAACCTCAAGCAAAGTCACTAGACTGCTCCAGCGCAGACCTTGGGGAGAACTACTGTTCAGCTACTTTTGTTTTGTTCGGTTAGGGCACCTTCTCAGCAATCACTGCTATTTGTCCCACCAAGCTCTGAATGAAAAGAGACTGCAAGATCCCCGTTCTGCCACAATTCTGGCCCCCTCACGTGGTGATGCTTACCTTGAAGTGATTTCCAGTTTTTGAATGCTGAGAGGTATATAAAAATAATACAGCTCCATAAAATCACAATTGTTATGGTGCTATCTTGGCTGTGTTCCCTATACTTTAATTTCAAGTTGTTTTAAAGCAAGTGGTTTTCTTTGATGTAAACAAGAACATTCAGGGCCATATTTATACTTTTCGACGCACAACTGCGCCAACGCAGTTGTGCGTCAAAAAATCTAACGCCGGCTAACGCCATTCTGAAGCGCCATGCGGGCGCCGTATTTATTCAATGACGTTAGCCGGCGTTAGCCGGCGGAGCTGCCTGGTGTGCGTAAAAAAAAATGACTTACACCAGGCAGCGCCGGCGTAGGGGAATATGGAGCTTGGGCGTCAAAAAATGGGGCAAGTCAGGCTGAGGCAAAATGTTTGCCTCAACCCGATTTGCGCCATTTTTTTTTACTCCCAACCCCCATTGAAATGACTCCTGTCTTAGCAAAGACAGGAGTCATGCCCCCTTGCCCAATGGCCATGCCCAGGGGACTTTCGTCCCCTGGGCATGGTCATTGGGCATAGTGGCATGTAGGGGGGCACAAATCAGGCCCCCCTATGCCACAAAAAAAAAAAAAAAAAGACTTACTTGAACTTACTTTAAGTTCCCTGGGATGGGTCCCTCCATCCTTGGGCGTCCTCCTGGGGTGGGCAAGGGTGGCAGGGGGTGTCCCTGGGGGCTTGGGAGGGCACCTCTGGGCTCCTTCCGAGCCCACAGGTCCCTTAACGCCTGCCCTGACCAGACGTTAAAAAACGACGCAAAAGCGGATGGACCTCATTTCTGTTTCACCCGCCCACTCCCGGGCAAAAAGTGTAAATACAGCGCACATGCCTCAGAGTCATTTTTTAGACGGGAACGCCTACCTTGCATATCATTAACGCAAAGTAGGTGTCCACGCTAAAAAATGACGCAAACTCCATGAACTTTGGCGCTAGACGCGTCTAACGCCAACGTATAAATATGGAGTTAGTTTTGCGTCGGATTTGCATCAAAAACAAATAACGCAATTCCGGCGCAAACAGAGTATAAAAATGCCCCTCAGTACATATTCCACCCAAAACAGCAACAATTAAAGAAACATGAACTACATAGATAAAACAGTCTGCATGTGTTTGTTACAGTATGCATGGACTCAGTGATGTTATTCAAGTTATTTAGTGCAGTATTTATAATTGTTTCTTACCATAGCGCAGTTTTATTTCCCCAAAATAAGCACCCTACTTTATAGTAGGTCAATTGGTTTTGGAATGCATTTCTGAAGCAGGACGAGACATATTTTCAATGTTTTTGCCAATGCACTACTTGCAAATCTTTTATTATCAGTCTCAGTAGTGATACCATTAACATTGGAGGTTTAAGTTATGGATGAGGAATACCTAACCCGCACAAACAGACAACAAGCTGATATGTAAGTTGTTATCTCTGTATTTCTAGCACATGCTTCCTGTGCATTACTCTGACTACACTCTAATATTATGTTTTTTCATTTGTTACAATTGAACCCTGTTTGGTAGCAGCTTGCTGCTTTTTCTACTCAGTAGCAGTGATAGTCCTTTTAAGAGCGGTCACCTTTCAGCAAGCTAAATGTTTATCATTTATGGTAATATGTCTTTTTTACCTTGCTCCTCGGTATTATCTAACAATATCACCTAATTTTCAGTTAAATAAACTATTTGTATTGGTTCATTTGACAAATACTGATAACATTCCTCTGTAAATGCTTGTTAATATGATATCTTCTGAACCTATAATGTGGAAAGACATCAGTATTGGCTGATCATTTTAATCTACATCACAGTTGTCCTGAAGTGATATTGATGAATGGGGTATAGATAGTTTCAGTAGGTGGTTAATGTTCTTTGGCAACCGCTGGAGGTTGCGTTTGTGTACTGGCTTTGCCAATACTGCTGTGTCTGCCACATATGAAAAGGCTCTAAGATGCAAAGAAAACTTTCTCCTGCAAACACCTTCAATCCAAACCACTCATGCTCTACAGCAGTCCTTCTAAGGAATTCCACTTTCTGGAATTCCTTATCTACAGATATTAGAAATGCACAATCCCTCCTCTCTTTTTGACGTCTACTAATGACTCACCTGTTCAAACAATATCTAACCCAGAAAAGCTTGCTCCACACTCTCACCCACCTTCAACCTCAACATCCTACCTCTCCCTGCCTCCTCTCATTCTCCCACCATCCCTCCTTTTCCTCCCCTGCTCCCCTTTTACTCCTTACACACCGACATTTAAATTCTTCCCTTCTCTTTATTCTTGACCCAGAGCCCCTGATGTAAGTTCCTTTTCTATAAATACCTACTGTATCAGTGTTTCTACTTTTTACAATTCAAACTAGCAAGGAAATACGTTTTTTGCTCTGTCTTCTTCTGAGAGGACTCCAACTGATTCATTGCCCATGTTTGTTAAGGCCTCTTCTTTAGTGGCATTGTGGCATCTGTAGAAGTAATATTTTGTGGGGCAGCCAAGAAGCCACAGATAAAACGTATGGGGGCATCTATGACGGCCATTGATTAAGTCGGTGTGCATGTAATTTGTAAGTGCTATTTGCAAACTTACAATTTATGTTCGGACCTCCAACTCCTGTGCATGTGCAGTTGGGAATGGAGTCCATATGTTTGCCTGAGTACAGATAAAATGGATGTTCTTCATAATCTGGCAAGTTTGAACCACTCCTAAAGGGACACATTAGACTTTTCATAAAAAACAGTACTATACAATGATTGCAGACCAATAGACACCTGGCTTAGACACTGAAAATTATAAAAAATTGAGGGAAACAACAAATCAATTGTGACTACAAAATGTAAATCTGGGCAAAGATCACACTCTTGTTCCATGCCGGGTAAGATGGCGGCAGATATGTGACGCTCCACTTCACTACCGGCCACTTTATTTTTTTAAGAAGATATACAGGGCTATTTTTGGCTTCCTTATTCCTGCCTGTGATGCAGAATTGCCTTTTCTCTAGATGGTCTAAATTTGATGCCGTCCAGATGAACCTTTCCATCACCGCTGAGCAGGTTTCTCTTCGGATGAGTGCCATTTAATGAGGTGTGTCACTCGGCTCCCCTCACTTTAGCAGTGGACTGTGGACTCTCCTGGATTTGTTATGTGACTGCTCCTCCTGGCCTTCTCCATATTTTTTTTTGTACGTATATTTTATGCTTTCTTCTTCCATTGTTGTCTTGCTGATGATTGGACGACCTCCCTTTTCTGCTGCATGTCGCTCGACTTCTTCATCATACTTTAAGCTCTGCTGACTCAATTGGCTTTATTCTAAATACTTGCTCCGTCGGTTTTTCTCAGGCTATTTTGTGTGGCTCATCTCTGAGGATTCAGCATCCAGTATGCAGTGTAGCTGCCATTTTAAACTCCAACCTCTGTTGACTGAACTTTATTATTGTTGTGCTACACGTTTTTATAAACTTATTGCTGATTATCTGCGACTGACTATTTCTCCTCTTCCCTTGCATGGGTAAAACCAAATCAGACTTTCACAAAACAGCAGAACCCTCATCAAAAAGGCCAGCAAATTTTTAGTCAGAGCTCAAGCTACCTCCTCTGGTGCCAAAAGGGCCAAAAATGATCCATCCTCACCTTTTTGTCTCTTCCACCAATGCTATTTTGAATACTATTTTGGAAGAAGTAAAAGGCCTGCCGCCTCTTGTGAGTGCCACCAACGAAAAGGTGCAACAGGTTGACGAACTACGGACTGGTATGGAAGGCAGGATGGTGGAGATGGAGTAACATATCAGTTCCTTGCAAGATATGTATGTGAGGATTCCTCACCTCGAACAAAATATCTCCAAACTGTATGGCTTATTTACAAGAGGTCTGCACCACCACTTTTTATGACTCTCTGGTGGTGCAGGCACCTTAATCATATCTATAAGGTGACACAAGCCACCCTGCGTGGCTTTGCATGGACTAATAAATACAGAGTAAGGCAAGCCAGCGCAAAGCGATGCCTTGCCTTACTATACGTCAAGAAGGCGTTCCATTGGCATTGCGTGGGTTTCCCCATGCAATACCCATGGGTTCTGACACATTCCCAGATTGATAAGAATCTGTAAACCTGGGAATGCGTCAAAACGGTGCCGCTCACCAGAGGAGGCATAACAAGGAGAAATTACTTTATGTGTACTATTTTTTTTCTTTTTTTTATGTGTGCTGCATTCTGCAGCACATACAGAAAGAGGAAAAGGCCTCCATTGATTGTTTTTGTGCAGGAAGGTGTCCTTTCCTGCGCAAACACAATTGAGCCAACAACACAGACACCTTTCATTAATACAGGGCATTCCTCTGCTCTTTCCTTTTGACGCAAGGCAATGCAGCAAGAAGCCTTGGTGTGGTGCCCCGTTCCAGAAAGTGGTAAATGAGGCCCTGAATTTACAAATGAGGACCTGGAAAACAGAAGTTGTCTTAGCTTATATGGCCTGCCGGATGCTGTTGAAGGTCCTAATGTTCTTGAATTTCGGCAGAAATTCCTTCCAGACCTACTCAGTTTATCCGGTTCCTCTTCTCTCAAACTACAATATGCTTATTGTCTGGCTAAAAGTCATCCTCAGTCAAATGCAACCTTGAGGTATAATAATGCTTCTTCTGGACTTCACTGATCTTCTTTGTGTTTTAAAAGAAGCTAAAGCATAAAAAACACTTACATGGTCTGGTCATAGCATATTCATCTCACAAGATATTTCTATGGCTACTAATGCCAGATGTATGGAATTACTTGCCATGAGAGATCAGATGAGACACTTAAACATATACTATAGAATCCTTCATCCATATTTGTGCAAGATCACACATGAGGTTCCTACAACATGTTTTGACGATCCTGCGAAATTCAAATTGTTTCTCCATCATAGTTCCTCTCATGCAATGGAAACTAATGTCCTGAAACTGTTGTTCATTTTGTCTCCCCTCTATCTGGCTTTTATTTCTACATGATTTGTTTTTTGCTCTGTTGACCTTCTTGTCATGATGTGAACACATCTCATTTGTTTCCTCATTGTCTACGTTTTTAGATCTGGAGTTTTATCCTTGATCAACTGTTCTTTCCTTGTCTGTCTTTTTAGGTTTATTCATTTCTTTTATATTTCTGTCACCTTGTTTCAACCTTTTATGAGTGTTTTTATACTTATCTGTTACTCTGCTCCTATTGTATATTCTTTAATTTCCTTATCCAGTGAGATTTTCATGCCCTTTTCCTCTTTCCTGCAGATTATTATCCCTGTTCCTGTTTTTTCTGCCTTGTGTGTCCAGTCTGTATAATTTTGTCTCATGGAATGTTTGTGGACTTGGGATTTGGATACCCCATTAAAAGACAAAAGGTACTATCTCATCCCCCTTTGACCGGTTTGCAGAGGTCATCAGAGAGAAGCTAGGATCAACTTGTATTGCTGTTCAGGCTCTCAAACTTTTTGGACCATTTATTTGCTAAAAGAAGCATATCAACTGGCAGATGGACTGGAGAGGCTGTGGTAATTAACTAAGCCACTATCAGGAGCAAAAATGTGAGTAAAAATAGTTCTATGGCGGGTGAAAAAGAAAATGGATCCCCCTAAGAAAAATAAAACTTAATTGGGTTAAAGTGACCTCAAACAAGAATGTGCACACGCACACAAAGGAAAAAAAATGCAGTGTCTTAAGAGAACCTGCTGATTGAGGGAAGAAGCGAAGGGCCTTTGAGGTCCTCATCACCGACGTCTCTCAGAAAAACAGAATTGTCCTGTTACGTCATCGAGTTATCACGTATTCGCAATCAGAGACCAGTGAGTGATGGATTACTTAGCACACAGGAGGAGGAGGCACCAGCCTCCTGCTGTGGCCTGCTGCTTGTGGCCTGTGGAAGGCCATTCACCGTTCAGCGCCCCAGCCTGCCACCTTTCAGCGTCTTTCACCGTCTGGTTCACTGGTGGTCCACATTACAGACACAGCAGTGCAGCGGCACAGAGGACGGATGATCGGCGCCGGAGGAGGATGAAGTGGGTGAGTCAGAGGGGGCAAGTAGACTTTCATTGACTTTCATTGAGCAGGGGGAGACTGGTGACATGCCAGTCCACCACCCTCTCGACCCCCCCCCCGGGAGAGGATATGCAATCAACAAACTAATGCCAGATCAAAAATCCTAAATCCACTGGCTCTGGGCTACACATCTGGCCAAGGGTATCAACTGGCCAACGCAGATGCCTCAAGAAGCAACACAGTGAAACAAGTAACTGACCATACTACAAACAGAAGGCTAACAGTAAATGTAGGTACCCATGGGTGCTCATTTGTGGAAAAACTCGCTACTCCACCAAGGCAAGACTCACTCACGCATACTGTCAACGCACTCAACTCAGAAGGCTCCACTCCCTGTCCATGCCCTCCTGCGCACCACAAAATTCCAACTATGGTATTCACACATAATGTATCATCTCAGCAATCAATGCCATCAATGCACAAGGGATTCCCCCTTAAGTTGCGGTTCCAACCACACTAAATACATCTCAGGGAAAACATGACATCCTGAATAGAGGGAACATTGTGAGGCTCCTAAAAACAATTTCAGAGCTTAAAACCCTGTCCTCCGTAGAACAAACAACTGAAGAACCAGCTAAGGACAACAATCGACCAGAAGCCACTTTAACAACCTGGGAATCAGCAGAAATAGTAGATCATATTCTGGCATTTGCTTTGCACTTTGAGACCTGGGGGATTTCTATAACCAGGCCAGAGCTGGACAGATATCCGTACCCGCTCTTGAGCTTTAATACCTACATAGTAATGGACGAACAACCCACAACGGTCTTGAGAGGCACCCTAGGTGTTTCCCCCACGCTTCATGATTATCAAAGAAACCATCCGACTCAAACCCAAACATCACTTGATAAAGCCAGATGGGAATGGCTGCTGGTGGCCTTTAATGCCCATCACCTCGCATGAGAACCACATGAGAACCACAACCATCACGGGTATGTCCAGACCAGAAGCATCTAAGGCTGCTATCCTGGAACATAGCAGGTGCCCAACGATTATTGGAAACAGAATCTCCAACTAAAGCCTGGCACAACATGGATATAATTGCACTCTTGGAAACCTGGTCACAACAGGTTTGTCGGTTGTCGGGTTTCACGTCCTTTCAGTTAAGCACAAGCAGCATGGGAGGCCAAGTGGGGGTCTAGCAGTTTACTTCTCATTGACCCTGAAAATGGATAAAGAACAGCTGTCACAAGAAGACAAAGACTGCCAAGTGCTCAAACTTTACAGTTGGAACTCCAACAATAGGTCACCGGTGTTGCTGGTTAAGGTCTATGTAAACTCCGGCTTTTCCCACAAGCGAGCTGCAATAAAAAGCCTAACAGCTATCCTTAAGTACAACCTCCAGACCCACCCTGATTGGGACGTCATTCTGAGAGGAGACTTCAACTCGAATTTAATCAAGGCGCAAGAGAAAGACTAAATACTAAGCACCGACAACGCCTACTGGAACGTCTCGACACAGGTGTCATCGACGTAATATGATCAACAGGGAGTACAGTTGGTGACGTCACTGGAATACCTCAAACTACGGCTACTAAATGGGAGGTTCACTGGTGACTCCCCGCCAAGCTTCACTGTCTATTTTAGAATACACCCTAGTCACACTGCCTCTGATCCCTTTGGTACCGCAATTTCAAATAAAATATACCTCTTTCAGTGACCATTCATATCAAAAAATTATCTTAAGGTCCTCCTTGCCTGTGCTTGAACCTGCCCCTGCACAAATGGGCTCAATAGAGTCAATGAGCTTGAAGAGACTGTGTTGGTCCTCTGCCACAATGGGAGCCTTATCTTTATCTACAAAATTGTAGATTTTGGAGAGCCTTAAAAACCACAAACACATAATGGATGCCTGGGAGGACTTCTGAGTGAAAATACTGGACCAGCATTCTCCTCGCAACCCATCATGGACAATTAACGACTCACCCTGGCCCCCTTTCAAAACAAGCCCAATGCCTCAGAAAAGCTCAAAGGAAGCTGGCAAGATATCTGAAGGCTCACCCAGGCAATCACCTACTCTAGGAACAACTGAAGAACTCAAAGAAAGAGTATAAAAGACAAATACGTAAAGACAAGACTGCATATGAGAGCTATTTTTGGCTAAAATCAATGCATGTCACAAGAGGGGAAAATCCCAGGGAATTCTGGTGCATTATCAACAAGCTAAATACCCAAGGGAGCTCAGTCAACAACTCAAACATCCCTGAAAAGACCTGGGTGAGTTACCTCAAGACAATCTTCACAGCAACGTGCCACCCCATGGAAACACCCTATATTTGCCAGCATGGACACCTTTAACGGGGAACATCTCCTCATTGGACGATGGGGAGACGATCATACTCACCCTGTCCACTGACAGGAAATACTTAGCACTCCTAAAGGTCTATTGGCATTCCACAAGCCATTTTTAGGGAAGAAGCAGTCTTCTGGTCAGAAGTGCTAACCTCCGTATACCAAGAAGCAAGTCTAGGAGGAGGCATCCCTGAGAGCTGGCCAGGCTCTATAATCAATGCAATCCTCAAGGGTGGCAACAGAGGCAATCCAGGCAACTATAGGTTAATCGCCCTTATTGATGTTGAGGCGAACAACTACACCTCCCGGCTCCTTGCTGAACTAACAACATTGTCTGAAAAATAGTAAATCGTTCCAACTAACCAAACAGGCGTCAGGAAAGGAGTTGGTACTACAACGAATATCTTAATAACCTCATTTCTGGTAGAGCAGAGTAGACAGCGGCACAGGAAACATCTTGGTTTTATCGACATTAAGGGGGTCATTCTGACCTCGGCGGTAAAAGGCACTTACCGCCGGTCAGAAGGCCGCCACAACACTGCCACGGTCGCAGTAAACTGCCACGGTCATTCTGACCCTCAAGAGGCAAACCGCCAAAAACCCGACATCCACAAAAGTCCGCCACACCAACGGCCAGCGTTAAACTGGCGAAGACCAAACCTCCACCGTCACGCCAACAGAAATACGCCCATGCCATTACGACCCACGAATCCACGCGGCGGTCTTTCAACCGCGGTATTCCATTGGCGGTACACACCGCCGCGCTCAAAATACACATACAGCTCCAAAGCACAGCCACATTGGACAATTTGAAATACACACACCTGAGACACATACACACAACACTCCCACACACCCAATTAACTATAAAACACACACCCACATCACCCACAAACCCCTATGACCACAAATCAGAGACAAAGCCCAGAGAGACAAAGCACAGAATAGAGAACACCATCACACAGAGGCACACTACACCATCACCCACACAACAACCACGCACAAAACACCATACACCACTACACTCACCACACTCATCACCGCAAACACCACCCCACACCTCATCCACACCACCCCATGGTACCCCCAGGACACCCCAGGTTCTCAGACGCAGAACTCAGGGTGATGGTGGAGGAAATAGTTCGGGTAGAGCCCCAGCTCTTCGGGACACAGGTGCAGCACACCACCATTGCCAGGAAGATGGAACTATGGCAAAGAATAGTGGACAGGGTCAACGCTGTGGGACAGCATCCACGAAATCAGGACGACATCAGGAAGCGGTGGAACGACCTACGGGGAAAGGTACGTTCCATGGTATCCAGGCACAACATCGCGGTGCAGAAGACTGGCGGCGAACCCCCACCTCAACCCCCAGAATTTACAACATGGGAGGAACAGGTCTTGAACATCCTGCATGCTGAGGGCCTCGGAGGAGTAGGCGGAGGAATGGACTCTGGTTAGTCTAATCTCAACTACTTCATCCCCCCCACCCACCAGCATGCCAACTCATACCCCCACTCTCCCCCCCCACCCCTATCACACATCCTCCCTGCTAATGTCTCACCATCACAACCCACCCATCCCAACACCAAACCCTGCATGCCACCACAAACCATTGACACCCATCACCTAAGCATGCCCACTGCACATACCCATCTCCCCCACAAACCGCCGTCACAACAGCCCCCACAAAGGAATGCCAGCACTGGGGTACACGGGCACCCACCCATTGCACGCTATGGCACACACAGAAGCAATAACCATACTCTTATACCCCTGCAGGACCTGAACGCCACCACACCACCCAGGAGGGTCCAGAAATGTCCATCCCACCCCCAGAAGAGGCCCCCAGTGATGACAGCAGCTCTGTTTCCCTGGACCCAGATGACCAGCCCGGCCCATCGGGGACCTCGGGACAGTCGGTTCCCCTCAGACAGCCACAGGCCACAGCAGACCTACCCCCCTCTGGGAACACCAGCACAGCACCCACCCAGCGGGCCCATGCCTCTGTCTCCAGGACACGTCAATCAGCGGTGTGTCCACCACTACAGGGCACCCAGGTTAACCCACCACCCCAACAACAACAGGGACCTGGGAGCAGTGGTAGTGGACACACGGTCCAGGGGACAGAGGCCCAGTGAAACAGGGGAACTGGGAGGGCTGCTGTGCGACAGGGGGGGGACAGGCCCAGGGAACCCACTCTCCACGAGGCCCTCACCTCCATCATGGGAGCATACCACCACTCCCCGGAGACAATGGTGACGGTCCTGGCCAGGTTCCAGGAGATCCAGGTACTGCAGGAGGAACAGTTCATGGGGTTCAGGGAAGAACTGAGAAACATTAGTTCCGCAATGGGCACCATCGTTGTGGCTCTCAACCAGATTGTCACCACATTGCGGGACCATGTGGCACCACAAAGGGCCCCTGTCACTAGCATGGACCAGGAACAGGCTACCACCTCCGCCGGCACTAGTGGACAGGAGGCCCGACACAAGAACAACCGGCCACCAGAACCCCACCTCCTGCAGAAGAAGAACCACCCCGCAAGCGGGGCCTGAGATCAAGGAAGAAGACAGAGTAGGATGCCAAGACCCCCGCCAGGAAAGGATACCCCCTGATGTCATCACACTGTCCCTCATTGTCACCCTGTCCAACCTTAAACTGCCCCTGCTCCACCTTCCACAGGCATATGGACAATGCACCTGTGAGACTGAGAATCTGGACTCTGCCATGGACATTCCTCCACCATCACCCATCACCGATTTTCAACCATGTCCCAAAATTGAGCACTTTAATAAACACACCTATTGCACACAAACAATCTGGAGTCTGCCTGTATTTTTGAAAATATGTATTAGACATAAACGCGCAAAAATGACCAGTTACATTGTGATGACAACATACCACTGTCACACAGCTGTAGTCCATGGGCAAAAAAAGCAGAGGTCACGCAGTGGGGCCCACATCTCTGAAATTGGAAGGGAAAGTCACAACTCTGTTAGCATACACTGGGTGAAAAGGACAGACAGTAGAGAGGCAGGAGACTGTAAGTAAATGTAAAATGCCGGTGTTGATTCTTACCTGTGTGTTATTGAAAATACTGCTGTATCACTGTGTCCCTGTTGTCTGTGTCGTCCGCTTTGTCTTCCTCCTCTTCACTCTCCGCAGGCTCCACAGCTGCTACAACACCACCATCTTGACCATCCTCCTGCAGAAAAGGCACCTGGCGTCGCAAAGCCAGGTTGTGAAGCATACAGCAGGCCACGATGATCTGGCACACCTTCTTTGGTGAGTACATTAGGGATCCACCTGTCATATGCAGGCACCTAAACCTGGCCTTCAGGTGGCCGAAGGTCCGCTCAATCACCCTCCTAGTACGCCCATGTGCCTCATTGTACCGTTCCTCTGCCCAGGTCCTGGGATTCCTCACTGGGGTCAGTAACCACGACAGGTTGGGGTAACCTGAGTCACCAATTAGCCACACACGGTGTCTCTGTAGTTGTTCCATCACATAAGGGATGCTGCTATTTCGCATGATGTACGCGTCATGCACTGACCCAGGGAACTTGGCATTTACATGGGAGATGTACTGGTCAGCCAAACAGACCACCTGGACATTCATGGAATGATAACTTTTTCTGTTCCTGTACACCTGTTCACTTTCTCTGGGGGGTACCAAAGCCACATGTGTCCCATCAATGGCACCAATGATGTTGGGAATATGTCCAAGGGCATAGAAATCACCCTTCACTGTAGGCAAATCCCCCACCTCAGGGAAAACGATGTATCTCCGCATGTGTTTGAGCAGGGCAGACAACACTCTGGACAATACCTTTGAAAACATAGGCTGAGACATCCCTGATGAAATGGCCACTGTTGTTTGAAATTACCCACTTTCCAAAAAATGGAGTAGTGACAGCACCTGCACTAGAGGGGGGATCCCTGTGGGTTGGCGGATGGGTGACATCAGGTCTGGCTCCAGCTGGGCACACAGTTCCTGTATAGTGGCTCGGTCAAGCCTGTATGTCAGAATGACATGTCTTTCTTCCATTGTCGACAGGTCCACCAGCGGTCTGTACATTCCTCTATCTCCTCGCAAGTCCCAGCGGACGGTGCCTAGGAAGGACAACAGCGAGCACAGAGTCAATCAACCCACAGGTACGTTCCCACAGCTTGCACAGTACACGATTCCCTATGCATTGAATGGCTTGTATGAGTGTCGATGCAAGGCCTAGGCATGTGTGACGCAGTAGAAATTAAGCCATGTGGGCCCTTGAAATGGCGGCTGCCTGACCTGTGAAGTGCGACAATGGGATGTGAGGTCAATGCGCTGGCGTGGCACACCGTGGTGGTAGGCGGTCGAAGACCGCGGCGCAAAGCTGCATTGGTTAACATTGAACCCTATGGGTTTCAGGAGCCAATGACGAAGAGCGGTCGCGGTACGCACCGCTGCGGTACGCACCGCCGCAGACGTGACCGCCATTTTCTATCTGCTTAATCACTCGAGACCTGATCATCCACAGGAGAGGACCTATACTGCAAGTGCTGCTGTGACCTCGGTCTGGAAGATACAATGGCTGCTGCGACTGGGGAAAGGGCCCCTGCCTTCACTTCTGAAGAATTGGAGAAACTCGTGGATGGGGTCCTCCCCCAGTATGCGCTACTCTACGGTCCTCCAGACCAACAGGTAAGTACACTGGGAGCATGCTTTGGGGGCAATGCCTGTGTTGAGTCGGGTGGATGAAAGATGGTGGGGAGGGGAGAGATTGAGGCATGCATCAAACGACGGATGAGAGCATGTGCCACATGGCAAGGGTGGGGATGGGGGGCCACTCAGATCGAGCATGCAGAAAATTATGACAATGTTATTTCTCCCCCTGTACATGTGACATAGGTCAGTGCCCATCACAAAATCGTCATTTGGCGTGCCATCGCCAAGGACGTCCAGACCCTGGGGGTCCACAACAGACGGGGCACCCACTGCCGCAAGAGGTGGGAGGACATCCGCCGCGGGAGCAGGAAGACCGCGGAGGCTCTGCTGGGGATGGCCTTCCAACGTAGGAGAGGTGCCACTCGTCAATTGACCCCCCTGATGTCTCGGATCCTGGCGGTGGCCTACTCAGATTTGGATGGGCGCGTGAGGACATCACAGCAGACACAAGGGGGTGAGTACCAGCACATTCTGCTATCTTAGCGCGCAGTGGAGGTGTCTGGGTGGGGGAGGAGGGCTGTGGGTATCCCTAGGCCAGGGCGATTTCTGTAGGCTAGGCCCCTCCGTAAGGCATGGCCCTGTGCCCCCGCCCCCCACCTCTGTAGGGTGCCAAGTACAGCTATCCATGGCCCTGTGTCACCTATGTGTGCAGTTGTCGTCCATAGGCTTGTAGGCCAAGTCCCAATGATTGAGTAGTGTACCCCAAGTGCGCGGCGTAGTGCAGGGGGCTTCTGTGTCTGTCCTCTCCGCCAACTGTGTTGCCAATGCATGCACTCAACATGTCTTTATTTCCCCCCCCCTTTTTTGCTGCTCTTGCTGTTAATGTGTGCATTAGCATCATCAGGCGGAGGAGAAGTGGCATCGGAGCACGAGGGAGCTGCATCTCACATGGCCCTGGAGGGCCGTGCAACCGACTCGGAGTTCACCAGTGAGACGGAGGGCGAGGGGAGCTCCACAACGGGGACACGTGGAGACATCAGCAACACAGACACGTCCTCGGAAGGGAGCTCCCTTGTGGTGGCGGCAACATCCGTGCCCACCGCAACAACAGGTACAGCCGCCACCCCGTGCACCAGCTCCGCCCTCCAAGCAGCCCCTCAGCGTTCGCCCCGTGCCCGCTCACCCAGGAAGGCGGGCATCTCCTTCGCCCCAGGCACCTTATGCCCTGCCCCAGTTACCCCTGCTGCCCTCAGTGAGGAGGTCATTGACCTCCTCAGGACGCTCATTGTTGGGCAGTCTACCCTTTTGAATGCCATCCAGGGGGTAGAAAGGGAGGTGCACCGGAGCAATGCATACCTGGAGGGCATTCATTCGGGTCAGGCTGCCCATCAGCGATCGTTCAACGCTCTGGCCTCAGCACTGACGGCAGCCATTGTCCCTGTCTCCTGCCTCCCTCCTCCAACTTCTTCCACCCAGTCCCACTCCCCTGTTCCTCTGCCTATCCCAGACACACCTACAGACCAGCCTGCACACACCTCAACACCCAAGGGCAGCTCATCCAGACATAAGCACCACAAATCACACAAGCATTCACACAAGCAACAGCCACATGCAGACATACCAACAGCCACTGCCTCCTCTGTGTCCCCCTCCTCCTCGTCTCCCTCCTCCCTCCCTGTGACGTCTCCACTCACACTTGCATGCACAACATCATCAGCCACTACGTCCATCACCAGCACACCCACCAGAACACTCCGCACACGTGCAGTCACCACCCCCACTGCCATTTACACGTCCCCTGTGTCCTCTCCCAGTGTGTCTGTCACCCCCTCTTCCAAACCACACAAACGCAGGCAGCCACCCACCCAACAGCCATCCACCTCACGACAGCCTCCGTCACAAGCACCTGCACCCAAAGACACCACACTTGACTCTCCTACAACCACATCCTCTTCCTCCACTCCCATACCCACTGCACCTACCCTTCCCACTGCTCCTAAAAAGTTTTTCCTGTCCAAAATTAACCTCTTTCCATCACCTGACCCACCCCCTCCATCTCGTAAGAGTCCAATCAGCACCTCAGCCACCACAACCCCTGGACATACAAGGACCATAGTACAGGGATATTGGAGTCCACCACCTTCAAGGGCAGCTACATCGGCCAGCAGTAAAGGGACAGCCAGCCCACCCCCTGGGAAAAAATCCAAGAAAGGCAAGGGCCGGCGCGAGAGGCCAGAGACGGCAGCCTCCAAAGGCACTACCCTGGCACCGTCAGGAAGTGGGGTGCCACCTGGCACATCTACAAAGGGAGGCAAGGGCCACAGAGAATCACGGAAGGATGGCAAGGGCAGCACGGCCGACAAGTCCGGCAGCAGGCGAGCTGCCCAGGAGGGCCCCACCAGCCCCATTCCGGGTGTGAAGGAGGACACCCACGGGCCCGGGACTCCAGCACAGGAGGGCCCCGCAAGCGAGAAGTCGGATGGCGAGTGAACTCCATATATTGGCCGGATATGGTGCCCTGGAGACACATGTCAAGAACCGCTGAACAGGGCCCTTCAAGACAAGCACCGCTGAACAGGGCCCTTCAAGACAAGCACCGCTGAACAGGGCCCTTCAAAACAAGCACCGCTGAACAGGGCCCTTCATGACAAGCACCGCTGAACAGGGCCCTTCAAGACAAGCACCGCTGAACAGGGCCCTTCAAAACAAGCACCGCTGAACAGGGCCCTTCAAGACAAGCACCGCTGAACAGGGCCCTTCAAGACAAGCACCGCTGAACAGGGCCCCGCCGTCTCAAGCACCGCTGAACAGGGCCCTTCAAGACAAGCACCGCTGAACAGGGCCCTTCAAGACAAGCACCGCTGAACAGGGCCCTTCAAGACAAGCACCGCTGAACAGGGCAAGGCCGTCTCAAGAACCGCTGAACAGGGCCCTTCAAGACAAGCACCGCTGAACAGGGCACCGCCGTCTCAAGAACCGCTGAACAGGGCCCTTCAAGACAAGCACCGCTGAACATGGCCCTTCAAGACAATCACCGCTGAACAGGGCCCTTCAAGACAATCACCGATCCGCTGGGCCCTTCATCTCAAGCACCGCTCCGCTGGGCCCTTCATCTCAAGCACCGCTCCGCTGGGCACCGCCATCTCAAGCACCGCTCCGCTGGGCCCTTCATCTCAAGCACCGCTCCGCTGGGCCCTTCATCTCAAGCACCGCTCCGCTGGGCACCGCCGTCTCAAGCACCGCTCCGCTGGGCCCTTCATCTCAAGCACCGCTCTGCTGGGCCCTTCATCTCAAGCACCGCTCCGCTGGGCACCGCCGTCTCAAGCACCGCTCCGCTGGGCCCTTCATCTCAAGCACCGCTCCGCTGGGCCCTTCATCTCAAGCACCGCTCCGCTGGGCCCTTCAAGTCAAGCACCGCTGGCCCATTGGCAGAAGGGGCAGGCCCGGATCTGTGTCGGGCAGGGCTGCACGATGCACTCTGGGCACCATGCCTCCTCCAGTACCAGTGGAGTCTGTAATCCACTTGAGAGACTGTGGCTTTGCACTCCCCAGGATTGCACAGTGGGCAACCCACCCACTGTAGAGACTTGTGAGACTGTGGCTTTTCACTCCCCAGGATGGCACAGTGGGCAATCCACCCACTGTCTGGACTTGTGAGACTGTGGCTTTGCACTCCCCAGGATGGCACAGTGGGCAATCCACCCACTGTAGAGACTTGAGAGACTGTGGCTTTGCACTCCCCAGGATTGCACAGTGGGCAATCCACCCACTGTAGAGACTTGTGAGACTGTGGCTTTGCACTCCCCAGGATGGGACAGTGGCCATGGAGGCCCCTCGTGGATCTGCCGTCGTGGACTCATGTGGCTGAGGTGCCTCCCCTTCCCTTCCCCCTGAGGTGCCTGTAGTTTTTCTATCTGATGCCCCTGCAGTGTTCTCTCCAATGGATTTGGGTCTCCTGTGTGGGCTTTGCCTATGTGTTGAGGCCCATTGGCCCACGTACAATGACTGAAACCCAATTTGGACAGGACAATTTACATATGTGTATATAGTTATAGATGTTGGAAATCATTTTTTACTTAGCCTTACAATATATTTGAATTTCATGATCATTTTATTTTGTCTTGGCATTATTCCGGGGGGTTTGGGGGTGTCACTCTGAGTTGTTGCCCTGCATTGATGTGTAGGTAGTTGTGGGTGAGGGTGGGTGTGTCGCGTATGTGTGTGCCTGTAATCTTTTCTCCTCCCCCCTCCCCTGTGTCGTAGGTGCAGTACTCACCGTTGTCTTCTGCGCCGGCGTTCGTGCTCCTGGTAGAGGAACAGGTAGACAATAGCTGGTAGGATGTGTAGTTCTGGTTCCATGCTGTCCAGATTCCTCGTGGAGTGTGTAGAGGTGAGCGTTTTCCCGTTCGTAGTCTGTTTCCGCCGCGTTTTTATCGGCGGGGCTCCCGCCCCGGAAAAGGTGGCGGATTGGTGAGTTGTGATAGGGTGGGCGGTACATTGTCTCCCGCCTGTCTGTTGGCGGTCACCGCCGCGCTGTTTGTTTGTCCCGCCGTGGCGGTCGGAGTGTTAAAGTGGCGGTCTGTGTTGGCGGTTTCCGCAAGGGTCAGAATTCAATTTTTTTGACCGCCTGCCTGTTGGCGGGTTGGCCGCCGCTTTAACACCGACCTCCAAGGTTAGAATGACCCCCTAAGACTGCTTTTGACTGAGTAAATAGACACCTGCTCTGGAGCAAGCTGAAGCAATGGGGCCTTCCGGCCCCCCTCCTCAATGCAATAAATGCTTTTTACTCAGACACAATGGTACGAATAAAGATTGGAGATGGCACGAGGCTCTCAAGAAAAATCCCCACAACCCTCGGCCTCAAACAAGGCTGCGTACTCACCCCGGATCTGTTTAACTTATTCATAAAAGACCTGACCCCAGCTCTGGATGCCGGAAACGTTCACCCCCTCGCCTGGAAGGGCTCTCACTGACACACCTACTATATGCGTACAATCTGGTAGTGCTCACCTGCACTTAGGTTGGGCTACAAAGATCCCTAACATTCTTGCAGATTACGTTCAATCCAACCAGCAGGAAATCAATGTATCAAAATCAAAAATAATGTGTGCAGGCTGCAAGCACACCCTTAAATCAAGGATGGCTTTTAGCAATGTTTCATTAAAGGTGGTGCCGTACTATAAATATCTAGGAGTAATTTTAGATGCCTAAGGCTCCTTCCATCAACAGAAGAGAATCATTGCGCAAAAAGTCCCAGCACTAATTTATGCTTTCTCCCTACCTGGCCAAACGGCTACAAGGTCCATCATTTCGTCTCTTGCTAACAGTCATTTCATCCAAACTGCTTCCCACACTAAACTATACAAGAGTGGCAATGCATGGTCAGGATGAGCCCTTGGTAGACAAAACAAAGCTCAAAGCATTCAGACAAGTCTTCAAACTACCAAATTATGCCTCACCGGTGCAGGTCCATCTTGAATTCAGACTTGTACAGCAAGACTTAGCAGCAAGAGCAGAGGCAGTTAAAGCTGTGTGCAAAATCAGTCACTCAGCAGACAAATTGAACAAGGCGCTCTGGCAGGCCCTAGAATATGACCAGCACTCAGCCTACAACAAGTACCTTTGATCATCATTTGTCAATCTACGACTTAAGGATGTGTGGGAGGCAACCCCGACATACAATTAATTCTCCAGAGGGGCTACTAAGGTCACTAAACTGCTTTCATTCATAGAAGATAAAGTCAAATTTAGTGCCCGGGCACATGCGTGGTTGACCATAAAGTACTATGCCAAACTTCAACCGGCTGCCTATCTCTTCACAAAGTTTTCACCATACATGAAACATAATCTTATGATAATGCGACTAGGCAACTTGCCAACCTTGGCCAATGCTCCGCCTTGGAAGAATATTAACCCACAGCAGTGTAGGCACTGTGCCTGCCATAAGGAAGTTCTAATAAACATAGGGGGTCATTACGACCCTGGCGGAACAAGTCCGCCAGGGCCGTGGGACGCGGTGGCACCGCCGACAGGCCGGCGGTGCCCCGCGGGGCATTCTGACCGCGGCGGCTCAGCCGCGGTCAGAGAAGGGAAACCGGCGGTCTCCCGCCGGTTTCCCGCTGCCCCAAAGGAATCCTCCAAGCCGGCGCAGCATGCTGCGCCGGCATGGGGATTCCGACTCCCCCTCCCGCCATCCAGTTCCTGGCGGTTCTCCCGCCGGGAACCGGATGGCGGGAGGGGGAGTCGCGGGGCCCCTGGGGGCCCCTAAAAGTATTTCAGTGTCTGCAAAGCAGACACTGAAATACGCGACGGGTGCAACTGCACCCGTCGCACCTTCCCACTCCGCCGGCTCTATTACGAGCCGGCGTCATCGTGGGAAGGGAGTTTTCCCCTGGGCTGGCGGGCGGTCTTGTGAAGACCGCCCGCCAGCCCAGGGGAAAACTCGGAATACCCTCCGCGGTCTTACGACCGCGGAGCGGTATTTCGGAGGGGGGAAGCCTGGCGGGCGGCCTCCGCCGCCCGCCAGGCTCGGAATGAGGGCCATAATCTGCATCTGTCTGGGTCTGTTAGACCTCTGAAAGAGATTTATTAAGAGGATGTTCACCGGCAGGGCTATAAGGACTTGCAGGGGAGCCATAGTAGCCTGCTTCAATCCGCATGACCCCCAGCTAAACTGTAAGTTGGTCAAGTTCTTGAAATACGTTATGCAAAAAAGCGATGTTCAGGTTTTTAGCTCCAGTGGGTCGGCTAGTCACAACTTTGGAAGACTCATAAGTATTTATGACATATCTTATGTCCAGGACAGTAATAAACTGATTTAAAGACATCTTCAACTCGCAGCCTGTATATCTTTTATCTTCTACTATGAGCAAGGCACTTTTTAAAGAATTCTTTTTTTTAGTAACACTAAAACATAAAATTATTCTCTTTCCCTATTTTTACTTTTCAATTTACATTTAATTTCGCTGTATTAAAAAATCTTCTTTTTTTTTTTTAGCAATTTGCAAAATTGTTTTGGTTTTAATTAGCTGAAACAGTAAATAAATAAATAAAATACAAATTAAATATCTCATCTTTCTAAACTGAATTCTAAAATTGCCTTTCTACAAAAAACTAATTATAATTCTTCTGAATCACTTAAGTTGAAGAAACAATGGGTTGGTCAGGTTTTCTTATCCCCATTTTATTGAAATGACGTTTCTACAGAATGTGACAGTGATGGCAGATGGGTGATTCTTAATTCTCTTCTTGTTGACAAACATTTCACTTTGCTTAATGCTTATGGCCCTGTTAAACCTGATCCTGCATTTTGGCATATTAGGATACATTTTACTAATAGTGAAATATATAAGGTACACTGTTCCAAAGTATCGTAAATCATCCTAGGGGACCACTGGTCTCAGGAGCAAGAGCCCTCAAGCATCACAATGGATGACTGGTATCATCATCGGGAAATGCTCCACACCAAGCTGGCGCTGCAATGCCTGGCGGGCACCCCTAACGGGGGCTCTAGACCATAATCATCTAATCATGACTTATACAAGTTGTTATGCAGTCAGAGGTGCTGACATTCAAGCACCAGTGCGAGAAAGAGGTCAAAAAAATATAATTAAAATTGGTTATTCATCTTCCAATAGACATCATCATTTTAATCAGTAAGATGGAGATGAAGACCAATATTAAAACAAGAAAAGAAAGTCATATATAGAGTGTAATGCTCAAAGACTTTTACATAATACTAAGGACTCCAGGTTTTCGTAGGGCCCTTAGGGACAGGTCAACATGTTTCGCGTCTATCGGTCCATTCGGCTCCACTGATGCTTCATCAGGACGAAAAATGAATCACCTCTTCACAAAATACAAGAAATAACCACCACTGGTGGGGTAGAAAGAACCGGTAACTTACATTTAAGTACACTGGTTACAACAGGTCACCCTAGAATATAAGCAAATAGACAAACAATACACCAGAAAAAACCCAGAAAGTGGTTAATGGTATGTGAATAATTAAAAAGTATAAAGAGTGATAGGTCCAAACCAAGTGTTTGTTGATGGGCTTACCATCCCTAAGTTGAGAAAGGGCCCCTTGGGTAACACGTTCCTAGGACTCAAATTGACACTAAATGTAGTAAATAAGAATAACAAATTGTAAATTAAATGTGCTCTATTCCCTGGGAAAGTATACACATTGAGATAAGAGACTGAGGTTATGTATCGTAAGTAATGCACAGCCCATGCGTAAGTAATCTTGTATGGTCAAACAAACAAACTAAACGGGCTAAATAAACCTCGTTACTTAGGCAAAACTACGCGGTATTAACTCATCGAATGCCTTGTATCTGCATTTGGTAAGGAAAACTCACGGTTTTGTTGAAGGTCCAAACTGTGGACCTACCCTCTGGAACGGTGTCCCGAACAACCATCTGGTTCGGGCACTGTCAGAGTTATAAAGGAGAAGCCGCGCAGCCGGAAGAGCTCTGTTTCCCGGTGCGCGTGTGTCTCAGGCTAATGGAAATAGAAACGGGACTGGTTATTCAAAGTCCCTCGGAAGGTAATCGAAATAGAAAACGCACCCCGTGTAGAAAACAACTGGGGTCCGAAACAGTAAAGACAAAGAGAATTACAGGTTTTGTGTTATTAAGCAAGCCATATCCTAATGGGCCAGGTCAGCAAATCTTAAAAAGGGAAGAACAGCTACACGTCATCTGCATTGATAAATGCCATATTTCGGTGAAAAAAGAAAAGTGAAGAAGTAAAATAGCACCATATAGAAATCGGTGTAGAAACCAATATAGAGGCTACATTATGTATAACCTCCCAAGTACAATAAATGTCAGTGGGTATATGCTCATTCTTAGGCAAAATAAATAATCATCAGAATGAGAGACATGTATGTATAGAGATCATTTAGCCTTAAGAGGAGAAAAGAGATATGTATGTATAAAGATCAGTCAACCTTGAGAGGAAAGAGAAGACCAGGGGATATCATCATTTAATCCCCTTAAATGAGTACCTAATTTGAACACCCATCTTTGTTCAATCCTGAACCAGGCATATCAGACCGTGTTATAGGTGCTTCTATTACCACCCACCAAAGATCATCCGGAGAGTGTGGAAATTCCAAATAATGAGCACTTAGTTTTGTCGTGATTCTGTGGCATCTGATGTTGCTTCTATGTTCATTGATGCGTATCTTTACGGGTCTGGATGTCATCCCAATGTAGCGTAAATCACAAGGACATGTATCATATATATACAGTTCCTAGTGTTACAGTTCGTATGTTTTTTTAGGCGCCAAAGGCCCAAGGGGTACAAATTAAGGGTCAGCAAATGTTTAGTGAGGGAACATACATTACAATTACCACAAGGATGGTGTCCTTCCACAGGGGGAAGGCTCCATAGGGTCATTTGAGTTGGAATGTCGCGTTGGACTCGTGGGCGTGTATGAACCACCATGTCCTTAATGTTGGCGGTGCGTTTAAAAGCAAACAATGGTCTACTAATTTCATGACCTCCACTCGTGAGAATTGACCATCTTTTGCTGATTAATTTCTTGATTGTGTTCGATAAAGGGGTGTAGGTGGAAACACATGTCAGTCTGGTTTGTGGTTCTTTCTCAATATTCGCCAACAGAAGGTCCCTGTTATTATTTCTGGCTCTTTTGCAGGCTTGGTTAATTATCCTTGGGGGGTAATGCCGATCAAAAAGTTTGTTTTGAAGAGAGTCTGCTTGATGGTCAAATTCACAGGAAGAGCTGCAATTGCGTCTCAACCGTAAAAACTGGCCGAAGGGCAAATTGTCCCTCAAAGATTTGGGATGATGACTCTCATAAAGAAGGAGGGAGTTACGGTCGGTGGGTTTTTGATATACGCTGGTAAATAGTTTACCCTCAACAATCGTGATCTTCAAATCTAAGAAAGGTAGACAGCTCGATGATACACTGGCAGTGAATTTTAAAAAGGGATCAAGAGTATTAACCCACGTGATAAAGTCATCTGCCACTGTCAAAGGACCTTTTTTTTACATTTTACTAATATTCATAATCCCAATGTCATTACAGTTGGTGACTTAATCTAATTGTTAGACCCCTTCACTTATAGACAATCCGAATATAAATTCAAACAATATGCAACATATAAAGCTTTTCAATCTGCTATTTCTCTAGACCGTTATTTGATATTTGCCACACCTGGAAGCCTGATAAGCAGGAGTTCTTTCTTTTCAATTTTACACAATAGTAAGTCTGGATTTGACTACATTTTAGCTCCAAAATCATTATTGCCCACTGTACACCATGCTGAGATTGGTTAAATTTTTCAGTCTGACCGTGCCTCATCACAGACCTCTCTGGATACCTCTACTGCTAAGTCCCATACTAGTAGATGGATATTTAATCATTCCCTTCTGTTGGATTCTACTATTAAATTTGAAGGTACTGCATATATATATATCTCTCTCTCTCTCTCTCTCTCTCTCTATATATATATATATATTTATATATATATATATATATATAAAATCCACTTCAATGATCCTGCTGCTACCTCTACTGCTAATACTAGGGATGCATTCACAGCTTCCTTTACAACGCTTGTCATTACTTAATAGGCACAGAGGAAAAAGCATTTAAATATTCAATGCACCCTTTTGTTACATAAAATTAAAACACTTGGATACAATTATTTTACCTCAAAACTTTCATCTTTGCTACATTGTTCAATTAAAGCTAAATCAGGAGCTGGACAAACTTGCCACTATTGACACGTGTAATATCTTACTTAAAGTTAAGTCTAAATTTCATGGTGGACAAAACAAAGCTGGTAAGATGCTATCAAATTATTTAAAAGTTAAACAGAACGCAAAGCTATAGAGTCAATTCTTAATAAACTGTTTCAGTTTCCAATACTGAAATCTCTAAATTCTTCTGAAACGTATATGAAACTCTCTACATTGAAGATTCCTCCCCATGTCCACTTAATATTCAGACATTATTTCATGGTATACCTCAATCTCCCACCACCATTGACAACTTTATTGACCTTTAGTGGCCTGGAGACAGATATTACACCTACTGAGATTTTAGCTGGTATTAAATCTTCGAAGAGAGTGAAAGCTCTTTGGCCCTGATGGGTTCTCTATTGAACTAATGTCTTCATTTTCTTCTACCTTTGCACCCAAGTTATTAGAATGTGTTAACACATTTAGGGGGTCATTATGACCCTGGCAGAAGGCGGAGAAGCGGCGGTAAGACCGCCAACAGGCTGGCGGTCTTTTTTTGTAGTATTATGACCATGGCGGTAAATCCGCTGGTTCTCCGTTCCGCCCGCCGGGCTGGAGACCTGGGTCTCCAGCTCAGCGGGCGTCACTATACCGCTGGTGGTATTTTGACCTGGCTTACCGCCGTGGATTTCCTGCGGTTTGAACCGCCATGAAATCCATGGCGGTAAGCACTATCAGTGCCAGGGAATTCCTTCCCTGGCACTGATAGGGGTCTCCCCCACCCCCCACCCGACTCTCTCCCTACACCCCCCACCACCCCTGTCACCCCCCAAAGGTGGCAGGGCCCCCTCCCCACCCTGACCCCCAACATCACATCACCCATACCCACACGACACACACGCAGGCACCACCTACACACTTACACCCACACACACCGACATACATGCCTACATCCACACACACAGACACGCACACCCACATACAAACATACACGCACACATCCATACAGACATTCCCACAGACATACACACACTCATTCCCAAAACATGCGACACCCCCGCAAGCATACACGCACTCACACACCCCCTCTACATACACAGACGCACACCCCCATGCACCCACACAACACACAACATCCCCCCACCCACCTCCCCTAACGGACGATAGACTTACCTGTTCCATCGATCCTCCGGGAGGGGACGGGAGCCATGGGGGCAGCTCCGCCGACACCACACCGCCAACAGAACACCACCACGGCGAATAACAGTACGTGATTCGCTGGGCGGTGTTCTGTTGGCGTGGCGGTGGAGGTGGAGCAACCCCCACTTCCCCGCCTCCCGCCAGTATGGCTGTTGGTGGCTCTCCATCCGAAAAAGGACGGAGAGCTGCCAACGGTCATAATAGGCCGAGCGGCAAACCACCACCACTGGCGGTCTTCTGCACGGCGGTCCCTCGGCGGTCTTGGAAAAAGACTGCTGAGGTCAAAATGACCCCCTTATTCTCAATTCTAAAGCTGGGGCTCCTGTTTTAGAGGCCTTTATCACTATTATCAAAAAATGACAAAGATCTCAATTTTTTTAAAATTTACAGACCCATTTCCCTTATCAGGTTGATTATTCTGGAATTATATTCTGTCATAAGCTTCTGGTGCAGAAGTGTTCACATATTACAAATGGTAAATTGACAATTGCCTACCATGCTGAATGCACTACATATCCTTTCTCACTACGAAATAACTTAGAGAGAGATACTATTTAGAAATATGTCAATGTTTTCTCACTATGCTGACAATACATTAACATTTTGGCCGTGACCATAAATCAGTTTCCTGCAAAAATCAACCAAATTCTTTATTTTTTTTTCCAACCATATTTATGGTTTAGCAGATAGGACACTCCGTAAAGGTGTGACGACTATCTATTTTTCTGTATCACAAGTGCCATAGGCCACACTGCACTTGTAATATTTGGATGGGGTGTCCTCCACATTTGTGATGAGGTATCCCATCGCAATACTCTAAATAAGTATCTTTATCTCCTTAACATTAAAATACAGGTACAGATAAACTGACATTCGAAGACAGATAATCATAGTGTATTCCCTTTTGAGATCAATTTTAGGCATCACATTTGGACTTCTTTACCAACCTATCTGACATTACCCGAACTCCTCCTTGTATGACCACAACCCCTCCCTATACAACAAAACACACTAAAGAATAGATACACCAAGCAAGAAGCAGGCAGGATTCAGTGACTTTAGTTAACCTGAAAGTGGAAAGGACACCTATGTATTGATAAATAATTCCATTGTAAATATAACAACACCAAATGTAGCGATCTCCAGAGAAACACAATAAAGATCCAGAACCCTAAACTTCCCTACTACTTTTTTAGCATAATAGGATATTATCTGATAAAAATAGAAAACACAACACATCAAATAGTCACTTTACAGTGGCATTTCTCATAAAATATCTAGTGTGCACCTATACTGTAATTGTCCACCCTCTCTGTGTGCAGTTCTGTAGGAGGCTGGCCTGGCTTGTAGTGGGTACCAAGGGGTACTTACACTCTGTACCAGGTCCAGTTATCCCTTATTAGTGTAGAAGAGGTGTTTCTAGCAGCTTAGGCTGATAGAAGGTAGCTATAGCAGAGCAGCTTAGGCTGCACTAAGAGACATGCAAAGCTCCTACTATAACACTGGTGCCATATGCACAATATCATAAGAAAACACAATACACAAATATACTAAAAATAAAGGTCCTTTATTTTTATGACAATATGCCAAAAGTATCTCAGTGAGTACCCTCAGTATGAGGATGCCAAATATACACAAGATATATGTACACAATACCAAAAATATGCTGTAATAGCAAAAGGAAGTAATGCAAGCAATGTAAAGTTACAGTAGATTGCAAAAGGAGCACAAAGGTATAGGGGCAACACAAACCATATACTCCAAAAGTGGAATGCGAACCATGAATGGACCCCAAACCTATGTGAGCTTGTAGAGGGTCGCTGGGACTGTAAGAAAACAGTGAGGGTTAGAAAAATAGCCCACCCCAAGACCCTGAAAAGTAGGTGTAAAGTGCACCTATAACCCCCAGAGAGCACAGAAGTCGTGATAGAGGGTTTCTGCAAGGAAGACCAACACCAGCAAAGCAACAACAGGGGATTTCCGGACCTGAGTACCTGTGAAACAAGGGGACCAAGTCCAAGAGTTGCGACAATGTCGAGAGTGGGCAGATGCCCAGGAAATGCCAGCTGAGGGTGCAAAGAAGCCACCACCGGATGGAAGAAGCTTTGGTTTCTGCAAGAACGAAGAAGACTAGGAACTTCCCCTTTGGAGGATGGATGTCCCACGTTGTGAAGAAGCTTGCAGAGGTGTTCCCACGCAGAAAGACTGCAAACAAGCCTTGCTAGCTGCAAGGGTCCCGGTTAGGGTTTTTGGATGCTGCTGTGGCCCAGGAGGGACCAGGATGTCGCCACTTGGATGAGGAGACAGAGGGGGCGCCCAGCAAGTCAGGGAGCCCTCACAGAAGCAGGCAGCACCCACAGAAGTACCAGAACAGGCCCTTGGAAGAGGAGTGAACCGGAGTCCACCCGAAGATGCAAAAGGGAGTCCCACGACGCCAGAGGACAACTCAGAAGATTGTGCACTGCAGGTTAGAGTGTCGGGGATCCAGGCTTGGCTGTGCACGAAGGAAATCCTGGAAGAGTGCACAGGAGCCGGAGCAGCTGCAAATCACGCAGTACCCAGCAATGCAGTTTAGCGTGGGGAGGCAAGGACTTACCTCCACCAAACTTGGACTGAAGAGTCACTGGACTGTGGGAGTCACTTGGACATGGTTGCTGAGTTCCAGGGACCACTCTCGTCGTGCTGAGAAGGGACCCAGAGGACCGATGATGCAGTCTTTTGTTGCCTGCGGTTGCAGGGGTAAGATTCCGTCGACCCACGGAGATTTCTTCAGAGCTCTTGGTGCAAGAAGGAGGCAGGCTACCCCCAGAGCATGCACCACCAGGAAACAGGCGAGAAAGCCAGCAGGATGAAGCGATACAAGGTTGCAGTAGTCGTCTTTGCTAATTTGTTGCGGTTTTGCAGGCGTCCTGAGCTGTCAGCCGTCGATCCTTTGGCAGAAGGTGAAGAGAGAGATGCAGAGGAACTCTGGTGAGCTCTTGCATTCGGTATCTAAAGAATTCCCCAAAGCAGAGACCCTAAATAGCCAGAAAAGGAAGTTTGGCTACCTAGGAAGGAGGATAGGCTAGCAACACAGGTAAGAGCCTATCAGAAAGAGTCTCTGACGTCACCTGGTGGCACTGGCCACTCAAAGCAGTCCAGTGTGCCAGCAACACCTCTGTTTCCAAGATGGCAGAGGTCTGGAGCACACTGGAGGATTTCTGGGCACCTCCCCTGGGAAGTGCAGGTCAGGGGAGTGGTCACTCCCCTTTCCTTTGTCCAGTTTCATGCCAGAGCAGGGCTGGGGGATCCCTGAACCGGTGTAGACTGGCTTACGCAGAGATGGGCACCATCTGTGCCCATCAAAGCATTTCCCGAGGCTGGGGGAGGCTACTCCTCCCCAGCCCTGACACCTTTTTCCAAAGGGAGAGGGTGTAACACCCTCTCTCTGAGGAAGTCCTTTGTTCTGCCTTCCTGGGCCAGGCCTGGCTGGACCCCAGGAGGGCAGAAACCTGTCTGAGGGGTTGGCAGCAGCTGCAGTGAAACCCCAGGAAAGGCAGTTTGGCAGTACCCGGGTCTGTGCTAGAGACTCAGGGGATCATGGAATTGTGACAATTCCATGATCTTAGACATGCTACATGGCCATGTTCGGAGTTACCATTGTGACGCTATACATATGTAGTGACCTATGTATAGTGCACGCGTGAAATGGTGTCCCCGCACTCACAAAGTCCGGGGAATTTGCCCTGAACGATGTGGGGGCACCTTGGCTAGTGCCAGGGTGCCCACACACTAAGTAACTTAGCACCCAACCTTCACCAGGTGAAGGTTAGACATATAGGTGACTTATAAGTTACTTAAGTGCAGTGGTAAATGGCGGTGAAATAACGTGGACGTTATTTCACTCAGGCTGCAGTGGCAGGCCTGTGTAAGAATTGTCAGAGCTCCCTATGGGTGGCAAAAGAAATGCTGCAGCCCATAGGGATCTCCTGGAACCCCAATACCCTGGGCACCTCAGTACCATATACTAGGGAATTATAAGGGTGTTCCAGTATGCCAATGTGAATAGGTGAAATTGGTCACTAGCCTGTTAGTGACAATTTAGAAAGCAGAGAGAGCATAACCACTGAGGTTCTGGTTAGCAGAGCCTCAGTGAGACAGTTAGTCATCACACAGGGAACACATACAGGGCACACTTATGAGCACTGGGCCCTGGCTGGCAGGGTCCCAGTGACACATACACTAAAACAACATATATACAGTGAAATATGGGGGTAACATGCCAGGCAAGATGGTACTTTCCTACAAGTTCCAACTCTTTGTGAATCCAAAAAATTATGGCATTTCACTGTGGACTGTGTCATCACCACCACTCTCTTGATTAGGCTCACATGACAGGCATGACTAAAAATCTACATGTGGTACAGTACACTAATGCTGCGTCCATATAAATCCCACTGACAAGTATTCTTCATCTGTAGGTTCATCTGTATGAGCCAAGTGTAATGTATACATAAATATATTAATACTTTTAAACTTTTGGATACACTAATGGCAAAGGCCTACAAACAGTACCCAAGTTACCAAATTACATCTCAGAGGACCAAGTGCGACTTTAGTTTGGTTTAACAAAACAATCCCAGGCCACAAAGTGCTCCTTTCTAAAAATATGCTACAGTTTTACAGATTCAGGTTGGCTGAATTAAACTTTCTGGCTAGTAATTAGCACACAGTTTGCTGAGCCACACTTTAGACTTTTCCGGACAAATATTTACCTTCACTACAAGTTGGTGACCTCTGGAGAACTTGAACATCAGCTAGCAAGTTCAAAAAGCTTGTGAACAAAGAGGCTAGGACTGTGTCTCTGTTGGAAGACAAATTGACCCTTGCAAGTGTGCCCTCACCTGGCAAGTTATGAATGATTAAAGGGGTTTAAACCCTCAATCGTAGTTTGATATAGGTTATTCAAACCACATTAAACACAGGTATTTACTTTAGCATTCCGGTGTTCAACCAGTGCTGGGCAAAACAAAAGTATGGCAAGAAACCTCAGGAGGCATTGTGTGCAGATTGTGTGATTCGGCCAAAGAGACTGATACTCTGTATCTGTCCTGCCATGTAAAGCACACATAAAACTATGCTACTGAAGTTGTTTAATCAAGCAACTATCAGAACCTGTCAGAATCCCCTTATTGCAGCACTAAACATGGAAAACATTTGTTTAAATATATATTTTGTACTGGGTGTGGCTTAGATGCCTGGCAAGGTGGTAGCAAACCTGTAAGGCTCAGCTTCCTGAGGGAACATTATCATTATCTTTGCCAGCACCTGGAGCTTTCCCTTGGCTCCCTTACAATTTTTACTGCTGGGGACCTATATTGCTGATGAGGAACCTCCTTTGTTAAGTGAAGGCTGAGTTTTACATGCTGCAATCCACCGCTGAGTTGTTTAGTGCACAGGAATCTGCCATTTTGTAATGCACAATGCTCAGATATTTCTTCATGACGCATTGCTTGATGGAGCCTTTGGTTTTGCTCTTCATGATTCCTTCATGCACAGGGTAACTTTCATGCTGCTTTGGTCCTGAGGACTGACTGGACTACCACCATTTTATGCTGCATCTCTTCAGTTGTACTCTGGGTACCCAGCAACGCTATAACTATACTTCTACTGACTGAGCTCTGCAGACGTTAGCACATCTACCATGGAGGAAGTCTCATTTATATTTGGCTTCCTTCTCGCAAGCTAACAATTAGATTTGCCTCATTTGGTCTTCTGGTCCATAAATCTCCTCCCCTTGTATGGGCACAAGCAAGTCTTTACAGTAGCTCTCTAGGAATAGTGAATTATACTACAAAATGGCCAAAGACTAAATTTTAGTGTTAAAGCTTCCTCATCAGGTGCTAGGACAGAGAGCCAAAGTGATCCACTACTGCCCAGTGCCTCACCTAGGAAACCTATTCTGTATATTATTTTCGATGAGGTGAGAGGATTGCAGACTTTCATACGTTCCACTAACAAACAATTGAAACAATATGAAGATTGTTTTTTATGGAGGGAAGGATGGTTGACATGGAACAGCATATTACCTCTTTATAGGGTTTATCTTTTTGACGCCTCCTCCTTTAAATTGCAGCATGCTCATCATCTGGGTAGACTTAGTCCTCATCTAAACCTCAAGTTATCATAATGGTGTTTCTTGAATCCACAAATCTTCTTCATGTCTTCTAAGGAGCTAAAGCAATAAAGCATTCCGATGGCCTGGTCATAATTTATTCATCTCACAGGATCATTTCCCTGCAACTAATGCCAGAATGTCTTGCTCTGAGACCCCAAATGACACTATAAAACATTCAATTTGGAATCCTTCACCCATGTTCATGCAGGATAACCGATGAGAGAACCACTACACTTTTTGATTATCCCACTAAACTCAGGGTGTTCCTCAACAATGTTTCTTCACGCCCAATGGAGGCTACTGTTTCCAAACATTAAATTATTTTCATTGTATCTCCCCTGTATTTGGCTTTCATGCTCACACAAATGGTGTTTGCTCTGTTGTCAATCGTGTCATGGTATTTCCACAACTCATTAGCTTCTTTGTTATTTGTGCTGTCAGATCTGGATGTTTATCCTTGATCTATTTTTCTCTTTCCCTTTATATTTCTCCTGTTTTCTTCATTGTATTTCTTCTTTCATCTTCTTTTGCTGAGTGCTTTTTTGACATTTGTATTTTATTCAGCTGCTATTGTATTTACTTTGGAGTTCTTAACCAATTTTGTTACCATATCCTTTTCCGCTTTTTTGCAGAATATCATCCTTGTTCTATATTTTTCCCTTGTGTGCCCTGTATGTATTATTTTGTCTTGTGGAATGCTCATGGACACCCTATCTAATGGCAAATGGTACCTTCTCATCTTTCTAAACTCAAATATAAAGTTGCTTTTGTACAAGAAACACATTGTACTTCAGCAGAATCTCTTGAATTGAAGAGACCGTGGGTTGGTCATGTATTTTATTTTACCAGCAATTGATTGCAAAGGTGAGGTTGCTATTTGATGTTATACATCACTGAACTTCCTTGTTGTCTCTACTCGATGTGACAATGAGGGAAAATGGGTGCTTTTTAATGTCACTTTGGACAACTAACCGTTAACTTTCTTTAATGTTTATGGTCCCGTTAAAACGAATCTTGAATGTTGGAATAATATAAAGATAAACCTTTCAAATATCTCCAGTCCCAATGTTATTCTTTCTGGCAACTTTAACCAATTGTTAGATCCCTTTACTGACAGACAATCCAAACACAAATGTAAACCTGATACAAAAATATAAGGTTTTTCAATCTGCCCTCTCCTCTAGACCATTCTATGATGTTGGTGTACATGTAATTCTGATAAGTGGTAATTTTCTTGTTTTCATAATGTTCATAATACCAAATCTAGGATTTATTATATTTTAATCAATAGATCATTACTACCCTCTTTACACTGTACTGAGATTGGTTCCATTGTTATCTCTGACCATGCCAGGATACTGGCTTCTTTAGACATCTTTTCAGCCAAAGTCTAATAGAAGAATATTTAATAATTCACTTTCATCAGATCAAATCTTCACTATTAGAAGTAGATATTTTTATACAAAAATTCTTCCAGCTCAATGATCCTGCAGTTACTCCATTGGTAATAATTCGGATATCTTTCAAGGCTTATTTTAGAGCTTTTGTCATTGCTTGGTCAACAAAGAAGAACAAGTGTTTAAATAGTCAATATAACAATTTGATACATAAAATTAAATCACTTCAACATAGTTATTTTACCTCAAATTCATCCTCTGTGCTACATGATTTGATTGAAGATAAATCTGAATTAAACAATATTGAAACTGTGGATGCTTGTAATATTCTACTTAAAGGTAAATCTAAATTTGACAATGGAAATAATAAAACTGGTAAAATGCTTGCAAATTATTTAAAAATTAAAACAGGACATAAAGCTATCGGGCCTACTGTTAATTGATTTGATGACACTGTATCTGTTTCTAATGCTGACATCTCTAAATCTTTTCAAACAATTTATGAAAATTATACACTGAAGATACATGTGCATGTACACATAATATTCAACAGTTCTTCACTGATATTCCCAAACCACCCAAACCCCTTGATAAGTCTCGACTTAGAAGCAGATATCACAATTCAAGAAATTAAAAATGCCATTAAAATCATTGAAGAAAGCAATCACTCCTGGGACTGATGGGTTCTCTATTGAACTCAGTTCTTTGTTTTCTTCTATTTTGTACTCAAGCTATTATTTTGATTCCTTTATCTCAAATTCCATTTTTAGCAGCTCCTTTGAAGAAACCATGCTAACTTATTTCTAACCTGATAAAGATCCAAAACTTTGCAACAATTATGGACTCACTTCCCATGTTAACTATGATTGTAAGATATTTGCCAAGATCCTAGTGGCATGCGTAGAGTTCCTTTTTGCTAACCCGACCCACCCCACCCACCCGAAGCCCTAAAATAAATATGCCAACCCTCCCACCCGCCCCTAAAAACAAAATTACCCGACGCCCCCACCCCCCTTGAGCCGTAAAAAAACTACCCTCAGCCCCCCCTGCCCCAAAAAATAAAGTACCCTGACGCCCCGGCCTACCCTAAGCCCTAAATCCACCCCACTGCTAAAAACTACACAACAACCCTGCCCCAACCTCACGTACCTCACCGCTTCCTCTCCCAATCCTTCCTGCTCTTCTCTCCTCACGCCCTTCCTTAAACCTTCCCCCACCCCTTTAAAAAAAACGACCCCACCTCATCCTAAGCCCTAAAACAAAAAAATAACCAAATCCCCCCACTCGCGCCCCTAAAATGAAAATAGCCTGACCCTCCACCCTAAGCCTGAAATAAAAATACCCAAACCCCTGCCTCTTAAACAAAAATGTGCCCGCGTCTCCCTAATCCCCAACCCAATCCCTTAATCCACCCCCACCCCTGCCCCAGCCCCACTCACCTCACCGCATCCTCATGGCTTTTTCTGTGCCTCAACCAAGCGTATGCATAGTTTAGCACATGTGTGGTTAAGGCACAGAAATAGCCATACGTTGTTCCGGCAAGCATGGTTACGCTTGCGCGGCGAACGTCTGTGTCCTTAAGGATGCACTGTTAAGTATTGAGGCTGCCTATGGTTACAAAATGTACCACACACAATTGAGCTATAGTGATGGCATGTTAATGTAAAATCTTCCAGTAGTGTTAGATTATAGATAACACTCACTGACTGTTAATTCTCTTGGGTGAGCTACAAAAGTGCATTACCTCCTCTCATTCCTTGTCCCTGTACTTACTAAAAGGAGGTGAAGGTGCCACTTTCAGCTCTTTGCACTACCTATCGAGGCATCTTTCTTTGCTTACTGTCACACAAGATATCCCTCTCTTTACCTTCTAAAACTTGCTTCCACCCTCACACTTCCTTTTTCTGTTTGGTGCCTGTGTAATCAGACTCCTTACAATCTCTTTCTGTTGAATGTAGCCGCCAGGGCCTGCTCTGTCATATCATTTTTTTAGTGGAGAGAGCTACAGTCTTTGGCTCATTCAGAAATACTTGTGATGTAAGCAGTGCAGTGGCCCTCATTATATCTGCTCATGTGGCAGCATGGAGCCTGCGTGGTATGATAACAGTGAAATATTTTGTGTCTTTGTTTGTTAAGTAACATTTATCCTGATGCAGGTATTTTTGAAGCCCCACCATTGAGGCACCTGCTGGCCTAAATAGTCTGATTCTTTCTTCTCTCTCTCACCTAATCCATGGCAATTGCGTGAGATACTAAGTAAGATTATGCACTCACAAGAAGCATATCTCTTCTTCTTCTCCCAGGGGAATTTCTCTGCTTGGAGTCAGGAGGTTACCACAAAACTGTTAATTCTCCTCCTGTATCAAACCAGTCTCTTAAGGTCATGGTCATGTCTCTGTCTGATTCATCCAATAGATACTTATCCCCCCTAAGATTTCTGGTTCTGAATGATTAAAGGGGTTTAAACCCTCAATCGTACTTTGATATAGGTTATTCAAACCATATTAAACACAGGTGTTTGCTTTAGCATTCCGGTGTTCAACCAGTGCTGGGCAAAACAAAAGTATGGCAAGAAACATCATGAGGCATTGTGTGCAGATTGTGTGATTTGGCCAAAGAGACTGATACTCTGTATCTGTCCTGCCATGTAAAGCACACATAAAACTATGCTACTGAAGTTGTTTAATCAAGCAACTATCAGAACATGTCGGAATCCCCTTATTGCAGCACTAAACATGGAAAACATTTGTTTAAATATATATTTTGTACTGGGTGTGGCTTAGATGCCTGGCAAGGTGGCAGCAAACCTGTAAGGCTCAGCTTCCTGAGGGAGCATTTTCATTATCTTTGCCAGCACCTGGAGCTTTCCCTTGGCTCCCTTACAATTGTTACTGCTGGGGACCCATATTGCTGATGAGGAACCTCCTTTGTTAAGTGAAGGCTGAGTTTTACATGCTGCAATCCACCGCTGAGTTGTTTAGTGTACAGGCATCTGCCATTTTGTGATGCACAATGCTCGGATATTTCTTCATGACGCATTGCTTGATGGAGCCTTTGGTTTTGCTCTTCATGATTCCTTCATGCACATGGTAACTTTCATGCTGCTTTGGTCCTGAGGACTGACTGGACTACCACCATTTTATGCAGCATCTCTTCAGTTGTACTCTGGATACCCAGCAACTCTATAACTATCCTTCTACTGTCTGAGCTCTGCAGACGTTAGCACATCTACCATGGAGTAAGTCTCACTTACATTTGGCTTCCTTCTCTCAAGCTAAGAATTAGATTTGCCTCATTTGGGCTTCTGGTCAATAAATCTCCTCCCCTTGTATGGGCACAAGCAAGTCTTTACAGTAGCTCTCTAGGAATAGTGAATTATACTACAAAATGGCCAAAGACTAATTTTTAGTGTTAAAGCTTCCTCATCAGGTGCTAGGACAGGGAGCCAAAGTGATCCACTACTGCCCAGTGCCTCACCTAGGAAACCTATTCTGTATATTATTTTCAATGAGGTGAGAGGATTGCAGACTTTCATATGTTCCACTAACAAACAATTGAAACCATTTGAAGATTGTTTGTTATGGAGGGCAGGATGGTTGAAATGGAACAGCATATTACTTCTTTATAAGGTTTATCTTTTTGACGCCTCCTCTCTTAAATTGCAGCATGCTCATCATCTGGGTAAACCTCAAGTTATCATAATGGTGTTTCTCAAATCCACAAATCTTCATGTCTTCTAAGGAGCTAAAGCAAAAAAGCATTCCGATGGCCTGGTAATAATTTATTCATCTCACAGGATTCATCCAATAGATACTTACCCCCCCTAAGATTTGTGGTTCTTCGCCTTTTTCAGTGTTTTACTAATGTACTTTTCAGACTATGACGAAGAAGCTCTAGGGTTTCCTGGTGATACCTCAATATACCCTGAAATAGAAACTACAGCTGGCACTCTCTTATTTGTCATTTAACCTCCACCTGCCTCATGATGAGGAACCCCCAGGACCAATAGAAAGTGGTTCTTGCAATTTACATCCATCTATTCCCAAGGCTCCTCTCATCTCAGAAATTCAAGAAATGTTCATGAGGATTAAAAAGAACGAGATAGATCTTTGGTTCCTCATATCAGCTGGAGATTCTATCTTTTGGCAAAGGGGGTTGTGGAATTTCATCAGTCTCTAATAACTGATAATCTTCTGGTGAACATCAGAAGTCACACTGCCTTGCTGACAGAGGGCTTTGCAATATTGGAACCTTTGGATAAAGAAGCAGACTGTGCCTTAAAGGGAGCCTATGCTAAATTACGTCTGTATTTGAGGGCAGAAATCTGTTATATGTACACATCATATAGATCTAAATACTTTCAGACATGAGATATGAGTATTCAGGATGGGGGAAGGTCGCTGTCAACTATTAGCTCCAGACAAGGTTTTTATTTGACATTGCCTTTGATAATTTAGTGCAAAAACAAGAAGGTAATGGAAGGAAGGCTTGAATTAATGTCAGGCACTGGCAATCACTCTGGATTGTATTGTATAACATACCATTTTGGATTCTAGGTATAGACCCTTCTTATGTAAATCAGTCTTGGGCCTGTTGCAATAGGAACAGTCCAGCCCGAACTACTAGGCTACATCATCAGCTGTGGCAGCAAGAGGACTAGCTGTGCCCATCAACCTCTATAAAGGAGAGGTTGGAACGTGGTGGGATATCAGAAGAACAACTTTCTAAGGATGTCTTTCTCAGACAATAGGATTGCTTGAGAAGAACTTGAATCAGTTGTCCACACACAATTTAAGAATCAAAACAATAAACAATACTTTGGTACAAGTCCATATCTCTTGAAAGGCAAGGGGTATATGACTGGGCAACGACACTCTGCAGACTCTCTATGCAAAATGGGGCTACAGAGGAGTGCTCCGGGGGTACTTCGCGGAGCGTCGCGTTGCTACGACACCTAGAAAAGATGTCAAAAGGTGACGCTCACCACGCCGTCATCAAGAAAATGAAACTGGAAGGAGAGGACGCGGTTGAGGAGAACAGTGATACCCCGAAGAACAACGGGAAAAAGAGGCGCGAGTGGCCAGAGCAGCGCCGTCTCAGAGAGCGACGCAGGAACAGGACGAGCTGAGAGCAGTACGGGAGCCGGAAGCTTCTAGCCGGAAAAGAAGGTGAAGGGCGGCACTAAATGATGAGAAGAGGAGAACTTGACAGCCTGCCATGTCCCCGGAGGGACGTGGCTGGAGCAGGTACATGCCCGTATATGGGCTATAAGCACTTACTGGCTAGAAGTAGACGAGACAGTTGGGCACCTAAATACAGAAAAAGAAAAGAAACAAAGAGATGCAAGATATACAATATACTTAGGTGACAAACAAGGAGAATAGCTCTAATAAGTTATCTCACAAGTGCCTAAAAGCATTAAACCAGGAAAATAAAATAGAAAACTATTTAAGTTAATTTCGCCTTCTTTTGTTTTCTTTATTTTGTTTCCCTTCTCCACCCTCACACTAAGCCACTAAGAAAACTAAAAATAAATAAGGAGAAAATAGAGAGTGCACAATTTTTCCCTTGTCCTCGCACTCTTTCCCTTTATGTTAAAAAGTAGAGATAGAGAATTTTTCCACCCCACTTACCTTCTTTTCCCATATCTTGTGTTCTCTTTCACGTGCCAGAGTAATATCCAAAAGGTCCCAAGCGTGCCTGAAAACTAGATCAAATAAAAGATCGTTAAAAGGACAAGAGAGGAAAAGGACACAGTAAAACACAGATTGAAGAACTAAGAGAATCCAGGAAGAGACATAACAGAGAACCAAAAACCTAGCAAAGTGGAAAGACTCAAGGACGTGAAAAGAATTCCTGAGTTTTTTTTTTTTCCCTTTTGATTTACGTTCAGCCGATTCTTTCTGTTTCTGGTTCAGTCAACAACAAAAAACAGAAATAGAATTCATTCAGAATGGGCATGGGTGCATCTGACCCTATTTCAAGAGCAATGGATGAATTGAATTCAATTTCAGAGCATTGGGTCTTGGAGATTGTTGCAGAGGGCTATATCATGGACTTCTGTACAATACCTCCAAGTTTGCATTTCCTTTTAAACATTTGTCCCAGGGAACAACTGAATAAGAAAGTCTTGCAGGACAGACTCACTTATTTTGTTTTCTAAGAAGCTGTTCCTCCTCAAAAGAGAGTTTTAGGATGGTGGTCTTCCTAGTAAATAAATTATCAACGGAATAAGGAATGATTATAGAACACAGGTTGGTCAAAATGTTCATTCTCACAATCCATTTCAAGATAATTTCCCTGCAATTCCACGTGACATCATAGAGAGACTTCTTTTCAAAAATAGATAAAGAGGATGCATATATACACATCGAATTAGATGTTCACATCACAAATTTCTCAGATTTACAGAGAGGAATCTTCATTGGCAATTTACCATTGTCCTCTTTGTCCTCAAAACTGCATCGAAAGTTTTTACTTTTAAAAACGTTCTTGCTCCAGTGATAGCATTCCTTCACAGCAAATGTATCAGAATTGAACTCTGCTTGGATGACCTCCTGAATCAGTCCTCATATTTTACCCAGAATCTAAAAAGACTCAGAACTAGTGATACAGGCACTTCTGTGTTTGGGGTTTCTCATCAATCAATTGAAGACTCATCTTAAGCCTATGTGTAATATGGAACACAAAGAGGCCTAGTTCTTAATAGACAAAAGTAAAGTCTTTCTCCCAGAATCTCAAAGTTTTGGATTGTTGCTTCATCTGCCCCAGTTCCTATCAATGTGCAGTTCAACAGACACATTAACTGTACTTGCCTTCTCCTGGGTTTTAAGGAGTGTCATTACGAAGGTCACCATCTAGTTCTGTTTTATTTCAGGCAGCAACCTTGTTTGTGATTCCATAGACATCTACCCATCTGCAACAAGTGATCTCCCTCACGTTCTGCAACACCGGTCCCCTCTTTCGGCGGAACACATGATCCCAGTGTCTAAGGACTTTCAAAACCTCCTCCAGTGGTGGCAAATTCAATCAACAGCATTGAAATGATATATTCTTTTCCAGATCCAATGATTTTAACATTGGATGCCAGTAGTCTGGGATAGGAACAGCTCATGAAATCAATTCAATAAAGAGCTGTTGGTCTTGGCAAGAAATGGCTTATTCCTCCAGTAAGGAAATGAGGGAAGTTTAGTTGGTCCTGTCAGTACTTTGAAGAAATTCTAAATGGTGTGCAGGAGTGGTTCATACAGACAGTATGGTTAAAAGGCCTATCAAAAACATCAGTTCAGGGCAGGATCCAAGGCTTTGGAATTTTTTAATTTCTAAATTTGCTCTGGGGCAGAGAAAATCCTATCAATCAGACCAAATCACAATCAAGCAATACAGAATGTCCAAGCTGAGTCTGGTGTTTCCATCTTCACAGGGATCCTCTATCAGCCTCCATATTTTTAACAGATTTGCCAGTTATTTCTGAGTTCTCTAGGTGGACCTTTTTGTAAATTATCAGAATACCGCGCTGTTGCAGTTTGTCTTGAGGGTCCTGCAGCGCCTAGCATTAGGCACAGATTCCCTGCTATGGTGGAGATTGTGACAGAGACACTTCAGTTATTCTTTCTAGTAGCAATCAGTACTGGTCAAAGATTGGATGAGTCATATATCTTTGCTGTCTCTCCACTTTGAGACAGCACTTTGAGAATGAAAATATTTTGTGATTGCATCCACGTTGTATTTCTAAAGACTAGAAAGTAGATGAGGAGGTAACGTATGGATTACTCATTGGTAATCTTTATTATACAATCTCTCCCTTCATCATCCCAGTAGTTATGCTACTCACTCATGCCCAATTGGACTTTCAGCCTTGACCTATCTATGGGCTTACAAAAGAACAGGAAGAGAGAAGAGTGGGAGCTAGTTTGATGATGTAAAGAGTGTAATATATTGGATGGAAATAAACAAAGAAAGAGGCTTGGACTGGGAGTGCTGAGAACTGAACATGGAACCTTCAGCTCATTTTAGTAAGTACTGGAACGCAGAACGGTGAATCAGAATAGTGAAGATTAGTGGTAAATAATCCCAACATAATCTACCTCATTGATCTTCCTTGTCAAAGTTCATATCGAATAAGAAGAATCCTCAACAAGGAGACAGGCAAGCTACCATCAATAAAACATTCTCCATATAAACAGCTTTTTAGTAGGTGTGACTTGAAAGCACAGCTGTCTGCAAGGCATAGTGTTACAAATTCCTTAAAATATACAGAGAGAGGGCCATGAATTCAACGAAAGGAGTATTACAATTTCAACACACTCTATAAGGTGTATTATGCCTCATTCCACCTTCTATGGAATGTTTCCACTGCGATTATCAAGGCTTTATTTTATAGCTGAAAAATCTCACACATGCACTGTAATCAGAAAGTAATCCTTTTTCTTTTTTTTTCATTCAATATTTTTTTTAATGTCTTTGGGGTTGATGCATTTTTTGGAGGTTGGAGGTATGTATGCTCTGCCACAAAGCGTATGGAATATACATACCGCCAATATGAAGGTTTGGCACACTATTTACATGTGGACCTGTAGTTTGGCCACAGTAGAGACTATTCTGTCTCTGACATGGCCAAATGTGTCTGACGGCCCTGGGGATTGAGGGCCATTGGAAAATGGCTATATGTCTGCCCACCTAATTTAGATGGGTCCACGTGTAGTCATTTTGTACTGTAAAACCTGATGATAAGGAACAATAACATCATTTTAATGCTCCCCATGCAATAGAAAAATACTTCCATGGTGTAGGGAGCGTATTTTTTTTTCTGTTTCAGTATTTTCATTTTGATAAGAAAAATTAAATTACCCGTGCTTCAGGGCTTCGTCCTTCTGATGCAGCCAGGAGCAGAGAGTAAAATACATTGACAGGACCTGTCATCACGGCGCTCCCTGGCAGTGCTTTTTGAAATGACAGTCTGCGTGGTGGTAAATTTCAAATCTGGTGGGTGGTCCTTCAACCAGGGAAATGGAGTAATCTGCCTTGCCCTGGCAGACCCACAAGCCGTCCTCCAGGATTTAAATCAGGCCCTTTGTCAGTATTTGAGTATAACATGAAATTGAAATAACTATCTGATTGTTTGTATTGTTTTCATACAGGTCTGATTCTTTGATCATTACCACCAACATTGCCACCGCTATTATTACTACTACTACCACCAGCACCACTACCACAACCCCATTACACTTCCACTATTACCACCATTGCAATAATTATAACTACCAACATTACTACCATTACCACCACCGCTATTACTACTGCCTTTACAAAACAAATACAGCCAATAAAATCACAATCCCCCTTACCATCTCCACCATTCCTACTCTGTCATTACTACTACATCTACTCAATCTATTAACACCAGCACCGTTTTATCACCCCTAGTAACACCATTATAATCACCATTTCCACCACTTTCAATATCACTACTACAATCACCATTACAGTACACATCCAATGCTACAACCATTATTATCATCACCACTGCCATTACTGTCAACACCACTACTGTTACTACCAAGGCCAATAGGTCTAACTTTAATGAGCCAGCTCAAGTGAAGGCAAGCATGAAGAATTGTTGTTCGATTTCACTATCACATTAAAGCCAGCCCTTTTGGCCTTGCCAGTGCTTTTGCCCTTTTTTGACTCCTTCTCATCCTGTTGCCCTAAGAACCAAAAGGCTCACCATTCATCCTCATGGTATTCATTAAAAAACAGCAGCAAATGTGTAAGAGGCTGAAACAGATCCTCAGGGAAGGAAAGGAATCCAAAGACTCTGATGTATAGACTTGGACTCAGGGTAATGGAGGGAGCTGTATGAAATTAGACAACCCCTCAACTGGTTAACTAGCTTCTGATCTCATTACGACTGCCACAGCAACACATGTCTTCCTCAATATCTAAAAACAGAACTATAATAAAGGTATGCCTTAGCTTCCCAATTGTGGGCATGAAGAGAAGAGGAAGAGATTAGGGAAACAAGAGGCATTCCACAAAGCTCAGAAAAAAGGCATTTTAAATATGCAAAGAGGAAACATGAATTTACAGTTAAAGAGTTTGCATATCCCATCTCAGTTTATTTGTGTTATGCTATGTCAGGGAAGAGAAGATGAGTATGCTGCAAATTATAAACCAATATGCTTATGCCAAAAAATCTGTAGTCACATCTCATGGTGTGAGGAAAGACATAGAAAATAGGCAAATGATCTAAAATAATTTAGAGGCATAAATTTCCTTTGATGATTTCAACATGAAAATGAGAATTATTTGAAATTTGGTCCTCAATTAAACTTTGTATGCCCTTCATGCAAATATGCTGATACAAATAAACATGAAAGGTGCTAATCACGGGGCTAGGTAAGAGCTTGAATGAGAACAAGGAAAAAACAAACAAACAGTGGCAATTCTCCATTTGCAAGTGAAAGAATGTTCTGTGGAACAGCTTAGGAAAGAGGATAAATAACCAAAAGTGCCTCACAAATGGCAAAACCCATTGGTGGAGATGCAATCATTAATTCATAAGAAATCAGGTATTGTGTAGCCTGGAGTAGGTCTGGATGGCAAGATGCATGCATGTTCTATATGACTTTGACATGCATAATTAGAGAGTCACTGATTGCAATTTGAGAGGATCTTCATTGAAGCTGTTGGAGTGTGATCTTTTAAATTAATATTAACATGAAAAGCTTGCAATATATTCTGTAATGGAGCTGCATAGAAAATGTGTTAACGTAGAAAATAATGCACACGTTTGAAATGTGCCCACAGGGAGTGGCTTCCAATGTATACGAAGGCTAATGAAAGTTATTAATGATGCATAGATCGTGTACTAACGTTTTGAATTTGTAATAGCGTATCTTAATTAAAATCATGTATTAAGGGTTTGTTAACTTAAATCGCTAGGCCTTAGTTTAGCGAGGGTCTGGGCCTAGCTGCCTGGTCTCATATTAAACTGTGTTTTTCTAACGTGCAGTGGGCTGCTTTCCTGAAGGACACAAAGCTGTACTTTTCCAGAAGCTAGAGATATGTGTGTAGCCATAGTAAATTATTTCTCATGGGACCCGGCTTGCTCAAGGAGACATTCTTGCCGAATGCAACAGTGTAATTCATAACAGGTGCAAGGCTGTCTAGACTAGGAGAGGACAATGGGACTAATGACTGGAGCGTAAAGTGAAACTTTCTTACCTGACATTCCTACTGATGAAGACGTCTTTAACATGGGCCAATCAACTGCATGAGAACTGTGTTTTGTGGAAAATTCTAGTGAGGTGCGTGGAGAATTATTGGACAGAGATAATGATGCAAATTGATCCAATGAGGAACTAAGGGCTAGTTCGACAATTTTGATATAACAGTGTGACCCGAGGAGAAATCAGCCATTCTTCTTCACAAATCCTTGCCATTATGAGCCATTACTAGCTTTTACTGGGCATTCCACCGAACTATACTTTTGCCATTTTTCTTTGAGACGTTATTCTTCTGATATCTTAATCATCCTCTATTAAATTCTTACTTGATACTTACTTCTCCTCCATATGAGGGAAGGGCCTTATTCTTAGCTATGTCATACTGAGACTTGGCTCTGTCCTGTCTTTGCTGATGCTGAATCGACTGATGTCTTGAGGACGAAGCCTGATGCTGATTGCTCATTCGTCTGATGCAAATTGTAATTGTCGGTTTGCCTTTCTTTCTAGGTACAAACTGCTCATTGATAGAAGCCGTAGTTAGATGTTTTCCAAATTTGTGTTGACTAAATTGTTTGCATGAAGCCCAACATGCTGATGCTAATTCGAGGTTAGTTAAGGTGCTCACTAAAATCTGACGCAAATAGACAAATGACTGGGTTCTTGCTTTGTTGAATCTTGCACAACAGAGACTTTGCTAAACTGCTTCTTATTAATGAGCTGATAATGCTGAATAAGTGTTCTCTATGAATGGATTAAGTGTGTTCTAATTACAAGTGTGAAGAGTTACTAATAAGATTGGTTGCTAATGGGATTATCGGAAATGACTATTAGATTGTAACTAATAGGGAATAAATATCCTAACACTTAAATTAGATTTGTGTGGTTATTCATTGGCCGAAAGGTCATGGTGTGTTCACTTATCGATTCTTATTGAATGTCATTGATTATATTGTTGATTAGGTATTGCGAATATTGCTTGACTTATTGTCATATTGATTGTGATGTTAAAAAGATATCTCGTTCTGGGAAGTCTCCGAACGTGGTCAAAAGGTTCATCGGCCTAGGCGTGTCTCCTTGTAAGTTTACTTACCAAGGTCCTGACGCGCTATCAGTTTTGGTAGCAGAGGTAATGGTTTGGCCCTTTGGGGCCCCAGGACGAGGGACCACAGTTTGATGAAATTGTTGGTTCAAAAGGTTTGGTAGGTTGGAGAAATGATGTGCCCCTAAGTCCCAAATGACTTTCCCGGGATCTCAGAGCCTGCTGAAGTGAGTTGGGTATGTTCTTGCCGTTCTAGTGATAGTGTGAATGAAGTAGGGTTTTGCGCTTGCACAGCTTATGCATACCGCAGGTGAATTGTAAAGTCTGTGAGAATTTTAGGCCAGGTAATGTTTTAGTAGGAGTGTGCGTACTCCGCAGTATGAGAGTAGGGAAGTCGGCGAACTTGATGTGAGTGTGGCACTTTGTGCTTGAAAAAATTGTCCACGTGGTTGTTGGTGATGTACGGACCCTGCGTGGTCTAAGACTCCGGAGTATATTGATAAGTGTGTGAGACACTTGGTCTATGTTGTAATTTGTGTGGTTTATTAGGTCATTCTGGCGTAGTTGACCAGTCAAGTTGAGTCAATGTGAGCAAATGAAAACTTCGATGGATATTTGGTGAGTTCTAAAGTGCCCTAGAACGACCCATTGACAAGTCGAGAGTGAAATTTGCGGGTCAAATTTTGCTTGCGAGTGCGGGATCTGAGAAGGAGAGAGTAGCGGCAGAGGCTAAGCAAAATCTCTGTAAAGTTCTAAAGTGATTGTGTTACCCTTTCCTGTAGTAAACCGGCAATTTGAGTTTTGCTGGTGCTCGCAATATATTGCATTCGTTTTTGTGTGAGAAAGAGTGAGGAAGACAAACCGCAATACTTTGTCAGCCGCAGTGTGTGTGAGTGTGACGTCATTGGAGCCGTGCTGGGATAGGTCGGTTAGTGAGAGGAATCGCGCACAGATTGGCAGCCGTCCGTGAGAGGCAATTGGTTGAGAAGGTAAGCGAAGAGAGTTCTGGGAAATAAAGTCACTTCCTGATTCGATTGTAAACAAAATAAAAGACGCAAAAATGAAATTTTTCAAGGCTTTAAAGAGTGCTTTGAGGGGAGATACATAAATTACTGCGAGCGTAGGGGAGGTTACACCGCCAGATGATACACCGGCTTATGCCGTAATGGAGGAGAGGGGAGTCACGCCATGACTTTGGATAAAACAATGGTGCAAAGTGACAGAGAAAGAAGGGTGTTTGGCGTTTCCGGAGCACGGAACGTTCAACATAAGAATTTTGGAAAATTTGCGGAGGGTGTTAAATGAGCTCAAGCCACCTCCGAGGCCAGCACAGTTTGAGGCGCTAGCAATCTGGGAACTGATGGCAATACGACAGCAGCAACAGAATTTTGAGAGGAGAATGAGGAAAGTAGAAAAGACACTAGCGGAGGCTAGGTGGGATAGTGTACAGAGAGTCTGGAGAAGAGAAACAATAGATGAGTTAGGATGTTTCCAGCAATAGCTCAAGAAAATGAAAACAAAGGGGGAAAAGCCACTTGTAAGACTGACAAGAGTTCTTCTAAAGACAAAGAGGCTAAGAAGCCCTGGTCAGAGATGGAGGACTCAGACGATGACGAGTTCCTTAATCAGTTACTGAACGACCGACCACTGCCATATGCAATAGATGACAACAGACCGAGTACTAGTACAGGCCCTGTAAGTTCAACTCAGAACAAGGTGATAGCAAATCCAGTACAGGTTAGTCCTGTCTCCACACCAGTCCCAGTGCAGAGTAGTATTAGCATGTCCACTGCTCCAGAGATGCAACCTCATCTGCAGCCACCGCAGGTTCAGAGGCTTTACCCTGATGTCCCAATTTTAGAGACTACCACGAATTTGATGGTGCCATCAGATGTGACATATACGAGACCAAAGCTGATACAGACCGAGCCAACTCCACCTTTATTGCCCAGGCACAGCAACAAATGGTTCAGAGTCACACTTCATTCGCAGGACCACAGTCAGCCATGGCACCAGTAATAAACCAGAATATGGGAGTTAATGCTCCACAGGTTTTGGCCATCTCTTTGCCCATTACAGTTGGTCCACCAGTACCATTGTATGCACAGGCAAAGCCTAGTGTATGTGATCAAGGAATAATGACCCAAGAGATGACAAGAGGAGGGTTTGTAGGGAACTCTCAAGGGGTGACTCCAGTGGAACAGACATTCGAAAGGTCTAGGTCTTTATTAGACTTCAGACCGATTGAGGCTCCTCCAGATGCTATGAGACAATCAGGTTTGGGACTGTTGACTCCGCAGATCTCGAATACAAACATACCGCAAACATCGATAATGCAGGCTGGGAATATCTCCTTGCAAGGTTTAACTGTGCAACAATTGAACGATTGATTAGACAAGTTGAATTCGCCACAGACTACTCCTGCAGCGGCAGGAAGGTCAGAAGGGGAAGAGTACCTGAATTATGTGAGGTTGGGCATGGAGGCAAATTAACCTGTTGAAGGGAGCATGGGAGTGAACAGGCTAGAATCATACACGGAAGCAGAATTGAGATACTTGTGTCCAAAAATATACAAAGAAGTGAGCAGGGTGGCAAATTTGGCAGACAAATATGGAATAGACTTGGAAAATACCAAACATCTGAAGAGGAGTTACAGGCTAGACTTTGAGCCTAAGGATTTTGGAACATATGAGATCTACTGGGATGAAGGCCCACCTTAAAGAAATACTGCAGAGAGCACAGGTTTGGGGAGCCTTAGAGAAGTGGAAGGCAGATGGGCGAAGAAAAGAGATAAGAGGAAAAGTGATTGCATAGAGCAGTCAGCAAAGGCCTCACAGGATGTGGGTGCGGTAAAGATGTTACCAATGAGAGAGACGGCTTGAGGGGTTCTTGTCCATGTGCTGTGGACCAGAGGTGATATCCTGTCATTTACGAATGACTTTCCCAGGCTGAGGGAGAAACCAATAGAGTGGTATCAGCAGATGGACAGGTTTGTGAAGCTTGCGAAATGTCTCTGGGAAGACCTGAATACCCTCTTTGAGATCATAGTTCCAGCTGATCTGTGGCTTGAGTGCAAGAGAAGTGTGGATTGGCCGACCGTGGAACCAGTAAGGGATAGAGTCACAGGAGCACCATCTCCTGAGGTGATGAGATACTACTATAAAGTGATTGAGTTCTTGAAGCAGAGAGTTTTGCTGCAGAATGTTGATTGGCAAAAGATTGATCGGACAGCTCAGGAACCCAAAGAGTCGATACATGCCTATTATGAAAGGTTGTTGAAAGCGTTCAAGAACTACAGCGGTACAGAGGTTGTTGAAGTGAAGGACATGAATCACCTTGTGTTCAGATTTGTTGAAGGGTTGAGACCTGATATTAACCAGATGATTAAGAATCACTTGATCTGTTGGCAAGCAAAGCCAATTGACGAGGTGTTGCAGTATGTGAAATACTGTAGTGACAAGATTGAATTGAAGCAGAGAAAGTTGAAGGAGAAAGCAATGGTGATGCAAATTAAGGCAGCACAGTCAGGGATGCAGAGAGGTTGTCTACAACAGATGGTGCAACAGCCACAAGGAAACGGGATGTTTCAGGCTCAACTTCTTCCATTGTCTAAGCCTTCACGATTTCACACAAAGGAGTATCCACCTCCAGTGCCTCCCATCCAGTGCAGGTGTTCAAAATCATCCGCCAATTAATCAGTTGTAGCAAGTATGACCTTCACACAGAATGCAATTGTAAATAAGAACACAGTGACTCTGGTGCTTGTAAAAAAAGAATTATGCACAACATGCAGAAATATAAGATTAACTTTAACACAAAGTCAGGCACCTAGGGCCACTCATATTAATGTTAGGATACATATATAGTTAATCAAAAACATATGAATGCGTTATGCGTGTTTTCGTTAAGTTCAAATGAATGATGGTGACACCGCATCATCAGTCTCAGCCACAGGTTTGGGTCGGCTGGTATCTTAAGTAATTGAAGAGCTTAAGCAGCACTATTCTCCCACATTAGAAGAGATGATTGGTTGCTCGTTACTAGGAGTGTCATGCATGTGCAGCATTTGCTGGCATATCCAAAGTAAACAACAACAGCCAAATACCACAAAGTAGAATAACATACACAGAGCTCCATGAAAATATAGCGGGGTACATGATAACAAAACAGTTAAAAAAAACACTGCAGTACACTACAACAAAATCACACTGCAATAATGCAGCACACACAAAAACAGCCCAAGAAGCAACGTAACACATCACCACCACAACAAATATGCAAAAAAAGTTCTTGTCATGTATTACCACTTCCAGAATCACGTTTTGTTAATGTGGCAGTTAAGAGTTTTTGGTGCAATCACTGCCTTATCTTTCCACCAAGAGCATGAACTAGTACCAGTCAAAATGTTTTGTGTTCCCACCCCAGATAATCTAAACGGCCATCCAATTTAAAAGTCCTCCATTACACGCTCAAAGACGGACCTTAGATTTGTGGGTCTTTACAATATAAAAAATCCTTTTCTTCTGGAAATTTTGACATGTAACATATTTCATGGAGTTTCTATTTACAAAAGCACATCCCGGAAAACAACACTGCACGTGTTTGGAATTGTCAGAGCGTTTTCGCTGTTTTTAGGCCCAGAGATGATTGCATTTAGAGCTTGAGCAAGCACATCTATAGTAGTAAATGAGGTAGATGTGTTCAAAAGCTGACACTGCCAATTAACCTTTACAAACAGTGTTTATAATCTCTCAGATGGCATCTCACTTCCACTGTGCTATATTCCCATCAGGGGTCATCGGGTTTCAAACGCATATGTTCACTGAAAACAAATGAAAATCAAGCTTAGGAAACCATGAACTACATTCCACCTGTGGCCCTCCCAAGGGGAAACAATATTTTGGGCTGACAAAACATCTGAAATTAAGAAACAAGTGCCACATATTTACAACGACGAGTCTTACTTGCATGAGATGTTGTCAAGGGATATAACAACTGCTCAGCTTTTCATCAAGATGATTATCTGTTAATTTTAGAGACCATATTTACTAAGGCCGTGTGATGGTACCAGCATTGCACAAAGTAGTGAATGCTATTTAGTTTCAAGAGGAAAAGGTGTTTTGCGCTGCAACAGTGCACGTTTCACAGTGCAAAAAACGCTTTGCATCAAGGTAGCCTTACTGGGGTGGATCAGTGCAAACATCCATAAGGTTTGGCACGAATCCGAATCTGCCAGAACGCCAGACCAAGTTTTGTCTAAAAAATTAACTCCTACTTGAAGCAGACGTCAAAACAGGGGAAAGGGCCAAAAACGATGTATGTCGTGTTCTGCGGTGCACAATACACCTCCAATGCGTGTGAAATTTAAAAATGTGATTACGCATAGGAATTTGTACTGGATTACAAATCTCAAACTAGACAGCGCACACAGACATCCGTACAAAGACTGGGAGTCATATGAGACAGTCTTGTTTGAGCACGAGTGCAGGAAACGACACCCCAGCAAGCCAATCTCTGTATACGTGCACTGCACTGTCTGTTCCCACAGTGCTTAATTTGTGAATAAAAACGTGCTGGTGCTCAAAGCCCTCCTCTTAAACACACGGCTGCTGCAATTAAATGGGTGAACACGGAATACAGAGGCAGCATAACTCTAAAGCCATCCTGGGCCTTGTCAACCCATTTACAACCACTCCCTGCCCCTTCAGCTCACTCTTGCAGCTTTCTGCTTTCTCCCATCGTGACGCTTTTTTTGTGTTTCTCTTCCTCCGTCTTTCCCATATGTGTCTTTTGCTCCTATTAAATACTTGAGGCAGAAAATAAGTGCCGGCCCTCAAAAATAAGTACCGGTGCTCTGCACCGAAATCAACAAGCACAAATTAAGCTCTGTATTCCTAGTATGCAAAATTGAATTGTGCTGTGAACTCTGCCAAGGATTAGTACATTCTGTATCTGTAACACAGGCCAGTGTGAGGACGGAATTCATTTTTTCTTCTTTGACTCTTATATAAAAACCTTGAAAATCTAACTTAAACATTAAACTCAATGGGTATAAAAATGTAGAAGGTAGCTCCAAATTTATGTTAAGGGACTTAAATAGCTCAAATTAATTGTCGCTTGGCATAATCAATGTCAGACCTAATTATGGAGTAGCCATTCTGTGTGGACCTGAACCAGTGGATGACTTTATTGGTTAAAGAATCAATATCCTCGTAAGGCCCCGGGGGGCAACTTGGGCACATTAATCAAATAAATTGTTCTCCTGCTCATGGCAAACGATTGAGATAGATGCTCTTGATTACGTGGATGCTTTGGAAGCTGAAATCTTGTGGATTGGTGGATTCTCACCCTTTTAGACACCCTGGTAGAATATTGAGCAGAATCCGAAAGCATGATTTGGGAGCTTTGTGAATGAGTCAACGGTTTAGTCATCTGTGCAGTCAAAATGGGGCTTTTTAAGGGCTGCTGCACTGTTAGTATTCTGATATCCCCGGTCTTTGGGATGTGCCTTGTAAAACTGCAATGTAGTTACCTGTCTGGGGCCAACATCTTTTCAGGAAAGATTTTGGGTGGATGACATCCCCCCGTTGCTTCAGAGTGAATACTACAATTATACTTCATTATAATTGTAGTATTGACTCTGCCCCCCGCTGCAGGTGCATTTACAGCAGCATTGACTACTCACGAAATTGTGCAGAAATAGTAACTAATAGCGTTTTAAGGTTATCTCATTTCTGGTGCACAAAGAAACTATCAGCACTTTTTGTTGCTGCTTCTGTATTAAAAGAGCACCTGCTTGCAGTTTTGATTGTGGGCTGTGTCTGGGAAAGAGTCACAGAGTCCTTATGAGACAAGGTTGTAACCTTAGACATGGCCAGAGTAGTAAACCTATTAGCACATGTGAAATTGGGGATGATACTGACCTTAGGACTCAAAGGGTAATGAGCAGCTGTGTAATCATACATGGAAGGGGCTTGACTGTCACTGGCCTCCACAAAATCTGAGGGTCCTTTTGTTTCTGAGGACCTCCAGGTAGCTCATGGAATTCCGTTTGGTCCATCTGTAGCCCTAATGGTACTAGTGAGTGAAGGCTTGTTTTTCTTAAACATGTCAGGGACTTTAGTTTGACTTGACCTGCCATTCATAGAAGTTGACTTTGTACTTAGCAAAGACTGGATGCCTTCAATCAGATGATCAATATCATTGGAAGTGCAAATGCAAATGCAGGCAGCATTTATAGAGAAGCCTACAATTTCTCCAGCAGGTTTCTTTGATTTTTTGGCAACAGTGAGTACATCGATATAGATCTCATAGTCACATTAAAATTGTAATAAAAATAACAGAATTTCCATATAGTTAGTAGTCCTAGATTGCAGATGAACGAGGGAGGGCCCAGTCTGGCCTTTTCTGGGCAATGATGGGCAAATACAGGCCTGGCCTTAAGAGTGCAATGTCATGGTTGTTGGACCCACCCTGCAGCAATAGTGATTGGGGGACGTAATCCCACCCCAGTCCTGGAGAGTTCAAGTATGTTGCTGATGAGGAAATAAGCATGCTGAAAAATCCCAGGTAAGACCACTGTTGTGGGAGCTGCAGTGCACATCAGAGAACGATGTCAAGGTTGCTGGGCCACCCTGCAGCAATGGTGTCTGGGGGACGTAGTCCCACCCCAGGCCTGGAGAGTTCAAGTATGTTGCTGGTGAGGAAAAGAGTGTGCTGAAAATCCACCAGGTGAGACCTGAGTTGAGAGAGCAGCAGTGTGCTTAAGAGCACAATGTCAAGGTTGTTGGCCCCACCCTGCATCAATGGTGACTGGGGAATGTAGTCCTACCCAGTACTGAAGAGTTCAAGTATGTTGCTGGCAAGGAAATGAGCATGCTGAAAAAACGCCAGCAAAGTCCCCCATCCAGCTGTTCTCACTGCCTGCCTGGCCCCATGGAGTAAGGGGACAGAGAAGTCTCACGCTCTTTGGGAAATGCCACATCCACTGTCTTACTGATGACCATGTTGAGTTTGTAGGGAGCAGTAAGAACCTGTCAATCATCCTTCATCATAATGGTATCCGATAGTGCTACAGTCAGCTGGAGTCATTTTAACACATTACTCAGGATTTATGAAACCATGCAGAGCCATACAAGATGGCCCTGCCTGGTACAGTGAATGTCACTAAACCATTGTGTTGCCTTGCACTGCCTTAAGTGATGCAAGGCGAATCTTGACATCATGCCTGTCTTGTGTATGTGAACACAGTGCAGTGCAATTCTGGCTGTCCAAGTCACTTTAACAGCCTTCTATGGTGCTCCTTTGGTAATGCCCTATGTACACCAATGGAGGTTGATCACAAATATTAGGGCAGCAGAAGTGGTCCACAAGGATAAGGACTGCTAATATATCATTCGGAATCCCCTGCATATCTGTGTAACTAGTGTAGGGATCAAATACTAGTGACCTTAACACAGCTTCAAATAAAGCAATGAGCACAGGGTATACGTTTTAGCGTCTCTACTTGGTCCTCTATTTAGTGCAGAGCTATGAATCTGTATAATTTTGCAGACTGCTAAATATCTCGGTTTTGAGAATGAGTTGCACAAAGGTTTTGTTTCAACACCTGTTGCATTTATTAACTTTTTATGCAGGGAATCAGTCTTCCTAGAGTGCATTCAGCCAATACATTCCTTCATGACCTGGTTACCTAAGCAGTTTTCTTTACAAATTTGTTCTTTCTTTAGATTGCTCTCCATTTACAAACAACAAGAGTGTTGTGAGTATTCAGAAAAGTCCTGGTGTTTTCTTAGCGCCGTTTCCCTTTCTCCTGAAATAAAGAAAGAGCAATCCGCACTGCACCACGAGTTCTTCATACCAGACTCCCTTCTCCTGGGGCCTGGACAATAAAAGTACAGGGGAAATCGTGTTCTAGAAAGGTTGATCGACATGCACTACTGCTGCACCCGCAGGATTCAAAGTAAATGCAAGGATCCATTCAGAGATCTAATATGACAGTAGTGTGAATTGAAAAGAGAAACAAAGTGCATCCCCTGAATATACCACTGTGGGTGGTGTAGGATTCTGCATACACCACCCGACAAGACCCTGGAGTTGGGGCAGGGTTGTAGGTGGTTCCTGAGAAAATTAGTTAACAGATGACAACAAAGTTCCTACTCTGTGGTCTGAAAAAGATGAAAGGGTTTCAAATTTAGGACCCATCTAGGAATACAATGATTGCGGTCCTTTTGTGCAGACAATCACACATGTTGGGCATTGTTTGTGTTTATTATAAACAGTACTACAAAAAAGAGAGGGACTGGGAGGTTAATGGTCCAGTGTACGTTCTCCCTGAACATGAACCTATAATTGAAAAGAGTACACTGTTCCAGAGAAGTCTGTCAATGAGGACGAAAGAAAGGTTGAAAGTAATGTTGTAAGACTGCCCTCAAGCATCACAACAGGATGCTACGCATCATCATCGGGCTAACTCCTCGTCAGACCGGCACTGCAACGTCTGACGGGCCACCACACAAATGGTGGTGGCACTAGACCGAAAGTTTGTATCGCAGATCCAATAGAGTCTGCAGTACGTGCTGACAAGGAAGGAAAGGAGAGTGAAGTGTATGTTAAAATTGGCTCTGAACACCGAGTGCCTCAATTTAATTGCTCAAAGTAAGGGTCAGGCCAAGATTAAAAATAAATACAGGAGTACTTGGGGGGAGTAATGTCCCCTGTATTCCTAAAAAATGGAAAGGAGGAAATGTGTTCTATCCTAACGCTAGAAGGTCGACATGTTTCGCGCCTATACGGTCAGAAATTGATCCAATGGCGCTTCATCAGGACCGTAAATTGTAACTTCTCCTTAAAAAACACACAACAAAATGGTAAGTGCTGGAAGGTCACTTACAGTCCGTGGACCAGTCGTCACAGTCAGTAGAGTTGTAAGTCGCACATCCCATGTACAGACAAGGCATCATAGGGACTCGTAAACCTCAGACCAAAGGAGAGTTCATTGTAGTCTCCCGGGAGTCCGCCGTACACCTACCCGAGGTCGCGTGCTATAGACCTGCTATTAATTAAATATGTAAACATTGCACTGCCCATTTTATAGCCAAACATCTCCACCCTTACATAAGGCAATTCATGTGAGAGCAATTTACGGCTCCTAATTAGGAGGAAGGAGGCCATCATGGAACAGCTGCAACATGTTAGAAATGGCCCTTTATGCAGGGTAATACCCACAATTTTACCTTCCTCCTCCACTTTTTCTGACCTTGTTTTTGCTAGTTTTAGGACTCTATGTTTGCACAGCAAGGGAACCCCAAGGATATAAAGTTACCTGGGGTCTAAGTACTTTACTATGACCAAGGGTGCCTTATCCATTACTAAGATGTCTATGTAAAGTATCAAAATGAATTAGTATTTATTAATAAAAAAAATCTTGAAAAAAATCGAGAAAAGGGAACCTAGATATAACAAAATAAAGTAAAATGATCAAGTCATGTTTGGTATGACCAAAAACTAACATAATAATTTGCCTAAGGTCCAAACAGTAGAGTTATATATGTGGGTGTCTTAAATTACACGTGGTATTTGATGATGTCTTAGTCAAGCCATACTAATTTAACTCAGGCATACTCATGTGACACAATACAATACAGCAATTTTGTGGCAAATCAAATTAGTGCCAGTACTCATGCAAAAACAATTACAAATGGTTAATGAGATAGGGTACAGCGGTCAAAGACATTTTACTCCATGTAGCAAATTAAAGGGATCATCATCCAGACTCAGGAAATTGTGCCTGAGACAGGAAGGGGAATTACACCAATACACGATCCGCCTCGATCGGAGATTGACAGACTCATAGGACACACCGACCAGGCACATTTAGGGCCTGATTCATGAAACGTTTGTGCCGCCTTTGCGTCATTTGATGACACAAATGCGGCGCAAACTTACAAAATACAATTATATTTTGTAAATTTGCACTGCTTTTACATCAAAAAATGACGCAAAGGTGGCACAAACTTTTTATAAATCAGGCCCTAAGTGTTTTGGCCACCTTTCCCCGGGTCTTGAAGGCTTTCTACTCATATAAGCCTTAAGCTGGCATGTGATTACTATTGGTGTAATCCCCCTTTCTATCTCAGGCACAATTCACTTGAGTCCTGATGAGGATCCCTTTAATTTGCTACAGGGATCAAAGCGTTGTTGACTGCTGCAGCCTCACTTTAATATTTCTGTTGTTTTAACAGGCTTCACAGTGTAACAGGCTAAGACCATTTATCAGTAAAATGTTCAAGCACAAATCTTTTGCTTCTTCAGAGCATGGTGTTTCACCACAAAGAAAGAAACAATGGGGGTTATTCTAACTTTGGAGGAGTGTTAATCCGTCCCAAAAGTGACGGTAAAGTGACGGATATACCACCAGCCGTATTACGAGTTCCATAGGATATAATGGACTCGTAATACGGCTGGTGGTAAATCCGTCACTTTTCCGTCACTTTTGGGACGGATTAACACCTCCTCCAAAGTTAGAATAACCCCCATAGTATTTTATTCAAAGAAGAGTGGATGAAGGATATTGTGGAGACTGAGTCACCAAACTCGGGGAACACAATATGCATGCAACTGGGGGAGATATTTCACTAAAGTCCATACGTGGGTCTGATCTGCAAAGCATATGATGAAGCAAAGATTGTTGTGGGCTTTTCTACTGAGAAGAAGTGGAGCAACGGCTGGAAAGTGGATTAGCTGAAATTCGATCTAAACAGCAAAGCACATGAATCTGCTTTGCTGATCCTACACAACAAAAGTGATGCTGCCAAGTTGGGATTTGGAGTGCACACCATGATGACAGAAACTGCTGCTGACAGTGTGAGCAGATTAGCAATGGATGGATGGTACACTGTCATGTCCAGTGTCACCACCAACCACCGGACCACCCTGGCAAAGTGCATCCAGTTCCACTCCTGCCCGTTAACACGTTTCAGATTCCTGTTGTTATCTCAGCCCCCCAGCCCCTGCTCATAAGCTACACTACAGAACTGCAAATGCCATGCAAAACACAGTACTTGCCATACATGTGTACATATTCAGGAAACAGTAGACTTCGCAAAATCTGCCTCCAATTGTTGGAGTGCCAGATTCTTATTCAAATCTTGGTGGCCAACATAGGGGGGGTTAGTATTTAAACTGCACCCAAGCTCTCCCTTGTGCTTTGCCTTGCGGATCATCTTAGCACAGGTTATTCTCTTATCCTGTGCACATAGCTGAATTTTCCTGTAAAACAGAAGTCTGCCTGGTGATGAGTCCTTCCATCTTCTGCAGACTTGGCCTACTCATCTGCTGTCACCTATCAGTACTTATAAAGAAAAACAGAAGAGTAACAATGATTGAGGACAAATTTGGCACTACAGAAAAAAACAACTAAAAACAAAGTAACACTTCACAATTTGATGAAACGCATAGCTATGTTCAGAAACGACTTTAAGAATCAAGACATTTTGGCAAGTAATTCTGGATAGATGTCTATTTGAACTACAAGTATCAAAGACATTGTTTAGAGACTGAGACAAGGAAGATGTTTTGGTGTGATTTCCCAACACATGAGGAAACATAGAAATAATGAGACAGAATATAAAAACTATTTTAAGTTCCAATATGATGCACATGTATGCATGTTTGTAATAGAAACACTGTGGGGTTGTGATGGTAAACTAAGATTGTTGTTTTGTAAAAATTAATGTCACCTGTCCCCCACAAGAAATTCAGAGAAGACATCTTAAGTCTTCCCTTTCAAAACCAAAGCACCTCCGCCTTGTCTGAAAAGTTCCTCCCATGTACTAAAATCTTATTAGCGTCAAGTTGGACATGTAGGAGCCATAGGGGGCATTTATATTTGGACCCTGACCATCAAGCCAGTATCTTCTTTTATTTTAATCAAGGTTTGACAACTGTTCTTCCAAAAACTCAAAGCCTTTGGGGGACGCTACATAAAAGAGCCACTTCCTAAGTCCCAACCAATCTTTCTTGTTTTAGAATATATTCAGGTGTAAGAAAGGTAAACTGTAAGGGGTTGGGTCCATATCATCTCTGCAAAGCTACAGTGTATGATTAAAAGGTAAAGCATGCATTTCTAATTCTGACACAAACATCCTTGCCAGAAGAAATATAGGTTCTCATTAACAATATGTTGCTGGCTGTCAGAATGAACACTTCAATGTTGTCTGTCCAAGATATCCATGACCACCGATCATTGTATGTGAAGATACCAGACAGCTGGAGGAGCAAGAATCATTCCTTTATGTTTTTTAAAGCCACTGAAACAAATTACAGGGAACAGTGACCTGGAGTATCACTCGTTAAGTTTTTCCCTCCAAGCAAACATCAATGAGCAAGCTGTAAAACAGCTTTTCTAAACTGTTGCTGTATGAACACTTGTTTTTGTCTTGTGTGGAACACTATATGACATACCAAAATTGTTGTGCTTCTCTTTGGAAATGTGGACTCAGGGTGGTTCAGAGCAATCATTCTCATACTGCGCCTTTACAATATCAAGGTGCAAGTCAGGATCTTTTTCTTGTGCCTGTTGAAAAGTAGTTCCGTCATTCAAACTCCAATCCACCATAGTATTCTGCATCCGTATGGCTAACATCATTCCTCATTCTCTTTGTTTGTTCCTTTTTTAAATGAGAGTTATTTATTTTGTTTTGTGGGACATGAGGGATTTTTTGTTTCAGACAAAAAATCAGCTCATCGTAACCAGGTGGCAGGACCTTAGTCAGGAAACCAAAAAACAGTGCCCAAAACCACAGGCTTTGGTAGATAAGGTAGAATCCCAATCCACAGGTTAAATTATTTTCTCTGAATTCCCAAAGATATCTGTGTGGTAGAGTAAATCTTAGCATCATAATAGATACATGTGATAGATTTATTTTCTCCATATGGTTTTCTGCACAGAATTCACGACTAATGACCAATTGAAGGCAGTCACTGCCCATTAGATCATGTGTACTTGAACTTCAACTGTAGGGTAGAGTGGAGGTGGCATTCCCAAGTAGGCCCTACGATAGAAGGTGCAAATGTCCACCACTTTATAGTGTGGGGTAAGGGTGTTGCCACACCCATCTTTCCATCCCAATGGCCTCTACAAATTGTTCTAATAGGATTTTGTCTCTTATAATATCCTTGTTAGCAGTAGTGGTTTGCAACTACTGATCCATACTGTCTTGCTGTCTTATGCCACAAAATATAATTGTTGTGGAGATTTGTTGTTTGGAGTTCGAAAGAGAAGAAATGTTGTCTGTAAACTTCTTCATTGTAGCATACGCCTTTCAAAACTGCTTTTTTCATATCGTTATATTGAGTCAATCCATCAGGACTCAAAGCCTGAAAGGCTTTTTGGAAACAACATGTCAATGACGAAGCAATATTATGAGTCCCCCTGTCCTGGAGCAAGCAGTGTTATGTTCAATTCTCTCGAAGACAGTAAAAATACTCTGAGTACTTCGGTAGGATAGTTGAAGGGACATTAAGGCAAATCTCAATATCAGGTATGATGTCAAACCTCTGCACCAAGGCTTCCAGCTGCTTTTTAGTGGTTGCCTATTGTTGTGCTGCCTTGACTGTAAGAGCCTTCTGAAAGCTTTGTCTGCCCTTTTGAGGTTGCTGTTGTTGGTACTGAAGTGCCTGGCCTAACTGTTGCTTTTTACTTTTTCATTTTTGCAACAGGATTTATGTGGTATGAATATAACCAATATCCCACTAGAAACACCACTTGTGAAATATCTCTCCTCTGAAAATGAGTAGGATAAGGATTTTCTCATAATACTCCTTTTTAATAACTATTTATGTGTCAAACCAGTCTGCATACAGTTTTCATTCACCCAATAAATTTTTGCATTACTTACGTTCTCTTTACAAAGTCCTTTCCGCAGTGGGTTCCCAGCTTTTTTTTTATATAGTTGCCCATTTACAAATGGAGAGTTCTTAGTGTATAGACACATCCTGGATTTTTCCTATGCAGATTCCCATTCATTGTGACAGAAATAACAGGCAATCAGCATAGCATCCTCTCAGTCAGTGAAGTTCCTTCCTTGTTTGAGGTTTTGGGAGATCTAGTTACTAGGAAGGATTGTTAAAGGCTTGGAAGCTTCACCCATTCCTAAAACAAGACTCTGCTTGCATCAACTTGGACCTGGACAGCAGCGGTCTGTCATTAAGGGTGGCAGCCAGGTCCCTTCACCCTTTTTCTAGGAATGAAGAGGATCTATTAGGCTGAGCAAAGGTCAGCAAATGGCTCTATGAGCTGAAATGTGTTGAGTTGAAGATTTTACAGTCCGGTGGGTTTGACTTCCTCAGCCTGGCAAAGTCTTTGTTGAGCCTCTTAACATGATGAGGGAGAGTGTCACTGACAGACCTGGGCTCTTTAGTTTTAAGCCCTGTTGGTGCCCAGGGCTGACTGCCCATCAGTGACGCTTATCACAGAGTGGGGTGGGGTCAGCAATCTCACTGTCCCAGTCACACTCTATGACGAGGTAACTCAATCAATCAATCAATCAGCATTTTTAAAGAATGACTTATCACCCAGAGGGAATCATGGTGCTAGCTAGCTAGGTCTTGAGGTCCTTCCTGAACTGAGCCAGCGAGGGGGACTGCCTGAGGTGATGCAGCATCATGTTCCAGGGCCGAATGGTGAGGTAGAAAAAGGATCTTCCTCCGGCTGTATTCTTCCAGATCCTGGGGATGGTGACGAGAGCCAGTTAAGCAGAGCAGAGTTGCCTGGAGGGGGTGTAGAAGGAGAGGCAGTGCTTAAAGTAGGCAAGTCCGATGTTGTTTGCGTGTGTCAGGAGCTTGAAAGTGATGCATTTGTTGATGGGGAGCCAGTGTAGGTCTCTCAGGTGGGTGGAGATTTGGCTGTGGCAGGGGATGTCCAGAATCATTCTGGCCGCAGCGTTCTGTATTCTCTGGAGTCTAGTTTGGAGTTATTTGTTGATTCCAGCATAGAGTGTGTTGCTGTAGTCGAGTTTACTGCTGATGAGTGTGTGAGTCCTCCTTGCGTTGATGGGTATCCACTTGAAGATATTCCAGAGTAGACAGAGAGTGTGGAAGCATGCAGATGAGATGATGTTGATTTGGCGTGTCATGGAAACTGACTTGTCAAGGACGATGCTGAGGCTGCATGCGTGTCGGTGGAAGAAGGGGCAGTTTCGAGGGCACTTACCCACCAGGAGTTTTCCCATGCAGTAGTGGTGGGGTGCAGGATGAGGATCTCCATCTTGTCTGAGCTGAGCTTGAGGCAGCTGTCTCTCATCCAGTCAGCAACAGCCTTCATTCCATTGTGAAAGTTCTCTTTGGCTGTTGATGATTTATCAGTGAGGGACAGAATGAGCTGTATGTTGTTGGTGTATGAGACAATGATGAGTCTGTGGTGTCTGATAATCTTGGTGAGCGGGGTCATGTAGAGGTCGAAGAGTGTGGATCTCAGGGAGGATCCCTTGGGGACTCCACATCTGGTTTTTGTCTGCATCGTGGTGAAGGGTTGGAGCCTGATTCTCTGGGTTCGGCCAGTGAGGAAGGAGTAGATCCATTCCAGGGTTTTACCGTGGATGCCGGCGTTGTGTAGTCTGGTGCACAAGGTGGTGTGGGAGACGGTGTAGGACGTGGTGGAGAGGTCGAGGAGGATGAGGGCTGCTGTTTTCCAGCGGTCCAGTAGAGAATGGATGTCATCTGTAGCTGCAAGGAGTCCAGTTTTGATGCTGTGTATGCTCCTGAATCTAGATTGGGATGGGTCAAGGATGTGGTTGGTCTCAATAAAGTCAGTGAGCTGTGCGTTGATCACTTTTTTAATTACCTTGGCTGGAAAAGGGAGCAGAGAGATCGGGCTGTAGTTTTTCACTTCTGTTGAGTCTGCGGAGGGCTTCCTCAGTATGGAGTTTATCTCCACATGTTTCCAGGTGTCTGGGAAGGTGCTAGTGTCAATGGAGCACTTGATGGTGCGGCATAGTGGCAACGATGGTGGTGCCGGCTCCACTAAAGATGTGGTGGGGGCATGGGTCCGAGGGTGCCCCAGAGTGGATGGTGTTCATGAGTTTCAAGGTGTATTCAGTGGAGGGGGCGGTCTAGTGGTTCATGACTGGTTCGTGGTGGTGCTGGTGGGCGGGGGGGGCATACCTTTGCTTGCGAATCCCCCGTAGATGTCCTGTATTTTGTGGTGGAAGAAAATGGTGAGGTTATTGTAGAGGTCTTGGGAAAAGGGGATGTCGGTGGTGTCCGTGCCAGGTTTCTGAATTTCTTGACTATGGTAAAGGGTCCCTTGCTGTTGTGTGTGCTGGTGTTGATTCTCTCCTGAATGGCCGATGTTCTAGCTGCTATGGTGAGCCTGTGGTGAGATGTGACTTCATATTTGAAGACTTTGTTGTCTGTTGGGCTTTTAATGCTTCTCCACTTTATCTCGAGTCATCTGCATGTGCTCTTGGATTCTTAGCGGTCGGGGGAGAACCAGCTGGGCCTCTTGTGGTGTTGATTGCAGGTGGGTTTCCTAAGGGGGACTAGGTTGTTGGTGCAGTCGGTGAACCATTGGTGGAGGTTGTGGGCTTAGGTGCTGGCGTCTGTGGTGTCAGGTGGTGGGGAGTGGCTTAGAGCAGTGGTCAGCTGGGCTTTGGTGACTTTGTTCCAGGTCCTGTGAGGGGGGCATTGTGCGTGGTGCCATTCGACTGTCTTGGTGAAGGCAAAGTGGACGCAGTGGTGATCGGTCCAGTGGAATTCGGAGGTGTGTGAGAAGGCGATGTGGTTTCTGGTGGAGAAGATGGGGTCGAGGGTGTGTCCTTCTGAGTGCGTAGGGAGCTTGACCTATTGCTTGAGTCTGAGGGTGGCGAGGTTGTCCATGAGGGTTGAGGTGTTTGGGTAGCTGTGGTTGTCGACGAGGAAGTTGAGGTCACCGAGGAATATGTAGTCCATTGAGGTGATGGCATGGGGAGCGATGAAATTGGCCAGGGTTTTGCTGAAGGGTGGGCAGGGTCCAGGGGGTCTGTAGATGAGGGTGCTGTGGATGGTGTTGTTTGGATTTGTCTGGATCTGAAAGTGCAGGTGTTTGGCGATGGGGGTCTGGGCATCGGCACTGGTCGTGAGGCGGAGCGAGTTTTTGTGTACAATGGTGACACCTCCTCCTGGTTGACACCTCCTCCTGGTCGGTTGACACTGTCTTGATGTAGGTCCTCCTCTCATCGGCTGACTTTTGACAAAGTTAGTCATTGAGAGGAGGAGACATGATCTTTCTTCCATCCCTTCTTCATGAAACAACAGAGGCTACCCTCCCACCAGCTGAGGTGCAGTCTGTTTTTTTTGTAATGTTAGGCATGTGAATGCCTGTGTGTATCTTTGTGTGAATATTTGTGTGCATGCGCGTGCATGCTTTGAGTGTGTGTGTATGATCTGGGTATGGAAATGTGGGTGAAAGAGAGTGTGCATGGGCTGCTCCACCCCTCCTGCACATTACGGGCTGCCACTGGACATGGAACAGTTTAGAGTTTAGTTGAATACAAGAGAGAAATTGTGAGTGTTCGCAGACGAGTGCTTCCCAATCCGGCCCTCTGGAATCAACTACTGGTCTTAAAATCAGATATGACTTACACCTGTGGGCATGCATGAGTAACTGTACTAGTCTTTTTACCTTCACTCATACATCATCATCCCTTAACTGCATGGCACCGTTTAGAGCTTGCATATGATGGTGGCATCTATTGAGAGAAAAAACGAAATTCCTCTCATGGTAATACCCGCCTGTGGGTAATGTGGTGTGAGATTTCAAACAGACCAAAGGAGACCCTGGAAACACCCCATGATCTGCATCCTAGGTTCAGGTTTTGATAAACTATTGTTGACCCCTTTTTCTTGAGTGTACCTCAGCATTCCAGAAAAAACTCTAAAACAATCTTGCTAGGAACAAACAAATTAATGATAAATTTATTTTCACACAAACTTTCTTAATTGCAAAATAAATGTAAAAGTTGTGATCTTGTCCAAATCACTTCTGGCAACCTCCTTGTTAGAAATGGCGTCTTTGGTTGACAGTCAGGTTACCCTCTGTTCAAGCAAGGACTCTCACCCTAGTCAGGGTAAAAGAGAATCACCCTCAGCTAACCCCTGCTTACCCCCTTGGTAGCTTGGCAGAGCAGTAGGCCTAACTTCAGAGTGCTAGGTGTAAAGTATTTGTACCAACACACACAGTACCTTAATGAAAACACTACAAAATGACACAACATCAGTCATTTTAGGAAATATTTATCTAAACAAAACAAGACCAAAACGACAAAAAATCCAACATACACAAGTCAAGTTATGAATTTTTAAAGATTAAACTCAAAAATAGCACTTAGAAACACAAAATGCTTCTATGAGGTGTTAACACGGCGTTGTGACGGAGTCGTTCCCAACAAGCCAACACCAGCGCCGCCGGACACGGAGTCTCGTAGACCCCCAAGTACAGTACCTTTGATGAAGAGTGAAAACAAGTCAATGTGCGAAGTCGGGGATCGTGGCGTCTGTGCGAAACATTGAATGCGCGCACTTCGAGCGGCGTCGGTCACGACGTGGTGCGGTGACTTCCACGGAGTCGCGGACTTCAGCTGGGCTGCAGCGGCATCGGGCCTGCGAAGGTTGTCGCAATCCAGCGAAGATCACGGAGTCGGTTGCAGGTGGTATCACCGGATTCAGCAGCGGCGTCGGTCCAAAGTCGTCCGAAGTCGATTTCCTTGGATTTCCACCATCTTTCCTTTCAAGGGCCCAGGGACTGGATAGGGCACCACTTGTCAGAGCAGGAGTCTCTCCAGAGACTCCAGGTGTTGGCAGAGAGAAGTCTTTGCTGTTCCTGAGACTTCAAACAACAGGAGGCAAGCTCTAAATCAAACCCTTGGAGATTTCTTCACAAGATGGAAGGCACACAAAGTCCAGTCTTTGCCCTCTTACTCTGGCAGAAGCAGCAACTTCAGGATAGCTCCACAAAGCACAGTCACAGGCAGGGCAGCACTTCTCATCTCCTCAGCTCCTCTCCAGGCAGAGGTTCCTCTTGAAGTCCAGAAGTGATCTAAAGTCTGTGGTTTTGGGAGCCCTATTTATACCCAATTTCTCCTTTGAAGTAGGCCTATTTCAAAGTAAAGTCTCTTTTGAATGTGAAATCCTGCCCAGGCCAGGCCCCAGACACTCACCAGGGGGTCTGAGACTGCATTGTGTGAGGACAGGCACAGCCCTTTCAGGTGTAAGTGACCACTCCTCCCCTCCCTCCTAGCACAGATGGCTTATCAGGAAATGCAGACTACACCCCAGTTCCTTTTGTGTCAGTGTCTAGTGTGAGGTGGAACCATCCCAACTGTCAAACTGACCCAGACAGGGAATCCACAAACAGGCAGAGTCACAGAAATGGTATAAGCAAGAAAATGCTCACTTTCTAAAAGTGGCATTTTCAAACACACAATCTCAAAATCAACTTTACTAAAAGATGTATTTTTAAATTGTGATCTCAGAGACCCCAAAATACACATGTCCATCCACTCCCAAAGGGAATCTACACTTTAATGAGATTTAAAGGTAGCCCCCATGTTAACCTATGAGAGGGACAGGCCTTGCAACAGTGAAAAACGAATTTAGCAATATTTCACTGTCAGGACATATAAAACACATTACTACATGTCCTACCTTAACCATACACTGCACCCTGCCCTTGGCTCTACCTAGGGGTGTCTGACATGTAGGAAAAGGGAAGGTTTAGGCCTGGCAAGTGGGTACACTTGTCAAGTCGAATTTACAGTTAAAACTGCACACACAGACACTGCAATGGCCGGTCTGAGACATGATTACAGAGCTACGTATGTGGGTGGCACAACCAGTGCTGCAGGCCCACTAGTAGCATTTGATTTACAGGCCCTGGTGCCTCTAGTGCACTTTGCTAGGGACTTACTAGTAAATCAAATATGCCAATCATGGCTAAAACAATTACATACAATTTTACACAGAGAGCATATGCACTTTAGCACTGGTTAGCAATGGTAAAGTGCTCAGAGTTCAAAAGCCAACCGCAACACGTCAGAAAAAATAGGAGGCAGGAGGCAAAAAGATTTGGGATGACCCTGTATAAGCAAATAAAGTCCAACACTCCTCAATCTCACTCAAGAGGTAAATATATTCTACATAACATTCTATAGGTTTTCAATACTTTGTTGAAACTACCAGTTTTCACAAAGAATTTCAGATGACTACTGGGTAGAGCACCCCCACAGAAAGAAAAACCTGAAGAGAAAAGATGGGTGTAACACATAATATAATCAACAGACCTAGAGCAACTCATTGTAAGAACCCAGGTTAAAAAGGTGAACACCATTACTCACATAGTGGACAGAAACCTGCACATAAAATGGAGGGTGAATGCTGACAGAAAGACAGAGACTGACAGGAGTGTTATTGGTTTCTTTGAAGAAAATAGTGGAATTCCTCTGTTGATGTAACAGATTTCAGACAACATGAGCATTGTTACTGTCAATATATAAACCAACAAGGCAATAACCAAATTATGTCTTGAAGAACATAGTAACTGCGTGTAGGAAAGTGGAATATTACGTGGTATGGCTGAGTAGGCTTACTATGTAATGTTATCACAATATCCCAAAGATGATCCTTAAATTCACACTAATAAATCTTTAGCTCAGTCCTGGTAGAGCGGTAAAGAGCAGTCAGCCTTTACTAGAGGAACGTGTTAAGCATTTCAGAGTACCAACATGGACGATAAGTAATTGACACAACTCTATAGAAATCTGACAATTTATAAAAATAAAGTGTATTGTAACGTAGACACCAAAATGAATAGAATAGCACATGTAACTGGAGTAATAAATGTTAGAAGCAACATTAACTCAGCGCAAGGTAATACTTGTAAAAATATAACATGTGGTCAATGGGAAAAAACACCAGCAATAATTAGCCACTTTGAGGTCGGGTTACACAGAACCTTTGCAGGGTTAAGGTTGTGTGGCTCTAGGACCAGGCCACGACAATCAGTTCAATTTTACCTGGTACGTGGAGTACAGGTGCAGAGTTGTCCTGGTTGTACCACTTAAACTGTGCTGCAAGAAACAATATGCAAAAACACAGCAGAGGCTTATTTATTAAGTCAGATGCAGGTTTCACGGTGTTCCCTGTAGGTGCCACGTTGAGTGTGGGGGTTGGTCAATGGACTGGTGACCAACAAGCCTTGGCAGCGGCAAACACAACTATAAGCTCCTGGGACTTCACTGGGTCCAAGGGAGTGACTTAGCTGCCTGGAACTTAGGGTCATGCGAGGCTACAACTCCCACAATCCACTGGACCACCTGGTTTTGGGCAATCCCATGGAGGGCCCAATGGCCAGTGATTCTTTGGATCCAGTGAGTGTTTTTTTTCATGCACTTTAAAGGGACTACTGACACCAGTCCATTGGGAACTGAGGGCGCTTCTGGCTTTCACAGGGGCCCCTCGCATCAGGAGCACCGAGTTTGAGCCAAGAACGAGGGTCAGTCATACAGTTCCAAGTCTGTTGCCACATGGATAGGGTATTCCTCTTTTGCTTTTGTGCTGTTGGCAAAGTCCTGTTGGCTGTGACGCAGGGCTTCTCTTTGTCCTTCCTTGAAGCGAGTTGTTCAGCTTTGAGGTTCTGGTGTCAGGAGTGTCCTTTAAATCCTAAGTTTTGGGGAGTTAGGGGTGTGGAAGCTAGTAACTAATAGGCAGCTAGCTCCTGCACCTAATCCACCCTGAGGTGACCAAACCCGGAGAGTTTACTTTTTCTGCCAGAACCCTCTGGTCTGCCATTCCTAAACATGGTAGAAAACTAAATTTAGTGTACAGACCGAGCTGCTCACCCTGGAGGTGTGGTCAGCCTTCTGAGGGTATACACCACCTTGAATATCCAATTTCCAGTGTGTCCAAGAGCAAATATTACTGGGGCAAGGGGAGGGCTGTTTCCTCAATTGGGAGTCAGTCATGGTGCATATCAAAGGAGGTGGAGCCTTTGGAACTCACCACCTTGATGTGCCAAGTCACTGGTCTGTTTGGGAGGTGGGATGTGTGACCTCATTCCTGCCCAAGGCTTTGTTCCTGACTCTTGGGAGTGATCACACTGCCTGACAGGAGGTCTGACACTTGCTTGGCGGCAGCAGGTGCGGGAGAGCATGGGCTTGTCAGTAAAAACACATTGAAGCTGGGGCAACCAGATGGGCAACCTCTAAGGTATCCACCTGGGTGTATGTCATGACACCCAGGACACTGCATTCATGCCAGTGGTGAGAAGGCATGTTGTTTGATACAAAACATGACATATTTTAGTGGTACCATAATGGAGCTGACAAAATTGAGGATGCATATAGAAGCCCATTATCCCTTGGTCCGCTAACACTTATAGTAGTTTCTAATGTGGAATGTGACTATAGGGTCATATAGGCTAGTGCTTATATGTCCACGCCTTTAATAAAATGCACCTCTTGGGTTGAGGAAGCTTACCTTAGGGGTGCCTGACATATATTGTAGGCAGTGCATTTGACTGTGCCACATATGGTGAGGGCATAGTCGAGTTGGAGCAGTTTGCACTGCTCCTGCAGCCTGCAATGGCAGGACTGCTGCTAGTAGTTTGCTTGTGTCGCCTTGGGTGACACAAAACCATGCTACAACCCTGTGGTTCTAAAAATTCTGGACCCATGTAATTTACTTTGCCACAGCAGTACGATTTTAGTATCAAAAGACCGATAATGACTAGTACACTAAGCATGAGCATTTTCGCTCAATTCCAGCAGCGTTTTCACCTCGAAATCGCCATTTTCGTCCTGCACTCGTGGCTCCCATTTTATACACGGCAGCCATTTTTTAAAGTTGCCCTCACATAGGCTTATAATACAGTCAGATTTGATTCCAAGGACACGTACACCTTGATTGACTTTTCTCTGACCTGGGCAAGCTGGAACCATTGCCTCAGGCCAAACCTGTTTGGTCAGTCCCTCTCCCAGTGGCCGAATCAGATAGCATCAAGGCACACCAGGCCATAAATCCCTTATTATCGCTCACACACCCTGCCTAACTTGCTCACACCTGCACCTGCTCTTTTCTTCTTCTTACTTTACGAGGGGGAGGTGCCCGTTTTTATTGGGGGTCCACACTTATCTGATGTGAAATTCTAGGCCTTGCCGGGTAATTTATTATGGGCTGGATGACATGAAATATGAGGTTTCATCATGACACTGGTTTTTCCTTTGTAGTGAAAACATGTGAATGACCAACCAAAATGTCAAGAATGTTTGCCTGAAGCTTAAAAAACTGTATATAAGGAAACCTGATTTTGCATTGACACACAGTCTCCTGAGAACATACAAATCGTGCTGTTGTACTTCTAGGACACTTGTCAATTGGTTGCAGCCAATAAATTCGATCTTTGACTTCACCTAGAAGACTCTGAGTTTCTGTAGTCTGAATCAGGAAAGTACCCGAGGTCTTTGGGTGTACCCTGGCACCGCTGGGTTACCGGATCAGTACCGGTTCTGAAAAACCCAGTACCTCAACCCTGGGGACCCCTTTGCTACCTATGCCCCGGGCGTCCCTGCTACCATGTACTAAGGACTTATAAGGAGGTTAAGTCTTTGCCAATTTTAGATTACCAAGTCAAACATAACAGTTTTGGGGGAGAGCACATGCACTGGGGTCTGGCCAGCAGACTCCTGTGCACTATTAACATTTGGGGCAAAAAGTGGGGGGTGACTTTACTTGAAGGGGCACTTTCCAACACTGTGTGACTTCAGACCAAACTGGACACCTGAATATGTAAACATCTACATTGTGCACAGGGTACTACTAGACTGATGGCCCCTTTTCACTCCTGTCTCAGTCAACGTCCAGTAAATAGATAATGAGAGTCCAACTAAGTTCCTTGTTGGCCAACTCCAAATGATTCCCAGTATTGCAAAGGCAGTTCTCAATATGCCACGACTCCCCGGGATGCACCTGCACTTTCCTGGTGGGCCTCAATCTAAGGTCTACTTTCAGAGCATATGGGTTGCCATCTCTCAACCATGACAGCCCCCACAGCTCCATTCCAGTTACACCCCTATGCAGCATGTGGCCAGTTATAACATTTTTTACATGGTTCATTTTGTTTTTAGTCCAGGCCTCCCTACTGTCTAAACACCCAAAATTGATTTTATTGACAAACTGAAGCAAACAACGGGGGGCTTGGCCAGGACTCCTCAGCAGGCAATAGCATTAGCATTTTCAAATAACATGCATTTCCATGTCCAATCAACTTTCCTCTTTTCCTTTTTTGACACTTCTGGTGTTTCCTTTGCCTTTAACCCACTCACCTTTTATTTTTTCTCTTTTACCTGTCCGAATTAATTGTACTCTGTCCCTTTCAGGATTTTCTGGGACCTGAATGTAAAGTTGTTCTTTTCATCCTCTAATACAAAATCTCTGCTGGCTGATCAGACTAAAATCTTGAATGACATGTATTTTTTCAACAAGACTATGAAATAAGTCATGTCCGCAAATGTCTAACTGAAATTATTCTGAATGCATTAACATTAGGTAAGCTGCTCTGGTGAGCCAGAATCAATAAGTGATTAATGTTAGGTACAAATAGTGTTGGTGCATTGCGCCGAGAAGGTTTTCTCCCTACCTCTGGTTCAGAAACCATAAATGCTCTGGTAAGACAGCATCACAATTTTTTCACCAATAGAGGTCCCCTGATCTTGGGACTTGGCAAAGAGTGTAGTAGTCAGATACATTCAATCACAAATCAATGACATTATACCATGAACAATTCTAAACATCATGAACAATTTCACACTAAATCAAACTCCAAATTGAACAATGTTTCAAAGCTTTATTACAATCCCAAAATCAATGTCACATATATGGGGCGTAAAACTAAGTTATAAACATGCATGAAAACCATAGGCTGACCGAATTGTCTGAAAAGATTAAACCTACTAAACATAAATACTGTTACACACACCAAAAGAATAACATAGATTAGTAACAACGCAATATGCACATTACTGTTAGATTTTAAAACAGATGAAGGTGTCATCAGTAAATCATCAAAATACAAATCAAACATTAAGATTTCAGATTTCAGGGCTGGGCCATCCTTATCACTGACATGAATTTAGACTTCCATATTTGGGAACAGGCTAACACATGCAGACACAATCAAAAGAAGAGACAAAAATAATTTAGAAAAATCATCAATCTAGGGTTACTCTCTATAAAAACTATGCTGGTGTAATTATCTAAGCTGGAAAGGAAAACAAGAAACCACATTTTTAGTTATACCTCTCCTCTTGGGACAGCAGAAAGCAATGCTTCATCAGCTAGAACTGTCACTTTCTTCTGACATCATTTGACAGCAGTATCCGGATAGTGCAGGACATAGGCTGTACATAGGACAAGTCAGCAGTTCAGAATTAGTTGGGCATATTAGTACTGAACAGCATAAACGAATAGGACAATTAAGACTAAAATGAAAACTCATCAGGGGACTTGGAGAAGAAAGAATTGTGACAGCACAATACTTAAGATAGGAGTAATCTCACTTGAACCAGCTCCAACATGAACGAACTGCAGATTTCCAAAGTTTCTCACTAATTAGAAGTATTCACGATCCATCGATTGGTCCTTCAGGTGGACTCATTTCCACATACATGCTTCAGTGTCCATTGGCTGCAGATGAAATCATCAAGTTTGCAACCATTTCAGACTTCCTCAGCAAAAGTGCATTGGCATTTCAATGATTTCACACAGGTCCGACAAAATATTACATTTTGTACTTTATTTGCAACATCAGTGTCCTTTCTCACAGTACACAAAATATTCTAAACAACTCTTACATGAGAACTACAAATTTCCTGTCTTGTTCGACAGCTGGAACAAATAATGCTACATAATTAATTCGGAAACATGTTTTTCGCCTTCAATAAAATAGGACATTCAACCTCCCATGAGCAATTTAGGAAAATAATTCAGGTCAGAGAGAACAGAATAAACAAGTCTGCAAAATGGATCTTTCAGGCCTAGTCAAGCTTAAAAAGCCGTAATACACATTGATACAATTGATATATCAATAAAACTTGTTGCGCGCCTTACAATTCAATTCAAATATGCAAAGCAAATTATTTAGTTGCAAACATTATTTCCAGCACGTTAGAACTGATTTAATCAGGCATTTAGTTTTCTACACACATGTAACTCATGTTTCTATATCCATTTAAATCAATGGAAATACATAATTCATGTTCATTTAATACTTCAATTCTAACATTAATTTTAATAAAAACACTTAATAGCTATTCACATTAGTACTTCATTTAATATGAATGCAAAATCTCTAATGTTAAACTCGATTTTTATCGATTGGCGGCCACATGGTCCATCATAATTAAAACATGTACATTTTACAACTTGTGTTATTTTCTCTTAGGTCTTTTAAATGTATGTTGATTAGTCACCATATGCTAACTTCTATGCCACCTATATATTAATAAAATTGTATCTCTCTCAATAGCAAGCTGCAGAGAAAAGAACATTGGAGAAATCATACCTGGTATAGGAAAGACAAGGATGTTCGCGCACTGTCTTTTTTAGCCGATGTAATACAATCTAAATATGTTCTGTCAGAGTGTATCTTAAAATGGAAGACAAAAATATTGTTGGAAAAACTTCCTGAGTGGTTAGCGGTCCCCTAGCTTTGTGTACCCTTGTGTTAGGATTGTCAGCATTTTTAATGGAAGGGTAGTCCTGCGGCCTCTGACGATATATCTAAGAATGTATGTCCGGGCTGATTTATTCGGCTTCCCTCTAAAGTATTACCCATTGGCTTTAGGAGCCTTCATATCTTAAATATTAACTATCATGTTCCTATATGTTTTTCTGGTTTGAAAAGCTGCCAGCACATGTGTGGTGGGTCTTTGGGTGTGCCCAGTCACTTGGTTACTTGTTGTGCACATAATAAAAGAACCCATTTTGAGCATCCCATGAGGTTTGGGTATAATCTTACCAATTATCTGAGCAATTATCTAAAGAGAAATGCTCTAATCGCAGCTGTATTGCTTTTTTTTTCTCCAGAGTATTATTTCTGCCTTGTTTTCTTTTTGCTTATTTATATTTAGCCAAACAAAAGGCATAACGAGCTGTTGGGTGCTTTAAATAAGATCATCAAACAAATGTAGGCTGCAGCGCAGTGCCATCTCATAAATGACTTTTTATAGAGAACACTAAAGCTGCGGAGCTAAACACACTCTGATATATTACTGCAATTGGTTTAAGTATGCATTAGCAGACCACAAGTCAAGAGATATCGAACAAAATGAATAAAGTAAGACTTGTTATGCAGCACAACTTTTAGATCAAAATGGTTTAAGGTACCAGCGTGGCCACTTTTATTTTCTTGCTTTTTTTTATTTTTTAATAACACATTGCATTCAACTGGCTCAAGTTAATCAGAGCAATTTCAGTAGTGAATGCTAAGTGTAAGGAACAATTGCATATCCAAAGAGTCACTGTTTATACAATTTGGTTGTTTTGTCTGATTTTGTCCATGTTGCAAGTTGCATGCCCGGTTGCCCTGACTGATATAATGCAAGATGGAGATAGGGTGGATGACTGTCTTATTTGCTTTGGTGCCAGCAGAGTTGGCGTGCATGGACAGCCAGTAACTGAGATTAATTCAAGTATTCCACTCAACGTTTTTTGTTTTTCTACATGAGACCATCTAAGAGTAATGGTTTTGTCCAGATGTTGGTCCCATGCTCACTGTGACATAAAATTCAAGCTGCACGGCAACACAGTAATAATGCACTACAGGAAAAAACATTATAGGGTTGCTTGTGTTCCTGTTCAGAGTGATGGTTGCCTGGCAGTTAAGGCTTGACTTCTGCTAATATACCGTGCCCAATATTAATTTATATCAAGTTGCTTCACTGTATAGCGAGAGAATGAACAAAAACGATGGACTGAAGCATGGTCAGACTGGGCCCATTAGTGAATTAGATAGGTTAAAAATGTGTCTCCCTTTTGCAAATCAGGCAGCTTTGAACTTGTAAAGATATGCCATATGGATATTTTGCAAGGTATGGGAGACTGCATGCATTTATGTTTGTTTCAGTCAATGTTTGGAAATAAACAGTAAAAAGTGGCCCATCTGGTCGTAAAACAGGCCCACAAACTGCTAAAGAAATGGCCCAGACACTGATCTATCAGTCCAGCCCAAGGGGCACTGCCTGATTGTCCTATTGGCCAGTCCAACCCTAGACTGGAATACAGCACCATTATTACCAATGACTCATATTATTTCAAGCATTCCAACTACCATTTTTTTTGTTTTTCTAAATGAGACATTGTAAGTGCAAATGGTATGCTCAGACATGCACCCCTTGCCCTCTGTACCATAGGAGTCAAACTGGTCTATGATGGCTTGCTTTTCTGTTCAGAGGAGACAAGGTCTGGTAGTTCGGGTTGATCTATCCCTAAGTACCTAACCTGATTTGCATACCGTTGGTCGCTGTCAGTTGGAGCACAGTGGGAAAACAAATTTGACTGTAATGTTTTCCCAGGTAAGATCTCATAGCTGATATTAGTTCAAATAATTGCCCCTCTACTTTTTTTGTTTTTCAAATCAAGATGCCCTATATATGATGAGTATGACCATATTTAGCCCCCATGCTCACTGTGCCATGGTATTCAAGCTGTACCACACTGATGACTTCCAACAAGGCAAAATCTTGGCTGGGGTTGATGGACATCCCATTGAGAGGGGCTGTGACGCTGTATCCCCATTCTGCTTCCCTAGTATTGGACCTTGCAAAAGCATTGATATGTTGGAATGGGGATATACATTTGCTGTGCCAATGAAGGAGGGGATGAGGGAGAGACTGATTCTCTGAGTCAAGTTACTTTATACAGAGAAAATAGCCAGAGTTAGGATCAGACAGTTGATATCTGCTCTGATCCCCGTGCGAAGGAGTATGAGATTGGGGTTCCTGTTGCCACCACTGCTTTTTGCACTGGCGATGGAGCTCTTAGTGCAGAGATTGCACCTGTCAGCACAGGACTGAGGAGTGTCCCTCCAGGGTCAAACACATGCAGTTTCACTCTATGCATATGATGTCCTAATCTACATCAGAGATAAACGGAGTGGTGTAGATTCTGTGGCGGGGTCCTGAAGGCATTTAGGCCCGTATTTATACTTTTTTTGTGCTGCATTTGCGTTGTTTTTTGACGCCAAAACGGCGCAAACTTGCAAAATGCCATTGTATTTTGTAGGTTTCCGCCGTTTTGCGTCAAAAAGCGGCGCAAATGCGGCGCTAAAAAAAGTATAAATACGGGCCTTAACCCCTTCGCTGCCAGGCCTTTTCCCCCCTCAGGCTCCAGGCCTTTTTTTGGCTATTTGGGGCAGGGCGCTTAGCCCTCATAACTTTTTGTCAACATAAGCTACCCACGCCAAATTTGCGTCCTTTTTTCCAAACATCCTAGGGATTCTAGAGGTACCCAGACTTTGTGGGTTCCCCTGAAGGAGGCGAAGAAAATAGCCAAAATACAGTGAATAATTCGTTTTTTGTTTTTTTTTAAATGGGGAAAAAAGGACTGCAGAAGAAGGCTTGTGTTTTTTTCCCTGAAAATGGCAGCAACAAAGGGTTTGTGGTGCTAAAAATCAGGAACAGGCAGACTTGAATCAGAAAAACACATTTTTCAACACAATTTTGGCATTTTACTGGGACATACCCCATTTTTACGATTTTGTGCTTTCAGCCTCCTTCCAGTCAGTGACAGAAATGGGTGTGAAACCAATGCTGGATCCCAGAAACCCAAACAATTCTGAAAATTAGACAAATTTCTGAATTCAGCAATGGGTAATTTGTGTAGATCATACAAGGGTTTGCTACAGAAAATAACAACTGAAAAAAAAAATATTGAAATTGAGGTGAAAAAAACTGCCATTTTTCTCTACGTTTTACTTTGTAACTGTTTCCTGCAATGTCAGATTTTTTAAAGCAATATACCGTTACGTCTGCTGGACTCTTCTGATTGCGGGGTTAGATAGGGCTTGTAGGTTCATCAAGAACCCTAGGTACCCAGAGCCAATAAATGAGCTGCACCTTGCAGTGGGTTTTCATTCTATACCGGGTATACTGCAATTAATTTGCTGAAATTTAAAGAGTCAAAAATAGGTATGAAGAAAACCTTTGAATTTCCAAAATAGGCACAAGATAAGGTGTTGAGGAGCAGTGGTTATTTGCACACCTCTGAATTCTGGGGTGCCCATACTAGCATTTGAATTACAGGGCATTTCTCAAATAGACGTCTTTTTTACACACTGTCTTATATTTGGAAGGAAAAAATGTAGAGAAAGACAAGGGGCAATAACACTTGTTTTGCTATTCTATGTTCCCCCAAGTCTGCCGATAAAAATGATACCTCACTTGTGTGGGTAGGCCTAGCGCCCGCGACAGGAAATGCCCCAAAACACAACATGGACACATCACATTTTCACATTGAAAACTGACGTGTTTTTTGCAAAGTGCCTAGCTGTATATTTTGGCCTCCAGCTCAGCTGGCACCTAGGAAAACCTACCAAACCTGCACATTTTTGAAAACTAGACACCTAGGGGAATCCAAGTTGGGGTGACTTGTGGGGCTCTGACCAGGTTCTGTTACCCAGAATCCTTTGCAAACATCAAAATTTGGCCCAAAAAAACACTTTTTCCTCACATTTCGGTGACAGAAAGTTCTGGAATCTGAGAGGAGCCACGAATTTCTTTCCACCCAGAGTTCCCCCAAGTCTGCCGATAAAAATGGTACCTCACTTGTGTGGGTAGGCCTGGCTCCCGCGACAGGAAATGCCCCAAAACACAACATGGACACATCACATTTTTACATTGAAAACTGACGTGTTTTTTGCAAAGTGCCTAGCTGTAGATTTTGGCCTCCAACTCAGCCAGCACCTAGGAAAACCTACCAAACCTGCACATATTTGAAAACTAGACACCTAGGGGAATCCAAGATGGGGTGACTTGTGGGGCTCTCACCAGGTTCTGTTACCCAGAATCCTTTGCAAACATCAGAATTTGGCCAAAAAAACACTTTTTCCTCAAATTTTGGTGACAGAAAGTTCTGGAATCTGAGAGGATCCACAAATTTCCGATAAGAATGGTACCTCTCTCGTGTGGGTAGGCCCAGTGCCAGCGAAAGGAAATGCCCCAAAACACTATTTGGACACATCAAAATTATCAAATACAAACCTACCTGTTTTTGCAGGGGGTCACCTCCGTTTTTGGTCCTGGGTCCAGCAGCCATACAGGGAAACCTACCAAACCCAGACATTTCCGAAAACTAGACACCCGAGGGAGTCCAGGGAGGTGTGACTTGTGTGGATACCCCAGTGTTTTCTTACCCAGAATCCTCAGCAAACCTCAAATTTAGCTAAAAAAATCACATTTTTCCCACATTTCTGTGTGGGATCACCGCACCGGGACAAATTTCCTACCACCCAACATTTCCCTCAGTCTCCCGGTAAAAATTATACCTCACTTGTGTAGGTGGGCCAAGTGCCTGTGACAGGGAAGAGCCAAAAACATGTCAAAATTGAGGGGAAATCAAAGCCGGTCCAAAAGGGCAGTTTGGAAAAAACATTTTTAGGCTGACAAGTGGGGCAGAATCTCTATCGGTATAGATGAGACAATGCTGGGTGGTAGGAATTTTGTGGATTCCTGCAGATTCCGGTAGGTTCCATCACAAAAATGTGGGGAAAATGTGTGATTTCCAGCAAAGTTTGAGGTTTTCAGGGCATTGTGGGTAAGAAAATGGTGCAGGGTGCATGTGAAGCACACCACCCTGGACTCACCCAGATGTTTAGTTTTCAGTTGTGTCTAGGTCTTGTGGATTTTTCTACATGGCAGCGTCCCAAAGTCCAAAAAGTGCAGCCCTCACCATTCCAAGTGGGACGATTTTGAGAGTGAGCCAAGCTCTCATGACCCAAATGTAAAACCAAAACCCCAAATAATCAAATGTCCACTTGCCTGCCGTGGGATAAGATGTTTTAGTGTGCGAGGGAGAGCTGAAAGACTGTTACCCCCTTCAGTTCAGGTGGGGGCATAACCATGCCCATACTGGTTGGTAGCCACCACCCCACTATTTTTTTGTTTTAATTCCCTGGCATTTAGTAGACTTTCTGCCCCCCGGGTGTGGATCGGGGCTATTTGCCCCATCTGCCCAACATTTATTTGCGGTGGGAGTATGGCCATACCCTCACCCTCTTATTTTGAAAAAAAATCTTCCCTGGTCTCTGGTGGGCTTTCTGCCCCCATTGGGGACAGATGGGCCTTCCAAAAATAAGCCGATCTGCCCCCAAGGGGGGCATATATGGCCAACAGTAAGGTGCCCCCATGGGGAGCGACCCTTGCCCAAGGGGCTGCCCCCCCAAAAAAAAACGCACACACCAATCCCTGGTGCCTGAGTGGTTTCTGCCCCCAAGGGGAACAGTAATAACCTAAAATAAATTTCCCCCCCAAGGGGAGCGACCCTTGCCTAAGGGGTCGCTCCCCTTGCGTGAAATTGGCGCAAAAGAAAAATCCCTGGTGCCTAGTGGATTCTGCCCCCCTTGGAGGCAGATCGGCCTAATAGAAATAGGCAGCTCTGCCCTCAAGGGGGGAAGAAATGGCCTAAAAACAAATTTACCCCCCATGGGAACGACCCTTGCGTGAAATTTTCACGAAAAAATAAAAATCCCTGGTGTCTAGTGGCTTCTGCCCCCCCCAGGGGCAGATTGGCCTAATAAAAATAGGCTGATCAGAAATGGGACAAAGATAAATTTGCCCCCAGGGGAGCGACCCTCGCCAAAGGGGTCGCTCCCCACATATAAAAAAATAAAGCAAAACAAAAAAATAAAATCCCTGGTGCTTAGAGATTTCTGCCCCCCCCCCACTCCCCCCCCGGGAGCAGATCAGCCTATTGCCTAAGGGGTCGCTCCCCTCAAGTGAAACTGACACAAAAAAAAACCTTGGTGTCAAGTGGTTTCTTCCCCCCTTGGAGGCAGATCGGCCTAATAAAAATAGGCAGCTCTGCCCGCAGAAATGGCCTAAAATAAATTTGCCCCCATGGGAACGACCCTTGCCTAAGAAGTCGCTCTCCTTGCGTTAACTTTTGGCAAAAAAATAAAAATCCCTGTTGTCTAGTGGTTTCTGCCCCCCCTGGGGGCAGATTGGCCTAATAAAAATAAGCCGATCTGCCCCGAAGGGGGATAGAAATGGGCAAAAGATAATTTTGCCCCCAGGGGAGCGACCCTTGCCTAAGGAGTCGCTCCCCACATATAAACAAATAAAAAAAAAAAAAAAAAAATCCCTGGTGCCTAGAAGTTTCAGCCCCCCATTGGGGCAGATCAGCCTAATTACAATAGGCCGATCTGCCCCCAAGGAGGGCAGAAACAGCCTAGAATTAATTTTGCCCCCAGAGGAGCGACCCTTGCCTAAGGGGTCGCTCCCCACATATAACAAAAAAAAATACCTGGTGTCTAGGGGGTTTTGGCCTCATTATATTAGGCCAATCGGCCCCCGGGGGGGGCAGAAACAGCCGTAAAATTATTTGTGCCCGTGGGGAGCGGCCCTTGCCCAAGGGGCCGCTCCCCTTATGTGCACATATAATAAAAAAAACAAAATCCCTGGTGTCTAGTGGTTTCTGCCCCCCTTGGGGGCAGATTGGCCTAATAAAAATAGGCCAATCTGCCCCCAAGGGGGGCAGAAATGGCCTAGAACATTTTTTGCCCCAGGGGAGCGACCCTTGCCTAAGGGGTCGCTCCCCACAAATAAAAAAACACAAAAACAAACAACAAAAAAAAAATCCCTGGTGTCTAGGGGGGTTTCGGCCTAATTGTATTAGGCCGATCTGCCCCCAGGGGTGGAAGAAACAGCCCAAAAACAAATTGTACCCCTGGAGAGCGGCCCTTTCCCAAGGGGCCGCTCTCCTTGTCAACTAAATAAAAAACAAAAAAATTCCCTGGTGTCTAGTGGCATTTCTGCTGCCCGATCGCATTGCGATCGGGCAGCAGAAATGCTCAGAGAAGCCTGAAAGGAGAGGAAAGGCCTTTCATCTCCTTTCAGGCTTCTCTGCCCCCTCCAAGCTGAGCTTCCAGTGCTGGAGGGAAGGCCTCTGATGAGGTCAGCGTGTGAAAGCGCACTGATGTCATCAGACGCCACGGGAGCACGGGGCGGGGGTGGAAGTGGAAGCGATTCCCCTTCCATCCCTGCCCAGGGGAGGGGGGTGCCTGGACATCGGGGGTCCCGCCGGGGGCCCATAGCAGGACGAGGTGGTCTCGTCCTTGGCACCGAGGAACCGGCGCCGAGGACGAGATCACCTCGTCCTGGGCACCCAAGGGGTTAAGGAGGTGACGTGAATGGGTGTGAATTGGGCAGCAAGGTGCATCTTTCCCCTGCTTCCGGTCTGTCCCCGGGAAACAGCAGTTGCAAACTCCCACAACATACAGTGGGAAGCCCGCATGTTTCAGTACTCGGGCATCAATTTGTGTCATTCCCCCAAAGGTTTATTGGAAGGCACCTCAAGAGAGCAGTGGCTTCCCTGTGCACCCTAGGTACCTTTTGGTGCACCCTCCCTCTCACAATGCAGAGTAGGGTTGCCTGATCCAAAATGGTGATGCTGACTAGACTTCTTTATATTTTCACGAACTTTCCTATTCTTGTCCCTCAGCAGACATTCTGTGTGCTGCAGTTGCCTACAGCGCCAGGGGTCCTTGAGAGCCCATATCTTTGAAAATTACTACTTAGATGCACAATTTCAGTGGCCAGCTGCCATCTAGTAGGGCTAAATCTGTCTCAGATCTTGCCAGTAGCAGGCTTGGGTGCACGTTACAAGGGGCGGGAACTGTTTCTTCTGCAGTCATTGCTGCCTTCCCACTGCAGTAGTCTTCTCCATGAACCCTTTCACTGGTTCATGCTGCAGCTGGGAGGGAGGCCCTGGAGGTTTGGGAATTCTTAGGGGTGGGCTCCTTGGGTGGCCTGTATCAGGACCATACTTTAGTCCTGTTTGACATATTTTCAGAGCAGACTGCCCTTCCAGTGGGTCAGTTTTTACTTCACTGACAGCTAGTTGCTGAGATGGAACATCTCTGGTGTGCAGAGGCCATTCATCCGACCTCATATTCCTTGGCTCGGGCACTGTTTATGCTAGGGGAGGGATGCCGTCTAGTCACTTTGATTGTGAAAGCCATTCCTGACCCAAGTGCAGGCTTATAGGCCAGCCTGTGGGGTCAGCGGTAACATGACTTGCACTGCTCATTGGCTCCTATCGAATGGCAACAGATACTTCAGTTTATTTGACCCCAAACCAAACTACATCCCATGTGTCCATTCTTTTCCCTGTAGTGCCCCAGGTGTGGACAGACCAGCGCAGATATTTTTCTTAAGCTCCGTGACCAGTACATTCCTGTCCAGGGGGCAAGACTTTGTAAATCCCGATCGGGCAGGCACATAGTCATTCACATGACATGACCAAAGACATCACAATGAGTGCTGTGAAGTAGGTCTCATGCTGTCTGTTAGTTTACTGTTTTCTTTCCTTTATATCCAATGTTTACAGTGCTGCCTTGACACAGAACCAATGCCTTTGACTCTGTATTAGTGACATCTGCTCCAACTGTACTGATGCAAACAATGTTTTTCTTTTTTATCAATTGGATTGACTATCTGTAGTTGTATAGTCTTAAAATTCAATAAAGTTATGGAGAAAACAGGGGCAGTGACATGGCAGCCTGCATCATTATTAATTTAATCATTACATCTATCTGATGTTTATTTTTCTAACGTAGTCTGTTTTTAATCATGGTGTTTTGCTCATACTCAGAAAGATTATTTCACCCTACCCAACACGGTGTGTCATTGGTATATGGGGCATACATGGATCCTAAACTGTCACTGGAGATCTAATCTCATTATTGAGGTAGGATGCTGCTGGTGTCTGGGTGCATGGATTTCTGTTTCCTTCCTCCACTGCCTGCCACAAAGAACACTGTGTTTTCCACAGGATCCAGGAAATAAAAGATAAGCACTTTCGTGCCCTGAGGACTATTCCACATGTTTAATATAAAGTGAAGCAACTAATATCTCTCCATTTCTTTTTAACTATAGAGTTATTTTCCAAAGTCTTGACTTTGTTCTGATGATGACCCCTTGAACATAAATGCCCTCTTATTGTCTGAACATTGCCATATTATTTTCTTTGAACTGCTGCACTTTGTTGAATTATGGGAAACACAATTGTGTGAGTGACAAATTAGATAATGTGTCTTTCATTATATAAAAAAAAAATAGTTATTTCTTCCCAATGCATCTTGTGTCCTGTAGTAGCTGTTCTACACTCTGATGCCACACTCAACAAAGATTCAAGATAAATGAAGCATGATATCCTAATTCTCAAGTAACTACATTGAGTCCATCTGTAGAAAAGATTTTATTTCAGACAAACCTATGTAACTCTCTACACTCTCAAATCCCCCCACCCAGGCCCCTGCAGATAGCCTGCATGCGCTCCTCATCTGGTAACTATAGTGTAAAGATGCTTCCTTGAGGGTTGAAACTTCCACATTCTGAACCAAAGCAATATTTTCGAAAGTCCTCACCACAAACCTGCAGCTAAAATATGGATCTTCTTACTATCAGACATTCATATCCTTCCCTCTCTCTGACTTTCCCGTAATAACCTCAAAACTTTCCTATTCCATCATTATTTTTGTATCTGATATCAACTGTTTTTCAGCCATTTCTAACTGACGTGTCCAACTCCCTGGCCTGATTGTTCCTACCCACTTCAACTTTTTTTGTACAGACATAGTCACCAGATTGGTGGCACCCCATTTTATTACAGGTAAAGTGATCTTGTCTGTTGTAATACAGCACACTCTAAATGATGGGAGTGGAGCTACTGACATAATTCTTGTACCCTTTAGTAACTTCTCATTACAAATTTGCTGGACTATTATCTCTGACCATCTCAGTCCTCATCACTAGTGAAATGGAGTACTATTATCACTGGAACAGGAAGAAGTGCATTTCACCAGACAGAGGTAGGAACAATCAGGATGGTACAGGATCCTATTGAAACGAATCAATTTGAAGCTCAAGAAGGAAGAAATTGAAAAAGACACGTTTCCAAGAAAAGTCTGAAATCATGTCAAGGTCAAACTCCATAGACAACAGTCAAAGAGCGATGAAAGTATGCCCATGCTCCTCAGCGTTGTCTGACACAATAGAGAAAAATAGGTCGAAAATCCAGAACGCAGCTCCTCACATTGAGTCACAAAATGTAGTACCAAGGAAATTCTGCAGTTAGTTGTAGAAGGATGGAGAAAAGAGGTCTCTTTAAACCTCCCTTTGGAATGTTGTAGTTGGTCTCTTGCTCTAGGTTTGCTGGTTTAAGGATGACAGTACTTATGTTTGTAGGAGGCTTTGCCAATCCTACAACAAAACACAACTGTCGTCCCAACCCTTCCGGCTCACAAGCAGTACCTCACCAAAAACCCTAAACAGTCAAAGGTGATTTGTGGCAGTCTTTACGCATGGACTCAAAAGCGTGACATCTCAGGGAGCTTCGTGGTTAAACGGATATTACCCCTTTTTTCACATTAGCAACATGTCTCAATCACACACAGGCAATGAAGAAGATGCAGTAAAGTTTCAACAAGGTTTATTTTTGTAAAACTGCAATCTGCGATAAGTTGCATGGGCTGCAATGATTAGGATAATGAACAATGCAAGAAACAGAATAGTAAAGACAAGAGTAATTAATACAAAGATCCCCACCATCTTGTAATATCACAAAATAACCTGAAGTGTGGGATATGTCCTAATACCCTAGCATAGAGGCCAAACCCCTAACTTCGAAGAGAGCTAGGTATGTTGAACCTCAATCTGCCAAAGCCACGCCTATGAGAAGAGACCCCAACCCTTGTTTACCTTGGAATGAGGTCTCTAGCTCAGACTCCGCAGGAACACGAAGACTGGGTTCATGTCAAGGCGATGTGCTGCATCGATAGCAGCGATGGCATCTGGTCGGAATCCCTCTGACTATCTGATAAAGTGAGGAGTATTTATACAGATCTACTTGGACCCCTGACGTAGGTTTGTTCCTAAACAATGGATAATAAGGCGTGCTTGGGATGGTAATTAGTATAAACAATTCCCTCGACAGCATGAAGAGGGAAAGTACCTAAAGTGAACATCTACAGTTTGTTTGTATTTGCCGCCTGATCTTGATGCCTTAACGCGGTGGCACTGATAATGAAAATATAAACACGGGCCTAAGTCAAAACAAGGCGGCCATCTTAAAAGAATTAATTAAATAAAATGGAGCAAGCCAAGTAGGGTAAAAGTCACTGGGTGACAGGCGCACAAGTCTGCAAGCCGCAGGCTAAGCTAACACCTGTATCCCATTAACACAAACTAGGATTCACTACAGGAATTAAGCAGGGGCATTGTAGGAAAATATCCCACAGAATTAAATTGCCCTCCTCCTAACACGAAGATGATAGGACACTAATAGTCCTTGATACCAAGTTTAAGTAATTTTTAAATTGGAAAACCTACCAGGATCAAGTCCCTAATCACCATGATTTAACACAAACCAAAGCACACAATATCCACAAGTCACATGCTCCCACAGATGATCAGACAAGATAGTTAGTGTCCTTTCCGTCAGTATACTTCGAGTTTGCTACTATTCCACTTTGTACTTTTTGCTCCAAAAACACTTTCTGTATGTTCACTTGGCAACAGTAGGGCAGTGTGGTTGTCACCTTCTTAGAGGCTTAAGGATGATAAGCACCAAACTGCTGAGCAAAACTGGGCAATGTAGCACCTACTACCAACACTGCTGGTGAAGTGGCCCTTGTCCAGGTAGTGCATGGAGTTAAACAACTATACCCCAACACTTCTGTCTACATATGAAGACAGTTATGTATTCAGTAGCAAAATAATTTGCCACTGCCTTGCTATAAATTCGCTTTGCCAAAAGTGAAAATCAGAGAGGCTGAATATTACTGTACAGATTAATTATTATATTAGGCATACATCATAAGGAAGCATGAATAAAGATGACTACAGTGCCTCAAAAATTATACATAGAGAACTGCAGTCTGAGTAGTGACAGTAGTATTCAAGAACATTTCCAGTCTGGATGCTAAAACTTCGCTATATTTTAGTATTAATACATGATTGAGAGGACATTTAATCTAATAAGGGGTTTCAGATATCACAAGCGCATGAACCTCCAGTCCTGAAAACACAATCATCCAAACTGGTCGACAAACTTAACTTGAAAAAATGGTTGTAGCCAAATGTATGGCTGAAGAATACACAGGTGCTCAATTAAGTAAATTAATATTTTCATTCAGACTGCCACTGTGGAGATTGGCATATTATTTTAAATGCGTTTTCAAGAATCCTATAAGTTGATTGGTTGGCATAGCTGCAGTCAGTTAAGAAATTCTCACGAACAGCTGTTGGGTAAGAACAAGTCACTGATTTACTTCCAAAGAATTCTGGTCTGCCTTAAGGCACAGTAACACATATACCCAGGCCAATATTTAAAAAGGCTTTGCACTATCACAACGTGATGCAAAGAGGCATTTTGATATTTTGTGCTGGAAAACTGCTCTTTTCTCAGCACTGATATCGGTTTGCGCTGCTCTCCATCACCTTGCACTGAGGTGATTTTACTTGGGTGGATCAGGGCAAACACCTGCAAAGCTCGATATACTAAGAGTGCATCAAAAACAAATGTATCTTTGAAGTAGGTGTTAATAATGGGAGATGTTTTCATTTCTTAAGTTTGAAAAAAAAAGTTTAATAATAGTTAATACAATAATCCGAACATCTAAAATACAACTGATAATTTAAGTGAATAACATAGTAACAGCTCAGTTACAGTAGAACATTTTCCCTTACGACAACCAGCTTGTGTATTTGATGGAAAGCATGACAAATATACATTCATTATATAAACATATGAAATTGGAATGAAAATATGATAACAGATAAAACTGTACCAAAAGACAATTCATGGAGGTTTAGAGATCCCTTCAATTCTAGGAAAGTGAGTATGTGCAGTGTAAGTCAAAGAGTTTAAGTAATTTGTAATGGGTATCCATAACATATCTCTTTTAATGGTAAGGGATATCAGGGAAACATAAGCTCTATCAAGTCTATGATTAAAACAAACACCATATCAACAAGCTTGAAAGGATAACTTTGAAGAATCCTTGAAAGATTTAGAAAGTTGTTGAAATGCAACAATAAGTCCAAATTTAAAATATTGTTCTTTTGATATTGTGAACATTCTTACGCAAGACTTCCTAAAAATATATTTGAAAAGCTTAAAGTAATCTGAGTACTAAATATAATATTTATCTGATCCCATACTCTTACCCAAAACTGAAATATGAAAGGACAAACAATTAACATAAGTTTAATATCTGAAACTGGCACATTACAGGACCAACAAGAGGATGAAAAATTAGGATTCATTTTCTTCAAAGAAACTGGCATCATTAATACTTTATTATACATAAAGAGCAACGTTTGGACTGCATTATCTGCTCTGGAGGATTTCTGTAGTTTAATCCAAATTTTATTCTATAAAGAAGTGGAAAAGGAAGATTCTAAATCTTTCTCCCACTGCAGACGATTGTTGCGATACATTTTTTTGATAAGTTACATTTACAATATTTATTAAAATTCCATATTTTTTGGCAAAAGAAAAAAGATGTTGTACTTGTTCGAAAGAAAGAGGAGAGCCATCTTCAAATAGTTGGTGCACCCATCTTAAATCTGTTGTTCAAATTAATATATTTGTCATACCAAATTGATGAATTGAGAAACTGATCCTTAGTATCATTATGTGTAATATACATGGGTTGTAAGATTCTACAGAGTTCTTGAAATATAGGAAAAGAAATAGAAGCTGGTTTGTGTGTAAGAGATAAAACATCCGGAAATGAGAAGGGAGCAAAAAATAATCTCTCAACCTCAACCCATAATGGCGGAACCATAGAATCATCCTCATTTAACAAAAAAGAAACTTGTTTAAGGATAAAAGCCATATGATAAGAAAGAAAGTCTGGAAAATTAACCCCTCCCAGACACTTAGGTCTCATTAATTGTTGAAGAGACATATGGAGTTTTTTTAGTCCATAAAAAGTTTGATAGAATGGAATTCAACTTCTTAAAATAATGACACAGGATATTAATTGGGATATTTGATAAGTAAAAAAGGATCAGGGAGTAACATCATCTTAAGAGAGTCTAACCTACCCCACCAAGATACAAAAGAGGATTCCACTTAGATATGAGTGAAATTAGAATAGAAAACAGTTGTGAAAAATTACAAGAAATCTTTAAAAGTAGATTTAAACCAAAGGCCTAGATATTTAATTTTATCGTTATTCCAATGGAAATTGGATAATTTAAAATCTTCAGAAAAACAAAAGTTATTCAAAGGGAGTATTTCACATTTACTTTTATTTAATTTATATCCTGAAACAGAAGTAACATTTTCAACTTCCAACAAAAAGGCTGGAAGAGAAGATTGTGGTTTTGATACAAAAAAGTAAAATGTCATCTGCATAAGCTAAGAATTTTACTTGTTTTCCCCCAAACCGAAAACCATACAAATTTGGATTAGCTCTAAATTTTGTGAGAAAGGGTTCCAAAGCAATAATAAACAAAAGTGGTGACAACGGACACCCCTGCCAAACCTGTCTATAAAGTGAAAAAAGAGGATGAGATGAGACCATTTAGAAAAATGGCTGCTCTAGGGGAAAAATATAACAATTATATTAGATTCATGAAATAAGTTCCAAAACCAAACTATGAAAGAGTTGAGAAAATAAAATTCCAATTACCTCAATCAAAAGCTTTCTCAGCATCTAGAGCAATTGCTGAGTGTTGGAAAATGGGTTATTGGTAAAGGCAGGTAAGTACCTACACTTACCAATAGGCCACTAACGTCCACTTAGGTCCAGTTAGGTCTCAATAAATTAAACCCAGCTCAACCCTTGGTAGTTTGGCAACAAGCGACAAGGCTTAACTAAGGAGACAAAGTGTAAAGCATTCAAATATCACAAAGCAATAACGTGATAAAACACAGGAAACAGTTTAAAAATCTACAACCAATTTATAAAGATAGGAAATATTTTTAGCTTTAAAATGACACCAAAACTAATAAAATCGGATAGAGGGAACCAGAGATATGAATTTATAAAGAATTAATGCTTTTTAGCGCTTGGAAATGAATAGCGCCAATGTGCTCATCTGGTTGCACCTCGACCGGGGCAAAGTCAAAGTTTGAGGCCGACCGCAATGGAGCTCTGCTCAGCTACAGCTCGCAGGAGTCTTCGGTCAAAAGTTTACCTTCGGTCGTTTTCTTGAAGATTTTCTTCAGCGAGACCAAGTCGCCTGTCCAATCCGACCTCCTGGAACTCTAACTCAGATACGTGTCGCGGCAGCCCTCAGTGGAGATTTTTACCTTCGGACTTAGTCATTTTTTTAGATGAAAATTCTTCGACTGGGGCAAACTTGAATCTTGAGCCGACATCCCTAGAGCCCTCTTCGTATACACTCTGATGCCACAGTCAACAAAGATTCAAGATAAATGAAGCATGATATCCTAATTCTCAAGTAACTACATTGAGTCCATCTGTAGAAAAGATTTTATTTCAGACAAACCTATGTAACTCTCTACACTCTCAAATCCCCCCACCCAGGCCCCTGCAGATAGCCTGCATGCGCTCCTCATCTGGTAACTATAGTGTAAAGATGCTTCCTTGAGGGTTGAAACTTCCACATTCTGAACCAAAGCAATATTTTCGAAAGTCCTCACCACAAACCTGCAGCTAAAATATGGATCTTCTTACTATCAGACATTCATATCCTTCCCTCTCTCTGACTTTCCCGTAATAACCTCAAAACTTTCCTATTCCATCATTATTTTTGTATCTGATATCAACTGTTTTTCAGCCATTTCTAACTGACGTGTCCAACTCCCTGGCCTGATTGTTCCTACCCACTTCAACTTTTTTTGTACAGACATAGTCACCAGATTGGTGGCACCCCATTTTATTACAGGTAAAGTGATCTTGTCTGTTGTAATACAGCATACTCTAAATGATGGGAGTGGAGCTACTGACATAATTCTTGTACCCTTTAGTAACTTCTCATTACAAATTTGCTGGACTATTATCTCTGACCATCTCAGTCCTCATCACTAGTGAAATGGAGTACTATTATCACTGGAACAGGAAGAAGTGCATTTCACCAGACAGAGGTAGGAACAATCAGGATGGTACAGGATCCTATTGAAACGAATCAATTTGAAGCTCAAGAAGGAAGAAATTGAAAAAGACACGTTTCCAAGAAAAGTCTGAAATCATGTCAAGGTCAAACTCCATAGACAACAGTCAAAGAGCGATGAAAGTATGCCCATGCTCCTCAGCGTTGTCTGACACAATAGAGAAAAATAGGTCGAAAATCCAGAACGCAGCTCCTCACATTGAGTCACAAAATGTAGTACCAAGGAAATTCTGCAGTTAGTTGTAGAAGGATGGAGAAAAGAGGTCTCTTTAAACCTCCCTTTGGAATGTTGTAGTTGGTCTCTTGCTCTAGGTTTGCTGGTTTAAGGATGACAGTACTTATGTTTGTAGGAGGCTTTGCCAATCCTACAACAAAACACAACTGTCGTCCCAACCCTTCCGGCTCACAAGCAGTACCTCACCAAAAACCCTAAACAGTCAAAGGTGATTTGTGGCAGTCTTTACGCATGGACTCAAAAGCGTGACATCTCAGGGAGCTTCGTGGTTAAACGGATATTACCCCTTTTTTCACATTAGCAACATGTCTCAATCACACACAGGCAATGAAGAAGATGCAGTAAAGTTTCAACAAGGTTTATTTTTGTAAAACTGCAATCTGCGATAAGTTGCATGGGCTGCAATGATTAGGATAATGAACAATGCAAGAAACAGAATAGTAAAGACAAGAGTAATTAATACAAAGATCCCCACCATCTTGTAATATCACAAAATAACCTGAAGTGTGGGATATGTCCTAATACCCTAGCATAGAGGCCAAACCCCTAACTTCGAAGAGAGCTAGGTATGTTGAACCTCAATCTGCCAAAGCCACGCCTATGAGAAGAGACCCCAACCCTTGTTTACCTTGGAATGAGGTCTCTAGCTCAGACTCCGCAGGAACACGAAGACTGGGTTCATGTCAAGGCGATGTGCTGCATCGATAGCAGCGATGGCATCTGGTCGGAATCCCTCTGACTATCTGATAAAGTGAGGAGTATTTATACAGATCTACTTGGACCCCTGACGTAGGTTTGTTCCTAAACAATGGATAATAAGGCGTGCTTGGGATGGTAATTAGTATAAACAATTCCCTCGACAGCATGAAGAGGGAAAGTACCTAAAGTGAACATCTACAGTTTGTTTGTATTTGCCGCCTGATCTTGATGCCTTAACGCGGTGGCACTGATAATGAAAATATAAACACGGGCCTAAGTCAAAACAAGGCGGCCATCTTAAAAGAATTAATTAAATAAAATGGAGCAAGCCAAGTAGGGTAAAAGTCACTGGGTGACAGGCGCACAAGTCTGCAAGCCGCAGGCTAAGCTAACACCTGTATCCCATTAACACAAACTAGGATTCACTACAGGAATTAAGCAGGAGCATTGTAGGAAAATATCCCACAGAATTAAATTGCCCTCCTCCTAACACGAAGATGATAGGACACTAATAGTCCTTGATGCCAAGTTTAAGTAATTTTTAAATTGGAAAACCTACCAGGATCAAGTCCCTAATCACCATGATTTAACACAAACCAAAGCACACAATATCCACAAGTCACATGCTCCCACAGATGATCAGACAAGATAGTTAGTGTCCTTTCCGTCAGTATACTTCGAGTTTGCTACTATTCCACTTTGTACTTTTTGCTCCAAAAACACTTTCTGTATGTTCACTTGGCAACAGTAGGGCAGTGTGGTTGTCACCTTCTTAGAGGCTTAAGGATGATAAGCACCAAACTGCTGAGCAAAACTGGGCAATGTAGCACCTACTACCAACACTGCTGGTGAAGTGGCCCTTGTCCAGGTAGTGCATGGAGTTAAACAACTATACCCCAACACTTCTGTCTACATATGAAGACAGTTATGTATTCAGTAGCAAAATAATTTGCCACTGCCTTGCTATAAATTCGCTTTGCCAAAAGTGAAAATCAGAGAGGCTGAATATTACTGTACAGATTAATTATTATATTAGGCATACATCATAAGGAAGCATGAATAAAGATGACTACAGTGCCTCAAAAATTATACATAGAGAACTGCAGTCTGAGTAGTGACAGTAGTATTCAAGAACATTTCCAGTCTGGATGCTAAAACTTCGCTATATTTTAGTATTAATACATGATTGAGAGGACATTTAATCTAATAAGGGGTTTCAGATATCACAAGCGCATGAACCTCCAGTCCTGAAAACACAATCATCCAAACTGGTCGACAAACTTAACTTGAAAAAATGGTTGTAGCCAAATGTATGGCTGAAGAATACACAGGTGCTCAATTAAGTAAATTAATATTTTCATTCAGACTGCCACTGTGGAGATTGGCATATTATTTTAAATGCGTTTTCAAGAATCCTATAAGTTGATTGGTTGGCATAGCTGCAGTCAGTTAAGAAATTCTCACGAACAGCTGTTGGGTAAGAACAAGTCACTGATTTACTTCCAAAGAATTCTGGTCTGCCTTAAGGCACAGTAACACATATACCCAGGCCAATATTTAAAAAGGCTTTGCACTATCACAACGTGATGCAAAGAGGCATTTTGATATTTTGTGCTGGAAAACTGCTCTTTTCTCAGCACTGATATCGGTTTGCGCTGCTCTCCATCACCTTGCACTGAGGTGATTTTACTTGGGTGGATCAGGGCAAACACCTGCAAAGCTCGATCTACTAAGAGTGCATCAAAAACAAATGTATCTTTGAAGTAGGTGTTAATAATGGGAGATGTTTTCATTTCTTAAGTTTGAAAAAAAAAGTTTAATAATAGTTAATACAATAATCCGAACATCTAAAATACAACTGATAATTTAAGTGAATAACATAGTAACAGCTCAGTTACAGTAGAACATTTTCCCTTACGACAACCAGCTTGTGTATTTGATGGAAAGCATGACAAATATACATTCATTATATAAACATATGAAATTGGAATGAAAATATGATAACAGATAAAACTGTACCAAAAGACAATTCATGGAGGTTTAGAGATCCCTTCAATTCTAGGAAAGTGAGTATGTGCAGTGTAAGTCAAAGAGTTTAAGTCATTTGTAATGGGTATCCATAACATATCTCTTTTAATGGTAAGGGATATCAGGGAAACATAAGCTCTATCAAGTCTATGATTAAAACAAACACCATATCAACAAGCTTGAAAGGATAACTTTGAAGAATCCTTGAAAGATTTAGAAAGTTGTTGAAATGCAACAATAAGTCCAAATTTAAAATATTGTTCTTTTGATATTGTGAACATTCTTACGCAAGACTTCCTAAAAATATATTTGAAAAGCTTAAAGTAATCTGAGTACTAAATATAATATTTATCTGATCCCATACTCTTACCCAAAACTGAAATATGAAAGGACAAACAATTAACATAAGTTTAATATCTGAAACTGGCACATTACAGGACCAACAAGAGGATGAAAAATTAGGATTCATTTTCTTCAAAGAAACTGGCATCATTAATACTTTATTATACATAAAGAGCAACGTTTGGACTGCATTATCTGCTCTGGAGGATTTCTGTAGTTTAATCCAAATTTTATTCTATAAAGAAGTGGAAAAGGAAGATTCTAAATCTTTCTCCCACTGCAGACGATTGTTGCGATACATTTTTTTGATAAGTTACATTTACAATATTTATTAAAATTCCATATTTTTTGGCAAAAGAAAAAAGATGTTGTACTTGTTCGAAAGAAAGAGGAGAGCCATCTTCAAATAGTTGGTGCACCCATCTTAAATCTGTTGTTCAACTTAATATATTTGTCATACCAAATTGATGAATTGAGAAACTGATCCTTAGTATCATTATGTGTAATATACATGGGTTGTAAGATTCTACAGAGTTCTTGAAATATAGGAAAAGAAATAGAAGCTGGTTTGTGTGTAAGAGATAAAACATCCGGAAATGAGAAGGGAGCAAAAAATAATCTCTCAACCTCAACCCATAATGGCGGAACCATAGAATCATCCTCATTTAACAAAAAAGAAACTTGTTTAAGGATAAAAGCCATATGATAAGAAAGAAAGTCTGGAAAATTAACCCCTCCCAGACACTTAGGTCTCATTAATTGTTGAAGAGACATATGGAGTTTTTTTAGTCCATAAAAAGTTTGATAGAATGGAATTCAACTTCTTAAAATAATGACACAGGATATTAATTGGGATATTTGATAAGTAAAAAAGGATCAGGGAGTAACATCATCTTAAGAGAGTCTAACCTACCCCACCAAGATACAAAAGAGGATTCCACTTAGATATGAGTGAAATTAGAATAGAAAACAGTTGTGAAAAATTACAAGAAATCTTTAAAAGTAGATTTAAACCAAAGGCCTAGATATTTAATTTTATCGTTATTCCAATGGAAATTGGATAATTTAAAATCTTCAGAAAAACAAAAGTTATTCAAAGGGAGTATTTCACATTTACCTTTATTTAATTTATATCCTGAAACAGAAGTAACATTTTCAACTTCCAACAAAAAGGCTGGAAGAGAAGATTGTGGTTTTGATACAAAAAAGTAAAATGTCATCTGCATAAGCTAAGAATTTTACTTGTTTTCCCCCAAACCGAAAACCATACAAATTTGGATTAGCTCTAAATTTTGTGAGAAAGGGTTCCAAAGCAATAATAAACAAAAGTGGTGACAACGGACACCCCTGCCAAACCTGTCTATAAAGTGAAAAAGAGGATGAGATGAGACCATTTAGAAAAATGGCTGCTCTAGGGGAAAAATATAACAATTATATTAGATTCATGAAATAAGTTCCAAAACCAAACTATGAAAGAGTTGAGAAAATAAAATTCCAATTACCTCAATCAAAAGCTTTCTCAGCATCTAGAGCAATTGCTGAGTGTTGGAAAATGGGTTATTGGTAAAGGCAGGTAAGTACCTACACTTACCAATAGGCCACTAACGTCCACTTAGGTCCAGTTAGGTCTCAATAAATTAAACCCAGCTCAACCCTTGGTAGTTTGGCAACAAGCGACAAGGCTTAACTAAGGAGACAAAGTGTAAAGCATTCAAATATCACAAAGCAATAACGTGATAAAACACAGGAAACAGTTTAAAAATCTACAACCAATTTATAAAGATAGGAAATATTTTTAGCTTTAAAATGACACCAAAACTAATAAAATCGGATAGAGGGAACCAGAGATATGAATTTATAAAGAATTAATGCTTTTTAGCGCTTGGAAATGAATAGCGCCAATGTGCTCATCTGGTTGCACCTCGACCGGGGCAAAGTCAAAGTTTGAGGCCGACCGCAATGGAGCTCTGCTCAGCTACAGCTCGCAGGAGTCTTCGGTCAAAAGTTTACCTTCGGTTGTTTTCTTGAAGATTTTCTTCAGCGAGACCAAGTCGCCTGTCCAATCCGACCTCCTGGAACTCTAACTCAGATACGTGTCGCGGCAGCCCTCAGTGGAGATTTTTACCTTCGGACTTAGTCATTTTTTTAGATGAAAATTCTTCGACTGGGGCAAACTTGAATCTTGAGCTGACATCCCTAGAGCCCTCTTCGTATACACTGCCTGGGAGGCCTAGGTCAACTTTATATGTTTGGACTTAGTCACTTTTTCTGAGATTTTCTTCACCAGGACGAACCTGCAAGTCAGGCCGGGTCAGGGTTGAGGCAAGCCGGTTAGAGTTGCCACAGTGGGTCAGTCCTTTTATGAAGCTTTTTTTCCAAAAGTTCCTCAAACTTCTGGATCTTATTCCAGATGCTCCTTTAAGGTTCTTTTGAGGTCCAAAGCTCACCCAAGGTCCCAGAAGTTCTGAGATGCTCCTTGAGGGCGCAGAGTACAACTCCCAGAATGCACCTGGTGCAAACTCTGTTTTGGCCACTGGAAAGTGGTCAGCTGGTCAGTTTCTTCAGGAGTTGGTGCGGGGGACTCTGGTTAGCAAGCTTTCACATGTAGCAAGCAGGGAGTCCCTCCTTGAACTAGTAGAAGCCAGGCAAAGTCCTTCTTGTGGTGAAGCCCAAGTGTCCATCTGGTGTAGTGCTCCAGAGTGTAGCGTCCAGGTGCAGGTCAGGGGTCCAGCAGGGCAGTCCTTCTTCTTCTGTAGTTCTTCCTCGATGGAACCTGGTAGGGATCTGAGGTGTGGGTGCAGGTCTGCTAGTTTTATCCTTGCTCCAGGGTGAAAAACAGGGGGGTCCTGGTTCTCCAATCAGGTGCAGGGTCGTCCCCCTGTGATGACCACTTCCTGGGAAGTGTGGCAAAAATCAATCCCAGTGAGCAACATTCCTCAATAATCCACCATGGCTGAAAGTGATTTTTGGAGGTTACATCTGGCTGACCCCACCCACTGGTGTGGCTAAAAATCTTAAACACACCCTTCTCCTGCCCTCTCCTAATCTACTCAGGGGGCACCTGATTGTCTGGGTTTGCAGGATGTGAGGGAGGTGCGGGGTTGCTCCAAATATCCTTCCCTGCCTTTGAAGACCAGTTTGGCAGCCCTCCCCCATTCCTACCTCTACGTCTGCGTTGGGAAGATCTCCTCCCCCAGGCACATCTCTTTGTGTTGAGCCAGGCCACTTCACATCTCATCAAAGCAGCCTGGCCAGGCTGCCAGAGGGTGGCCAATCAGAGCAAAGCAGCAAAATCCTGCAGAGTTGAAGTTGTCAACTTTTCAGGTAAAGTTTAAAACTCTTTACCTGAACAAGTTATATTAAATCCAACAATTGTAAGTTGTGGGATTTATTATAACAATTAATTTGATACCAAACTTAACATATCTGTTACTTAAGGGGACTTTATGAACTAAAATAAAGTCTCCCCATTCTAGCCCATGGAGGCCATTCACTACAATGAGGAAAAACAAATTTGGCTGTGTTACCTCACCAGGGCTTATAAAACTATTTTTACAAGGTCCCTGCTTATAGTTACATGGTACCCAGCCCTAGGGACACGTAGGACACACATTAGGGGTGACTTATATGTACAAATAAGGTAATAAGATAGTTTAAGACTTTAGAACTACCTTTAGTTCCAAAGTCGAATTTTCATGTAACTTTAATTTAAAAGCAGCCAGCAAGGCAGGCCTGCCTTTAAAATGACACTGGGCACCTCAGCAGTGCATCTATGGGTGCCCCACCTATGTTGAGATCCCTAAACCTACATGCCCTACCATATACTAGGGACTTATAGGTAGGTTGACTTAGCCAATTATAATTAGCCTAATTTGAATACTCATTTTAAATAGAGCACAGGCCCTGGGACTGGTTAGCAGTACCCAGGGCACGATCAGAGTCGGGAAAACACCAGCAAAAAGTGAAAAGGGGGAAAAGGTCAGGGGGCTTCTGCAATCAGCCCTGTTTTCTCACATTGAGAGGGAATATTTATATATAGCTTATTTACTCAAACTATTAAAGAACAATCTTGTGTTGTCAGATATTAGGTGCCCCTTAATAAATCCAGATTGTTCCCTCCCAATCAATTTGGGCAAAAGTGGTTCCAAACAAAGAGCCAACATTTTAGCAAAACTTGTATAATCTAAATTGACCAGGGAAATTTTGGATCTTTGGTTTCTTTTGGAATAAGGCAAATTAAAGCCTCTTGAAAAGAGCCTCAGATCGAATTAGATGTGATGAAATGTGAAAAAAGTTGTTATAATCTAGGGGCTAATAATTAAGAGAAATGCAAATGGAATTCTATAGTGAAACCCTCCGGTCCGGGAGCTTTACCTTTCTTAATAAGTTTCATTACATTGAGAATCTCATGGAATTATCTTTATCAAAAGCAGAGAATTCGGAGTGTGAGAGTGTTGGCTGGTTAATGAATGATAAATATTGAGAAATACATTCTTGTGAAGGTTGTGATTCAGGAGTATATAATTACATAAAAAATGTACATTTAAAATGTCATCATTTTTATGTAAAAAAGAATTAGAGGCATTGTAAATAGATTTTATCCTTATTTTATCCTTTTTAATTTTAAGATAGATTGCTAAAAGTTTCTCTTACTTATTTTGTCCTCCGTACTATTTATCACTAGACTTAAGAATGTAAGAATTAGCAATGTCTGTGGAATTCTTATTAAAGGCAAACATAGTTTGAACTAACTCATTAAGACACTTTGTAGATTTGGAAGAGTAATATATATTTTCTAATAGTTTAATGTCATTCAAAGATTGTACTAAATTTTTAGCAGCAACTTCTTTTTATTGGCAACTAAAGAAATAATAAAATACCTAGAAGCAGCTTTAAAAGCATCCCAGATATTTGGAGACGATAACTGAGGAGTATCATTATACAAAAAGAACTGTATTGAAAATTTTACAGACAGTTGAGAAAAATGTATATCAAGGAGTACAGAATTATCAAATCTCCATCTTTTATTTGATTGGACATGTGGTAGAAGATCTAGGACCATACTCACAGGAGCATGATCAGAAATTAATATAGACCTGATTTCCAAATCCAACACATGTTGCACAAGATGCTGTGAGACAAATAAGTAATCTATCCTCGATTGAGAGGAACACACTGGAGAGAAAAAAGAGTATTCCCGTGATGTGGGGTTACACTATCTCCAAACATCCATTAATGCTCTTTGGTTAATCATATCAGTAAATTGTGAAAAGATACTGGATGGTATAAATTTTGCATTAGAATTACGATCAATAAAAGGATCTATAATCATATAACAATCTTCTCCAAAAATTTAATTTTCATCAGAAATATTCATTAACTTTACTAAGCTATCATTCAAAATAATTTGGTTGAGTGGGAGCATAAACATTAAATATAGTTAAGGGAACTTTATTAATAAACAATGAAACAATGAGCCATCTGCCCATAGCATCAACGTCTTTAGATTAAAACGAAATATCTAAAGCCTTATGGCATAATATAATCACACCATTTTTTTCCCTATACCAGGAGATGAAAAAACATGTCCCACTCATTCTCTTTTAAGTTTGGACGCTTCCTTATCAGAAACATGAGTTTCTTGTAATAGGGCTCTATCAGTTTTTCACTTCAACACATGTGTTAAGACTCTTTGATGCTTTATAGAAGATCCTAAACCTTTAACTTCCCAGGAAATAAACCTAGTTGTCATTTAAAATAAAAACATAGATAATGAAATGGATTCGTTGATGAGGCATAAACTAAAAGAAAAAACAAAGAGAAGGAAAGAGGGGAATTAATGTCAACCATTTCCTTAAGAAATTAGATTCATTTCAACAGCACAAGAATAAAAAAGGTGCATAACTATATTTCAGAAAATAGTATAGTAAGACTCTGCTGCTTTGGAAGTATCAATTTTTTCAAAATCCTCTGCAGGATTCAATAAAATTCTGAAGTAAAGCTGGATCTTCATATTTTGTGGTTTTATTATTGTAAGTCACCTTGAACAAACAGGGGTGAAAAAGACCATATTGAGCATTAGGAGCTTTAAGCACCAGAGGCATGTCAAAGAATCTTTTCAGTTTGTCCGCTGTTGATTTAGCATAGCCTTGCGCGAAGAAGAGATTGGAACCTGACCACAGGATCCTACCTTTAGCCCTCGCTGCCTTGAAAACCTTTAGAAGATCCAGATACTCCAAAATATAAAGGATTATTCCTCTTTGTTTTCTTGACATAGAGGCAATATAAGAAGGGTGCTCAAGTCTATGTACTCTTTGTATATTTAAAATTGGAGAAATGGGCCGATCTAGGAGTTTGTGCAAAAGCGATTGAAAGAAAGTCGTTGGATCTGATCCTTCAACTCCATCAGAGAGACCATAAATACAAAGATTGTTCCTTCTGTTTTGATTTCCCAAGTCTTCTGCATGTTTTTTCAACACAGCCACTTCAACTTGTAACAATTTAATAGCCACAACTGAGTCCTCTAACACCTCCACCTTCGGTTCTATATGAGAAACTCTATTTTCCACATGCAACCATTTATCATCCAGATTTAGCAATTGTCTATTGGTGTCTTCCATATAGGGTTTAAGAGTTCTAATTTCTTGAAGAAGTAACTCTATAGAGATGCTATCAATTGCTTTAATAGGTGACTGAGGATCTTTTTTAGCTTGCTTATTAGCTGATGCAGATGATGTTACCGGCAGCTTGGATGACAATTTTTTAATAACAGACAATGAAGTGGCAGGTGTTACAGGTGAAGAAGAAACATTATCTTGGCTGGACTCACTCATGTTATCCATAGTTGGTAATAAAGAAAATGAATTAGATAAATCAATACTGTCAGAGCTTTTAATAAGTTGTCCTTTACTATTAGTCAAATAAAGTTTCCTAGATCTGCCAATAAGCAAAGAATTACATTTTGAAAAATATGAGAAGAATTAGATGAACACCAAATATGACGTCACCTCAGGAAAAGGTAACTTTAAAATATTAGGTAATATTGCAAAGAGTCATATTGCCAATAGGAAGCATATATGTTGAAAAAACATAAAAACTGATCAATCCATGTAGAAATCTCCCAGGCAGTGATAAAATATAGAATAAAACCGTAAGAAATATGAGGAGAAAAAGAGGGTAAAAAACAAAATGGCAGCTGCAATTGAAATCTCAGGTGACTTCCATAATTTAATAAGAATATGGCATTAAAGACTTGCCTATCAGTTTTCTAGGGGAGGTCCTTGACATTTCTCACAACGTTTCCTTGTTCTTTTTTAAATGAAAATTGTCACCAAGAACGGCCTGGCCTTCTCATCACCCGCCGCCGTCCCGGAGCTCTCAGAAAGGCCATCTTCTTTCGGCGCCAAGCCACCAGATGTTTTCAGTTCTTAAAAACCCAGTACAATGCATGTCTTCGGAAATGTGTCTAGACATAGAAGTTGGTACTAGAAGGGCATTGTACATCCAGTACAAGGTGCAAGCTAGACACAATGCCCTCAGCTCTGTACAATGGTGTGTGGATGTGCCTCTGCACCAGCACAGGGGATGAGAGCAGCAACATGCCAGTAGGTGTTTCCCCCATGTGGAACGCAGTGCAACTAATTGGTTACTGCCCTGCGTTGTCGCCCTCCCACCCTAGAGTTGTTCATTGACCCAAAGAAAAATTGGAGGCAGACCAAGCTCGAGGCAGAGTCTTTCCTCGGGTCATGGTTCACAAACAGGGTTTACTTTACTGCTGGTTTAACTACAGTGTTCATCTACCTAGTACCATGTCAGAAGAATGTTGTGATTTTCGAACAACGAAATTCCATGCATTTTGTTTTAAATGTTATTAAAGATTTGCCAATTGCTATTCTCCCAAATGTCATATTGAAGCATCTCAAGCTCAATGAGGCATATAAACCCTATTTTTAACGTTGCTCTATTTGTAAATTTTACTAAAAACTGTGATCTACGTGCAAGTCAAAAAAGGGTATTCTTTAATTTTTTCTATTAAATGATTATTCAGGCCCTGTAATCCCCTAATTGAAGGCCTCCAATGGATTCTGTAGTCTTTGCAGAGCAATGGGAGTGTTCTCTTCAAAGTATCTTGCTGTCTTTTCTCATGATCAAGCTCCATAATCCTGGCGTACATAGATGGTGAACAAGATTCCCTTGTTCGTGACCAATTTTTATGTCCCCAGATCCTTTTCACATATGTTAAGGCAATGGGGTAGCCGGAAAATTAAAATAGCCACCACTTTGAACTAAAGTGCTGATGCTACCAAGCAAGCGAAGCCATTAAGGTGAACCCATCCTAGAACAAATTCCTTGTCTCTTCTATTTGCGCATCTATCAATTCATACTTTCACCCTTTTATCCACTTGCTGAAATCCACTATTTCACCATTACATTGTGTCATCAATTCATTCTTTTATCCATCATTCAATCTTTTCCCATTCCATCAGTTCATCCATCCATCCGATCTGCCATTTGTACGTCCATCTGTTCCATCCATCTATCCACTCCACCATCCATCCACTCATCCATCCATTCATCCACTCTGCCATCCATCATTCTATCCACTCTGTCGTCCATCCATCTATTCCATTCTTCCAACCATAAACCCATCCCAGACTCTGTCATCCATCTATCCATCCACTCTGCCATCCATCCAGCCATCAATTCTACAATCAATATACTCAGTCATTCATCCATCAATGCATCCAATCTGCAATCTATCCACTCTGCCATCTAACATCCATCTATTCTACCATCCATCCATCCACTCTGCCATCCATTCACTCATCTTTTTACCCACATACCTATCCATCCCTTTACTCTGTCATCCTTTCACTTATCCATCCCTTTATACTGCCATCCATTTGCCTGTCCATCCACCTACCCATTTATTCCTATCCACCCATCCATTTGTGTATCATCCCTTTACTCTGCCATCCTTTAACTTAACCATCCATTATCCATCCATCCCCATACTCTGCCATTCTTACACCTGTCCATCCACCTATCTATTCACTCATCTGTCCCTTTACTCTACTACCCTTTCACCTATCAACCCATCCATTCACTCACTAATCCATCCACCCATCTCTTTCATTTGCCATCCTTTCAATTGCCCATCAACCTATCATTCACTCATCCTTTCACCCACTCGATCATACACATTTCCTTCTTTCCACCTTTCCTTCCAATATTTCTTCTTTCTTTCCCTGTACTATCTTACCCGCCATTGTTTTAACTTGCTCCTGCTTGTTTTTCTGTTGGCATTGTATGCCAGCATTAATGATGAGCTTTTGGATTCTGAGGCAGAAGAGGCCCAGAAAGAACCCCGCCCTCTGCAGCTGCTAAAACACAGGGTTTACGACGCCTCTGTATGAACCCTTTAAACATGCTGAAAGTATTGTGAAATGGTCCCCATTCCCAGTTGTTTTTTATCAACCCAACTCCTTCAGTGTAATTAGGGTGGCTTCCGTTGCCAAACAGACTCCCTCACTGGCCAGATAAAATACTGCAGAAAGCAGTTCTGCTCTTGGATCATAGATCTAAAGTTTAGCTAGGGATGTATAAAGGGTACCAAAAAACCTAAAGCAAGGAAATCGGCCATCATGCCCTTGCTACAGACTTTACTTGCAATTTAGTGACAACCTCACATCCCAGGGCCACGATTACATTGCACCTGCAGCACTATTGATAGATGTGCCCTGAGGTGGGCCGACTCTATCCTCATACATCAATCAGTCTAAAAACATGGACTTGTTCAGAGTGCTTTACTTCAGTGGTGGTTGCAGACGTGGCACTTCTTTTTCCTCAACAGACTGTGACTCAGTGCAAAACAGAAAAAAAACTAAAGGAAGAACAAAGGAGGAAGGAAAAGAACAAAAAACATTGACAAAGATAAAAAGCAAAGATGAAAAAGAACCTACAGGAGTGCACTAAAGGGGTAAAAGTGTCTGGTGATAGATTAAAGAAGTATGATTTGGAAACAAGACTATGTAGCCTTGGCTTTCCACACTCTGACCTGCAATAGCACTGGTCGCGGAGAACTGTAGGTAAAAAGTTTGGGGTCCAGAAGTTATGGTTTTGCAAATTAAGTATTACATGTTCACTTAAGCTAATTTAAAATCCAATGTTTCCCCTCTCCCAGTTCAGTTTCTGTGAATAAGGGCTCGAGGCCAATTCACGGGGAGAAATTCTTCCACATCATGTAATCTCTCCATTCAGTCCCTAACCTGCAGTAGAAAAACAAATACAATCTACTCCTAGTTTGAGTCATTGTGCTGGTGGCTTGCTGAGTACAGTTCAAGCAACCAGTTCTACCACCACTAGCAAAGTGCAGAAACATCTGCTGGTACAAGACTTTGAAGGAATACTGATGCAGGGGATGTTCAACTAGCTGGCTCTACTCTCCTCCGGTTTCAGGCATATATCTTGAGGCAATGCCTGGGGCCGTAAAATTGCAAGTATTAGACTGCTTCTACTTTTCTGCTTCCTGTGAAAAGTCTGCATTTTCTGAAGGATTCCTCAAAAGCCCCATTCTCACCAACCGACAGACGTTACAGTCTACCTTTTCAGTGAAGGGATAACAGAGCATGGATAAGGGTGTAACACAGCTTCAAGTACCTTATGTGGTGAAGGAGGGTCCTTACCCTTCATCGGGCCCCCATTCAACCTCAAATCTATGAATATTAGTAAAATACTGGAGTTTCAAAGCACTCACCACATCCTGCAGGGAGGTGGAGTACACCATACTGTATTAAGCCAATGAGCATGGATTAATCTGTGCGCTCTATCAAGGGATCACTCTAGCTCTTTCTAGTGCTGTCACAGTTTAAGTGGCTTCCGCTTTGACACGCTGAAGGAGGAAAGAGTGCAGACAAAAGGAGTCACACACGTTAACATTTGTCTGTGACAAAATAATGGGGGTTCCAGAAATGTAATTAATTCTTGTTTTAGCTGTAGATTAAACTGAGAAATGTATTCCTCATGCACTATGCAACATTGTTGGACCTGGCCCTTTTTGCAGGGTAATTCCTCAAAGTTTTTACCTCCTTCCTCCTAATTTTTCTGATCAGTTTTTGTTGACTTTAGGACTCTGAACACTTTACCACTGCTAACCAGTGCTAAAGTGCATATACCCGCTGTGTAAATTGCATTGTTGATTTGTTTTTCCATGATTGGCAAATTTTGATTACTAGTAGGTCCCTAGTAAAGTGCAGGACCTGCAGCACTGATTGTGCTACCCACATGTCATAGCCTTGCCATTACAGTGTCTCTGTGTGCAGTCTTGCACTGCCGATTCAACTTGCCTAAACCTTCCCTTTTTATACATTTAAGACACCCCTAAGGTAGGCCCTAGGTAGCCCCATGAGCAGGGTGCTGTGTATGTTAAAGGTGGAAAATGTACAGATGTGTTTTACATGTCCTAGCAGTGAAATACTGCCACATTTGGTACTCATTGTGCAAGGCCTATCTCTCTCATATGTCAACACGAGGGCAGCCTTTAAATATTCTTAAAGTGCAGATTCCCTTTGTTAGCAGATAGACATGTGGAGTTTGGTGTCTCTGAACTCGCAATTTAGTGAAGCTGGTTTTTAGATTGTTAGTTTGAAAATGCCACTTTTAGAAAGTAGGAATTTTCTTGCTTTAACCATTCTGAGACTCTCCCTGTTTGTGGATTCCCTGTCTGGGTCAGACTGACAGTTGGGCTGTTTGTGAATCTCCTCTAGACAGTGGCACAAAGGGAGCTGGGGTGTAGTATGCATATCCTGATGAGCCATTGGAGCTACAGTGGAGGGAGGAGTGGTCACTAACACCTGAATGTGCTGTGCTTGCCCTCACACAATGCAGTCTCCAACCCCCTGGTATGTGTCTGGGGCCTGGCCTGGGCAAGGCAGGATCTTGTGAACAACAGAGACTTTCCTTTGAAGTTTACCTACTTCAAAGGCAGAAAGGGGTAGTGGACCCAAAACCACAGACTTTAGATTTCTTCGAGATCACTTCTGGATTCAAGATGAATCTCTTGCAAGGAGAAGAGCTCAAGAGCTGAAGAGAAGTGCTGCCCTTGTGACTGTGCTTTGTTGGGCTATCCTGCAGTTGCTGCTTCTGCCTGTAAAAGGGGACAAAGACTGGACTTTGTTGTACATTCTTGCTAGAGAAGAATCTCCAAGGGCTTGGACTGAACTTGCTTCCTGTTTTGAAGTGTCAGGGCTATCAAAGACTTCTTCTACCAACACCTGGACTCTCTGCTGAGCCTCCTGCCAAGTGGTGTCCTATCCAATCCCTGGGCCCTTGAAAGGTGAAGCAGAACATAAGCTGAAATCCATGCACAGAACGCTATGCAGGTAAAGTTTTGACGCACCATCTGCAACACGGCTGATAAATGATGCGCCGCCGGCTTCGCGGGTGAAATCGACTCTCCACCTGCATCATGGCTGAGAGATCACTGTATCGTGGCTGGAGAAACAACGCACAACACCCGCTTGCGGCTGCTGATAACGACGCAAACCCCACACAGTGCAGTTTTCAAACACCATGCAACCGGATTTCTCATGCTTCACCCCTGGGCATCAAAGTCATCCCGACCCTGTGTGGATCTGAGGTGCCCCATCCGGAAATCGATGCATTGTTTCCTTGCGAGGGAGAAAAACGATGCATCGCTGACCCGACCAGAGAAGAAATGACGCACAGCCTCCCTTGTAAGGAATCAACACTCGCTCATGCAGCTTTATTTTTTACGCAAACCAGGTGCTTGGTGTAAAATCAACGTTTCCATTGTTTTCTTTGGAGTAAGACTCTCATTATTTTGTAAATTCATATCTTGACTTGTGTATGTTGGATTTTTGTCATTTTGGTCTTGTTTGATTTAGATAGATATTGGCTATTGTTCTAAACTGGTGTGGTGTCCATTTTGTAGTGTTTTCACTAGATTACTGTGTGTTTTGATACAAATACTTTACACGTTGCTTCTGGATAAGCCTGCCTGCTCGTGCCAAGCTACCAAGGGGGTGAGAGGGGCTTAACCAAGTGTGTTTCTCCTTTGCCCTGACTAGAGTGAGGGTCCTTGCTTGGACAGTGGGTAACCTGACTGCCGACCCAAGACCCCATTTCTAACAAACATGAAATCCATTTCTGGTTGTCTGCATGAAAATTGTATGCAATGGCTTACCTGGCATTCAAAAGGCACACGCGGTACAGGTTGAAGTCTGATTCAAGCAGAAAATATCTCAAAATTTCAGCACAGCTTGTCACTCTTCCTTGATATATTTCCTGTCCAAACCTGTCTCTGGCAGGCAAACATTACACAAATAGAATAAGTGGAAGAAAAATAACTGAATTAAATATGCAAAATTTAACAATCGATAGTTGCAGATTCTACTAACCAGTAGTAAAGGAGAGTCCTTATTTTATTAATGAAAAGGAGGTGAGGGTTATGCAGTCTATTTTCCTACTGTTTATTCAACATTCTTTAAAAGAACTACATTTCCCATAAGGGAGTTCCATCAAACAGAAAATGACAATTAATTAACCAACTAAGCCCACATAATAAAAAGGGCAGAGTCCACGCACAACACCTCTTCTCTGGATGTGCCTTTATAACTCATAGAGCGTGCACAAATTTAAGTATTAAGAACAGCAACACAATCCCAGAAACATCCAAAACAAAACTTCTTGTCTTTGTCCATCTTCCTTTCAAAACATGACTAACAGTCATCCATGTGTTCTCAAGGAGTTGACCACTCAGCTTGTTGCTTGGTTAGTTGACGTTGAAACTAGTAACAATCAAAACATGTCACAGTCCATTTCCTGTGTGAACATACAGTGGTGGGTTAATACTCACCTCCTTGTATTTAATAAAATCAGGACTCTTCTTCACAACTAGCTGGGAGAATGCAATTTTACTAAATGATGGAGGCTCATATTATGCATGTTCATAGTATATCAACCACTATCACAGCTGCATGTTTTCCAGGTTTACAATGAAAAAAAAGCATTAAAAGTTGACACCCTAGATCAATAAGCAGACTTTAGGATATCCTCTAATCTGGCCCAGACCAAAAATCCTTAGAGGCCATCTCTCCTCTAGCTGAATGGTTACCAAAGTGTCTACCTCTGCCAATCCCATTGCCATCTTAACCCATCTACTCAACGTATCTGATTTTACAGGAGTAAACAGTTTATGCAGGGATATTAGCAACTGAGGGTCTGATATCCCCATTATTATAAGATTAGCCTGCACATATATACAGCAGAATTTGATTTGTTGGCAGACAAATATGCACAATACTGCAGTGATGAGCAGAAGATGATGCAGCATAGACTTAAAGAGATGTTTATGTTGGCACAAACGAAATTTGCACAAAGAGGGTTTCAAAAATATTTTTTTTTGTGGGAAATGGTGGTGTATTACAGAATGCAAATAGTTTGAATGGAATCCAGACAGGTGATTTTTAAGCAGGAATGGCAGGTATTCCAGGGGGAATGATGGTCTCTCAAGGTAGAGGTGCTCCAATTGATCAGACTACAGGTACTGATGTTGCAACGGTGAAGAAAATGATTCCTTGTGATTATTGTAACAAGGTGGGCCATTGGAAGTACGAGTGAAGGCTCAATCGAGAGAGGGTCAACGGTAAGCAATTTCAGGGAGGAAATCAATTTCAGATGCAAAATGCTGGTACACAACAGATTCAATTGCTGACACAAAATCAGAATCAAAATGTTCTCATTCCACTAACACCTGTAGTGCACTAGAATGTCAACCACACAAGATTAAATCAAAATCAGTTTTTAAAAATGAATCAAAATGTGGTGCAGATGCAAAATCAAAATGCGATTCAGCAATTTTGAATGTCTAATGATGAAGATTCAGGCATGTCACAATGACAATGCCTGAGAGGGGAGTCAGACTGCATGCTTGGCGCAGTCTTAGAGGTAGACCAGAGCGGACCATTTGTAGAAGGTAAGGTGAATGGCCACCAACTGTAATTTTGTATTGACACTATAGCTACCCATTGGACTATAAGAACAGTGAGAGTACCAGACATATCCCTCTGGGGAAAAGAAATCCAAATTGTAGGAGTTGCAAATAGACATGAAAATCCAATTTCAAAAGAGGTTCCTGCAAAAATGGGTTCATTTGAAGAAAACTATAACTTTTGTGTTTGTGATTCAAGTTCTGTAATCCTCAGAGGGAAAGATTTGTTGTGCAAGTTAAATTGCACCATCTATTGTACACCATAGGGAGAGGAGGTGGATTTTAAAATTGCTCAACAAGAAACAGTAGGGATCTATCCAAGGATGACGGCAAACGATTTGCCCACAGATTTTAACGAGGCAGGTTTCAAAAGTGTGGGATTTCATTGGGAAAATATTGGCCTAATTAAAGGAGTGGAGCCAATAAAAACAAGCATAAAACCAGATCCAGTTTTACAAAGAACTCCACCATACCACACGACTCCTGAAGTGATAGCAGGAATAACACCAAAAATAGAAGATATGTTAGAAAAAGGGATCCTAAAAGTAATTATAAGGAATCCATCCAACTCACCAATGATGGGATTATGGAAGCCAAATGGCAAATTCAGATTTCTTCATGATTTGATATAAATGAATGATATTGCAATCCCATGGTGTCCTGTGGTACCAAATCCAACCAACATGCTTTATCAAATTCCAAGTACAGCTAAATGGTTTACAGTGATTGATCTTTGTCAGGCTTTCTTCTCTATTCCATTACACAAAGACAGTCAATACCTTTTTCCCTTTGTTTTTTAAGAGAAAGTATTAGCATGGTATAGCTTCCCACAAGGCTATACAAAGAGTCCTTCTATTTCTAACCCGATCTTAAAAAGGAAACTGGAATCATAAACGATGTCCTGTAGCTCAGTCCTGATGCAATATATTGATGATCTCCTTGTAGCGTTAGAGACAAAAACATCTTGCAAAAATGGACTTCGAGTGTCTCCAAACAAATTGCAATACTGCCAAAAAGAAGTCCAATATTTGGGACAGCTCATTGAAAAAGGAACAAGAAAAGTGGAAAGTGAGACAGAGTTGAATCCATTTTGTGAATTAATCAACTCAGAACGCAGAGAGAAGTCAGGATGCTTTTGGGAATGGTTGGGGTTGGACTTGGCATCCATGTTGTGGTTTCCCCTAAATGTTTGCCCTCTGATCTCCTGTTTTTCTGACTTCACTTTTGCTGGCTTTAAGTTTCTGGGCACTTTACCATTGCTGACCAGTGCTAAAGGACAATTTGAAAGGCCCTAGTAAGATGCACTATGAGTGCCCAGGGCCTGTAAATTAAATGCCACTAGTGGGCCTGTAGCAGTAAATGTGCCACCTACTACAGTTGCCTTGTAAACATGTCTCAGGCCTGCCAGTGCAGAGCCTATGTGTGCGCAGTTTTAAACTGCAATTTCGACCTGGCAAGTGCACCCACTTGCCAGGCCCAAACCTTCCTTTTTTTAAATGTAAGTCACCCCTGCATAGACCCTGGTAAGCACCAAAGAAAGGGTGCACTGTATTTAAAAAGTTGAAATGTACTTTTAGGTTTAACATGTCCAGATAGTGACAAACTCATAAATTCATTTTTCACTACTGCAAGGCCCATCTCTCCCATGGGTTAGCATTGAGATTGCCTTACGTTTAAGTGTAAATTGCAATCAGGAAAAAATAGAAATATAGAGTTTGGTATCCCTGGACTCACAATTTAAAATCAAAACTCATGGTGAAGTTATATTTTAAACTGGAAGTCTTAAAATGAAGTTTTAGAAAGTTGGCATTTTCTTACTTTAACCATTCCGTGCCTCTGCCTGTCTCTGAATACACATCTAGGTTAATTGAAAGCTGGGCTTTGTGCATTCCCACTAGACAGTCCCACATAAAGGGAGCTTGGGTATGACATTTGCATCCTGATGTCCCGTCACCAGGCGGATGGGTCTTTCTGCTCTAGATGGGACGGAGGAGCTGACATTTACCTTAATAGTGCTGTGCCTCTCCCTACACAAAGGGCTGCATGTCCCCCTGTAGACTGTGTGGAGCCACAGAAGGAAGACAGAGACCTTTTGATCTTAAAAGACCTCTTTAAAGCTTCCCCCACATCAAGGGCACATTTAAATATAAGTACTGAAACCCCAAAACCCACCAAATCAGAACTCTACTTGAACCAAGGGCATTCTTCCAGGAAGAAGGGGTGCTGTGCTGCCAGGAGGGATTGTCACTTTGAACTTCATTGCTGTGTTGACCTACTGCTTGCTGTGTGCTGTGCTGTAGGAGGGACTACCACTTTGCTACTTGCTTTGCTGTGTTGGCCTGCTGCTTCTAGGCTGGAGAGAGAAGGGTTGGACGTGTTCTTTGCATCGTTGCACCCAAGATTCTCCAAGGGCTTGTTGGATTGTCCCCTGTTCACAGAAGTCTCAGGGCCTTAAAAGACTTCCCTCAAATAATGTCAGGAATCCCCAAGGTGCCTCCTGCGTTATCTGTCAGCATCCCCAGGGATTAGGGTTAAATCATATCTCTGTTCTTGGTTAAACCTTCATGTTTCTAAGTAAACATAATGTGCTGTGTTACACAATTGGTTTTAGCACTGCTTGTTTTACCAATGCTTATTTGCTAATGTGAGCAGGTGTAGACATGTGCTTCTAATTGGGTGTAGTGTAGACATGTGTTTCTAATTGGGTGTGGTTACTCACCCACATGTGGAAACTCAACTCCTTTCCTGATTGGCTATAAATAGCAGAGTGAAGCATGCCTCCTTGCTTGGCTTTGTTTTGCTTCCTGATCTCAGCATCTGATTTGGCAGTCCAGCCCCTGCTGTCATCCTCGTATTCAGGACTTTTGAGGCAATTATTTTCTTTGTTCCTGTACCAGCTGACACCAGGCATTCCTCCAGCACTCCGGAAAAGATTGAAGATAAGTGACTAATATTCTCCAGGGAGTTTGTTCTTTGAATGCCGCGCTTTCCTAGAACAGCTGGTGTTTTTCAGACCTCATATTTTGGCAGAGTGCTTATCTTGAAGAGACAAATGCATTTCTGAACATTCTACATTATTATTGTAGTTACTTGCCTAAATGTGCTTCAGGAAATCTGCTTGAGCTCAAGTACTACAAAAAGTGACAGTGCAATTTTAAAAGAGCATTTAAGTGACTTTTCTTTCCCTAATAGCATAACCCTTGAATTTAAATTGTGTCTATCATGCCTGTGTTTCAGGTTTGAGGAATTTGCTTTTGAAGGGTTTTTCACACACACAGTGAAACCAAACCAAACTGTGCCAACCCCGAGTGGACATTTGTATTTCTTAGATTGTTTTTGTTCCTTTTAGTTTAACCCTACGCATGCAGGAAAGTTATATGTGATATAATTAATGCCCTTGTTTATCTTTCTTGTGCATGATAAGTGCAACCACAGTTCTAATTGTAGTGTGCAACAGTGAATCTCTGTGAAGCCAGCCCTAGTGTTGCAGTACTTATTGTTATGGTACTCAGTTTGGGTTTTTGGTAATGTAGTGTTAGTAATTGTGTCAACAGTTATTATTATCAAAGAAAAGTGCTGGAGTATCCCGGTGTTCTTCTACCGCTCCGTGCCCATATCAGAACGAGAGATTCAGTTTCAAGGAAGTTGAGCGCACTAACTCTACTATCACTCTGTCAACAACGACCTGCTCCCCCTGAAGATACAGGGTGCCTGGCTGGACTGGCAAGACGTGACAGTAATTTGTCTCTTTCTCTTCCAATCACCCTTTCCTTTTGGGACACCTACTGGGGTTTCTGTGTCCACCAGGAAGTGCCAAGAGGTGTTACAGGAGGTCGGGGCATACCATCGCCCCTGCAGACATCCTGCTTTTCAGGTGAGTAGCCCCGTCTCAACAAATAACAACTGCCGTTATACTCAGCTAATCATGAGTCCGACCCTGCTGGATTTGCCTACGACCTGTCTTGGTATCTTAACATTTGTCTAGGGCATTTTATAAACAAATGCACATACCTGCATAGTGCGCTGACTAAACTCCCTTTGTCTGCAGATCCAATCATAGCTTGTCATGGGTGCCTGTTTTTCCAGAAGCTGCACTACTAAACGCAGTTCAGCATGGCTCGACACACCTAGCGTCCACCAGAGATGGGGGGACCAATCACCACGTGGCTTCGATCCCCACATGGGTCTCCAACAAGTTGGATTGCTACGCCTGCCCTCGCTGACTTTAAACAGCAGCATCAGACTCCAGTGTGGCTCATCACTGCATCACTGAAGTCTGAGGAAAGGTACTGTGCAATTTGACCTGCGCTCATGCAGGCGGCCTAAATCCAAGAGATTAAGCCCAGTTTGTTATGTTATTCTTCCCTTAATACTTTTTGATAGCACTGCCATCACACTTTGACATCAGGTAAAACCCTTTTCACCTTCCCCGGCATTACTGTAAAGGTGACGCTAGTGTGTTCTCAGCACTATAATTGCATTCCTTCTTCAAGAATTCATAGCTTGAGATCTATTGATTGGATTTTTGTAGTTTTTGTCTCATTTTACTAAGATAAATACCCCATATTGTTCTAAACTGGTGTGCAGTCTTTGTGGTATCTTTCACTGTCTTACTGTAATCAAGTGTTTTACAAATACTTTACACATCGCCTCCTAAGTTAAGCCTGGATAGTCTGTACCAAGCTACCAGAGGATGAGTACAGTTTAATTTAGAGTGTGTATCTGACTTACCCTGACTAGAGTGGTAGTCTCTACCTAGACAGGGTGCATACCCCTGTAAACTAGAGACCCAATTTCTAACAGCTGGCTACTGTAGACAATGGATACCCAACATATCCTTGGTGACAAAACCTTTACTGAAGCTGACACACAAAGATGTACCAGATCCGATCCCAGGGGAAAACAAATTAATGAACGTGTTCCTGGAGCTGAGAGAAAGTCTCTGCCATGCCCCAGCACTGGGAATGCTAGATTAGTCAAAAGATTTCATTTGTTTTGCAGTGAGAAGGAGGGATGCACTCTCTCACAGCGACCCTGAAACCGGTTATAGGATGCTTGTTTCCAGTCCAGGGAGGACCTGGCATGGCAGTACGGGCTGGACTGTTCCCATGGGGAACAGGGTCAAGACTGATTTGCATATGGCTGGTCCAAACTGGGATGGCATGGTGAGTAAAAGAATGATGGCTTAAACCGAGATCTGTGACTGGGGGTGAGTGTTTGAAAAGTTTCAACATTCCGTCCATCCTGCTTTTGTGTTACTAAAGTTGCCCTAAGTGGGAAGGGTATGCCCAGACGTGGGTCCCTTGCTCACTGTGCCACTGGATTCAAGCTAGCCTTGCTTGATGAAAGGTGATACCCTGAAACTGGTCTTAGGATGCTTGTTCCCAGTCCAGGGAGGACTTGGCCTGGCAGTTCGGGCTGGACTGTTCCCATGGGGAACAGGGTCAAGACTGATTTGCATATGGCTAGGTACAAACTGGGATGGCATGGTGAGCAAAAGAACAATGGATTAAACCCAGATCTGTGACTGAGGGTGAGTGTTTGAAAAGTTTCAACACTCCGTCCATCATCCTTTTGTGTTGCTAAAGTTGCCCTAAGGGGGAAGGGTATGCCCAGACGTGTGTCCCTTGCTCTTTGTGCCACTGGATTCAAGCTAGCCTGGCTGAAGACGGGTGATACCCTTAAACAGGTCCTAGGATGCTTGTTTCCAGTCCAGGGAGGACCTGGCCTGGCAGTTCGGGCTGGACTGTCCCCATGGAAACAGGGTCAAGACTGATTTGCATATGGCTGGGTCCAAAGTGGGGTGGCATGGTGAGCAAAAGAACAATGGATTTAATCCAGATCTGTGACTGGAGGTGAGTGTTTGAAAAGTTTCAACATTCTGTCCAGCATCCTTTTGTGCTGCTAAAATTGCCCTAAGTGGGAAGAGTATACCCAGACGTGGGTCCCTTGTTCACTGTGCCACTGAATTCAAGCTAGCCTGCCTGATGAAGGGTGATACCCTGAAACTGGTCCTAGGATGAGTGTTTCCGGTCCAGGAAGGACCTGGCCTGGCAGTTCGGACTGGACTGTTCCCATGGGAAACAGGGTCAAGACTTATTTGCATATGGCTGGGTCCAACCTGGGGTGGCATGGTGAGCAAAAGAACAATGGATTAAACCCAGATCTGTGACTGCAGGTGAGTGTTTGAAAAGTTTCAACACTCCAACCATCATCCTTTTGTGTTGCTAAAGTTGCCCTAAGTGGGAAGGGTATGCCCAGACGTGGGTCCCTTGTTCACTGTGCCGCTGAATTCAAGCTAGCCTGGCTGATGAAGGGTGAAACCCTGAAACCGGTCATAGAATGCTTGTTTCTGGTCCAGTGAGGACCTGGCCTGGCAGTTCGGGCTGCACTGTTCCCATGGGGAACAGGATGAAGACTGACTTGCATATGGCTGGTTCCAAACTGGGGTGGCATGGTGAGCAAAAGAACGATGGATTAAACCCAGATCTGTGACTGCAGGTGAGTGTTTGAAAAGTTTCAACACTCCGTCCATCATCCTTTTGTGTTGCTAAAGTTGCCCTAAGTGGGAAGGGTATGCCCAGACGTGGGTCCCTTGCTCACTGTGCCACTGCATTCAGGCTAATCTTGTACAGTACAAGTATGCATCTATACATTGCAAAAAAGGGAGACTGAGTTGGTCTATCAAGGGGGTTGAGAAATGAGAGTAGTATCAAAGATGATTAATGCAGTGCATTAGTTCCAAATGTAGTTTTTGCTAATCAAATTTCAAATAAGAGTTTTAGGATTAATATAGTTAATTCAATGATAGTCGATACTAGTACCACAGACAATCTGATTTACATAAGTACAATGTGTAGGAAGTTGGCTCTGTATATACTATCTCAAAGTAAGAGATAGTGTGAACAGAGTCCAAGGGTTCCCCTTAGAGGTAAGATAGTGGCAAAATTAGATCATTCTAATGCTCTATTTTCTGGTAGTGTGGTCGAGCAATAGGCTTATCAGAGGGTAGTGTTAAGCATTTGTTGTACACACACAGGCAATAAATGAGGAACACGCACTCAAAGACTTAACTCCAGGCCAATAGTTATATATATATTTTCTTAATTCATTTTCAGAACCACAAGTTCAAGATTTGAAGTAAATACATAAAATGCAAGGTACTCCACACAGGCAAATTAGGAACTTTGAATTAGAGCACTAACATATACAGTTTTGTTAAAATGGCAATAAGCTATTTTAAAAGTAGACACAGGGAAAAAATCAACAGTTCCAGGGGGAAGTAAGTGTTGGTTAGATTGTGAGGTAAGTAAGACACTTATAAGTCTCAGTTCCTGGTCATGAGCAGCCCACCGTTGGGGATTCAAGGCAACCCCAAAAGTTACCACACCAGAGGCTCAGGGCCAGTCAGTTGCAGAGGTCAAAGAGGTGCCCAAAACACAGAGGCGCTAATGGAGAACAGGGGTGCTCCGGTTCCAGTCTGCCAGCAGGTAAGTACCCCTGTCCTCGGGGGGCAGACCATGGGGGTTTTGTAGAGCACTGGGGGGGACACAAGTAGGCACACAAAACACACCCTCAGCGGCACAGGGACGGCCAGGTGCAGTGTGCAACCCAGGCGTCGGGTTTTGTATTGTTTCAATGGAGGGACCCGGGGGTCACTCTAGCGGTGCAGTCAGGGCACAGGGGGGTTTCTCCGGCCAGCCACCACCTGGGCTAGGCAAAGGGTTGCCTGGTGGTCACTCCTGCACTGAAGTTCGGTTCCTTCTGGTCCTGGGGGCTGAGGGTGCAGTGCTTGGTCCAGGCGTAAGGTCCCTTGTTACGGGCAGTCGCGGTCAGGGGGAGCCTCTGGATTCTCTCTGCAGGCGTCGCTGTAGGGGTCCAGGCTGGTCGTCTCGGGCTACTCACGGGCTACTCACGGGGTCGCAGTCACCAGGGAGTCCTCCCTGTGGTGTTGGTTCTCTGGATCTCGAGCCGGGGGCGTCGGGTGCAGAGTGTTGGGCTGGGCTGGGGCCAAAGCAGTTGTCGTCTTCCGTCGTCTCTGCAGGCTTGTAGGTCAGCAGTCCTTCTTTTTAGTTCAGGTTGCAGGAAGCTGATTTCCTGGGTTCAGGGTCGCCCCTTAATACTCAATATAGGGGTGTGTTTAGGTCTGGGGGGCAGTAGCCAATGGCTACTGTCCTGGAGGGTGGCTACACCCTCTTTCTGCCTCCTCCCTGAGGGAAGGGGTCACATCCTTAATCCTATTGGGGGAATTCTCCAATCTCAAGATAGAGGATTTCTAAAGGCAGAGGTCACATCAGCTCAGGACACCTTACTGGTGGGTGACCCCTCCTTGTTTTTCTCATTCTCTCCTCCATCCTTGCCGTCAAAAGTGGGGGCAGTGGCCGGAGGGGCGGGCATCTCCACTAGCTGGGATGCCCTGGGGTGCTGTAAAAAAAGGAATGAGCCTTCGAGGCTCACCGCCAGGTGTTACAGATCCTGCAGGGGGAGGTGAGAAGCACCTCCAACCAGTGCAGTCTTTGTTTCCGTCCCCAGAAAGCACAAAGGCTCTCACCCCAGGGGGGCAGAAACTTGTCTCAATGGCAGGCTGGCACTGACCAGTCAGTCCTGCACTGAAGTATTGGGTAAAATACAGGGGGCATCTTCTAAGATGCCTTCTGTGTGCATTTTGTAATACATCCAACACTGGCATCAGTGTGGGTTTATTATTCTGAGAAGTTTGATACCAAACTTCCCAGTATTCAGTGTAGCCATTATGGAGCTGTGGAGTTTGTTTTTGACAAACTCCTGGACCATATACTTAATATGGCCACACTGTACTTACAATGTCTAAGAATGGACTTAGACACCCTGCCTTAGGGCTGTAAGGCCTGCTAGAGGGGTGACTTACCTATGCCACAGTCAGTATTTTGTGTACATGGCATCCTGAGGGGGATGCCATGTGAACATTGCCTTTTTCTCCCCCCAACACACACAATCTACAATGGCAGTGTGCCTGTGTAAGGTGAGGGGTCCCTTAGGGTGGCACAACACATGCTGCAGCACTTAGGGACCTTCCCCGGTCACAGGGCCCTTGGCATCACTGGTACCTTTTACAAGGGACTTATCTGTGTGCCAGGGGTGTGTCAATTGTGGAAACAATGGCACATTTTTAGTGAAAGAACACTGGTGCTGGGGCATGGTTAGCAAGGTCCCAGCACACTTCTCAGTCAAGTCAGCATCAATATCAGGCAAAAAGTGGGGGGTAACTGCAACAGGGAGACATTTTTCTACACAATGTCACTGTGTTTGCTTGTTATAATAATTTTGTGGAGATTAACTGTACCACTAATCTATTTTTTATCTTCTTTAATTCTTAAATCAGCACCCAAGGGCAAGAAGTGGGGCAGTGCGAGGCAGGTCCAAGAAGAGCTGGGAAAGAAGAGGTGCCGACCACCAGTGACACTGCTGAGGGCTCTGTTCACCCCAGTGAGTTCTATTATTTATTATTAGTAATTCCCTAACCTTTACCTCTGCCCACTAATATACTACTTTTAATGTTGCCTTGTTTATTTTTCTTATATTGTCTCCTTTTTTTGCAAATCCCTTATCCAAGTTTTTGTTTAATTTCTATTATCCCTGCATTTTCTTTTTTTTCCTTAATTTAATTTTAGTTTTTCTGGTAGCTGACTTTTTCTGGTCTATACTAGTCTGTAGATTTCTTCTGCTTTGGTGGTAATCTTTCCCTCTCCCCTATGTATCTTGTGGTACTATAAGACTAAGAATAGATTTCTACTGTATACTGTGAAGATTGCAGGTCCAAGTAAGCTAATATTTTGATTAATATTCACCATGTATGTTTGTTAAGAATGCTTTTTTGTTCTTGCTCATGCTCTAACAGGTAACCAGAGAGTGCCCTTGGTCATTGAACGCCCTCTACAACCTAGAATATTGTGCTGTGTAATTCATTTCTACAGTATACCAGGAGTTCCCATGACAATGTAGCATGGCTGGAAAGTATGAGGTCCCATTGCATTTGCCAACCAACACCGTATGTCTTTCATTGACCATTATTCTTCCACCCTTTGTTGCCCTTCAGTGATTCAGAGTCATTGTCCTCATAGGTCAATAGCTCTGCACCACCATTACGAAACGTTTTTGGTTAGCTTGACTACATGGCTTTTCTAACATTGTCACCTACTTCGCTTAATTTGTGGTTATCAAAGCTATGGTTCAACTTCTTTTCTACCAAACAGTTAGTGCTTTTTATGTGAGGCATGTGTGGCTAAACAAATTAAATTGGCCCTGTGACTCTCCTAATCATAATCACATCAAATTCCTATGTCCCTAGGGGACCAGCAATGTACTGCTACTATGCCACCCACTACTTAATTTTAAACAAGTGTTTGCACAGAGCATTGTTTATAATTTGTTTTTTTATTTTTGTTTTTCTTGAGATAGCTACTCTTGCTAGTCCTCCTGCAACACACACCAGGCAGGAGATAGTGGCCTGTCTGTGGTTGCAGAGGCTTGAGACTATACAGTCAGAATACTGGCAGCTGGTAGTCCTAGAGGATGGAGAGGCAGAAATAACTGCCTCTGACCCAGGCCCCAGTTCAGCAGCATGCCAGTCCCAGTCTCTAACCTCCTGGTCATTACATCGCCAGTGCTGTTAGCTGTTAGGGGTCCTGACTGAAACTGCTGCTGCCCCTTCTGCTCTGACAAGGTATTGCTGGAGCGCATCCTGCAGCAAATGGACAGTATGGAGAGCTGGCTCAGCAGGATAGCGCAGAGCTTGGACCAGCTCCAGACCCAAATAGACAATGCTGTCTTCTGAGACTTTTTTTTTTTTTAAATGTGTGGTGATAGGGACTTGTTGGGGGTGGAGAGTGTGGGGAGGGAGTTGGGACCGGGTTTCACTTTGGACTTTCATTGGACTTTTTGGGGATGGGGCCATTTATTTAGGGAGGGAGGAGCCTGTTGTGGACTGAAAGGATGGGTTTTCTATCATTTGGACAAGATTAAAGGGGATAATTTATTTTACTTCACTTATGCCTCAAATATTTATTTTGGTGTTTAAGTTTGCACTGCTGTCTTTTAGTGTAGCCTGTTTTTTAAATTTGGTTAAAAAAAAGTGTATTTCATTTACTTATACCCTTGCTCTACTGCCCTCTGGAACTATATTGACCACTAGGGGATGATTGCCATTGCCAATGTGCCTACCAAAACCTAAATATACACAGACAACATCGTCTTTAGTAGAATATAATTACAAGCTAAACAAGTTCACTTCAGTCCATAGTTCGTCTCTTACCTGAATAGATGATGCAAGGGCTGACACCTGTCAAGCACTAACATGTTTGTCTCACAGAGACACAATCTGGACCAAGTTGCTTATTCCCAATTCCTTCTAGACGTTGCGTGCCTCCCACATAAATGCACGTGATCGGCACCAGAATATCCCGGGGGAAGTAGATGGATGAAAAAGAGAGAGAGAGACACTGGAGCATCACTCTTGGAACATGGGGTTAATGTAAAAAACACAAGCAATCAGTTTTATCACAGCGTAAGTTGAGCAGACCAATGACAAACTTCCAGCCCATACATAGATGGTATCACCAGCATCAATTTACAAACTTTTTTTAAAATTAAACTTATCAATAACAATCGTATTCAAAATACATAATTTTTATATTAATTGCACGAAAGAATTAGCTTTCTGCGATTTACAACAAGCAACGACGATAAGCGTTACTAAGCAACAAGCGGCGAGCATTCCAGTGACTTGAACGCCAATGATGTCACTTCATAGGTGCAGAAAGGAAGCGAACATAGGACTTGCATTGATTATAGAGACCTAAGTAAGATTACAATCAAAACTGTAAATATGTTACCATTAATCTCAACCCTTATAGATCAGATAAAAAATGCACACATATACACAACATTGGATTTGTGGGGGCGAACCATCTTGTGAGAGTCTGGGACGGTGATGAATGGAAGACAGCCTTCCGGACCAAATTTGATGTATATGAGTACCTTGTCATCCCTTTTGTACTCACTTATGTCCCTTGTGGTTTCCAATATTTTATCAATAAGGCAGTTCATGATTTTATTAATCAATATGCTGTTGTCTATATTGACAATATTTTGATCTATTCCAACACCTATGAAGAACATGTCGCGCATGTCAAGGCCATTCTACAAGCCTTACAACAACATCACCTCTTCACAAAGCTAGAAAAGTGTAATTTCCATGTTCAAAAAGTGAAGTTTCTTGGGTATATCCTAACTCCAAATGGAGTACAAACAGATCCTTAGAAGGTTGAAGCTATTGCTCAGTGGAAAGCTCCACAAAGTGTCAAAGAAGTACACAGCTTCCTAGGATTTGCCAATTTTTATAGATGTTTTATTGATCACTTTTCAACAATTGTAGCACCCCATCACGAAGATATTTCATAAAGGAATTAACTTTCAGTGGGTAGAAGAGGCATATAAGGCGGTTCACCAATTTAAAGACAAGTTTAGTTTTGCCCTTATTTTACGAGACCCAGGGCCAGATGTAGGTAAGTATGGTTTTGCGAGTTGCAATTTGCGAGTCATAGAGACTCGCAAATTGCAACTCGCAAAACCACATGCAGAAAGGTGTCTCAGACACCTTCTGCGAGTCGGTATGGGGTCGCAATGACCCACCTCATTAATATTAATGAGGTGGGTCGCAAATTGCGGCCCCATACCGACTATGGGCACTCGCAAACATGGAGGCCTGCTGTCTTCAGCAGACCTCCATGTTTGCGACTGCTTTTCAATAAAGCAGGTTTTTTTTTTCAAAGTGCAACCCGTTTTCCTTAAAGGAAAACGAGCTGCACTTTGAAAAATAAACCGAAACCTTTTGTTTCGGTATTTTTCAGGGCAGGTAGTGGTCCATTGGACCACTGCCTGCTCTGAAAAATTATTTTTGTGATCATTCACAAAGGGGAAGGGGTCCCATGGGGACCCCTTCCCGTTTGCAAATGAGTTACCATCCACTTCAAGTGGATGGTAACTGCGAGTTGATTTGTGACCGCTTTTGCGGTCACAAATCAACTTACATCGCGGTGCGAGTTGCAAATAGGAAGGGAACACCCCTTCCTATTTGCAAGTCGGAAACACATTTTGCGAGTCGGTTCCGACTCGCAAAATGTGTTTCTGCATCGCGCACAGGCATTAGCGCCTCGCAAACGGCGTTTTTCGCCGTTTGCGAGGCGCTAATGCCTTGCTACATCTGGCCCCCAGTTCCTACATAATAATGTATGGTACAGGCGGATGCCTCTCAAGTAGCGGTATGTATGGTCTTTTTTCAACTTGATCCTGGAACCGGTGAGCTTGATCCAGTAGCTTACTTTTCCCACAAACTGAACCCAGCCAAAACCAAATATATAGTAGCAGATAGATAATTTTTAACAATAAAACAGGCATTTGAGGAATGGAGGCATTATCTCCTAGGGGGTTTACATAACGTCACCATTTTAACCAATGATAGGAACTTGCAATTCATTAAATCTGCACGCTCTATGTCTACACATCGGTTGAGGTGGTAGCAATTCTTTAATGATTATGACTTCATTATCCAGTTCCAACCAGGTCATAAGAATGGAAAAGCAGACACACTTTTAGGTTAGCTCACACTATTACTGAAAAAGTGGAAGAACCACCTTTTATTATTTCATCAGACAAAATAGTTGGGGCCACTTCCTTAATATTCGGATTTCTTGCAAGAGGTGCAATGAGAGCAAGAAAGTACAATAGCCATAGAAACTCTGCAACACCACACTACTGACATTACTAGTCATGGGAGATTGAAGCATGTAGCACAAAAGTTATACCTACTCACTAAAACTCTACAAGACAAAGCCTGTGAGTGGTGCCATGTTAATAAACTTGCTAGTCACCCTAGGGAGAAAAAGACTCTAGAGATCACTCAATGTTACTTTTGGTGGCCATTCATATCCCAAGACACAAAGGCCTTTGTAGCCAATTGTATAACCTGCACACAAGGAAAGAGCTCACATGAAGCTTCTGCTAGTCTTTAACAACCCTTTCCTATACCACCTGCACCTTGGCACACTGTTTTTTTCAGGCTTTGTGGTAGAATTACTAAAATCTCAGGTGATATTCACTACCGTTCTAGTAGTGGAAGATCATTTGACCAAAATGGCACATTTTATTCCTCGAGAAGCTTTACCCACAGCTATACAATTAGCCCAAGTATTCCTATAATCAACAGCCCATCTACATGGCCTTCCTTCAGTGGCTGTGTCTGACAGAGAAACACAGTTTGTGTCAAAATTTTGGAAATGCCTTTGTTAGGAATTGGACATGGATGTCGACTTGTCATCAGTTCATCACCCAAAATCAGATGGGCAAACCGAAAGAGTTAATCAGTATAAGGAACAATATTTCCCTTGTTATCCCCTAAATTCACAAGTGGATTGGGCTGAGTGTTTTCACCTTTTTATTGCAATTATGGGTATCATCCTTAAATGTTGAATTTGAGTGCTGTACCTCAGTTAACCATTCCAGTGGTACAAGACTTTTTACAACAATCGAGTGACATTAAGAAAATTTGCAAGACAACCAAAAATTAGCAAAATATATGCAGACAAAAAAATACATCAGGGACCATGAAGCTGGACAAAAGGTTGGTTATCAACTAAACTCTTACATTTGAATGGAGCATGAATGTTTCATTCAAGGTTTGTGGACCTTCCTACTTCTCTACCTACTCACTCAGTGTTCCACGTCTCCTTATTAAAACCGGTATCAGACTCTATGCACTGCCTAAAAAAACCTCTTCCAATCCTGTGGCTAATCAACCGGAGTGTGAGGTCAAGGCCATTGCAGACTCTAAACGAGTATGTAATAAACTTTATTACTTGTTGGGCTGGAAAGGTTATGGGCTGGTGGATCGTTCATGGGAACAGGCCGCTTGCCGATTGATTCGTCAGTTCCACATTCAATACCCCAACAAACCGAAACCGATTGGGAGGGCCTTACGATATATGTACTGTCAGGCCTGCAAACCTGGATGTGCTACAGTAAAGAACTCTTAAATCAATCATCTGCCTTTGCAGGCACCAATATTTGTTGTAAGCCATAACAATGTTTTACAGAGACCAATGCTTGTTGGGAACAATGCTTGTTTAAGACCAATGCTTTTTTAGGATACATGTTGATCAAGCCTTTAGCATTCCTCAATAAATTACACAGCCGAGGGGAGGAGGGTTAGGGTTTCGATGAATGGATAGGAAGGGGGATTTAAGGTGTGACAGAGACAAAAACTATACAAAAGAAACCACAACAATATTCATTGGGGTACTGAGAAGCACACCATCAACAATCTGTTGTGGAAGGAAATGACAAAAGGATAAGTATGGCACAGTTCGGTTAAATGCTTTGCAAACAGTCCTTCTGCCCTAAAGAGACCCAAGATAGTATGGCCCTTATTATGACATTGACGGTCAGCTTACCGCCACACCGGCGATGGTGGTTGTACCGTCACCAGGCTGGCGGTGAAGACCGGCAAATTATGACCATGGCGGTGATCCCTCCCATAGACAGCCAATGTACCAACCCAACCACCAGTGCGGTGCGGCCACTGACCACGGCGGTAGGCACCTTCATGCAGGCAGAAGACGACGACCCACCCACCATATTATGACATAGCAGACTGCCAGAAATTCCGGGGCGGGACCACCCCCACCAAAAGCCTGGGGGAAACATCATATAAAAGGAGACACTCACCTCTAGGGACACAAAGGAGTTCACGGCCGCTATGGAACCCAAACTGGAAGCCCTGCCGATGCTGTACCACGCAATGGCAGTCCAAGAGCACCAATGCCGACAAAGATGACGACGGTGAGTACAGCCACCAAGCACACAAGGGGAGGGAGGGGAGAGTGACACACACACATGCACAACGCTCACCAAACACACATACTACACACCCAGAACAATCTGCGGAGTAAAGCAACAGCAACACAACCCAGGACCAAAGAAAGCTAGGACACATGCCTCTGGCCAAACAACTGTAATGAAGTTGGAAAAGGCACTAAATTTCAAATAAATAAATATATACATATGTACATATGTACAATAAGGGCCATTGGTCAGTCCACAGGAAACAAATGGCCACAAGGCAACGTCCAAAGCCCAACTTGACTCCTGACAACCCAGTGTCATCATGATGTCAATAGGCAGGCACCTCAGGGGGTGGGGGGGTTTCTTCTTGGGAGGGGGGTCCTTGGGCTTGGGTTTGGAAGGGGCGGGTCTTTACCCTTCCGTTTAGGGGACAGAGGAGTAGACTTGGGGCGGGGGACCGGAGTGCCACTCTTGTGTCTCTTAGTGGCAGGTGAAGTCTTAGGGGGAGAAACAGGAGTCGAATGGGAGGTGCATATACTGGGCTGGGGGAAAGGGGTGGATCTTCCTTTTACGGGCAGGACGGGGGTGGGAAGAAGTTAAGGCGGGAAAGGAGGAAAAGCTTCTTATACCAGGGGGGCGGGTTGTGGGAGGAGGAATGGGAGTGGAGGGAGAGGGAGTAGTTGTAGGAGGAGTAGGTGTGATGGACTTGGGTGCAGGTGCACGGACAGTGTGCGTGTGTGAGGTGGATGGCTGTTGGGTGTCTGAGTGGGAGCGTTTATGTGTAATTGGAGAAAGACAAACAGAATGTGTGTATGAATGTTGTGGTAGTGTCTGCAAGTGAGGTAGGTGTGCTGCATGAGGTTGTGATGGTGGTGGTGGTGACTTCACATGTGGTGTGTGGGGTGCATGTCTACTGTTGTGGTGACTGTGGGCAAGGCTGTACAGGTGGCAGGATCTGGGACTGATGATGCAATGCATGCAGGTGTGAGTGTTGATGTGACTGTGAGGGAGGAGGAGTGGGGAGACAGTGGGGGCAGTGGCTGCTGTAGTATGTGCATCTTGGTGTTGGCTGTGTGTGTGCTTGTGGTGTGAAGCGTGGTGCCTATGTTTGTCTGTATGAGTCCTGTCTGTTGTTTTGGGTGCATGCTTGTTTGATTGTGTGTGTGGGATGGGTTGGCGGAGAGGTCTTTGGGACTGGGAACAGATAGCTGGAGGGGGGACGGTAGAACCAGGGACACTGGCTGCCGTCAGAGAGGAGGGCAGAGCCTGAAACGATCTCTGTAGGGCAACCAAGCCACTGTGAATGCCCTCCAGGGAGGCATTGCATTGCTACATCTGGGATGCCAGCCACTGGATGATATTCACTATGGTTGACTGCCCTACAGAGATAGATTGCAGGAGGTCAATAGCCTTCTTACTGAGGGCAGCAGGGCTGACAGGGACAGGGCCTGAGGTGCCTAGGGCGAAGGAGACACCGCCCCTCCTAGGTGGGTGGGCATGGGCAATTAGGTGGGGGGCTACTGGAAGGGTGGTACTGGTACGGGGTGTGGCGGAAGATGATGTATCTTGGGTGGTCCCAGAGGGATCCGCCACAACCAGGGAGCTTCCATCAGAGAAGGAATCTGAGTCTGTGGTTGTGGCTCCTGTCTCCCCCATGGTGCACCCCTCACCTTCCAACCCACGGTCGACTCGGTGTCTGTGCTCTCCGCCTCCTGGGTCCTGTGGGTGCAGCTCCCCCACTCGCCAGTTCCCCTGCTCCTTCGCCAGATGATGCTAATGCACACAAGGACAGGATGACAAGAGAGGGTGGGAGAGAAAGAAAGGGTGCACATGGTCAGTCACAGCACCAACAGCACATATGGCCTACACATCACAATCACTCACTGGTACTAACACAGGGCAGTATGGACCAGAATAACAAACCATTATCTGGGTACAACAGCAGTAAACTACCCAAACACTACCATCTGCACACCTACTGGGACTCACTAAGCCCTGTCTGCAGTGGTATGCTAGCTACTCACCAATACCAAATATACATACCACCCTATATAGCTAAGCAGGACCACACTGGAAAAGCTAAAGCGGCATATTGGGGCACCCACTGACTGGTACCTTGCAACCAAACCCCATGCCAGGCAACAAAAAATAAATACCACACACTCTGAACTCACCCCCTTGTGGCTGCTGTGCTGCCTTCAAGTGCCCATCCAACTCAGGATTGGCCACTGCCAGTATGTGGCCATTAGGGGGGTCAGGCTCAGACGGGCACCCCTCCCTCGTTAGGAGGCGGTCTCCAGCTGGTTCTCCGCAGTCTTCCAGGCCCAGCATCTCAGGACCACCCACCATTTCCTGCAGTGGGTGCTCCGCTGGCTATAGATCCCCAGGGTCTGCACGTCCTTGGGATGGCATGCCACAACCCTTTCTTTTGATGGGCGCTGACCTGCAGAAGAGACACAGACAGAAGGACACAATGAACTCAACAATCCACCATGTTACACAGATGGCTTACATTCTGTATATGATCCACATTAAGCACACACATGAGCCCTACCTCTGCATATACACTGAATGCTACCACACCCTCCCAATGACACACTGCCAGCACACAAATAGATCCACATGCAGCCATGTCGCAGTCCAGCGTTCCCATGTTGTACTCACCTGTTGGTCTGGAGGCCCATAAATCTTCCAACACATGGGTAGGACCCCATCCACAAGCTTCTCCAGTTCCTCTGATGTGGCCCTTTCCCCTGTAGCACGCACCATCGGAGGTTCCAGACACAGGTCACAGCAGCACACGCAGTGTAGATGTCCAACCGTAGAAAGTCAGGAATCAAGTCAAGTGGCACAGAGGAAATGGCAGTCATATCCGCGGCGGTCCACACAGTCAGCGCTGGCGTTGATCATCATTGGTTCCTGAACTCCATAGAGCTCCATATTAGCCAATGAGGAGTTGCACGACGGTGCAGACCACCTTCCGCCATGACGCCAAACGCTTGCAGAGTGAGGTCACTTCCACATGTCCCTGCATACAGGACAGGGGGTTGCCATTTCCTAATGCCAGTACTAATTTTGGACTGATATATGTGTGTCATTGGAATAGATTGTACACACCTATGCAATTCCATTCTTCTACATACATTCATGCTCTGTGTACTGTGATATTGTGTGTCCATACTCCCTGTAGTCACACACATTTCAATTTTGGCTCACTTAGATACCAACCACTGCGGAGGTTGAGGAGGAGGAGGCAAGCACACATATGCAGACCCCTTATGCACTTGGCTACACTGGAGGACCGGCACATCATAATCACCTATCGTCTGGACAGATCCACAATCACTGAGCTGTGTGCACCATTGGAGCCTGATCTAATTCCTGCTATATGTAGCACTACAGCAATTCCCCCTGTAGTGCAGGTACTCTCAGTGCTCCACTTCCTAACAAGTGGTTCATTCCAGGTGGCAGTGGGCTTGGCTACAGAAATGTCACAGCCAATGTTTTCGATAGTGCTTGGAAGCTACATCTCATTCCCCCAGAGTGAAGATTTTCCCACTGTGAAGGCTGGATTCTATGCCATGGGACACATACCACATGTGATTGGGGCCATTATTGGGACCCATATTGCGTTGGTCCCTCCCAGGGCAAATGAGCAGGTCTACAGGATTAGGAAGAGTTACCACTGTACAAATGTCCAGATGGTGTGCTTGCTGATCAATACATCTCCCATGTCACTGCCAGGTTTCTTGGATCTATGCATGATGCCCATGTATTGAGGAAAAGCAGCGTCCCACAGGTGATGGCACGACTACAGAGGCACATAGTGTGGCTCAAATGTGAGCTTGAGTCTTCACACAATGCATGTCAGTGTATGCCGACTGGAGTTGTCCTCCATGCCATAGTACATAGGTAATGTGTGTCCCTTACTTCTTCCAGGTGACTCCGGCTACCCAAACCTGTCCTGGCTGTTGACCCCTGTGAGGAATCCGAGAACTGGGGCTGAAAATCGGTACAATGATGGACATGGCCATACCAGGAGGCTTGTAAAACGCATCTTTGGTCTACTGAAAGCCAGGTTCAGATGCCTCCATTTAACAAGTAGGTCCCTATGCTACATCCCTAAGAAGGCCTGCCAGATTGTGGTGGTCTGCTGCATGCTGCACAATTTGGCTCTAAGATGCCATGTGCCCTACATGCTGGAGGAGGGGGGAGACACGGCACCTGTGGCACCAGTGGACACTGAGGACAGTGAGGAGGAGGAAGAGGAGGAGAGGGTGGACAACAGGACACATATCATACAGTAGTCCTTCCAATGACACTCAGGTAAGACTGTTGATCTGTTCATTTCTCTATTTTAGTTAGGTAATGTGTGCCAGCTGTGTTGTGCAAATCACTGCCTTTACATTTCAATTGACTGTCACTTACGCCTTCCCTTTTTGCAGATGTTGGTGTGGTCACAACTATGTACTGATGTGATGACTACAGACTGCTTAAACACATTTTTTGGATGGATTCACACATTACAGGACATTTGCACAGGATAATACAGTTCAATACATTGCACATTTCTGTCTGATAAAGCACTAATACTCCAGTTGTGTTAAAGGGTGTTCATTCAAGTGATAATGATGAAGGGATAGTGCATTGGAGTGGGGTGATGGTTGGGGAAAAATACAGTGCAGTGACCTAGTTGGACCTAGACAGCTCCAGTGTCTATGAGGCCTTTGGAAGAGGAGTAATGGCAGTCCAAAGTGAACAAGGTGACTCAGTGGCACACATTGGGTACATTCTGGAGGGGATCATTTCCTGGCGGTGGTCTTGGTCTTGGCAACAGTCTCTGGTGTCTGTCTGGGCTGCAGGGAATGTTTGCGGGGTGGTTCTTCTGCTACAGAGGGAGGGGTGCTGGTGGCCTGTGGGTCTTGTAGCAGATCCTCCTGTTCATTAGCTGCAGCAGATGTTGAAGGCTGGTGAGTGGACTGGCTAGCGGAATGTGCCCACGGGTGTGTTGTGTACTCATGCATGATGTTCGCCATGTCACCCAGCACCCCTGCAATGGAAGCCATGTTTGCATTTAAGCCCTGCAACTGTTGCATGACCTCCTGGTAGTGTTCCCCCTGCAGCCACTGGTTGTACTGCAAGATGGTAATTACTTGGCCCATTCTGTCCTGGGATTTCTGATATGCCCCCAGGACCTGTGTGAGTGCCTCCTGGGCAGTTGGTTCCCTGGGCCTGGCTTCCCCTGGTGCACAACTGCCCTCTGACTGTCCCTGGCCCCCTGTGTCTGTTTTGCCCGAACAATATGCCCACTCCCACTTCCACCAGGACCTTCACCACCTTGCCTGTGTGGTGTCGACTCGGGTCCCTGTACAGGTGGGCACACTGTTGATCGTCGTGTCCTGGGGACAGGGCTCTGAGGACGCTGAGTGGCTGCTGTGGTGTTGGAGTCAGAGGGGGGGCCCTGTGGTGTACTGACTGTGGGATGAGGAAGCCGACTGACCAGTGGTCCCAGAAAGACCAGGGAGTTCATCCAACTCGGGACATCCAGAGTTGCTGTCATTACCGAAAGCACATGCTGTACATGCATTGCTGTTGTGTATGCATGCAGAGCTGGCAGGGATGTGCTTGCAGTGGGTAAGGCATGCAGGGGTACACATTTAGGTGTGGTCATTGGGATGGTGCACTGTGTGGGACGGAGTAGGGTGTCGGAGTCAGGGTGAGGTGTTGACATGCCATGCAGGTATCGGCGGAGGTAGGTTAGTAATGGTGACTTACCAGTGTCCAAACCTTCAGTGACTCCAGTGAGGCCCTTAGGATACAGGATTGATAAAACTTGTTCCTCCCATGCTGTTAACTGTGGGGGATGGGGTGGGGGTCTAGCGCCAGTCCTCATGATGGCGACCTTGTGCCTTGATGCAATGGAATGCACCTTCGCCCCCGGTAGGTCGTTACACCTCTTTCGGATGTCGTCCCTTGTGCGTGGATATTGTCCCACAGAGTTCACCCTGTCCATGATCCTCCACCATAGCTCCATCTTCATGGCAATGGAGATCTGTTGGACCTGTGCACCAAACACCTATGGCTCTACCCTGACGATTTCCTCCACCATCACCCGCAACTCCTCATCTTTGAAACAGGGATGCTTTTGTGGGGACATACATATTGTGTGTTGTGCAGAGGGTGCTCAGTGTTGTGATAGGGTGTGTGGTGTGTGATTCATGACAGATGTACAGGTAGATGTGGTGTGTGTGAGCAGTTCTCTAAGGGATTGGTCTGCCAAGCTGTAGTAGTCTTTTCGTGTTTGCAAAGGATTGTGGGTTACGTGGGGGTGGTGTTTCATAGTTCTGTTGGTGGGTGTATAGGGTGTGTGTATATGTGTCAGGTGTGAGTTTTTTGTTCTGGCCAATGTTGGTTTGAAGTGGTGGGGCATTCCCAAATTCACTGCAGCGGTGTGCACCACCAATGGCTGACTGCTGTTGAATGTCCGCTGTGGTGATTCATGGGTCATAACTTGGAGGGCAGTGTTTTGCTGGCGTGGCGGTGAGGGTGGTGGGTCCAACAGTTTTTCACACTCATTGGGTCTGGCGGACTTGTGGTTGCAGCTGATTTCTGTTGATTGTGTGTTTGTGTGTCATAATCTGGTGGGCAGATTACCACCTCCGCTGCTTTCTGATGGTGGCCGTCACCACGGCAGTCTTCAGAATAGACCCCTAATGTCATAATGACTACCTATATCTCTAAATATTATGGCCCTCATTATGACCCTGGTGGTCGGCGGTAATATGGTGGAAAGTACTGCCAACAGGCTGGCGATACTTTCCACCATTTTATGTCATTGGCTGTTTGGCTGAGGCCAGACTGCCAATGTACCACACCGACCGCCACGGCGGTAACGTCCGCCGGGCTGGAGATATCAATCTCCAGCCCGGTGGCCATCACGGTACCACCCATGGGATAGTGGCCCCGCCTACCGCCATGGTTTCTGTGGCTCTTTTACACCACGAAAACCATGGCGGTAAGCACTATCAGTGACAGGGAATCTTTTCCCTGTCACTGATAGAGGTCTTCCCCACCCCCTCCCCAGATTCCCCCTTGCCCCCTTCCTCTCCCAACCCCCCTTCATTCACAACACTCCCTTCACACACGTACACACACATACACACCCATTCCCACATTCATCCATGCATGCATTCATCCATTCACACATGCATCCCTACACACTTTCATACATGCACGCAGACACGCATTCACAGAGCACAACATCCACGCACTCACACCTCCATACATTCACACACATTCAACACGGAACACACACATGCATACACGCACACACAAACATTGACTCACACCCCCCACACATACACAACACCCCCATCCCCCTCCCCTGTCGGAGCACCCACTTACCTGTGTTTAGGGGGTCCTCTGGTAGGAGACGAGACAGGGCGCTGCTGCCACGAGCAGTGTCTGCTAGCAGAACACCGCCAGGCTGTGTAAAGGGTCATATTATGGCTGGCTGCAGGCATGGCCACAACTGGATTTCCGCCATCCTTCTGGTGGAAATCCGGCTGTGGTCATAATATGGTGGATGGGTGGTAGCCGTGGCGACAGGCTTTTGGCAGCTGTCGCCGTGGTGGTAGGCGGTTGTTAGACCTGACAGCCTTAGGGTGGTCACCCCTAACTTTTTGCCTGCCTCCTTCCACTTTTTGGACACTGTTTTTGCTGGTTTTTAGACTCTGCGCACTTTACCACTGCTAACCAGTGCTAAAGTGCATATGCTCTCTCCCTTTAAACATGGTAACATTGGATAATACCCAATTGAAATATTTAATGTACTTATAAGTCCCTATTAGAAGGCACTATCTGTGCCCAGGGCTTGTAGATTAAATGCTACTAGTGGACCTGCAGCACTGATTGTGCCACCCACTTAAGTAGCCCCTTAACATTGTCTCAGGCCTGCCATTGCAAGGCCTGTGTGTGCAGTTTCACTGCCAATTCGACTTGGCATTTAAAAGTACTTGGCAAACCTAAAACTCCCCTTTTTCTACATATAAATCACCCCTAAGGTGTGCCCTAGGTAACCCCTAGGTCAGGGTGCTGTGTGGGTAAAAGGGAGGACATGTACCTGTGTAGTTTGCATGTCCTGGTAGTGTAAAACTCCTAAATTCGTTTTTACACTACTGTGAGGCCTGCTCCCTTCATAGGCTAACATTGGGGCTGCCCTCATACATTGTTGGAGTGGTAGCTGCTGATCTGAAAGGAGTAGGAAGGTCATATTTAGTATGGCAAAAATGGTAATACAAAATCCTGCTGACTGGTGAAGTTGGATTTAATATTACTATTTTAGAAATGCCACTTTTAGAAAGTGAGCATTTCTCTGCACGTAAATCTTTCTGTGCCTTACAATCTACGTATGGCTGGGTTTAGTTGTCAGCTCCTTGTGCATTCACTCAGACACACCCCAAACACAGGATACTCAGCCTCACTTGCATACATCTGCATTTTGAATGGGTCTTCCTGGGCTGGGAGGGTGGAAGGCCTGCTCTCACACAAAGGACTGCCACAAACCCTACTGGGACCCTGGCAGACAGGATTGAACTGAAAGGGGTCCTGGTGCACTTCTAAGCCACTCTTTGAAGTCTCCCCCACTTCAAAGGCAAATTTGGGTATAAAAACAGGGCCTCTGCCCTACCACCTCAGACACTTCCTGGAGAACCAAACTTGTAACCAGAACCTGCATCCTACCAAGAAGAACTGCCTGGCTGCCCAAAGGACTCACCTGGCTGCTTTCTGTGAAGGACTGCTGCCTTGTTGTTGCCCTGCTGCCTTGCTGCTCCCTGGCTGTGGTGAAGAAGTGCTCTCCAAGAGCTTGGATAGAGCTTGCCTCCTGTTCCCTGAAGTCTCAGGACCAAAAAGACTTCTCTCTTGCAACTGGACTCCCTGTGCGGCGAAAATTCGATGCACAGCTTGCTAAAAACGATGCACAGCCTGCCCCGCGGTGAGAAATTCACCTCACGCCAAACCGGAACGACGCAGCCCGACTTCGCAAGGAGAAGATCGACGCACCACCTGCATTGTGACCTGAACTTTTACACACGGCCCACTGGATCAATGCACAGCCAACCTGGGATGACGCGGCCCGACTACCAGAGGGGAAATCGACGCAGCGCCTGCTGTGCTGAAGAAATTTCCACACAAACACCGACTGGAACGACGCAGCACTTGTGACTCCGCTCCACAAGCCCAGGATTCCACGTACAGACCCCGGGATGTCTGAAAACCCCGTAACCCGAAGAGGATCCACGAGCAAGCGCCGGAATTCCACGCACAGCCGTCCCCGCGTGGAAACGAAACGACGCATCACTGTGTGTGGCCCAAGAATTCGACGCACACCCCCTTTGTTTCCACGCTTCTCCTCCTCTTGGGCCCACTGCAGAGATTTTTCACGCGAACCAGGTACTTGGATTGTGTGTGACTTATCCTGACTAGAGTGAGGGTCCTTGCTTGGACAGGGGGTAACGTGACTGCCAACCAAAGACCCCATTTCTAACAGCGGTTTTTACCGCCAATGACATAATGAGGGCCTATGTCTGCTACAGATTATGGACGATTGAAGCTAACTTACCCAGTTCTAAAAATTATGATTTTTTAAAGGAAAATGATACTGTATTGCCAAATTTGGCAGTGCATCTCCATTCTTCTTGGAATGTCCATCGCTCTGGGGTGCCTGGCTGAACCTGTTTGGTAGGTAAGGTGGAGTGTTTAGCTTTCACCAAGTTTTTGTACAGGAAAGGGGTAGAGGAAGGTGTGTGTTTTGAAAAACAGTAACTGTAATATAGAGTAAAGGAGAAGGACAAAAGGAAGCAAGGTAAGCTTCAAGATGAGTCAGGAGTGTACCAATAAGACTCAGCGGCAGAGCAAGAACATAAGGTGGAATTTCACATTTGAGGTAGCAATGCAGCAAACACACATCAGCAGCATTTCCCAAATGATGCTCCTCTCTCCTGTCCACAGAGATGAGTGAGTACTAGGCCTCAGAGTCCTCATCATCATCATGGTTTCCCTTTGAAGTCGATAACTTTCTCCTTCTAGCTTTTGAGGCAGTCCTGCCCTGAGTGCTTCATTCTCCTACTCTTGATTCTGAGTAACTCTGTCCCGGTCCCAAACTGAACGTGGTAGACCTGTGTAGTGCACTGCCGTTGAAGAACAAATAGAGAAAACAAATTGCAGTATTTTGTGTAGATTTGTGTTTGGTAACTAAAGTGACTGGTCTGGTCTCTGAGGAACCAGAAAAAAGATGTAGACTCTGCACGTAAATTTTGCTAACTTTGAAAGTCAATCACTTTCAGAAACAAGTTATCACCCAGCAGCCCCAAAACATTACAATTCATCTAAATCAAGTTTAAAAATTTGTTGAACTACCTCCCTCACTGTCAGCCACCATATACATCAGCAATCATCACTCGCAATCACTCAATATATCACCAATCATTGTTGCAATAGTTAGTAGTTACCGCTTCCAATCCAAGCATGTTGGTTGATACAAAATATTATCTCCTCTTTGATGGTTGCAAGTTAGTAATACATTTGAATTTGGCATTTGCACTGGCAGTCCTTTAATCAATGAATTTCTGGGGCTGCCCATCTAGGTGATAGGCAAAGGCATGTGAGGGAGGCAGGCATTGTCTCCAGTATCCTGAAGGGAATTTGGGAGCTTCATCATTGCACAGGGGTCATTCCAATCCAGCCATATATATGACAAAAAAATGGCAGGGCAGCATAAGTCTGACACAAACATAATGCTCCACTAGCTATTTTTTTTTCAAAGAAAGAAAGAAAAGTTCAAAGAGAAATATTTAAAAAGTTCTATGGAGGCACTGGCATACTCAGTCTGGGAAGAAGAGTTCATCCTCAAAATGAGTTAAGCAAACACACTTGATTCTGACCAGTCATCCTCTTCCTCCTCCTGTGATGTTTCAGGAATGGTGAAATCAGGTGGTATAAAAAGCTGGTTCATTTTGATCATGTTTTGAGGCTACAGACTGGTCCTTCTCACTGTAACAACTGCACTAACTGCACTGATCACACATTCAGCAGACACGCTGGCTTGAGGACAAGCCAGATACTTTATTGCCAGCCTGCTGTGCTTTGGCCATTGGCACATCTTCCCATACCAACACAACAATGGGTGCTTGACCCATCGTACTGTCTTCCTTGCTAACTTCCCACATGAAAACCTCAAAAGGGAGCAGCTTCTGTGTCAGGCATTGTTGCCCCATTTTTCCACATCCATGATCATAGCTTTCCCAATCCAATCCCCTCCTCTTTGAATGACATAGTCATTGATCTGTCTGTACTGCTCAAACAGGCGCTGCAACATATAATACGTTGATTTCCAGTGTGTTGGTACCTCCTGTATCAGGGCTTTAACTGGTACTCTGTTAGCACACTGATTAATCTGCAACGTCTTCGGGCTTTAAAAGAATGGCTGAAATGAGTGCAGATTCATCTGCAGGTGGTCAGAATGCTGCTTACTATGTCTTCTTTTAAGAGAAAGTCTTCCACAACCAGGTTGATGCAGTGCGCCAAACACAGGACCCTGAAATAGCCACCGTCTGCTATGACCTTGACTATGTTACTGCCATGGTCCATGGCAACAAGTCCAATTTGTAGATATAAAAAGTTCACAACAACAGCCATCAACATATGACATCAAACATTACCCAACAACATATACACTTTTTGCTAAAAAACTGAAATGCAAACAATAGCCAATATTTCTACTTTATTCCAATACCATCCTTGCCCTAAGTTAAGTTTTAAAAACATATACTACTTAACATTTACCTTATGCACTGATGACTACTAGTGCAGGGCCTACTGGCTCGATGGCCCTTTGGAAATCTAGGCCACATAGTAAAATAATGCTGCGAATGTTATAAACATGTAGAAAAGGTACTGAGATGGGAAATCAATTTTCCTTTATAAAAGATGATAAATCAATGAAATGCAAAATAAATAATAACTAGGCCCTTACTTAAACTCCAGGCCACCCACTACTATACAATTTTAAAATCAAATTAAAGTACAAAGAAATACTGGTGCATGCCGAAGCAAACAAACAACATCCTTTTATCATAGTTTTTTAACTCACTTGTGCGATTTAAAAGAAAACAAAGTCCTTAAATCGAGGATACAAATAGAGTGACCCTGCCAGCTCGAAATTCAAGTGAAACGTGATCAGGAGATGGACAAAGCACTGGGAGGAGCCTACTAGACACGAACAGGAAGGTGGAGTCTCAGGAGTGCGTCATTCCAGTGTCCAAAAATAAAAAGGCTTCTTACATTAAAAAACAACTTGAAGGATCCATTGGAGAAGGAAACCCAGTCACGAGTCTCTTTTTGACTAGATTTACAAGCATCTTAAGTAGTAAATCTACTCCAGAATGTGTTTGCACTCACAAGCTGTGCTGTTTTGGCTGCCGTCGTGGCTGGAAGCAGTGTGAGCAGTACAAAAAAATCTTGCACATGTGAACAAACCCCGCTCTGTGTCAGAAGGTAGAATTCCAAAACTCTGTGCGACTGCACAGCGCAAAATGACCAAATTCTGAAAACTCTACCAGTGGAGTGGAGTTTTGCACCTGGGCCTAGAGAAAATCTCAGAAGCTTCCAAGGCTCTGACATCAGACACCCTCCTAAAGGACACCAAACATAGCAGAGTCATCATTTTAGCCGAGAATAACTTAAAGGATAACATATCATTAACCATTTATAAAAACATCCAATATCAGATTGACCTCCCACATAGATGAATGCTTGGGTTTATTAGGCTTCATATATTTCACCCCTTTCATCAACCTATAGACAAAGGGATGATCCAAAACTGGCTTACAACCCAACTTTTTATGCCTGCTGATATGGCTGCTCAGTATCCAATAATGTTCCTGTATGAGTTTTGCCCAGTTGCCAGTTTTGTTAAGAAATTCAAAACACCCATTGCAATTGTTAAATCTGGATCTTTCGCTCATTCCACATATCCGCCTCTCTATGCTGTCCATGCTGTCTTGCATGCTAAGTGATCTATTGGACAGGAGGCCTTGTGTTATCCTAAGTGTTGGAAAATGGGTTATTGGTAAGGGCAGGTAAGTACCTACACTTAGCAATAGACTACTAACCTCCACTTAGGTCCAGTTAGGTCTCAGTAAATTAAACCTAGCTCAACCCTTGGTAGCTTGGCAATGAGCGACAAGGCTTAACTTAGGAGACAAAGAGTAAAGCATTCAAATATCACAAAACAGTAATTAAATAAAACACAAGAAACAGTTTAAAAATCCTAAATCAATTTATAAAAATAGATTATATTTTTATGTTTAAAATGACACGAAAACGAATAAAATCGGATAAGGGGAACCGGAGATATGAATTTTTAAAGAATGAATGCTTTCTAGCACATAAAAACAAAAAGCGCCAATCTGGTCATCTGGTCGCACCTCGACCGGGGCCGACCACGAGGGAGTCCGGCTCGGCTACAGCCCGCAGGAGGCCTCGGTCAAAAGTTTACCTTAGGACTTAGTCGTTTTTCTGAAGATTTTCTTCAGCCGGATGAACTTGCCAGTCCAATCCGACCTCCTGGACCTCTTCTTCGGATACGCGTCATGGGAGCCCTCGGTGGAGATTTTTACCTTCGGACATAGTCGTTTTTTCGAGGTGAAAATCCTTTGACCGGGGCAAACCTGGATCTTGATCCGATGTCCTTGAAGCCCTCCTCGGATACGCTGGCTGTGAGGTCCTGGTCAAATTCCTATGTTCAGACTTAGGGGGTCATTCCAACCCTGGCGGTCCATGACCGCCAGGGCTGGGGACCACGGAAGCACCGCCAACAGGCTGGCGGTGCTTCCTGGGCTATTCTGACCGCGGCGGTAAAGCCGCGGTCAGAAAGGGGGAACCGGCGGTTTCCTGCCGGTGTTCCCCTGGCCCAGGGAATCCTCCATGGCGGCGCTGCTTGCAGCGCCGCCATGGGGATTCCGACCCCCTTCCCGCCAGCCTGTTTCTGGCGGTTTTCACCGCCAGAACCAGGATGGCGGGAACGGGTGTTGTGGGGCCCCTGGGGGCCCCTGCACTGCCCATGCCACTGGCATGGGCCCCCTCACAGAGCCCCATACAGATTTTCACTGTCTGCTTTGCAGACAGTGAAAATCGCGACGGGTGCCACTGCACCCGTCGCACCCCTGCAACTCCGCCGGCTCCATTCGGAGCCGGCTTCCTCGTTGCAGGGGCTTTCCCGCTGGGCCGGCGTGCGGCCTTTTGGCGGTCCCCGCCGGCCCAGCGGGAAAGTTGGAATGGCCGCCGCGGTCTTTTGACCGCGGGCGGTCATTCGGCGGTAACCTCATGGCGGGCCGCGGTCAGAATGACTGCCTTAGTCCCCTTTTTGGAGATTTTCTTCACTGGGACGAACCTGCAAGTCAGGCCGGGTCGCGGTTGAGGCAAGCCGGCTAGAGTTGCCGCGGCGGGTAGGTCCCTCTATGGAGCTTTTTTTCAAAAGTTCTCCAAACTCCTCCAAACTTCTGGATCTTCTTCCAGATGTTCTTTTAAGGTTCTTTTGAGGTCCACAGCTCAGCCTAAGGTTCCAGAAGCTCTGAGACGCTCCTTGGGGGTGTGGACTGCAACTCCCAGAATGCACCTGGCGCAAACCCCTTTTTTAGCCACTGGGCAGTGGTCAGCTGGTTGGTTTCTTCAGGAGTTGGTGCAGGGGACTCTGGTTAGCACTTTTGCACCTGTAGCAACCAGGGAGTCCCTCATTGAACCAGTTGAAGCCAGGCAACAAGTCCTTCTTGTAGTGAAGCCCAAGTGTGCAGCTGGTGCAGTCCTTCAGAGTGCAGGGTCCAGGTGCAGGCCAGGGGTGCAATAGGGCAGTCTTTCTTCTTCTGTAGTTCCTCCTGGTCGGGATCTGGTAAGGAATTGAGGTGTGGGTGCAGGTCTGCCAGTTTTATCCCTGCTCCTGGGTGAAAAACAGGGGGGTCCTGGTTCTCCAATCAGGGGCAGGGTCCTTCCCTCTTTGATGACCACTTCCTGGGAAGTGTGGCAAAAATCAATCCCAGGGAGCAACATTCCTCAAAAATCCACCATGGCTGAAACTGATTTTTGGAGGTTACATCTGGCTGAGCCCACCCACTGGTGTGGCTAAAAATCCTAAACACACCCCTCTCCTGCCCTCTCCTAATCTAATCAAGGGGGCACCTACTTGTCTGGGTTTGCAGGATGTGAGGGTGTTGCTGGGTTGCTCCAAATGTCCTTCTCTGCCTTTGAAGTTTGGCAGCCCTCCCCTTTCCTGCTTCACCATCTGCTGAGGGGAGATCTTCTCCCACAGGCACATCTCTTTGTGTGGAGCCAGGCCACTTCACACCTCATCAAGGCAACCTGGCCAGGCTGCCAGAGGCTGGCCAATCAGAGCACAGCAGCAAAAATACTGCAGGGCTAAAGTTGGCAACTTTTCAGGTAAAGTTTAAAACTCTTTACCTAAACAAGTTAAATTAAATCCCACAACTGGAAGTTGTGGGGTTTATTATAACAATTAATTTTGATACCAAACTTCTGGTATCTGTTACTTAAGGGGACTTTTAAAATTAATATAAAGTCTCCCCATTCTAGCCTATGGAGGCCATTGACTACAATGAGGGGAAAACAAATTTGGCTCTTTTACCTCACCAGGGCTAATAAAACTATTTTTTATAAGGTCCCTGCTTATAGTTACATGATACTCAGCCCTAGGGGCACATAGGGCACACCTTAGGGGTGACTTATATGTAACAATAAGGTAGTTTAAGACTTTGGAACTACTTTTGATTCCAAAGTCGAATTTGCATAAAACTTTAATTTAAAAGCAGCCATCAAGGCAGGCCTCCCTTTAAAATGACACTGCGCACCTATGGAGGCACTACCTATGCTGGGGTCCCTAAATCTCCATGCCCTACCATATACTAGGGACTTATAGGTAGGTTGACTTAGCCAATTATAATTAGCCTAATTTGCATACTGATTTTACACAAAGCACAGGCCCTGGGACTGGTTAGCAGTACCCAGGGCACCATCAGAGTCAGGAAAACACCATCAAAAAGTGGAAAATGGGGGCAAAAACCTAGGGGGCCTCTGCAATCAGCCCTGTTCTCTCACACTAAGTCTGTCTCCGAAAGTCACTGCACATCTGAAAAAGCCCTGAAAGATTCCAAGCCACCAGATTCAATCTTCCCTGACAGGCAAGACTGTTGGTCTGCCCATAGTGGCTCTCAAATATTTGAGGGAATACCAGGATCAGAATTGGGCAATCTATCAACAAAGTTCAGTAGAACTAGAAACAATGTTTGACTGCTCCACAACGGTGTCACCACTACCTCCATTGCTGACTGCCTGTGACATCTGGAAATCATTACAAAAGGAGGAGAAGTATAATTAATCCCTCTAACCATTCTTGGAGAAGAGCATCCTTAGCCGGTGACTTTGAAGCTTGTCACCTACTGAAAAACCTGCCCAACTTTACTGTTGAGCTCTATGCAAACAGATCCACATTGAACTGACGCTACCATTTCTTGAAAACCTGAACATACCAGCTCCACTTACTGCGGATGTAGAGAGCGCATGAGCACTAATTTGCCACCATGTTAGCCTAGCTTGGAAAATACACTGTCTTTAAAGAAATTTCCTGCTGAAGACAACACCAACAGATCCTAGGCTATCTCTGTAAGTGGCCCTGACCTTGTGCCCCCTAACTAGGTGATGTATATGACTGCTGTCAGATTGTCCATGTAAAGGAGCACTACCCATTTTAGTGTATCAAGGTGTTCTGCAAAGATGATTGCACGAAGCTCCGAACAATTTATGTGTATTTATGACTCTTAAACCTGGCATCCTTGGAACTGTTTCACCCAATGTTTTGCTTTCTGATCTCCTGTTTTACTGACTTCATTTCTGCTGGCTTTAGGATTCAGAGCGCCTTACCACTGCTAACCAGAGCCAAAGTGCAGGTGTTCTGTACTCTGAAACATGGGGATATTGGCTTATCCTTAATTGGCATATTTAATTTACTTGTAAGTCCCTAGTAAAGTGTACTATATGGGCCCAGCGCTAGAGGGCTTGCAGCACTGATTGTGCCACCTGCTACAGTAGCCCTTTAAACATGTCTCAGGCCTGCCATTGTAGGGCCTGTATGTAGAGTTTTAAACTGCTGTTTCAACCTGGCAAGTGTACCCACTTTTCAAGGAGAACCTTCTTTTTATTACATATAAGGCACTCCTAATGTAGGCCGTGGTTAGCACCAAGGACAGGGTGCAGTGTATTAAAAAAGTTCTCATGTACTTTTAAGTTTAACATCTCCTTGTAGTGAAAAACAATTAACTTAAATTTTCACTACTACAAGGCCAATCTATCCCATAGGTTAACAATGGGTTTACATTGAAACAACCTTTAAGTGTAACTTTTAATTGGGAAAATAAAGAAGTTTTGAGAAAGTCGCACACGAAGGGAGCTTCGGTGTGACATTTGCATCTTGACAGACCATCATCAGGCTGATGGATCTCCTGCGCTAGATGGGAGGAAGGAGCTGATATTTACACCGCAATAGGGTTGTGCCTCTCCTCGCACAAAGGGCTGCATAACCCCCTGTAGAGTGTGTGGAGCCAGGAAAGGAAGGGCAGGAACCTTGTGCACTTCAAAGGCCTGTCTTTAAAGTATCTCCCACTTCAAAGACTCAACTGGCTATAAGTACTGGGCCCCAAACTCCACCAAATGAGTACACTTCTGGATCCGAAGGACATACTACTAGGAAAGAGGACTGATGTGCTGCCAGGATGGACTGCCACTCTGCTCAACTGCATTGCTGTGTTGGCCTTCTGCCTCTTGCCTGAGAATGGGAAGGACTGGATTTTGCTATTTACATCCTCTGCAGAACAAAGTGACTCCAAGGGCTTGCTGGATTGCCTCTTGTTCTGGAAGTCTCAGGGCCATCAATACTTACTCCTAACTCTGCTTCAGCTGGTGGTAGCTGCCTCTGTGAGCCCTGCCTTGCCACATAGTGCCAATCCAGTCCTGGGCCTAGAGAATGGACTTTACAGCTCATTTTCGTAAAAAAACAACGCATCGAGGCCAGTGCGCCTCTCGGACGCTGACACAGTGGTGATTCAACAGTGACACAGGACCTGGTTGCAAGGTTTGACCATGACACAGCCCTAATCTCAGGACATCGCTGCCCGGCTTGATGTTGAATCATCACCTGTATCGAAAGGGAATCAACGCTGATGCAGGACTCTTCTGCAAGGCTAGACAACGATGCCTCTAGCCGTTTGTCCAGATTGAAACTCATGCATCAAATCTTCAACACCGACGGTTGCTCAATCCAAGGTACTATCTCAATGCTCCCTGTGTGGGTTCTATAGCCAGCCTCCCCTCTATCGCAGTCGGCCTGAACTTTGGATTCACCCCGGTCTAGCGTGGCCTCAAGTAAACTTTTAGTGCAATTGATATCTCAAGTTATACTTATTGGATTTTGTCATTTTGGCCTTTTTGTACTTAGATAAATATTCTCTATGTTTTTAAAGTCTTTTAGTAGCATTTCCATTGTGTTGCTGTCTGTATGTATTGCACAAATACTTTACAAATTGCCTCTAAAGTTAAGCCTGCCTGCTCTGTGCGAAGCTACCAGAGGGTGAGCATAGGTTAATTTAAAGTGTATATCTAGTGTACCCTAACTGGGATTGTGGTCCATACTTGGATGGGGTGCATGCCTCTGACAACAAGAGACTGAGGGCCACATTTCCAACGTTTTGGTGTAGGACAGCATCACAAGCCTTTTTGCTGCGCTGTCCTGCATCATAACAAGGGCAGGAATGTGCATTCCTGTCCTTGTCCCCTGCACTGTCACACAAATTGCTGACATGTGCCAGGCAGCCACCCTTGCACTTTTGTGTAAGGATGTCTGCGGTGTGGGGTTGATTGTTTTTGTGCAAGAAGGAACACCTGGAAGAAGTAAGTCATGTGGGTTGTTTATTGTTTCCATTTTGAGGTGTCTGCAAAACACAAATTGATTGAAGTCCCACACGTTTTCCACAGGCCTGCACTTTGTGTTCTTCTTTTGTACCAAGATTATATTTCTAATAAAACCTACTGTATGTCTGTGACACATCTCTATAGGTAAGAGGAGTTCTTGTACTTCCAGAGATATTACTTTCACCTACATCTGCATTGGGAGCAGTATCCTGTACTAAAAATGTGGTCTATAAAAATCTGTCTGAGACCCCTTAACTGTTTGCACAACTCAAAGGTTTTGTAAAATAAGTTCCTACAGAAAAAGGGCCAATCTTCCCCCAAACTTTGTGAGGCGTAAGGCAAGGAGTCCTACTTTGGATTCCCCCTCTCCTTACTTGTCCTCCATAGAAGCTAAAGGTCCTCCCTTCCTACTCTTTGTGAAGAATGCAGACCTGAGGAAACCAAATTAATATTTTTTTGTTTAACTATAACGCTAAATGTTGGACCTATCTCCTATCCGAAGTATGCCAGGCTTGTTTACTAAATGGAGTAATTTCACTTCTTATAGAGTCCATTCTCCAACCACTTCTGAAAAAAGGTCAATGTGCCCTGCCTGGCAACTATCTGAGACAACCAGGCATAAAGTTGTGCTCTAAGGAAATCAAATGTATATGTACGTTTCATTGATATTACGGCATCCTTCAATGGAGCAAATTGGGTTGCGTTGAGAGGCAACCAAGTGGAGGATCTCAAACCAGTCACTGTTTGTCAGACAGGTCCTTTGCACTGATTCTTTGGTGTTGATTTGGCTTGGGAACAGTCAAACAGTTTCAGATCAAATATATATGCGTATGCTAAGCAACATTTAAAGTATGGTACAGTACAAATGTATAAAATACTGAATAAGAAAAAAGTGAATTATCGTAAACCCTGATTCTTGCATACAATTGTCTTTATCAGTCATGAATTGGATGCTGAATCAAGAAAGCGCATAATGTCAGAATTTGTATCATCCATGTTATTTGTGTGTGATTGCCAAGTCAATGGTTCTCAATGATAGTGTTGTTCATCGTAGGGCAGTAGGTTTTCAATCTGATACATTGTTAATGTTGTATATGCATTAAATTGCTAGAGAGTGATTAAACTAACAAGTGCAAATCCTAGTCTTATGATTAAGTGGACTATACTCATGTTTATCTTAGGTCCTTTCATTTCTAGGGCAGTTGCTCCTGAAGCATTATATAGTTTGCGTTCTTTCCCCATTCAAGTAAGGTAGATGTCTATCCCTCTTTCTAGCCTTATGCAGCCAGTGTTCTTACTATCTTCTAAAGTTTCCATGCATCATCTTGTCTTTTTGCTTGCTGAGTCAGTGCCTAGTAAGACTATTTTCCTATTAAAGATAGACAGTTTATAGCTTCCTCTAGATATTTAGGAAATCGGGTTTGCATGTAGTGCTGTTCTTGTCTAAACCTCCAGTCAACCTTTCATTATCTTCTCAGGTTAAAGCTAAACTGAAGTTACCCTAACGAGGATGGAATATTGTTATATTCTCAATGTAACCTACATTAGGGCTCATTGGGATGGGAGCATTAAACATAAAACATCGCTATAGTGAACAGTAGCTCCTTGGTTTTCCTTATTAATTTCGTAATCCACCGTCCTCCTAAATCTTTTACTACAAATATTCCACTTTGTGCTATTATAGCCACTCCCTTACCTTTTGCAGTGCTGTTAGAAAAAAAGAGCTTGCTGCATCCATCAGCAATCTGACAGTGGTTTTTCACCCTTCCTGGGAGAGGGATCTCATATAGCAGATACAACCTGACTTTTCTCTCTGCAACATATGTTAGAATGGCTCAACATTTTTACACATTACTTTCTATTGGCTTTGAAGGAGGGTACGTCATTTTTCTGTAGTAGAAACTGAGGCCCTTATGTATCAAGACATTTCCCAATATACACAGAATGTAGAAAACACATTGATACATGAAGTCATGATTAAATTTCTTGGCCACAGATCCTTTTTTTCGTGCTCCTCCTGCCCTTTCCTGCTCCTCGCCTACCCTCCCTCTTTTCACTAGAGATGGTTAGGGATGGGCACAATATCCCTGTAATAGCCTTACCCCTACTTCTCCATTTTAGAATGCAGTGAAGGGCATTCTTTCAGAAACAGTGGCTCTTTTTGTTCCATGGCCCATCAATTTAAAAACAAAATACTAGCATAGCCTCTCCCAATTAATTACATATTTTGAAAGAAGAAAAGTTCAATAATCCTTTCTCATAATTCATCAAGTAGTCATTAGGTCAAACAGAGTCATGGCTCATGAATAGTTGCCAACAAACGCTTCATGTATTTCATATACAATTTTAAATTATCCATTCCATAATACCCTTAAAGTGGGCAGAACAACAATTGGAACTGGGATGGCGAACTATTTGTTCTCACCTTTAAGGATCCTTATATCTTTTAATTGACATGATGTAATGTAATATAATTTGGTGAAAAGTATAAAAGAATATCCAGAAGTCATAATGAAGCGTCTTTATTCCCTTGCATTGGGAAAGTGGTCTCTACGCAATGTGTTCTAGGGTGGGGAAGGGTTGATTCCTCTTCTTCTATTACATTTTTTTGAGGAATTCAGGAGCCCAAGAAATGGTTGCCTTAGAACCACCTCTTGTCTCTTTTTAGGGCCTTACATTCATTCCAGGATCCCTGTAATTCTGATATTTGCTTGTAGTGAATATAGGTAGGTTTGACCACTGACGTTGTGTTTCACCACTGTGCATATTAGTTGTTCAATGTTCACTAGTTGCAGATTACATTTTGTATTCACTTTAGCTGCCTATTGGCTTTATTGTGGCGTTAGACATTGCAGTTGAGACATTGCAGATGAGCTGTGTTTTTCCACATGGTAAGCTAAGCTTGTGTTCTTCGTATTTTCTCTTACCGAACACGATAGCATGATAAGGAAGCACATTTTTTTTGTTTTTCTTCAGTGCAGGGAACAGGTTGGCCTTGGAAGGGGAGCCTTGAGAAGTTGGCCAGTTTTCAATGTTTTTCTTCCAGCTCTGACCTATAGTATCCAGCATGTTTGAATATCCATCTGAGAGGGGAGGACCTTTCAGAAGGCTTTTTTCATGATTGTTTAAGCTATAAAGAGGTGGCCCTGCTCAGTAGCGAGGGGAATTTCCGAGACCTCGGTCAGGATTGGACGTCAAATGCCTGACACAGGCATTTGTCTAGTGAGGGTGGATATCTCTTTCTCGCAGTTGAACAGGGGTCGTCTTCTTGCTTGCATGAGAAAGATGAAGAGCTTGGCAGGCACTACGGTGATGAATTTTGACCTTATCCTTTGCTTTGCAATTATGCTATAATAGAATCACATATATTTGCTGTGTACATTGTAGTTGAGAATCACTTTGATATATTTTTCTTCCATTGCTGTGACTATTTTTAAACGTGTGCCTTCGACCTACTAATCTCCTTCAATAATAATAAATGTCTTCTTTAAACTAAGAAGTGCATTCCAGAGATTTTTGTCAGCTCGGTCTTTAGTGAAAGCAAAACATTCCTCCACTGGATCAGTTTTTGAATTCTCCACATTTTCTTTCAACATTTTTAATCATGTGTTGTGTTGATTCTTTTTGACATGGCCTTCCAGTTTGGTTGTACATTCTTCTTTTTTTCTTGTTACTTCACTATCATCACTGAAATTTTGTCAACGTTTTCATTCAGATTCTCTAAATTAGTCAAATACAATATCAAATACAATATCAGAGAGAGTTGTTTTAATTTCTTTTACATCTTTCACAATTTGTTTTAGTAAATATGTTGTGGAGGATCTTTTTGTAAATGATTGGAATGCTTTGCATATCTCTTCTTAATGTACATTAAATTATGGTTCTGTTTATCTTTTTCTCTTTTAGAATGTTCATACATGTTTGTATTTGGTACTACACAGCTCCATTTCTGATACAACGATTAATATCTGGAGGTTTCCTGCAACACACATGCAGTGTTACCCTTAGGATGGACTTTATTATCAATTTTTTACTTGAAGTATACATTGTGTCTTTGGATTTTACCAATGCCACAACTTCATTGGCTTGCACTAAGTGGTCAATTATTTCTGTCTCTGTCTCTCTGGCAAACAGAGAAACAGGACAAGGCAGCTGAGTTGACTTCTACAGAGGAGATGTTTTTGAAGGCACATTTCTTGTTCATTCCTGTTTATTGGTAGTTGGAATTGGTAGTTGGAATTCTATTGGTCTCTTCCATTTATTGTTCTGTGGAAAATCATCAATTTATGTTGAGATTTCCTTTTTGATGTTAGCTCAATGCAAGCTCATCTATACGCATGGGATTCCACTTGTTTTGATGTTTAAACTTCTCTTCTACATTATAATCAGGTGGTTCTCAGGTTTATGTTAATTTGAAGTCACAACAGAATATTGCACTGGCATGCTGGCCTCTCTTTGATTACTAGCCTTTGTTGTGGCTTTTGAGACTGGTCTGCTTCTATTATGTCCTCATTAGTTGGAAGGGATCTACTGCCTGCCAATGCCAAAGAAGAGTCTTCCTTCAATGGGATTTTTATTCCCTTCATTAGGTAGTTGTATTATTCCTGTCTGAAATGGCATTAATATGTGTGTAAACTGGTTCAGTGCGGATTGACCGCTTCTCTTTGCTTCTTTTGACCTCAAAGAGAGAGAAAAATATAGTTGCCGTTATTGATGCAAGGAGGCAGTGCACTGCCTGAGTACACAGTTGTCCATTCCTCTGTTGACCCTGCTCATGTAAAATAAATGGGAGATTTTAACCTCAGAGTCCTAGTAGCTGATCAACCTTTTAGCTGACAATGGAAGCTTCTTGCCCATATTTACTCTGTGTTCGCAGGACTAGACAGAAGGAAGAGAAACAGGGCCAAATTTGGAGGTGAGCCTACTCCGAGGCCTGGTGATCCACCAGTCTCATCTCTGAAGAAAGCTCATCAGCTGCCCTGTGGATACCCAGAGTATGAGAAGCCACAGGTTAGAGGATAGAAATGGATTTGACAGCTGATGATCTCCGCAGTCACTTGACTGGAGCAGCGAAAAAACACAATCCTTCAGTGACCGTGCACAAGGAGGAGAAGGAAAGAAACCCATTATGACATTTCAGATCTCCTTAATGAGAGAGAGAGTAAGGGAAGGTCCACGACTTAACCTTCTCGAGCATTTCAAGTATGCTCTAAACTAGGTCAATACATCTTTTCAGCCCAGCAACAGGGGTAGTAGAAAATGCAACATCACCAATCAAATCAACATTTAAATTTGTATTATAACCAATTTGGCCATTCAAGAAAACCCAAGTCGAGAATAAAGTTAAAGAGTGTTTTTTTACAAACTCAGACTCAGGTTATGGTAGACAATTCTCAAGACAAGACTATAAAGAAACAGAATTATCATCGGGAGTCCAAGGAATTGGAGCACCAAAGGTTAATTAACATCCAACAGACTAAGCATTTGATTAATACGATACAAAACATAAGCACCAGGAGCAGATTTTCTGAGAATAAACGTTGACCAGTTCTTCTAAGCATAAAGACAATTTAAAACAAGCCAAATTAGTTGATTAAGCCAAGAAATCCATGAAAGTGGCAAGCCACTAACTGACATGTTCTGGGCGACAAAACATGTGGCAAAAAGTAAGTAAAAAGGGAAAGTGTCAGCATTTCAGAAGCTTGGTCAAGAGTCTTCTCTTGGGTCAGAAAAATATGTAAAGGGCACATTTACAAGCCCCTAGCGCCACCATGCGTCACCCTAGTGTCTTTTTTTATGCTAAGGCTGCGTTGAGGAGGCCTTTCTCCCACGCCGTATTTATATTTTGTAAACCCTTGCACCACATTATGCCTGCACCAGGCATAATGTATGTAAGGGGGGCGTTCTGACACAGGGAGGCCTGACAAAATGGTGCAGTGAAATATACAACATTTTGCTGCACCATTTTCTCCATCATTTTTTAATGCCTACTCAGAGTAGGCGTTAAAATGATGCACCAATTTTAATCAATAGGTCTTTATATGTTTTGCTGCACTAGCATCAACATTTTTGACGCTAGTGCAGCAAAGTGGTCCAATAGCGTAAAAAATGTTTAAGCCATTGTTCTAACAACCACCATGGTGCACCGTATTATTAATACAGTGCAACCATGGTATCGTTAAGTGGGACAGGCGCAACACAAGAAAAGTGATGCATCAGGACCGATGGGCCACTTTTTTGTAAATATGCCTCTAAGTCTTGTCATCTCAGCAGACATTAGGAAAGTGAGGGGCAAGGGCAAAGAGGTCTGTACCTCTCAAAGTCCAAAAGAGGTCTGCTGAAATCCAACTGGGGAATAGTAACTTAAAGCCCAAAGTGAAAGATGATTTGTCCATTGATCATATCACATGAATTGAAAGGTTTAACTGTCCAATCATAGTCCATCATACAACTGGCATTTACAACAGCATTTTTTGCCATTACCAATGCAAAAAGACATCCATCTTTTCACTCCTGCACGATTTGAAACACATTTTGAAATGTTCATGCTGTCAGTCTCTTAGGGCAAATACAAGGAAATGTGGGAGCGCTGAGCTGCACCAAATTTGGCAGTGCCACGCTCGAACATTTAAAAAAGGCAGGTGTGCACCATATTTACAACAATATGGTGCACCCCTCTGTGTTCCCTAGCACTGGTGCTAAAATTAACTGCCTAGCGCCAACGCAGATACACTAACACCATAGTGCAAGGCTGCCTGCCTTGCAGGGAATGATTGTTCATGTTCAGGAAGGTGTCCTTTCTTGCACATAACCAATCAATAATGGTGATTTGTTACTTGTAAGTGTGCAGAATGCAGCACACATAGAAGTAGCAAATCGTCGCTATTTAATGAATATTTATGTGCAGGAAGGGACACCTTCCTGCACATAAACAATCATTAATGATGTTTTGCTCTCTCTATGTGTGCTGCCTTCTGCAGTACACATATAAAATGCAAAAAGGAGGAGAAATAAAAGCATTTCTCCTTGTTGCGCCACTCTAACACCACCCCTGGGGTGTCATTCGTTTTTGGCGCTGCCTCAGGTTTATGATTTCTCGTAAATCTGAAGCAGTGTCAAAAGCAATGGGTGTTCTGAAAGTCTGAGGCCTAGCAAATTCATATTGCTAAGTAAAGCAGAAATGAATTAAAATGGCACACTTTATTCTTATTAATTAAGGCAAATATAAACAGTGAAAGTATAAATTCATCATTGAAAAGCTTTGTCAATAGTCATGTTACAGTAGATTTGCAGAATGAAACAAACTGTTACTACATTTCAATAACTATAATGGGGAACAACGATTTTCGACATTTGCAGATGATTTATTAAAAATATTTTCTTTTAGAAGTGTATTGTCGTTTCAGTGAATGCTATTTCATGTCATCATTAGGAAACACATGGAATCAAATTAAATGATTATACTTGGATTAATATAACTCTACCGCATCACATTAGAGCACTAGTTGACAGTGAATGCACCTGAAAATAGGCTTTCAGTGCACCACATTACAATTAACTTGTTTGGAGTATGAACAATAAAATGCAAATACGGTCACATATAGATGGTCACTGTAACCTCAAAGGTAGCAATGACACTTCACCTACATCAAACCCCACTTGTTCAAAGAATGTGGATATGCCAATACTAAGCACCAAATAGTTAAATTGCTGCTTCATGCTAAGAAATCCCTTCTAAGTAAGAACATGGGGATTGCTAAAACGGACGGAATGGTCATGGGAGAAGGCTGGTTTAGGCCAAATTCTGATCCCAGCGATCTGCATGATAAGCTACCTAATGCAAACAGGGATTCAGCAATACAATAACCTCTGATAATAAAATGATGTTTTTGTTAATTGTAGGGAACCTCATTTTCAAGTCTAAAGTTCCTTCTGGCTGAGATATTGGATGCTGATTAGACCATACGTATTCATAAAACACAATTAAATAAATAGGAGGTCAAAACAACCGTTGCTTCAATTCAATGCAATGGCCTGTGGCTTAACTAACTTTAAATAGACATTGTTCTTCCGATTGTCCATCTAAAATACATTTTCAAGGGTAGGTGGAACGTTGACTCGATTATATAGTAACTAGGTACCAAGACTGGGAGGTGAGTGGAGATTATGGTTGACAAAGTTGAAATTAATCACAACTCAGCAGTGGGATCAGTTCACATTGTGTCACAAAACGTTTTGCCACCTCAGATACTAGAACAAGGTAGTGTGTATATTTATAAGTAGTTTTCAACAGATAATATGTCCTAAGTCGGGTGGAGCTGTACCCTTGGGTCTACAATATTCCCTGGAAAAATGAAAGGCATCAAACATTCCTGTGAGCCCCTTCATGAACCTACTAATAGCATGCATTTTGTTTACATTTAAAATGTTGACGATTGATCATGAAGGTAGGTCATTGTTTACCTAACCCTTTTTGTTGGTGTAAACTTTAAAGGAAAATGGTTGGTTTGATAGGGTGTACCTAGAACTAAAGAGACAGCAGCTAGTAGCAATTCATCTTAACAGTGAGTAAAGTTACAGTTGTAATTGGGGCCCTAATAGGGTGCTTTTAATCTCTTGAAATTGCAGTAACAGTGACAGATCGGTACTAGGAGCAAACCGTTGTTTCTATCTCTGCCTTGAAGATTACTTTCTTTTAGCTAAGGTGTACTAGACGGTCCTTAGCGATATGTTTAGTCAGGAAAGGTCTTTTGATGTTCTCTTCTGTAAAGAACTTAAAGGTAAAGCTGAAAATATCGAATCTGTGGTGTGAACCAGAAATCATAGTAAGGTCTGGTTTAAAATAAATTTTAACTCTGGACCCAGGATTCTTCAGTAGAAAACTTCCATAAAATCAGCATAAACCAGAAACCAGAAACCAGAAAACTTCCATAAACCAGAAATGGTACATTGACTGAGTCTGCTACACCATCTTAGATTATTATGCATGAAGTTCAGGCAGGGTCAACTAACCGTGAATGATTTTACTCTTTGCTGGGACTGCTTAGGACCTCTGTATGTAGCTGTTTTTTGGCTGGCCATGAAAAGTAACTTTCTTCATGTCCCAATTGTATGAAATTAAGGCAACTTAACTTTAACCTATATTTAAAGTTTTAGGGGTGCTAGATAGGTTACAAGTCCCTTCATGAGTAAAGACCTTTAAATCCAGTGGGCTCATAACTAGGTCTGGGCAGAGTTTTCGAAGATCTGCTAAGTGAAGTGACCAAAAAACTCTGCCGTGCTAGGCAGAGTTCTGCAAGAGGCAGAGTGCGTTAGGTAATGCCATTCATGCTGATTTTTAGCACCAGGTGTTTGTCCTGCGCTGAAAAATCAGAGTGAATGGCACCACCTGCAGCGCAAGAGGGTGTGGAGTCTTTTCTGCCACTCGAGTACATTTTGTACTAGAGCAGCACCTTTCTCAACGCAAATGAAGTTTTCTAAAGCTGTAACGACCTTCTGCAACCGCCCACGTTGAGAAATATCGCTGGAAAGTGGTCTGAGTAAGATTTTCCTCGTTCAAACTCACCAACGTGACATTGGCAAGCACAAATGAGGAAAAAACTCTGCTCTGGGGAGTTTTTCAGAACTACGTGCTCTAAGCAGAGTGCGGAGTGGGAAAAACTCCGCAAACTCCATAAGTGCAGTTCACTGTACATTCCTTCCCACCACTCAACGATAAACACCATATGATGAGCATGGAGACTGAAGGCTAATAGTTTATTTATTTACACCATCAGTCATTCTTGATGTTTAAGATCCTAAGGTACTGTTGAAGGTTGGCTACAATAAATCTTCGTTGGATCTAACATGGATAGAGGAGAAACATCATTGTCGCCTTCATAATAGTGTGTTTTGGTGTCTGTATAAATAGATGTGTTTTAAATATTGTGGTGAATGTCTGTATTCTACTGTAAATATTTTGTGATGTTTTGCATTTTTGCATCTGAGATAAATGTATAAACTGAAATTTATGCTAATCAAGGGTGTACCTGTACTGTGTAGATTGTTCACTCTAGACATGTTCTAGACCCCTGATACTCAAAGTACGGCCCGGGGGGCGCATGCGGCCCTCCAGACCTTTGCAAGCAGCCCCTGGTGAATAGCAGCTCTGAGCTGCTTTTTATCAGATTGAGCACTAACCAATTTCTTTTTTAACTAAACAGGCGTTTATTTACAGGTTAATTGCAGTTAAAAAATAATATAACTAGGGTGACCTGCACCCCTTAACTTTAGGAAAACTTTAATTTTTTTAAGTCATCTTGCAGCAGAAGGGTAAAAATATGATAAGTCTCTTCAGAATTGAAAAAGTATATTTTATTAATTTGCAGAACAGTTTCACCTTAGTAAATCAGATTATATCAGTACATGGAAAATTGAGAAGTTTTTTTTTTTAAGTGATTTTTTTTAACATTAATCTAGAAATATTAATTCTTCCCCCACTCTGGAAACAATGGCAATAGTGAACTGAGAGGCAAGTCGGTGGTTATGTGGCCCTTCAAGTGGCCTAGTTTTGTGTTATAAATGAACAACAATATTGTTTATTTAATCAGACACAGGAGAAAGTTTTGTACACCACTCATCCTGAAGTCCTGTATTTCTAGTCCTTTTATATGTGAGGATGGAGGGAAAGTGAAATGAAAAATTGCATAGGATCACACAGTTTGGTAAAGTGGGAAAGCCAAGATTAATGACTAGTTTTATGGTTTCACTTTGTGAACTTCAGCCACTAGATGTTTATGCTTTACTCCCATAAACCCACCTTACTTCCAACACACCCCTAACAACCCCCAACCACGACTGCTGCCCTTCTCGCTTCAATGCGGCCCTCGGTCACAATGCAGACCAAAATGTTGGCCCCCGGGAAAATCTTTGCGAGTACCCATGTTCTAAACTCTCCTGAATATAAGATATTTTCTATCTATCTGGAATTTGGGATCAGCATGGTCCACTCCCGCAGCACACAGATGACACAGGGATACTTGCGAGCGGTGGGAACAAAACACAAACTTGTGATTTATGATGAAACCTATACATACAGCAGGACAAATAATAGATTTATTTTTACTTTGGGTTACTTTTTAACTTTAACAACTCAGGGCCTGATTTATTTTTCGGCAGACGGGTTACTCCGTCACAAGGATGATGGATATCCCATCCACCTAAATATACATCCCATTATTCCCAATGGGATTTATATTTCGACAGATGGGATATCCATCACTGTTCTGATGGAGTAAACCATCCGCCAAAATCTAAATCAGGTCATAAGTTTCTAATTCCTTGATTTGATCCTGAAGTCTTTAATTTTCTATTAATTAGTCAGTGGGAAAGCACGGCGTGGAACCTTCAGTTATTCAGGCATGGAATGAACAGATATTTTCTTGAGTAAATGTTTCCAAGTTTGAGGCTGCACTAGATAGAAATGAATGCATTGCAACTCAGGATATAAATTCCAGTTTCAATCAATGGATTCTTAATACTTTGGATGAAATCACTCTGCTTAGAAATCTAGGTGCGTATTTATGAGATGCTTGTGCTGTTGTTGCATCACTTTTAGTGATGCAGCGCAAACCTCTCAGCCATATCTCTGAGGCCACAGAAAGCCACTTTGTGTGGCTTTGAAGGCCTCATAGATATGGAAGAAAGCAAAGCAGCACAAATCGCTGTTTTGCCTTAGTCTGCCCAAGGGTGGCTTTCCATGGGCCTTGCAGCGGGTTTTACCACGAAACACCCATGGATTTTTACGCATCCCATGATTTTCAAGAGTCTGTAAATCTGGGGATGCGCCAAAATCTTACACCTCCCAGGGGAGCTGCAACTAGGAGAAATATCTTAATTTTTCCTCATTTTTTCCCCTTTCTATGTGTGTTGCATTCTGTAGCACACTTAGAAACAGGAAAAAAGTTTCTTGCCATTGTTTTTTGTAGGAAGGTGCTCCTTCCTGCAAAAAAACAATCCTGCTGACAATGCAGACACCCTTGCATCATGGCGCAGGAGTACCTGCGTTGCCACTAGGCAGCCAAAAAAACTGTGCAAGTGCATTTGGAAGGGACATATTCTATAGATACGGCACATTCCTTCCCATTCCTTTTGATGCAGTGCATTGTAGAGTACATACTGAACCATTTAATAATAGGGAGCTAATTTAGGTCAAATACACCTGCAAGTGAGCGCTTGGAGGAAGATTTACCTGGCTGAAGGTAAATTGAATTACAAGGGGGCTTTATAGAAGTACAAGACACAATTTAAGCAAGATCTTACTATCATTGCAAGCAAATCATGTTATGTAATAATCCAATGAGAGAACTGTTTAAAGTTGTGCACAAATTTCCAGGCTCAACCACTATGTCTGGTAGGTTTATATAATCAGCTGAATTTTTTTAATTCCTAGCTGTGTTTTTGGGATATTTACTCTTCTTTTTATCCCACCCAGTGATCTAGTTTGTCCTTTGATGGCTGTCACTTTTATGTGAATACTTATTTCTTGACATTTGCAGATATACCAGTGTTCTAAGGCAATTAATTCTGTGAAATCGGGCTCTCCGGACTACACATGTATTTCACTTAGTGACTTCTAAACTTTGTTCAATGTTCAGTTCTGTCCACTTGATCAACACTTCTTTGGAAAGAGGGGGATACTGTTAGGAACCAAACATTATTAATAAAATACATGTAAACTAAAACGTATTGAAAAATGTGTATTAAAGGGCCTAATTAAGAGGAACTCGTGTTAGAGATGTAAATCGTGCATGTTTAAAATGTGGTTGACATGGTGTCTGTCTCTTCGAGTTCTATGTGAAATAATAACGGACTCTGAAAATGTATTTTGATGAATCATAATCATTTGTACTGACAAAAGATGATTAATATTAATGAGCAAAATTAATGTTTACAATTATTATGAACTGGTAAATAATGTACTAAATATAGTTTGAATACTGAAATTGATTATTCTTAATGTATCAGCATAAGTCAAAAGGCCTACGTTTTAGTATTTTTCCACAAGTACAGTGTTGAGATGTCATGCTGACTTTATTGAAATTCGTTTGCAAACATTGTTTATTAAATATCCCATTGAAAGCTCACAGTGGAAATCTACTGCTTTTTCATTCTGCTCATTCTGTGCTTCCTTGTGATAACTAATGAAAGTTTTAACAATGGGCCTTAGTTTCTGGTAGGAAGTAATATTAGTTAAATGTCATGTTCTGTGCCGTTTTCTACAATGTTATTATTTTGCGGAAACTGCTGATTGGAGAGGAGCATCAACATGGGCCTACCTTGAAGAAGAATGAAGAAAGATACAAACTAGAGAAAGGATGAAATTCAATTGGTTGTTTACTGTCACACCCCATAGTCTTGTTCAATAGGAGTCTAGCTAGTGATTTTTGTGACTTTAATTAGGCAAAGTTCTAGATGATGCATATTCAGAATTTTTTAGCTGTGTTCTAATGTAGTTGTAGTGCTATGTTCAGTCTATAAATGATTTGTGATTCTAACAGTTCAGATACTTTAGGCCCAATATTACTGAACTGCTGCCCTTTCATGTTCCTGATACTCTATGATGAAGACCAGAATTAGATGTTTTCCAAATTAATTTTTGACTTATTATAATTTTTGCATGTGCAAAGCCAGACCCACACATGCTTTTGAATTAGAATGTGGTAGCTAGGATACCCGACCCAGTAATTCTATTGAATGTTGATTAAATTACTATGATTGATTCAACTGCACAAATATGTTGCTATTTCTCAAATAATTATGTTGTTGTTCTGTATAATGTTTTTGGACTGATTAATGGTGATTGCCCTTGTCAGACTATGATTCTTCAAATGTTTTGGACAGCCTGTGTTGTTTCTGTATTGCTATAATTTGGTTTAGCACATTATTTACTTGACTTTAGCATTCGTCATATAATGGCAATAAATGTTTAAATTTTACTAAATTGGTGTGGTGATTCAACAAGGAGAATTAGCGAGGCCCGAGGTGGCGGGTGTGGTCCCGGGGGCCGTGGAGAGTGGCACGGCCACATGAGGCCAAACAGAGCGAGTTACGCCCCCGAAGGCGCACCAGAGGGGAGGCCCCTGCCCGGGCCTGGGAAACAGTCGAAAGCGGCCCAAGCGGACGGGCCTGAGTACACTGGCTGGATGAACCGAAGTGGCTGAAGGGAGGTGAGGCTTGTGGTGTGGCCAGCCTTGTCCTTCGGACTGAGGAGGGTGCTCGAGGTCCAGCCTTTAGTGCCGCAGGGACGGGCTGGCCAGTGTGATCCCACTTCTCATCCAGCATCATCACCCTGAGCCCGGGGTGGGTTAATGATGGCTGAGGGGCTGCGGACGCATGTTCCCCTGTCACTGACGGTGCACAGGTGCACCTGAGGCCTACATGGGATGCTGCATCTGCCCCCGGTGAGCAACGAGTGGGATGGTGGGACTGGGTCGCGATAGGCGGTGCGCCCAGACCTGGAGGAGGACGCTGAGCAGGCCCTGTGGGATACGCAACTGTAACAGCCTTGCAGAGGTGCCATCACGCTGCCCCCATCTTGGATGGTGAGATTGCTGGGTATAAACGGGGTGCTAAAGGCAGCGCCTTGGGAAAGTCAGACTAAGTACAGGCCGAACTACAGTTCAAGTCAAGAAAGGCTCACAAGGTGCAAAGGGGGGAGTGTACCACAAGAGGTGCCGGAAAGAGCCACAGGGGAGATGGACTCAGACTTGAAACAAATCCTGATGGCTATGCAACAGAGCCTCACAAAAATAGATGGGAAAATAGATGCCCTGACGTATAGGATTGATCGAATGTTGGACAGGCTTGATGGGCACGCAGACCACCTGGACCAGGTGGAACAAAGGGTGTCAGAGGTGGAAGATGAGCAGAGCATGCCGGGGACAACCCAGAAGAAGGTAGACAAACTTCTCCTTACATTGTAAACCAAAGCAGTAGACTTAGAGGCACGCTCCGTAGAAATAACGTGCGCATTATGGGCATAGCAGACTCAACTCGAATAGACAATATGAAGAGGGACGTGGAAAAACTATTAATCAGTTTGCTGGGTCGTGAGACTTTTTCAGACCTGTATGTTTTGGAGCAGACTCGCTGGCGACGCACCTTCCGCAGGGGGGCCCCGCTGCGCCCCATCATAGCAAGGGTCCTAAATTACAGGGACAAAGATGCGGTGCTCCAGAGGGCCCATGACTTGGGGGAGCTGCGGTATGAGGGCACCACAGTATTACTGTTCCCGAATTTCACCCAGCAGGTACAGGAAGCAAGGTGACAATTCCTGCAGGGCAAGTGGAAGCTCCAAGATCTGAAATTAGAATACAACATGATGTACCCAGCGTGTCTAAGAGTGATGGAAGACGGAAAGGCCCTGGTCTTTACCGACCTAGAGAAACTGCAGCAGTTTATTGCCAAGAGAGGCGCCAACGGACAACGGCAGAATACGCAGTTGGCTTGGAGCAAATACGCACCGGAAGGCATGGATGATGCGGAGTGAGACTGGGGTCGTGGGCGAGGGCGTCCTAATCGTCACCGTAGAGGTAGTGATCAGTGGTGCCCATACTGACTGTGGGCCCTGTCTGCTCCCAGCTGGGTTCACAGGATGCGGAGGCTGTGCTGCCGGACACAAGAGGTCGAGGCTGTAATGTGCCATTGTTGTTGTACGAATTGGAATATACTGGATTGGTAGGTGAATGTACATGTGCTACGGTCGGGGGTGAGCATAGACATACAGTGCAGTATCCAGTGTGCCCCCTCGAGCGGTGCATGCAGAGGGGTGTTGCAGACCCTGGATGAAAAGCATTGACCTCCTCTAGTGGGACCCTTGGCACATATAGAACTAGAGGAACAGACATGCGTAAGATGAGACGCTTGGCTTTATCGGGCTCCTAGTATGCACCACGTTTAAGTTGTTAGTTGTGGAAACGGGGCATTGTAGGGGGTTTAGGGGTTGGTAAGTATTGATTGCGCAAGTTGGGGATGGCGCAACCAGGGTGGGGCGAGGGCAGTTGGGGTAAGTTGAAGTGCAATCCTAATTGGAAGGTGACCTGTGCTATGCTAGAAATGTGTGCCCACAGATTAGTAAAAGTTTACAAGATATTGTATGTCTAACATCCAATTCTCCTCCATGAAATGTCATGCAAGATCTAAGCCTCTGCGATTACTCACCTGGAATATTTACGGCCTCAATGATAACAGGAAGATTCGCAAAGTGGTTGCATATTTGCGCTGCCACACTGTAGATGTGGCAGTTCTCCAGGCGACACAATTAGCCCCGGGAGACAAAGATGCAATTCAGCGGAGGATGCAGGGGTTTGTATGCATGGGTGGGTTTACGTCTCATGCGAGGGGAGTGCTTATATGGGTTAGGAAGGGGGCGGGCATTAGGCTGCAGGAAGTGTGTTCAGACCCATGCCTATGTGGCGGCTGGTGGTAGGCATTTATGGTCCCAACTATGACGACCCCAGTTTCTATTATAACCTGAGCACCCGGCTGCAACAATGGGCTGATCTCCCCCAGTTATGGGTTGGGGATCGCAATTGTGTGTTAAACCCCGACCAAGATCGATCATTGGGCCCCCCGCAATGCCCGTTAAGGGCAGCCCAGGCTCTCACTGAGATTTTAAGTCAGGATGGGTTAACTCATTGATGCCCAACAATCCCGGGATGCACTCACTACTCGACGGTGCACGACATACACACCTGTATAGACTACTGGTTATGCAAGCGTCAGTTCATCAGTTGGCACCCCAAATCCAGGCTTGTGAGGTTTTACCTTGCACATATTCAGACCATTCGCCAATTCTTTTGGGGCTTGATCTGAGTAGGCCGCCACCGCCTGCCTTCTCTTGGCGGTTCCTTACGAATTCACTTTTGGATGATGTGTTCAGAGAGGACGCATGCAGGAGTGCTGCGAGCACTACGCAGTTGTCTCAGGAAGTTAAAGGCAGAAATAGCGGACCTGGAGACCAGGCAGGTGGGGGGGAATGATACAGTGTTGAATACCATATGTGACGGACTGACAAAATTCCAGGAGGTAGCTCAGGCCGAGGTGACACATGTGGGGAAATATGCTGTGACCCGTGTTTATGTTGAAGGGGAGCGACCAGAACTACTCTGGTGCCACTCCTTCGCCCCTGGCACGAGGATAAAGCTATACTACAAATTCAGGATGATGATGGCGGAGTGTGGAATGATGTTGCAAAAATGGTAGAGAAGTTTCATGATTATTATACAGGTTTATATAAGTCACGCTCACAGTTTGATGAAGTTGCAGTCACAGATTATCTCGCCCACATCGTAATGTCATGGCTCACAGATGAGAACAGGCTACAATTGATGGCCCCACTGAGGCCAGAAGAGATTAGGGTCACTCTGGCGGATATGACGGTGGCCAAGGCGCCGGGCACTAACAGGCTCATGATGGCGTTTTATAAAGCTTACCAGGACATCCTTATACCGCACCTGGTAACATTGTTTGAGGAGATGGCAGCTGATGGCTGTATGCCTCCTACTATGCGTGAGGCCCTGTTGATGTTTCTATTGAAGACCTAAAAAAATGGCGGATCGTTGATCCTCATAAAGGCCACTGTCCGTCATGAACGTGGATGCTAAGCTGTATGCCAAATTCCTGGCGAATAGGTTGGCACCCCTTCTCCCTTGGGTGGTGGGCGTGGAACAGACTGGGTTCATACCAGGGCATAGCCTATCGTATAATCTGTGAAACATTTTTGGGCACTTCAGCAATTAGACCAGAGAGTCAAGGCAGTTGCAGTGATTTTAGATATCGAAAAAGCATTTGACTCCCCCAATTCCAATAGAGAGAGGAACAAGGAAGGGTTGTCCCTGTCCCCCTTGCTGTACGCATTGGTAGCTAAGCCATTGGATTGTGCGCTGAAAGAATACCATTCCCATAGAGAGTTACACTTTCCTCATTACATACTCATAGTGTCTGTGTATGTGGACAACACATTGTTATATGTCAGGGAACCGGTGCGGAATCTTACGTCTGTGCCACGCGAGGTAGTGTCGTTCGGGAGCCAAGCTGAACTCCACGTAAACTGAGGCAAGTCAATGGTGTTCCCCCTCACTTCCAGCACTGGTTTGGTACCTATTGAACATCCGCTGCAGTGGCCTCAAGACTCTTTTTGCTATCTGGGGATTAAAATTCCTTCTGGCCCGGCCATCGTCCTGCGAGATAATTATGGAGTGGCAGTGCAGCGGCTGTCTGAAGCGGTCAAAAGCTGGATTAAACTTCCTCTTTCCCTTGCTGGGAGAGTGGCAATTATGAAAATGGTGGTGCTGCCAAAGTTTCTTTTCTTGTTCTTGAATATTCTGATTATCCTCACCTGTTCTACTTTGGACAGACTGCAGGCTCTTCTGACTAGATTAGCTTGGGCAGGTAAACAACCCAGGTAAGATGGCAAATGCTCACTCTACCATATGATATGGGGGGCTATGGGGGACCTTGGTGCCCCAGACTTAGAGGCCTACTATCAGGTCGCTCAAGCACAGTTCACACATTATTGGGTGGGATACTGGATTCGCTAAATGCAACTTCCTTCGCATGGCAGAAATTATTCAAGAGACAGGAAGGCTCCCTGTTATATTCACCGGACAAGTCACTAGCTTGGTGCAAGTGGCTTCCGATGTCACCGGAGAGGGGACAATTAAAGCGCTGCAGGGACTGGGCACTGTTACTGTGGGAGATATGTTCGAGGAGAGCAAACTGTGAGGTTGGGAGAAGGTACAGCTTGATGGTGCTCATGTTATGCCTCTGACTAGATTCTATTATTATAGAGCATGTGCTGGGATACTGGAAATACTGGGATATGATCTACATAAGCCCCCTCCGGTCCCTGCTTTATCATCGTTGCTGCGGAACTCCGCGCTGGGTCATGTTATATCAAGGCTGTACGCCATTACACAGGAGGCGCATATGCCGGAGGTGTCCAGGGCTGATTGGCATTGCAAAGAGATCTGGGTACCATTATAGAGGACAAGCAATGGACATAATGCTATTCGTAACCAAAACCATTTCTCTCCTTGGGCACCACAGGCTTATACATTTTAAATATCTCAGTCAGGTTTATTATACCAAGTACAGGTTGTACAGGTATGGTCTCAGGGACAGCGCAAAATGTTCAAGATGCCCAGAGGAAGAGGCTGGGTTTCTGCACATGGTATGGGTCTGCCCGGGATTACAATGTTTTTGGCGGACGGTATTCGGAGAATTAAGTTCCATTACGGAAGTGCGGGTGGAGCCGGATCCTCTACTGGCCCTGCTGGGCGATGATAGGAGTTTGCCACTGGCGACTAGGCGATTAATAGCGGCGGGGCTCCTCATGGCAAAAAGGCATGTGGCTGTACGCTGGGATAGGAGACCTTTGCTGACACTGGGGGAGTGGATAAAAGATATGACATATTGCAGTCTGCATTCAGACACCTATGGTGTACTCCTCCCTAGTTGCAGCCGCCCACAGGATATTTGGGGCCCCTTCCAGGCCTACTTGCAGAGGCCGGGAGTGGGGTGGGGAGGCAGAAACGCAGCAGGCTGCGCCGTGTTAGGCTCTGCAGTTAGAAATGGGTGTCCTGCCGCGCCTCCATTACCAACAAGGACATCGCTGCCGGGGAGGCGGGGGCTTGCGTCTGGAGTGTGCTGATTGTCACTGATAGCCTGTTTATATGCTGGGGCAAAGAATGGACGGTCTTGTACATCCGAAAAGGTGCACAGGGAGAGGACAATAACAGAGATGTTAGACGGACTATACACCTGAAGGGGTGGCAGGGGACAGTCCCCTGTCACGGAAGGAGGCGGGTTGATCCAAAAAGCTGGAAGCAGGGACACTGCCAATGTATGCTATTCATGGATGCATATATGTCAATGTTATACATGTTATTGTCATTGCGTGTTAAAAATTCAATAAATATAATATATATGTTTTTAAATCCCTCAGGTTAGTAAGGGTATATTTATGAATTGATAGTTGTAGATTAAGCCACTGCTCAACAGTACGTAATTCTGCCCAAAACCCATATTGCAAATCTGATACAATGTTATTTCCTTGGGACCACACTTCTAGGCAGCCTAATATTCCTCCGCCCATAATCTGTTATTAAATTGATCAATTGAATGGTAAAATCTTAGGTTACTTCTAACTCCTTTCTTGAAAATGGCACTATTACAGAATGTGACCAGAACTTTGGTTGCCCTGTTTTACAGAAGGCATCCAAAACATTAGTCAGCAGGCGTGCCCAAAAATCATCATCATCTTTAAAAAAATCCACAGGGACCCTGTCAGGGCCAGGTGCCTTTCCTACATGGCACCTATTTATAGCAGCTGCTATAACTTCCTACTTTTCAATCATCATTCATGCGGCATGTGCCATTGGATTATCTCTGGATGAGGCAACAGATTAATTTGGTAACTGTGAATTTCTATAACCTCTTTAAAGTGTTCTAACCATGTACCGAGATCAATCACAATAGTGATCTCAGTCTCAATGTGATTTTTTTAAAGCTACTTATCACCTTCCATAACAGCAGGGAATACTTTATATTCCTAGCTGCTACCAATGACTCACAAGCCTCAAATCTCATCTCATTTTTCTTAATGGCAAGTGCTGACCTATAGGACCTGCAACACTTACTAAAAAGTTCAACATCTTGTAGGATCACTTTGATAGAATTTAATAAGGCTGAGTGTGCTTTAGAGCAGTTAGAATTAAACCATTTAAAAGGTTTCTGTGGGTGGTTCACAATCTGAAGGGTAAGCATCTTCCCAATCGATTTACACATAGAGTTGAAAAATGTAATCTCGCTGGGTCACCCTCAGCATTCAAACACATGAGGAGAGCCTCCATATTATGTATGACAATGTGTGACCTTTGTTTTTTGTAGCGACTAGGTCTATGGTTGCCCTGCAGACCTAGATGGGTAGTTCACTACAGAATGTTGCATGTGAATTGTGATCACTAAATGCATTGTCCTGAACTTCTCAACCACAAAAACCTTAGCAAATCCTTTGTGAACAGAATGAAGTAGATGATGCTGCTGCCCTCCCTAATCCATATATGTTGGCTTCAGGAAAGGGGAATCATTGAATGAGTCAAAAGCAAAGTGCAATTGGTATTTAACAGCAAGCTTGTTAATGACATCTACATGAGGATTATAGCTAACATGTGTTAAAGATTCACCATGAGTATCAGTTAAACCACAAACTGTCATGATTGCCCGGTCACTGCAACAAATGTTAAAATCAACCATGCATTGTAAAGAAAAGATCTCCATAGGGTACACGGACAATCTCCCTAACTTTCTGCTCACAGCATTATGACACTGCAATTGGCATTGTCAAAATATTTATTATAATAGTTGATTAGCAGCCCATGTCTCTTGAAGAGTGATGATGTCATAGCTATAGATGTCAACAGACCAATGCAAATCACTCATTTTAGAGCCCAGAACAACCACATTCCATGTTCCTATTTTCCCTGTTATCCTTAATACAGGGTTTCCACAATTTCCCTGCGTTTTACAAGTCTGACCACGTGAATTAAAGCCATTTATAGAGTTATTGCTATCTTCAGAGATGGTTAAAGCCTCACAAATCTTAAAAGTAAAAGCTGTTTCTTTCCTAACAGAGTTAGTCCACAAGGTCATACTTGGCATGTGTGGCATATCTATTTTGGAATGGAAAATGCTGTGCTGAAGTAGCAATCTCCCCTGCCTGTAAAAACCCCAAAGGTTTGGCTTCTACTATGTTTTGGGTCACGTTGTGGTTATTAAGTCTTGAACTGATTCTTCTTACTATAAATTCATTCCCTAAGTTGGCAATAACACAGTCACTGTCATCTAGTTTAGGACTATTACCAATCCATCCACCTCTTTGAACCTGTGTAATGTGGTTCTGTCTTTCTGTCGGAGATTAAGCCAGTGGGTGACACTGTTAAGTGACTGGTCATGCCTTTCTGCTGTACCAGTGCCCAGATGGAGAACACCTTTCAAAATGATAGCATTGGGTGTAGCAGCAGGCGGAAGGTCCAGAACACACCAGTTCTCAGCAAGCGAAGAGCACCTTTCTTTATGACTGCTCAGTAAAGGGGCAATGCTGGCCAGAATTCCTGGAAACATGTTTCTTTGTATGGGTACTCGAAGAGGAAGACTGTTGGCAAAGAGGGCTATCATCCTATGTTGAACTGAATATATCCTTTTTGTGCAGGTCAAAACTGTGCACCACATATGAGTGATATTTCATTAATAGATTTTTCATTGCCCCAAGTCGGCTTAATACGGTTTCCATAAAGTCAACCAGCTATTCATTCAATTTTTCAAGCACAGAGCAAATATAATTACAGTCAATTTGGACAGGGCTACTTTTCTGTAGCTTTTATTGATGCAAGTATGTTGTGCTAGGGATGAAATGTACCCTTTTTTGGTAAATCAATTTGAAATGCATTACAAAACAGAGCTGTTTTTGGGGCCTTGGGTGTCATCCTCTTCCTCTTCCATAGTCAGCGGTACATCAAGTATGCAAGGGTTAGCCCTGCTAGCTCTGCTGTTAGATATGCCAGCATGTGATTCATCCAACAGCAATGCATGAGCTGAACTAGCATCAACAATGTCATTACTGGTGGTAGCCCCAAATTTGTCTTTATTGGCTCCATGGTGTTTATCTGCACTGTAAATGCATCAAGTTTGTGTTCAATGACCCCAACAGCATTAGATAAAAATTAGCAATTGCATTAGTTGTTGATCTATCCCTATGAGCAGGTTGTAATTACCTCCTTTTCCCCATGTTTCCTTATATATCGTAGGATGGAGAGAGAACAGTTGGTGGTTTGAGAAAAGGAGCTGAAGCCCAGAGGGGTGGTCCAGCTCAGCCTCTTCTGGGCTCTGAAAGGCACAGACATAGCCATTTGGCCCGATCTTCACCCGGGCCACACCTGGGGGCGCTCCACATGAAGGAACCCTTGTCATGCTATGGAGCATTCCCCCTGGGTCTCTCCTTCCTCCTGTAGCAGGTTTGTGGTAGCAGACAGAGTACATGCTCTCCCATATATGGGAAGCTGCCCCGCACAGTGAAGATGCTAATTCTTAGTCTTCTCAACCGATGGGTAAAAATGCCAATTTTATTTATATTACACTTTTAAACAGAGATCAGACAAAAAGATATTTGTTCTTACTTGTTCCAGTTGCTCAATACAGAAATTCCTGTCATGATTGAGAAATTCTAAAGCCATACTCCCCACAGCATTTATCTGAATTATGCCCTGCAAAGGCTTTTGAAACCACCTTCCCCTTGATCAGGAAGAGATTCTCCTATGAATGGAGGAGGACACCAAGGCCCATATTTATACTTTTTTAGCACTGCATTTGTGCTGGTTTTTGACGCAAAAGCGGTGCAAACTCACAAAATATAACTGTAATGACGCAAATTCAGTGCTAAAAAGTATAAATATGGGCCTAAGTCTGCGCCATGCCCCATAATCTTTCCACTGCCTACCACACAGTGAACCACATACCTCTGCTGGGAAAGGCTTCCATATTTGGCTGCTTCATTCAGCACTGTACTACAGTGGACTTAATCATTGCTCACCAAGCACAGTCAAAATGTTAAGACCATTTTCCTAGTCCTCATTCCCAGTATATTGCAGCATTCCACAATGCTCATCTCTCTCATGTTTTCCCTTCAATATCTTTGTTTGGCCCTAGCCACAGCTACTGCAATAGTAGTAGGTGTATTTTCAAATATATGGTGCCAACATGATGAATTTGGTCACTCAGATGGCCTTTACTTAGTGACACTTAGTAGGGCGCACTTACACTGGGAGATGCTAGAGGTGGTTCCCTTACAGTGCTACTTGGGAACCCATGTAGGAGACATTGAGGAACAACATGTTCCAGTACCAGTAACCTAATCCAGATCTTTGTTACTGAGAAAAACTACAGGACGATATACCTGGTGTTTGTGTGTGTGCCACACTGAATTTCCCTGTAATGGATATAAGTTGGACCGGGGCATATGTGAAGAGGTAAACAGCAGGACACAGAATGTTCAGTGCCTGAAAAAGAGATAGCAGTGCCCGACACACTAAAAATTCAACCTTGGATTTGCAGATATTTTCTCCCTCTGAGACTTTGCCTTGGACTCCACATTCCACGTGACTCCAATCTGTACCACACACACATACAGCATATAATCTGCCCTGCACCAGACAGCTGTGAAGTACTACTGTCAAATACATGTAGCACTGGCACACCATTTCAATGAAGATAATGCACTTGGGACAGTTTTCCCCAACTTGTAAGGCCCTTTCCTGAGACCTCTGCAGAATTAAGAATGAAATAGGCTGGCATTGGCCATGTTTTATTTAGATGCCCACCACACCCAGTGTCACCCAGTGTTACTTAAGCTTGAGTGCCCCCATACTCAAGCATAGAAGCTTGTCTCTTTTCACTTCTCACTATATGCTGAAGACTAAAACAGGCAGCTTCTGTTACAAAATTGAGGAGTATTTACTTATATAAGTTCTCAAACATTCCTCTGCCTTAACACCTCTGCTGTGGGTACTGCTTCTTGTGGAAACCAATGTCCTCCTTTGAGAGACCCATGTCTCAGCCACCTGGATCGCAGTCTACCAATGACAGTGCATTATGGAGTGGTTTGCAGTGTATCCACTGTTATTCAGTATATTTAGAGCATAATGCACACTCATTTGAATCTGCTGGAAGTTTTTTTTTCAGAAGTGTTGGTAAGTGTGAAGAAGCCATTGATGGCCAAATCAGCTTCCAGACATTAGATGCAATATTGAAATAAATCTCAGCCACGTGACTATCTGTCATCAGTAGATGAAACGTCTAGGGACATTTCGAAGGAGGTCAAGCCAATGAGATCAGACTTCGGCCCTCATTCTGACTTTGGCGGGCGGCGGAGGCCGCCTGCCAAAGTACCGCCGTCAGAATACCGCTGCGCGGTCAAAAGACCGCCGCGGTTATTCTGAGTTTCCCGCTGGGCTGGCGGGCGACCGCCAGAAGGCCGCCCGCCAGCCCAGCGGGAAACCCCCTTCCATGAGGATGCCGGCTCCGAATGGAGCCGGCGGAGTGGAAGGGGTGCGACGGGTGCAGTTGCACCCGTCGCGATTTTCAGTGTCTGCTTGGCAGACACTGAAAATCATAGTGGGGCCCTGTTACGGGGCCCCACGACACCCGTTACCGCCATCCGGTTCCTGCCGGCCAACACCGCCAGGAACAGGATGGCGGTAAGGGGGTCGGAATCCCCATGGCGGCGCTGCTAGCAGCGCCGCCGTGGAGGATTCCCCAGGGCAGCGGGAAACCAGCGGGAAACCAGCGGGACACCGCCGGTTTCCCGTTTCTGACCGCGGCTGTACCGCCGCGGTCAGAATGCCATGGAAGCACCGCCAGCCTGTTGGCGGTGCTCCCGCGGTCGTTGGCCCTGGCGGTCCATGACCGCCAGGGTCAGAATGACCCCCTTCATCTCCTTCCACCTCAGACGGAAAATGTCAGAAAAAGGGCTGGGTGACTTTCAGAGTTGAGAACTTTCCAGACTGGAATCTAGAATTGTGGCATTTTCACACCAAAAGCGTGATGCTTGAAGATTTCACTTGCTGGGATAATGTTCACTCTAATGGAATGGCCCCCCCAAAAAAGGCAAAAATAATGTAAATATGATGTTTCTGACAGGTTTTCTACCAGAAATGTGAACATTACTATGCCAACCGAATTTCAGAGTTCACCCAGGATATATATACAAAGCCAGATAAGTCTACTTCACTCCACACAATAATTGCTGCTTTCAATGACATACTCAGGGAACACAGGTGATAATGGCAGCCAAGAAGAGCAGACGTTCTGTTATTCGTTTAACAGCTACACAACCCACATTTCTGATAATTTCTCTTTCAAAACAAACCTGAGAAGAAAGACGTTCCTTTGCCTGATCTAGAAATGGGCCATTACGAAAAGGCTTCTTGACCCTCCAGTTATGCTAGTAATGATTGATGGCAAATACAAACAGAATTCTGATTCAGACTCTTTAGCAGACAGGTCGCTCCTCGCTCCGCCACCCAGGGCCACCTCCTCACCGATCTGTTCCCTTTGTTCCTCTCAGCTTCCCCAGCCACTGCGTCCCCTGCGGCCCCTCCCGCCTCCCCCCTCCACCTCACCGTTCCGTTCCCTTTGTTCCTCTCAGCTTCCCCAGCTGCTGCATCCCCTGCGTCCCCTCCCACCTCCCCCCTCCACCTCACCGTTCCGTTCGTTCCTCTCAGCTTCCCCAGCCGCTGCGTCCCCTGCGGCCCCTCCTGCCTCCCCCCTCCACCTCTCTGTTCCGTTTCCCTTTGTTTCTCTCAGCTTCCCCAGCTGCTGAGTCCCCTGCGGCCCCTCCTGCCTCCCCCCTCCACCTCAACGTTGTTCCTCTCAGCTTCCCCAGCCGCTGCGTCCCCTGCGGCCCCTCCCCCCAGTCTTCCCTTTCGTCCAACCCTCCCTCCTCCCAGCTGCCACTCCCTCCCCCCCATTTATGGAAGCCGCGGCGCGGTAACGAGGAGCAACCCTTGACCCTGCTTTAGCAGGCAGGTCGCTCCCCGCTTCGCCACCCAGCGCCACCTCCTCACCGTTCCGTTCCCTTTTTTCCTCTCAGCTTCCCCAGCCGCTGCGTCCCCTGCGACCCCTCTCCCCCAGCCTTCCCATTCGTCCAACCCTCCCTCCTCCCAGCTGCCACTCCCTCCCCCCCATTTATGGAAGCCGCGGCGCGGTAACGAGGAGTAACCCTTGACCCTGCTTTAGCAGGCAGGTCGCTCCCCGCTTCGCCGCCCAGCGCCACCTCCTCACTGTTCCATTCCCTTTGTTCCTCTCAGCTTACCCAGCTGCTGTATCCCCTGCGGCCCCTCCCGCCTCCCCACTTAACCTCACCGTTCCGTTCCCTTTGTTCCTCTCAGCTTTCCCAGCCGCTGCGTCCCCTGCGGCCCCTCCCGCCTCCCCCCTCCCCTCCACCTCACCGTTCCGTTCACTTTGTTCCTCTCAGCTTCCCCAGCTGCTGCGTCCCCTGCGGCCACTCCCCCCCAGCCTTCCCATTCGTCCAAACCTCCCTCCTCCCAGCTGCCACTCCCTCCCGTCCCATTTATGGAAGACGTGGCGCAGTAACGAGGAGCAACCCATGACCCTGCTTTAGCAGGCAGGTCGCTCCCGCACCACCGTCCAGCGCCACCTCCTCACCGTTCCGTTCCCTTTGTTCCTCTCAGCTTCCCCAGCCGCTGCGTCCCCTGTGGCCCCTCCTGCCTCCCCCTCCACCTCACCGTTCCGTTCCCTTTGTTCTTCTCAGCTTCCCGAGCCGGATGTTCCCCAGCCGCTGCATCCCCTGTGGCGCCTCCACCTCACCATTCCGTTTCCCTTGTTCCTCTCAGCTTCCCCAGCCGCTGCGTCCCCTGCGGCCCCTCCCGCCTCCCCCCTCCACCTCACCGTTCCATTCCCTTTGTTCCTCTCAGTTTCCCCAACCGCTGCGTCCCTTGCGTCCCCTCCCGCCAATGGCGCGCCAAATGCAAGCCCGTCTGCGCCCGTCCACGCCAAGACCGCGCCCAGCGCTAGTCCCCTTGGCCCTCGCAGACAAGCCTACTCCCCCCTCATACTCCACTCACTCAACCCAGGCGCTCGCCCCACCTGCACCCTTTCCAGCCCCACACACACTCATGGCCCCTTCACTTGCCACACCTGTCATTTTTCCTGCTCCTCCTCCCCCACACCACACATCAACCACAGCGACTCCCCCGACAACTCACACAACACCCCCAACGCAACACACACCTGCTCTGCCCCCACACCCACCAACCAGCCCCGCAGCACACCACCCCACAACCAGAACACACCCCGCAACAACACCCTCATGCACCACACCAACACCACCCACCACAACCGCCTCAACTTCCTACTCCTCAACACCCGCTCCCTTCACAAACATGCCATAGAACTCTGGGACCTCATCACATCACAATCACCTGACATTGCCTTCCTCACGGAAACCTGGACCAACCCCTCCTCAGAATCCGACATAGCCATCGCCACCCCCAAGGGATACAAACTCCAACGCAAAGACCGCCTCAACAGGCCAGGCGGTGGCATCGCCATCCTACACAGGGACACCATCAAAGTCACCACCAGCTCCCAAGACACTATTGACAACACAGAACACATGCACTTCCTAATCCACATTAACAACAACTCCACCCTCAGAGGTACACTAATCTACAGACCACCAGGACCACGTCCCGCCTTCTGCGACACGATCAGCTCGCACGCCCTCACCTCCACAGACTACATCCTCCTCAGTGATTTCAACTTTCATTTGGAGAACCTACAAGACCACAACTCTTCATCCCTCATAGACAACCTCACCAACCTCGGACTCAAACAACTGGTCACCGCACCCACCCACTCAGCAGGACACACGCTCAACGCAATTTTCACCTCAAGCCAACACATAACCTACACCCACACCACTGAACTCCTCTGGACTGACCACCACTGCATCCACTTCTCCTTCGCCAAAGCCCCCGCACACCACCATCAACACACCACACCCTACCGCATGTGGGATAAGATCCCCACAGAACGCCTGAACTCCCAACTGGCTCACAACCCCCCACACACCAACGACCCCAACACAGGAGCCCACAATCTCTCAAAATGGATCACCACCACACACTAGACCCCCTCAGAAAACACATCGCCACCCGCAACATCAAGAACGCCCCATGGTTTACCCCCGAACTCCAAGACTCCAAGCGCAAATGCCGCCAAGCGTAGCAAATATGGCGACAAGAACCCTCTACAACCAAATTCTCCACCCTCAAAGCCACCATTCGCACCCATCACCAACTCATACGCACCACCAAAAGAGACCACTACAAGACACGCCTTGATAACAACTCTCAAAACAGCAAAGAACTCTTCACCATCATTAATGAACTAGCCAAACCCAAAGCCAGCAACATAGACCCTTCACACACACAGCCCCTATGTGACACCCTCTCCAACCACTTCCACCACAAAATCCTGGACATCCACAACAGCTTCATACCACACCCACCCACCACACACACCCCTCACTCACCCAACTCAACCCCACTCATGATCCTCCCACCACACTCACCACCTGGGCCCCCACCACAGACGAAGAAACCGAAAAAACCATGAACTCCATCCGCTCCGGATCCCCCTCTGACCCCTGCCCACATCGCATCTACAACAAAGCCAGCCCAGCCATCGCCCCCATACTCCGCGACATAATCAACTCCTCCTTTGACTCCGCCACCTACCCACACCCCGTGAAGCACGAGGAAATCACCGCTCTCCTAAAAAAAAAACAAAGCTGACTCAGAGATCCTCTCCAACTATCACCCCATCTCCCTCCTCCACTTCCCCGCCAAGGTCGCCGAGAAACTAGTCAATACCCGCCTATTCCACTACCTCGAAGAAAACAACACTCATCGCATGCACTGACGACATTAGGACCAAAGTCGACAAAGGCAAGACCGTCGCACTCATCCTCCTAGACCTCTCTGCAGCCTTTGACACTGTCTGCCACCACACACTCCGCACACCCCTCCACAACATAGGAACTCACCACAAAGCCTTAGACTGGCTCACCTCCTTCCTCACTGACCGGACCCAGAGAGTCCGCCTCCCACCTTTCCACCCTACCACCACCAAGATCATCTGTGGAGTCCCCCAAGGGTCCTCTCTTAGCCCCACACTCTTCAACATTTACATGATCCCCCTAGCCAACATCCTCCGATCACAGGGAATCACTATCCTCTCCTACGCAGATGACACCCAACTCATCCTCTCCCTCACCCGCAACCCCACCACCGCCAAAACCAACCTACACGCAGCTCTCCTCGACACCGCCAACTGGATGACAACTAACCACCTCAAGCTTAACTCCAACAAAACCGAGATCATCATCTTCGGCCCCAACAAAACCATATGGGATGACTCCTGGTGGCCCACCACCCTAGGACCCGCACCCACCCCCGCAAACCACGCACGCAACCTCGGCATCATCCTGGACCCCTCCCTCTCCATGACACAGTAAATCAATGCTCTTACCTCCTCCTGCTTCCTCACACTCCGCACTCTAAAAAAATCCTTCAAATGGATTCCCCCAGAGACCAGGAAGACAGTCACCCATGCACTCATCAGCAGCAGACTAGACTACAGTAACGCCCTCTAAGCCGGAACCACATTCAAACTCACATACAAACTCCAGAGAATCCAGAACACAGCCGCGCACCTCGTCCTTGGCCTCCCCCGCCACAAACGAATCTCACCACACCTCAAAACCCTTCACTGGCTCCCCATAAACAAGAGAATCACATTCAAGATCCTCATCCATGCACACAAATCCCTCCACAACACCGGCCCTACATACCTCAACGAAAGAGTGAACTTTCACACTCCCACTCGCAACCTCCGATCAGCCAACCTCTCCTTAGCTACAGTCCCCCGCATCCAACGCACCACCACAGGAGGCAGGTCCTTCTCCTACCTCGCCCCCAAAACCTGGAACTCCCTCCCCACCAACCTCCGCAAAGCCAAAGACCTCCTGCTCTTCAGAAAGAACCTCAAAACATGGCTGTTCGAACAGTGACCCTCCTGCCCCCCGCAAGCGCCTTGAGACCCTCACGGGTGAGTGGCGTGCTTTATAAACAATTTTGATTAATTGATTGATTGAATTGCAACTCTTTTTTGACTCCCTTAAATTCACCAACAAGGAAATATGTGCACTACCTCCGTTCCTTGAGTGTGTGTTCCTCCTGCCTACACTCTCACTCACACTACCTATACATTTTGATACTCCTTCACTTTACCTTGCTAATAAATACACACACAGTCTCCCATTTCCTTTGCAGGGTTTACTGGCCTGCCCATATCATCCTACCACACCATCCATCACCTACTTTCCTTGATCATATTGTGGTACATCTTCATTCTCACCCTTTTACTTGTGTGTTCCACATGACTGAACAATGTCGCTTAAAATGCTGTTTGGTTTCTTTAAATGTGAACTTATTCTCTTCTCTGGCTACATGAAATAAAACAAAGTACCACATTACTCAGGCCGTGTTTCAAATCGGGTGCACTGACACTGTTTGCGGTGCAGTGCACCTTCAAATTAATGCATCAGGCATAAACAGGGACAGTGTGTATTACCATCAATGAGCTTCCCCCATGGCAGATGTGAACTTGTGCTGCCTTGGGGCACAATATTACTGAAATACAGAGTGTTCTGCTTGAAGCAGCTGCATCATCTTTAACTGTGCAGGTGCTATCTGTCCTGCCCTGCAAATACGGTACGGAGATGCCCCTATTGGTGGGTGTAGTAAGTGGCTGCACCTGCCTGCAGTGTAATTTACTGGGACGTCTCTGAGACTCCCTTTCCCCTTCCAGAGGGCTTTCTCAGAGGGCACAATAAATGTGCCACCTCTTTTTGATGCACTATCAGTGTGCCTCCTGGACTGGACCCAACCCTCATTGCAAATATATAGCTCTGTTAAGATAGCATAAGTGCTCTATATAACTGCCACCATTATTTGTATTACAGATGTGGACACACAAGTTTCTGAGGCCCCTTCTGTAATATCAAAGTGCCCCAGGGGCACAAAAACAGGGACAGATACACATTTTGCCCCTGGGACACTCTGTGTAATATGGTCATCTTCCAAAGCCCTGCATACTGCTGTCATTCAGAAAACCCACCTATTCCCTTCTGATCCCTTAAAACTTAAATGTGATTGGGTGGGAAAGATATGGAGTAATAGTCGAATCTCTTACCCTAGAGGTTTGGCTGGATTAGCTTTACTACATGCTTCCACAATCAATGTAGTGTTCCTAGCTGTGCCCCAGCTCAAACATGACTGTCTTCTTCTCCACCACATCATAACTACTCATGATATTCAGAGCCACCCAAATAGTAGTGAGAGGCAACTGGAACCTCGCTCTAGGCCCATTTCTTTACAGACCTCCCCTATTAGACATGTTCAGTGTTAATGGTTTGGATATGTTGAAAGACATCCTGGATAACAATGACCTCTGGGATCCATGGTTGCACCTAGGAACAGTGAGTATACTTTTTTCTCTTGCACACATGGCCCTAGTTCCAAGATTAACTACTGCCTAGTCTCATCCAATGTAAACAGGTCAAGTCACATTGCAACATATTGAAGGGAGGAATCTCTGATTACTTACAACAGTGCTTCTGGAGTTGGACCAGGCCACATAGTACTGACTCCTAAAGGAAAGGGTGTCAAAGAATAAAAATATCAACTGCCTCTCCAGACTCTTGGCCTGATTTAGAACTTGGCATAGGGGTTACTCCATCACAACGGTGACAGATATCCAGCCCGCTGAAATCTAAATCCCATAGGAAATAATGGGATTTAGATTTCAGCAGACGGGATATCTGTCACTGTTGTGATGGAGTAAGCTGACCACTGAGTTCTAAATCAGGCCCTATCTGTCTACCAGTGTCTGAGGGTGTCAGGAGGGTCCCACCGGGTCACATGGTCAGGGAAGCATTGCTAGCCCATTGTAGGAGTAGGATGGGCTCTGTAAGTATAAAGAAAGAAATAACTAGAGTGCCAAAACTCTATAACTCCCACCAAAGTCCCGCACTGTTGCACACCATCAAAACCAAAAAGTTTGTATTTAATGCATTATACACTGCTACAGGTTAATATGCTTTGTGAAGATTAAAGTGTTGCCAAAAAAAGCACGGTAAGAATGCAGGCATTCTGCTCCCTGATTAACTGCAAGGCAGTGAAGCACAGATCAGCATACCCTCAATACCTGATGAGAGTATTTTCCTACTTACACACCAGGTAGACAGTATCAATCCCTTCCCTTCTCTTTTCCAGAGGCCAAGAAAGCTCTGAGGTAGAGAAACCTAATCCAAGGTGAAGCATATTTAATCTGCCTTCTCTTTAAGCCTACGATGATAGAGGAGAGTAGATGCTTACTCTAAGGGGAGAGCTCCAAGAGGGAGCACATGCTGCACAATATTGCCACAAATTTACAGGAATCACGTTTATATGTTGTACAGCATGCTGTCCAGCACTGTTAACAATTGCTTAAAATCAATTTTTTTTGTTTGAATTTATTTAGCTGTATGCTCAGACTTCTGCAATGTCAATATGTGCGCCCATAGATTGAAATACCTTTATAAAACCATGTATCCCTCACATGAACACAGCAAGATTATACCTCAGATACCTTGAATCATTTAATGTTGTTTTCTTACTCTTATTAACTTGTGATGGTAGATGTCAATCACCTGCTGTTCATGGCTTCTTTTAGGTATGGATGAATTGTGTATTTACTATTTTCATTGATCGTTCTGAAAAGGCTATTTCTGAAAATGTAATAAACTCTATTAAAAACAAATGCATGCTGACCACACATTTATCCACTTTCACCTGTAAAATGGTCCAGAGTTTCGACTTAACTTCAGTTTGGTCCTCATTATGAGTTCAGTGGATTTAGGTGCAGGGTTCTGAAAGGCCAGAGTTACCAATTTCTACCAGTATTTCTGCATCAAAATCAGACTGTTTGACCTGACAGCCTTAAGGTGGCCTCCCCTTGCCTGCCTTCTTCCATATTTCTGATCTTGCTTTTGCTGGCTTTAGGACTCTGTGCCCTGTACCACTGCTGACAAGTGCTAAAGTGATTGTGTTCTCTCCCCTAAACATGGTAACATTGGCTCCTACCAATTGGCATATTTAATTTACCTTTAAGTCCCTAGTCAAGAGCACTATATGTGCCCAGGCCCTGTACATTAAATGCTACCTTAGCCCCTTAATTGTGTCTCAGGCCTGCCATTGCAAGGCCTGTGTGTGCACTTTCTCTGCCATCTCGACTTGGATTTAAAATCCTTTGCCAAGTCTCAAACACCCCCCCCCTTTTATTACATGTAAGTCACCCCTAAGGTAGACCCTATGTGACCCACACGGCAGGGTGCAGTGTATGTGAAAGGCAGGACATGTAATGTTAAGTTTCACATGTCCTGGTAGTGAAAAACTCCCAAGGACCTTTTCACTATTGGGAAGCCTGCTCCTCTCACAGGCCATCATTGGGGATCTCTTAAAAATACTTTTAAGCTGTAATTCCTAATCAGGAATGAGTGGCTACCTCATGTTACATATCTTTGGAATGGTAATGACACATCCTCTTAATTGGTAAAGTTGGGTGTAACATTGCTATTTTAGAAAAGCCACTTTTAGAAAGAAGGCATTGGTCTGCTCATATTGCTCTATGTGCCTTACAGCATGTCTTCAATCCACGTCTGATCTGTGGTGGGTGACAGCTCCCCATGTGCATTCCATCCAAACAGCCTTAAACACAGGACACTCGACTGCATCTGCATTCATCTGCATACTGATTGGTCTTCTTGGGCAATAAGGTTGGAAGGGCTCACACTTACATTTAAAATGGTAGTGGCTTCCAGCCTGCAGTAACTGGGTCCAGAGTTTATGGCCTGGATAATTTCAGGCCCAACTGCACAAGGCAAAGCTTCCACAGGAGTTATGGGTTTAGGTGAAAATCTGTCACTCATAAAGAGGGCCTTTGAGCTTGAAAAATGTTTTCCACTAGATGAGAGAGAGCTTTCGGTGCATGAATGGTGCATAAACTGGTGCATAAAATAAGATTATTTTTTTCAAGGACTCTGTGTCTGAACCATTTCACCCGCCTTGGTAATATCCGTATTCAAAAGTAAGGAACCTGTGAATTCTCTTTGATGTCAATGTCACTTTTGCACCCCAAGTCAATGTAGTGGAAAAAGGGTGAACATCTAAATCTCACGTCTGCAGAAATTCCTTCTTTCGCTACATTCTGGCAGCATAGATCAATAACCTGAGAACTCTTCATGGTGGGGCTAGGCAATTTCAATAACCTTCCCATTGAACCCATCACCATGCTCGAAAGAATTTAGAACCAAGCAGAAAGAATATGCCTTAACCTGTCTAAGTGGGCCACATCAAATCTGTCCTTAAATCGCTCAGTTGGTTCTCGTTAGTATCGACCTTAATGCATGTTAAGGCAAAAGTCCTTTATCACTTCAAACACTGGCATCCCACTTCATCCCTACAAACGCCCTTCGCTCATCATCTGCCCCTTTAAGGAACCTGCAATTATTGAAAAGTAACACAGAGGCAGATTATCTGGCATCAAGAAATCTAGGTGGTCATTACAACCCTGGCGGACGGTGTTAAAGCGGCGGTAAGACCGCCACCAGGCCGGCGGTAAAAAAAAAATGGAATTACGACAGTGGCGGAAACCGCCAACAAAGACGGCCACTTTAACACTCCGACCGCCACAGCGGTACATACAAACAGCTTGGCGGTCACCGCCAACAGACAGGCGGAAGTCAAAGTACCGCCCAGTGTATCACAACCTACCAATCCGCCACCTTTTCCGGGGCGGATTCACCGTGGACAAAAACAAGGCGGAAACAGGACTTCGAAGGGAAAACGCTCACCTCTACACACCCCACGAGGAATCCGGACGCAATGGAACCAGAGCTGCACATTTTTCCAGCCCTCATCTTCTTGCTCCTCTACCAGGAGCACGAACGCTGGCGGCGAAGACAACAGTGAGTACTGCACCTACGACACAGGGGAGGGGGGAGGGAAAAAACAGGGGGACACACAAGCAACACCCCCACCCCGACCCTCACCCACTACAACACACACACTAATACAGCATGATACATTACAGTTACACCCCCCAAACCCCCCGGAAGAATGCAAAGACAAAAGCAAATGAGTGTAACCATTGTAATATATTAAAATCAAGTATGGAAAAATATATATATACACCATAAACAAAATATACACCAAGCTTAGTAGTCCAGGTAGTGCTCCAGTGAAGTCTGTGGAACACTGGGCCCACACGGTATGGGCGAGGCCCACACAAGATCCCCGACCATGACAGAGAGAACACTGCAGGGGCATCAGAGAGCAAGAAAACAGGCACCTCAGGGGGAGGGAAAGGGGGGGCACCTCAGCCAGTTGAGTGCACAACGCCAAATCCACAAGGGGGCCACATGCCCACTGTTCCATCATGGGGAGTGCAAAGCCACAGTCTCTCAAGTCTCTACAGTGGGTGGGTTGCCCACTGTTCCATCCTGGGGAGTGCAAAGCCACAGTTTCTCAAGTCTCTACAGTGGGTGGGTTGCCCACTGTTCCATCCTGGGGAGTGCAAAGCCACAGTCTCTCAAGTCTCTACAGTGGGTGGGTTGCCCACTGTTGCATCCTGGGGAGTGCAAAACCACAGTCTCTCAAGTCTCTACAGTGGGTGGGTTGCCCACTGTTGCATCCTGGGGAGTGCAAAGCCACAGTCTCTCAAGTCTCTACAGTGGGCGGGTTGCCCACTGCTGCATCCTGGGGAGTCCAAAGCCACAGTCTCTCAAGTGGATAACAGTCTCCACTGGTTCTGGAGGGGGCCTGGTGCCCAGAGTGCTTCATCCTGCTAAGGACAGAGGTAGTGGATGTATCTTTCCATTGGTTCTGGAGGGGGCCTTGTGCCCAGAGTGCTTCATCCTGCTAAGGACAGAGGTAGTGGATGTATCTCTCCACTGGTTCTGGAGGGGGCCTTGTGCCCAGAGTGCTACATCCTGCTAAGGACAGAGGTAGTGGATGTACCTCTCCACTGATTCTGGAGGGGGCCTTGTGCCCAGAGTGCTACATCCTGCTAAGGACTGACTCAGTAGCGTCAGTGCCCTTGGCGATCATGGGCCAGCGGTGCTTGAGGCGGCAGGGCATGGTTCAGCGGTGCTTGAGCCGGCGGTGCCCTGTTCAGTGGTGCTTGAGGCGGCGGTGCCCTGTTCAGCGGTGCTTGAGGCGGCGGTGCCCTGTTCAGCGGTGCTTGAGGCGGTGGGGCCCTGTTCAGCGGTGCTTGAGGCGGCGGTGCTCTGTTCAGCGGTGCTTGAGGCGGCGATGCCCTGTTCAGCGGTGCTAGGCGGCGGGGCCCTGTTCAGCGGTGCTTGAGGCGGCGGTGCCCTGTTCAGCGGTGCTTGAGGTGGCGGGCTCCTTTGCAGTCACTCAGCTGCTGGCGGTCCTCTCTGTCCCAGCGGGGCTTGTGCTGGCGGTCCTCTCTGTCCCAGCGGGGCTTGTGCTGGCGGTGGCCTCCTGGGCAGCGGGGATGATGATAGCGGTGGCGTCCTGGGCAGTGGGGATGATGGTGGCGGTGGCCTCCTGGGCGGCGGGGATGATGGCGGTCTCCTCCGCCGTGCTGCTCTTCCCAGTTTTTCCTGGTTTCTGGTCGCCCTTCCCACCTTGGAAGGTGTCGCAGCTGACTCCACACTCCCACCGGGACCCCTGGGAGCGGCTTTGGTGGGTGGAGTCTTCCCCCTCTCCCGCCGGGCACTGGCCAACTTCTGATGCTTGACAGGTGGGGGACTGTCCGTGCTGTGGCTTCGTGCCACAATGGCTGCCCTGGTGGCCGGTGCACTGCAGATTCCGGTGACTACAGGCAACACTGGTCCCGGAGATGTTGTGGCTGAGGTGCTAGGTTGGGACCTGGAGAGTCGGGACCTAGGAGACGGACGGGGTGGGGGAGGTGTGGGAAAGAGGTCAAGGTTGGACAGGAAAAGTTTTTGGGAGACACAAGGACGGGTAGCTGGAGGGTGTTTGGGAGTGGAGGAAGATGTTGTGGTTGTAGGAGGTTTTCGTTTAGTGACTTTGGGTGAAGGTGCATGCGCTGGAGGCTGTCGTGAGGTGGATGGCTGTTGGGTGGGTGTGTGCCTGCGTTTGTGTATCTGAGGAGGTCAATAGCCTCCTCACTGAGGGCAGCAGCGGTGACTGGGGCAGGGGCTGAGGTGCCTGGGGTGAAGGTGATGCCCACCCTCCTGGGTGAGCGGGCACAGGGCAAAGGCTGAGGGGCTGCTGGAAAGGCGGTGCTGGTAGGGGGGGATGGCGGCTGTACCTGTAGATGCAGGGGGGTACAGATGTTGCCGGTGTCAGCTCCTGTCCCCGCCGTGGAGCTCCGCTCGCCCTCCGTCCCACTGGTGAACTCCGAATCTGTAGTCTCGCCCTCCAAGGACATGTGGGATGCAGCTCCCTCATGCTCCAGTGCCACTGCTCCTCAGCCTGATGATGCTAATGCACACAAGAACAGGGAGACCACAAAAAGGGGGGGGACGACAGAAGAAAGACATGTCCAGTGCATGCATTACCGCTACCATTGGCGGACACAACAGACACAGAAGCCCCCTGCACTACGCCGCGCTCTTGGGCTCCACTGTTCAATCCCTGGGAAATGGCCTACTAGGCTATGGAGGACATCTGCACACATGGATGACACAGGGGCATGACTAGGTGTACTTGGCACTCTAAAGAGGTGGGGTGGGGTGCCACATGGAGGGACCTTGCCTACTAAACTCGCCCTGGCCTAGGGGAACCCACAGCCCACCTCCCCCACCCAGACCCCTCCACTGCACGCAAAATCAGCAGGATGAGAGTGCACTCACCCCCTTGTGGCTGCTGTAATGCCCTCATGCGCCCATCCAACTCCGGGTACACCACTGCGAGGATCCTGAACATCAGGGGGGTCATGGTGCGATGGGTACCCCTCCCACGTTGGGAGGCCATCCCCAGCTGAGCCTCCGTCGTCTTCTTGCTCAAGCGGCGAATGTCCTCCCATCTTTTCTGGCAGTGGGTGCTCCGTCTGTGGTAGACCCCCAGGGTCCGGACGTCCTTGGTGATGGCAAGCCAAATATCTTTTTTCTGGTGGGCGCTGACCTACATGATTTGAACAGGGGGAAGAGAAACTTATTACCAACTGCACCGTCACAGTCATTGGCCCCATCCCTACCCTTGCCATGTGGCACATGCACTCACTGTTGTTTCATGCACGCCGCACTCTCCCCCTCCTTCTTACATCCACCGCTCTCCACACAGGCAATGCCCATACAGCATGCTCCCAGTCTACTTGCCTGTTTGTCTGGAGAACTGTAGAGTAGCGTGTACTGGGGGAGGACCCCGTCCACGAGTTTCTCCAACTCCTCCGATGTGAAGACAGGGGCCCTTTCCCCAGACCCTCGAGCCATTGTCTCTTCCAGACCGAGGTCACAGCAGCACTTGCAGTGTAGGTCCTCTCTTGTCGAAGATCAGGTATCGAGTGATTGAACAGATAGAAAATGGCAGTCACGTCCGCGGCAGTGCGTACCGTCACCGCCGGCGTACATCGTCATTGGCTCCTGGGACCCATAGGGTCCAATGTTAACCAATGCAGCATTGCGCTGCGGTCTTCGACCGCCTACCGCAACGGTGTACAACGCCAGTGCAGTTACCTCACATCCCATTGTCCCACTTTAGAGGTCAGGCAGCCCCCATTTCAGGGGCCCACATGGCTTCATTTTTAACCGCGTCACACATACCTAGGCCTAGACTCAACACACATACAGGCCACTTTTCGGATTATGATTCATGTTCTGTGTAAGCTGTGGGTATGTACCTCTGAGTTGGTTGACTCTGTGCTCGCTGTTGTCCTTCATAGGCACCGTCCGCTGGGACGTGTGAGGAGATGGCGGCATCCACCGGTGTACAGACCGCTGGTGGACCTATCGACAATGGAGGAAAGACATGTGATCATCACATACAGGCTTGACCGTGCCACAATCCAGGAACTGTGTACCCAGCTGGAGCCAGACCTGATGTCAGCTATCCGCCATCCCACAGGATTCCCCCCTCAAGTGCAGGTGCTGTCAGTGCTCCATTTCCTTACAAGTGGGTCATTTCAAACAACAGTGGCCATAGCTTCAGGGATGTCCCAGCCTATGTTTTCCAACATGTTGTCTGCCTTGCTGAAACATATGCGCAGCTACATCGTTTTCCCTCAGGTGGAGGATTTGCCTATAGTGAAAGGTGATTTATATGCCCTGGGACATATCCCCAACATCATAGGTGCCATTGATGGGACACATGTGGCTTTGGTCCCCCCCGCAGGAGTGAACAGGTGTACAGAAACCGGAAGAGTTATCATTCTATGAATGTGCAGATGGTATGTTTGGCAGACCAGTACATCTCCCATGTGAATGCCAAGTTCCCTGGCTCAGTGCATGACGCTTACATGCTGCGGAATAGCAGCATCCCTTATGTGATGGGTCAACTCCAGAGGCACAGTGTGAGGCTATTAGGTGAGCACCTGGAAGCAAGACAGTGGGAATGGTTGTCTGGGTCTGGGGTTATCCCTACAGGTTAGTGTGTGTCTAACAGTTGTCCCTCGCCATTTGCAGGTGACTCTGGTTACCCCAACCTGTCATGGCTACTGACCCCAGTGAGGAATCCCAGGACAAGGGCAGAGGAACGCTACAATGAGGCCCATGGGCGAACACGGAGTATAATCGAGCGGACCTTCGGCCTCCTGAAGGCCAGGTTCCGGTGCCTTCATATGACAGGTGGATCTCTATTCTACTCACCAAAGGAGGTGTGCCAGATCATCGTGGCCTGCTGTATGCTTCACAACTTAGCTTTGCGACAACATGTGCCTTTTCTGCAGGAGGATGGTCAGATGGCGGTGTTGTTGCAGCTGTGGAGCCTGTGGACAGTGAAGACGAGGAAGCAGAAGAAGAGGACATCGACAACAGGGACTCGGTGATCCTGCAATATTTCAAGTGAGACACAGGTAAGAATACAGACCTGCCTACTACATGTACTTTAACACTACTACCTCTCTACTGTCTGTCGTTTTCACCCAGTGTATGGTCACTGAGTTGTCACTTTCCCTTACGATTTCACAGATGTGGGTCCCACTGTGTGACATCTGTTTTGATTCCTCATGGACTAGAGCTGTGTGACATAGGTATGTTGACATTACAATTGAAAGAGCTTTTTGCCACAGTAATTGATAATACACTAATTCGAAATCACAGACTGACTCCAGATTGTTTTGTGCTTCAAGGGTGTTTATTTAAGTGCTCAATGTTGGAGGGGGTTGCAAAATAGGGAGGGGTGATGGTGGAGGTATGTCCATGGCAGAGTCCAGTCTATTGGTCTCACAGGTGCATTGCCCAAATGGGCAAAGGAAGTGGAGCTGGGGCAGTTTAAGGATGGACAGGGTGACAAAGTGGGACAGAAAGATGACATTCAGTTTGGTCTCATTTCTTGGCGGGGGTCTTGGCATTGTTCTCTGTCTTTGTCCTGGATCTCAGGCACCGTTTGCGGGGTGGTTCTCCCTCTGCAGGGTGTGGGGTGCTGGTGTGGTGGTCCTATGGTGGTGCCTCCTGTCCACTAGCGCCGGCGGAGGTGGTGGGCATTTCATCGTCCAGGCTAGTGTCAGGGGCCCATTGTTGTGCCACAGTGTCCCTCCTGGTGTTGAGTACTTCTTTCAGCACCCCTACGATGGTACCCAGGGTGGAATTGATGGCTCTGAGTTCCTCCCTGAAGCCCAAATACTGTTCCTCCTGCAGCCGCTGGGTCTCCTGAAACTTGGCCAGTAGCGTTGCCATCGTCTCCTGGGAGTGGTGGTAGGCTCCCATGATGTTGGAGAGGGCCTCGTGGAGAGTGGGTTCCCTTGGCCTGTCTTCCCCCTGTCGCACAGCAGCCCTCCCAGTTCCCCTGTGTTCCTGGGCCTCCGTCCCCTGGACCGTGTGCCCACTGCCACTGACCCCAGGTCCCTGTTGTTGTTGGGGTGGTGGGTTAGCCTGGATTCCCTGTAGTGGTGGACACACTGCTGATTGACGTGTCCTGGGGACAGAGGTATGGGCCCGCTGGGTGGGTGCTGTGCTGGTGTTTCCAGAGGGGGGAAGCTCTGTAGTGGCCTGTGACTGTGTGATGGGAACCGACTGTCCCGAGGTCCCCAATGGTCCGGGCTGGTCATCTAGATCCAGTTGGACAGAGCAGCTGACATCACTGTGGGCCTCTTCTGTTGGTGGTGTGGACATGTGTGGACCCTCCTGTGCGTTGACGTTGGGTAGGGGTCCTGCAGGGGTGTAAAAGCATGATTATTGCATCTGTGTGTGCCATGGTGTGCAATGGGTGGGTGACCGTGTACCCCAGTGCTTGCATTCCTGTGTGGGACCTTGTGTGATGATGGTTTAGGGGGGTGTATGGGTTTGTGCAGTGGGCATGCTTTGGTGTTGGTTGTCCATGCTTTGTAGTTGCATGCAGGGCTTGGTGTTGGGATGTGTGGTTTGTGATATTGGGACATTTGTGAGGAGTTGGAGTGATGGAGGTGAGGGTGGGGGTATGTGATGGCATGCAGGTAGGGTGCGGGATGTAATAGTTAAGATTTGACTTACCAGAGTCCATTCCTCCATCTACTCCTGCGAGGCCCTCAGGATGCAGAATCGCCAAGACCTGCTCCTCCCATGTTGTTAGTTGTGGGGGAGGAGGTGGGGGTCCGCCGCCAGTCCGCTGAACTGCAAGGTGGTGTCTTGAGACCACGGAACGCACCTTCCCCCGTAGGTCGTTCCACCTCTTCCTGATGTCATCCCTATTTCTTGGGTGCTGTCCCACTGCGTTGACCCTGTCCACTATTCTTCACCATAGCTCCATCTTCCTTGCAATGGAGGTGTGCTGCACCTGTGATCCGAATAGCTGTGGCTATACCTGGACGATTTCCTCCACCATGACCCTGAGCTCGTCCTCCGAGAACCTGGGGTGTCTTTGCCGTGCCATGGGGTGGTGTGGGTGATGTGTGGGGTGGTGTGTGTGGTGATAAGTGTGCTGATATGTAGTGGTGTGTTGTGTGAGGTGCGTGGAAGGTATGTGGGTGATGGTCTGGTGTTCCTGTGGATGCTAGTATTGTTGATGGTGGTGTCTCTCTCTGGCCTTCTCTCTGTGATTCTGGTCGTAGGGGTTTGTGGGTGATGTGGGTGTGTGTTTTATATTGTATTGGGTGTGTGGGAGTGGTGTGTGTATGTGTATCAGGTGTGTGTATTTTGAATTGTCCAATGTGGCTGTGTTTTGTAAATGTGTGTGTATTTTGAGCGCGGCGGTGTGTACCACCAATGGAATACCACGGTTGAAAGACCGCTGCGTGGATTCGTGTGTCGTGATAGTGTGGGCGTATTTCTGTTGGCGTGACGGTGGAGGTTTTGTTTTCGCCAGTTTATCACTGACCTTTGGTGTGGCGTACTTGTGTGGGTGTCTGAATTTTGGCGTATTCTGTGCTGTGGGACATAATAGCTGTGGCAGATTTCTGCAGGCGCGGCGGTGTGTTGGCGGTGTTCTGCATGGCGGTAAGCGGCTTTTACCGCCAATGTTGTAATGACCGCCCTAATTTTGGAACTCCCGTAGCCATATCTGGTTAAAGTAGTTTTTAAATACTGAACTATTTAGACTGGACTTTAAATAAACTCACAGCAGAAGTCTTAGATTTAAAAAATGTGGATACAGTTCACTTACTATGTTCAATTAAATTCCATTTTCCCCTTCTACAAACAAAACAATTTCCTTCTATCTACCACTCTGAAGTAACTGAAACACAATGGGACGGTTTCACAAAGGTAAACTTAGACATTTGGTCTAAACTTAGACCAAAAGTCTAAGGGCCTCATTTACAAGAATCTGATGCATCAGCTTCAATGCGTCAGATTTCTTGCGCTGCCCTGCACCCCCCTAACAACACCACGGTCGAGCTGTATTTACTATACAGTGCTCCATGGCTCACATTTTCCACAGGTGCATCAGAAATTCTGAGGCATTTGTTGCGCTGAAGTCATGCATTGCTAGACTAACATAAAAAAATGACGCTACTCCAGCAATGCATGGAAGGCTCCCATTTTAAGAAGCCTTGCATCAGTTTAACGGCTGCTCTGAACAGGCGGCAACATTTTGACGCAGTGAAGGTGCAGAACAACGCAGTGATATCTTGTAGATTTCACTGCATCAGCTGTGCGTGGCGTCTAACGGAGGAATGCCTACCTTGCATACATTAAACCTGGCACTGGTATAATGTGGCGCAAGGCTTTACAAACTGGCGCAATGTCCCCATTGCGCCAGTTTGTAAATGTGGAACACTATAGGGGACTGCTTAGTGCCACCACAGCATCAAAAAAAGTAAAGCTACAGTGGCGCAAGGGGCTTGTAAAATAAACCCGTTAGTTCACCTTTGTGAATGGGGCCCCAAGTGAAAATTTTGGTTTAGAACACTCTGTAAACTCTTAACTATTTAAAATGCAGTAGAGGCACTTAGGCCCTGCTTAGAAGGTATGACCTTGTAAAATTGTTGAATGCTATATTTACATATTTACAGCCAGCCTAGATTTAATTGAGGTGAGGTTATGTTTACTTGTTAACTGCGAAATTGTAATTACCTGGTAAAATCGTACAGCAGTAGAAATGTATTTGTCTATTTATGAAATGATTTTGTGATTTATGTTTGCAATTAGTTCTTAACATTGCAATACAATTCCACATAATGTTTATCTACCTACTTTTTGCAGTCTTTTGTATGCATTTCCCGTGATCCTCCCTTCTGTGAGGCACGGTTCTTTAATTTAATTAAGCTACAAACAGACAAACCAGTAAAAATAGGTAACATTTAGCCTCAACATATAACCAGATAGCAGTGAAGACGGTGACCCCTTAGGAAGATACACATGCTGATACCTGCAGATAACCAAAGAGAACGTAAGAAACCCATGAAGTCTCCAGTAACTGCTAATATTAAATGAAGTATAGGTAAAGATGTCAACATCATTACCAGTGAAAGCATGTGAAGTGAGGATGCATTATGGAACTTGGGGGTATATTTACAAGCACCTCCTAGTGCTGCACAGTGTCATTTTCATTTTTACGCTAAGGCGACATCAAGGAGGCCTTTTCCCCGTGGCAGATTTACAAAATGCCACAATGCAACCATTGCGCAACTTTGTAACCCCTTGTACCACAATATGCCTGCATCAGGGGGTGTTCCCCTGTTAGGAGGCACAGAAAAATGGCGCAGTTACATTTGTGAGATTTCACTGCGCCATTTTTCCCATCATTTTTAATGCTTGCCCAAAGCAGACATTAAAGTGACACTCCCATTGTTTCCAATGAGCCTCCCTATACATTGCTGGACTAGCACCATAATTTTTGGTGCTAGTCGACCAATGCGCCACAATAGCATCAAAAATGTTGACGCTATTGTGCTAATGTGCATCATGGTGCACTGTATTGTTAACATGGCGCTACCATGGTGACCTTAGGGGGGCGCAGGTGGCGCAAGAAAAGTGGAGCATCATAGGTGATGTGCCACTTTCTTGTAAATATACCCCTTAGTCTGGTCAATTAATCACATGGGTCTCTTTAAGGACTCTTGTATGTGTTTGAAAATAATACAGTAGAAGTCTGAGAATCTATCTTAGAGTACTGATTGTGCCATGTGAAAGTGCAGTACCTTGAAGCATGTGCTGCTTGTGCACTAGAGTGAGGACATGATCCTGGACATCCTCTTTTGGCTGAGTCACTCAGAAAGATATATCTTGTCCAGCTGGGAATTTGCTGTCTAGTTTCCTCATATAGAGTTTCTGAAAGATTTAAAGATCATTTGCTGTAAAGAGTACCTTCTTTAAGGTCTGGCAAGATAATGGTCTCATTTGAATGTCACCTTTCTTTTAATTGGATCTTGTAACAACAAGGCATATAGGTTTAAGGACATGATTTGTTTCATATGTATGGCATCGTCAGGCAAAATAGTAATTTCATTTTTCTATGTTATTACATAGAGTTGCCCCATGCCCTGATGTACTTGGCCCTGATCCTCCTCACCCTAGTCCTCCTGGTCCTGATATTCAAGGTCCTGATCCTCTTTGCCCTGATCTTCCTAAGTCCTTTGCATCTGGGTTCTCTTAGAACCTTTCCTTCTGACTCTGGCTGCTTGTGCACTCCTGGCCATGGTCATACTATTTTTGTTTTTTTATAGTCCTTGCCCTTCTCGACATTCTGTGCCCATTGTCCCTGATCCTCTTGGTCCTCTTCCTAATAGTTTGAGTTCTTCTGGACCTAGTTCTCCTGGACCTTACACACCTTCTATTTTAGTCTTTGTCTCCTTGGTCCTGGGCATCCGTGTCCTTCTTGTCTCATTGTGCATGTTATCATCAACTTTGCCTCTTGGCCATCGCTGCCGTTCCTGGTTCCCACAGTCTTGGCCACTCTGGCCTAGTTTCTTTGTGACCCTCTTGGCCCTGGTCACCTTGTCTTAGTTCTCATCACCATCAACCTCCTAGCCCTGGTACCGCAGGTCCTGGTCCATCTTGCTTCTCATGTCCTGGCACTCGTATTCTTTATCCTCCTTGTTTGGGATGTCCCTTTTCTCCTGGATCTGTTCCTTGTCTATTTAGTCCTACTGGTACTGCAGCCATTGATCCTGGTCCTCTTGATCCAGGTTCTTCTTGTTCAGGTCCCACCAAGTGTGGTAATTTTGGTCCTGGTCCTCCTGCCGACCCCTGTCCATTGCACCTGGTCTTCCAGATCCTCCTCACCCTGGCCTTGCTACTTGTATTAATTGCTCTGCTGCGCTTGGTAATCCGTGCCCTGGTATCCTAGGTCCTGATCTTCATGATCCTGTTAGCCCTTTTTCAGGTTTGACTGGTCATGATTCTTTTAGTTTACCTAGTCTTCTTGCTTTGGTCTTTTGTGTGTCCTTGGTACTGCCCCCCTCAATCTTCTTAATCCCTGTCCTGCTTATCCTAGTACCGTGGAAAATCGCTATAAGTACAGACTAACTAGCTTAGTAGACAGTCTGCAGAAGCTTTTTTGCCACAAAATATTGAGGAAAATAAATGAATGGTTAATTGAAAATAATATTCTAACAGATCTCCAAGCAGGATTCTGCACCAAGGCTAGCACAATAGATCAAATTTTCGCACTATATCCTGGAAAATGATAGTCATGGAGAAGGGTCATTTGTATTTGGTCTTTGTTGATTTAAAATCAGCTTTCGATTTAATTCCCTTCCATAGGCTCTGGGGTGTTTAGGGCCCACTTGTGGGCCCCAGATGATATTTTATCAGGTTTAATAAGTTTGCATGAAGTTAACTATGCATGTGTCAGATATGGGAAAATGGGCAAGGTGACTAATCCTATTAGAATTGAGAAGGGAATCTGCCAGGGTTGTGTACTAGATGCAATCCTTTTTTTCGCTATAGATAAATGATTCCGCTGAATTCTTAGATTTTCCTGGTAATGATGCCTAAAAAGGGGATACTTTTTATATTTCAACACTTTTGTTTGTGGCTGAGGTGATTCTCATTTCCAAATCTCCTGCCGGTGTACAAAATCTTTTTTTGTGAAGAGAGTGAGTTTGAATTAAATATCAGGAGGACCAAGTTTATGGCATTTAAACATTACAAAGCAGTGAAGTGTTTCATTAAAGCACACAATGAATTGCTCAAGCAAGTCCATGATTTTGATGGAGTGAATCTCACTAATAAATGTAACTGGCTGTTGCAAATTAGCAAGAGTGCACTAAAGCTACAGCAGGGCTCTGGCACTATTATACATTTTGTCCAAAAAAATGGCCAGAATTAGTTCTCCATCTGTAGAAATATAGAACATCAAAGCTGATGGGTCAGCCTTGTATGGCTCAGATTTGTGGCAGCATGTTAAAGGCAATGGCGTGCTTTGGATGAAAATCAGTTTATCAGGTAATTACTAAATCCGCCATAGAGTGTCCCATGTTTTCCCCAGCTGCTTGACTTAGGTCTGTATCCAATTGTTTTTAAATTAAAATTGAGATCCCTTTTATACTGGCATAGATTGTGGCCCACTGAGGAATGACCACTTTATAGACTACCACTAAAGGAGATATTATACTCAAACTACCATTTGAAGATTCCTTGGTTAGCTTGCATCAAAAATATGATACAAAGATTGGACCTCTTCATTATCTAGGAGTCTCCAGCCAAAGCAAGCTCAGTATCCAAGTTAGCAACCGAAGAAAAGCTTAAGGCATACCCCTGGGAAGAAGAAGTACAGAGATGCAAGTCAGGTAGCCTGACAAATAGATTTTGCGACTATAAATCTTTTCTCCTGTGTGAACCATCGCTTGACAAGACATTTTGGGGGTCATTCTGACCCTGGCCGGCGGCGGAAGCCGCCGGCCTGGCGGGAACCGCCAGAATACCGCTGCGCGGTCAAAAGACCGCCGTGGTTATTCTGAGTTTCCCGCTGGGCGGGCAGGCGACCGCCAGCACCCTTCCCACGAGGAAGCCAGCTCCGAATGGAGCCGGCGGAGTGGGAAGGGTGCGACGGGTGCAGTTGCACCCGTCGCGATTTTCAGTGTCTGCATGGCAGACACTGAAAATCTTAGTGGGGCCCTGTTACGGGGGCCCCTGCAGTGCCCATGCCAGTGGCATGGGCACTGCAGGGGCCCCCAGGGGCCCCACGACACCCCTTACCGCCATCCTGTTCCTGGCGGTGACAACCGCCAGGAACAGGATGGCGGTAATGGGGGTCGGAATCCCCATGGCGGCGCAGAGGATTCCCCAGGGCAGCGGAAAACCGGCGGTACACCGCCGGTTTTCCGTTTCTGACCACGGCTGTACCGCCGCGGTCAGAATGCCCATGGGAGCACCGCCAGCCTGTTGGCGGTGCTCCCGCGGTCGTTGGCCCTGGCGGTTTTTACCGCCAGGGTCAGAATGACCCCCTTTGTCCTTTAGCCAAGCAACTGTAGATTACATTCAGACATGGGATCTTACCCATTAACAGCTTTCACATACACTGGGGTGAGAAATACTGCACTAGCACCTTATGTCCGTCATGTAACTCCGAGATCGAAACGTTACATAATTTCTTCTTCTTTTGCAACACTCACATAATTCCACTCGAAACGTGGACTAAACCTGTGCGTAATATTATGGGGGTTAGACAATTTGTATTTAGAATTTTAAGATCTGATACCAATGAAGTGATCATAATTAGTGTTCAGCAGGGTTATACGTAAGAAGCTTTAAGATTCTGAGGCTGATATTATTGTCTTAAATGATTGTTGACTCTGTTATTGGCCTATTAATCAATGCTATGTTTTAAATTTTCAGTATTTCAAAAATCGATCCATATTTTTCGTATGTAGGCTTCACACTTTAAAATGCCCCTATAAGAAGCATGCACTGGCTTAGTTGTATAATTATTTATATTGTCGGAATTATTTATACGTTGGCATCTTAGTCAAATGTGTTATGGTCCTTTGCTTTTTATATGACTCATTTTATGTGACTTTAAAGTAATTTGATAAGTTGAATTTTAGAGTATCAGAAGTATGCCTGTGTTCAATATTGGTGTGATAAGCATGTGATGTATTTGCATTTAATTTAAGTATGTTTTACAGATCTTGTATCTGAAATAAACAGAACATGATAATGATGATGAGTATTGTGGAACTAATGCCCATTGCTCTTCAGGTCCTCATCTTCTTAGTCCTCTTCAGTCTGGTCCTGATCCTCCGGGCCTTCATCCTACTGCTACTTGTCCGCATAGCTCTGCAATAACTTGTCCTGTCACAGATCATCCTGGCCTACCCTAGTCCTGATGTTCTTTGACCTCTGGTTCATGCTAATGTAAGAACTTCCTGGCCCTGTACTTCCTGGTCTTGGTTTCATTGGTCGTCATTCTAATGTACTCCTGCCCCTAGTCATTTGGATTCTGGGTCCCCTGTTACACAGGCTTCCAGTCCTGGACCTGGTAATCTTTCTCACAGTAATTGTCATCCATCAGCCCTCCTGGTCAGGTTCCCCTGGTTTATCTAGTCCCCTCATTTTTCTGTTCTTAATCCTTCTGATACTGGTCACTTTGGTCCATGTAGTCCTGATCTTAGTTTTGGTAGTGGTTTGTCTGGCCCTCATGTATCAGATCTTCTAATGCTAGTTCCACTGGCCTGGGTTTTCTAGTACCCAGTCCTCCTGCCCCGTCCTACACCTACTAGTCCTCTTGGTTTGACTAATCTACTTTGTTCTTGTCCATCTTACCATGGACCCTCTATCCTTGTTGTCCTAGTAATGGTCATATTAGGTATGGTCTTCCTCATCCCTCTGACTGGTCCTCTGAGTTCCTATGTTGTGGGTCAAACTGGTTCATGCAGATCTTGTCACCATAGTTTAGGATCCCCGGAGTCTGACACTCCTAAACCGCGTGATCTTGGATCCACTGTACCTAGACTTTCTCATCCTTTATAAATCTCTGGACATTCTAATCTAGGGTATCCAACTCCTGCTAGCACTGGTCATTTCTGGTTGTGGTGTTCCTGGTCCAGGTCATTTTGTTTCTGGCCCCTTGGTCCCCCTTAATCTGATGTTCATGGTCTTGGCCCTCAAGTCTCTGGCCCTTCTCTCAGTTGGTCTCCCGGTATTGGTCTTCTTTGGTCTGTCTACTTGGGTCTGCTACTACTGGCCCAGGTTCTCCTTGTCCCACTGATCCTGTTCGGTATGCAAAGGCCCTCATAGCCCTCTTTGTTATTATAGTCCAGGTCCTTCTGTTCTTTCTACCTTGTGTTCCTTCGGGCCCTTGTCCACTTGGTCCAGAATCCCCTGTTCCACAACTTCCTGGCCCATCTGATCCTTTTCACCCAAATACATGTACCTTTAGTGCTGTTTTTTTATTGTCCTGTTCCTCGTCGGCTATTTGTTCTATGTTGCTTCTAGCATTGGTAATCCCAGCCCTCATAGATTAGGTCTCACTGTGACAGGTTCTGCTTGTCCTGGTCCTTATGGACCTTATGGATCCAGTTGCTCTAGCCCTCCCTATGGTCCTTCCTATTGACCCTTATTCCCTTACTTTTCATCCTCTTCCTCCACCTGCTTTCTTCCCCAGTGCCCTCTTCACAATGACTTTAGTCAAGTACAGCCTCCAAGACTGTCATAACTATTTTTATTTTTTGATGGCTTCCAGATTTATATTGCTGCTACAGCGCTGCTTAGTACAGAAATGAGTGCCCAGTAATGAAAGAAATTTGCCCACTTAAAACACTTAAAATCAAAACTTCCATTCCCAAGATGCATTGTGCTGGTGACTAAAATGGCAGTGTGTCTGAAGCAGCCCCTTCCAAAATGGAACTAATGAGCATCAAAGCCCTAAACATCCTCTGCTGGGTGACTAGTATGAAAAAGTGTGTTTATTCACAGACAGCAAACTGAACTCCTCCTGTGAATTACCCAGATGCATTACTCACCCATCTCCTGCTATTCCATCCACATTCCACAGAAACCCTATTCAATTGTCTCACTTAATTTACTTCCTTCACGGGCCTCAAAGCACTGTGCCCCCAATACCAATTACCTACTTACATGCCCCTCTCTCTGGGGCCCAGATACCACATATCTGTTAGCATTCTTTGTTTGCTGCTCTATGTTGATTGCTGCTGTGTTGCCAGATTTCAAATAATAAGCAAGCCCAATCCCCCTTAAACAGAAACCTAAAGCTAGCACCAGGCCATGCATAAAACGCTCAGAAAGAGCACAGCCCTAACAAATCATCAAAAAGAGCATTTTGAACATGAAAAAAAACAATGTATTCTAATGAGTGAATAAAACATTTATGTAACATGCTTTAAAACCATGCTCAGTATTTTTTTTATGACAGCCACATACTGCTTGACTGACACACAAAATATCTGGATGCCATATCCTGAAGCTTCTGTTTCATTTCTTCCTGTCTTATTTGAATATCAAAATAACATAAATGTTTTTTTTTCAAAATCGATTTTACATTTTTTCACCTTTACTCAGCTTAGCTTAATTTAATTAATGCACTTATGTTTTTACAAACTATTGTACATTTGTATGTGCACTTACTCTCAAATGCTTCACACATGTTGCATCCCATTACAAGGTGGCCAGCGCACTGCCACTGCCTGAGTTTTTTGTTATGGCCAGCTAAATAAAGACCTCCTTCAACCTACATATGGGGCTGCCGGTCAAACTGTTCATCATCTGTACTATTTAGTCTATGGCTGGCTAAGCAGCAGAGATTATGTACTATTTTGCCATCCACTGGGTAAATGTCAGAGATTTTGAATTATTTGGCCGGGGGAGGGGTAAATAGACACTTCTGACTCGAATGTACTGAGTTGTCTAACTGGCAGTATGAAGTCAGTACAATTTTATTTCACATGGCCCTTGAACATGAGGTTAGAGTCTTTGTGGACTCTTATGATTTTGTGTCTGAGGTTGACTAGAATAAAGGAGCAAAATTGATAGCTCCTTAGCCTGGTAGCCAGGGCTTTCTAGCAACGCATGTAGTGTGTATGGAAAAAGGCTTTTTACAATGTCCCCCCCATGTTTTGCCCCCATATAGACTACTAGTGCTGGCTTTTCGACTCTTCGAGTGCACTGAGGCCTGCTGTCCAGACCTCAGTGACAGTGTTTATTCCCTTAATAAAAGTTATGTCAAATTGGAAGCCCCCCAATTGGCAAGTGCTGACTCACTTGTAAGTCTCCAGTACATGGTACCCAGGCACCCAGGACATGAAAGGCTGAATGTCCACACAAGGCTGCAGCACCGGCTGTGCCACTCTTTGTGTGACAAAGTGAAAACCTGGCTCCTATACTACCACTGCAGACTGGAAAGGGAGTGTCACACTGCAAGTGTGACTTTACCACTGCAATTAATGAAAAAGTCCCCAAGTCCCTTAATAGTATATGTAAGTATCCTCTAAGGCAGGCCTACAGAGCCCTACAGCAAGGAGCTGTATATTATTAAGCAAGACCTATAAGTGGTAATTACGAGTTTGGCGGTCTCAGGATCGCCTTGCTGGCAGCAGCGGCCGTACCTCCAATGGCCTGCCGGGGAAGACCACCTTATTATGACCATGGCGGTCTTCCCAACTGAATACAGCCAATACACCACCAGTACCACCAGTGCGGTTTCACCACCGTGGACGGCAGTAGGCACCTTCAGACCGGCAGAGAGCAAGTTTCCACTGGGCATATTATGAGGCTGCACACCACCAGGGTTTCTGCCAAAGTCGCACCGCCACCAAAACCCTGGTGGAAACGGATGATGTAAAAGGTAACACTCCCCTTCAGGAACACAGAGCTGACGGGAACCGCCATAGAACCTGAACTCAATGTCCTCCCACTGCTGCTGCTCGTACAGCTACGCCAGATCCAGCGACAAAGACAGCAACCGTAAGTACATACACAACACACACAGCCGGGATGCCTGGAGACAGTCACACATATCCATACACCCATATAAACACACACACACCTCTACATACACACACACATACTACACACAAGTACACATGAACTACACACACCATGGCCAATACATACGTGACATACACACACACCAACCCGCACACACCCATGCAGGCCATGCCCAACACCATTGTTAAAAACATTCATATACAACACCACCGACTCACACAACCACATCACAACTGCAACTACACAGACGCTTCACCAACCACTCTCACTACACACATAACAACACATACACACAACAACAAGTAACAACACAACACAACCAACACTAACACATACCCACACAACAAATGTATTGTCACACCACGCCCACACCACACAAAATGCATAGAACATAGCCAACACCACACACATGAATGCACACACCACATCCACACAATGGCGCGCAACACCAACACAACACATCGCACCATGAGCAATACACAATATATCTACACACATGCATGCGACTACACAATCATATCACACAAACAATACACACCTATCACAGCAGGATTGATGCCAGGGCCTCACATACACAACAGCACGCACAGCCAACACACACGCGTCACACACACAAACTTAGGATCACAAACACAAATCTGACATGGAGAAAGAAAGATAGGATGAGTAGTGTTCGATGGATGCCAACATCTAGTTGGCTCAAGTGTATTGAGAGAACAAATTAATAGAACTAAATAACTATTTACAAAATTGTCCATAGGTATGTCCAATGTCCGAGGATGCCAAACAAACATTAGGCACCCCACTGTGCCCCACCTTGACTCTTGGCAGCAAAATTACCTCCATAGGGTAGGGGCATCAAGGGGGCAGGCAGACACCTCAGTGGTGAGGGGAGGTTGGAGGGGGGTTTGGGCTTGGGAGGGGGTCCTTGGGTTTGGGTTTGGGCTTAGGAGGAGGCTCCTTGGCTGTGGGTTTGGGCAGGGGGTCCTTGGGTCTAGCCTTGGGAGGGAGGCCTTGGCCTTTGGGGGGATTGTATTTTTTGCAGGGGCAATAGCAGGGGTGGTAGGTAGAACTTTGAGGTGGAAGGGCTGGTCTTGGGGAGGGACACAGAGGGATCCGGGGTCTCACGGGGTGGGAGAGGGGTAGGGAGCAGGGAAAATTCATGTAGGAAACATGTTTAGTTACACAGGGGTGGTCATTGGAAAAGGCCTTGGGAGAAAGAGGGAATGGTCGTAAGATGTGTCTTTGTGGGTGTCTTGGGTGTAGGTGCATGGGTGGAATGCTTATGTGTGCTGGTTGTCTGTTGGGTGGATGAGTGCGGGCATTTAAGTGTCTTGGGCGGTGATGGGAGATGCCATGCTGGATGGGTGACTGTCTGTAGGGGTGGTGTCTGCAGGTGTAGTTCAAGTGCTGCATGTGGGGGTATCGGTGGTTGCGGTTGTGGTGAGTGCGGATGTGGTGACTGGGGTGGATGTTTGAGGATCTGATATTGTGGTGACTGTGGGTAAGATAGGACAGGTGGCAGGATCTGCAAATGATAGTGGGGCTTGTAGTGCTTGTGTTTGTCAGTGCCAACCATGCCTGTTGAGGTGGATGCATGCCTGTGTTAATGTGTGCTCTGAATGGGTATGGAGAGAGGGGTTTGGGATTGGGAAGAGGTAGGTGGAGGGGGGGCAGTAGACAAAGGGACATTGGTTTCTGCCAGAGCCTGAAGGGGTCTCTGGAGGCCAGCCATGGCACCGTGAATGCCTTCCAGGAACATATTGCTCTGTTGTAACTGAGCTGCCAGTCCCTGAATGGCATTCACAATGGTTGACTGACCCACAGAGATGGACCTCAGGAGGTCACTAGCCTCCTCACTGAGGGCAGCAGTACTGATTAGGGCAGGGGCAGAGGTGTCTGCAGTGAAGGAGATGCCCACCCTCCTGGGTGAGCGGGCAGAGGAAACTGGGTGGGGAGCAACTGGGAGGGGAGTGCTAGTAAGGGGTGGTGGACAAAGAAGGTGCTTGTGTAATTCGTGATGGGGCTGCCACCACAAAGGAGTGTCCACCCGAGGAGGATACCGAAGATGATGTGTTGGACTCGCTCTCCCCATGGAACTCTCCTCACCCACTGTCCCACTGGGTCTCTCAGTGTTGGTGGTACTACCTTCCTGGGTCCCGTGGGCTGCTGCTGCCCCACTCACCTGTGCCCCTTCTCCTCTGCCAGATGATGCTGATGCACACAGTGAGAGAGAGAGAGAGAGGGAGGGAGGGAGAGGGAGAGATAGGGGGCAAAATGGTTAACATACAACTCCCATTGACACAGCTAATCATGTACATCTGTAACATACATATCATGGCTAGGCAATCTAATTATCAAGGACACATCACCTACATCATGTCATGACACAGCTCTACTTCCCACACCTGCCTGGCAACCCTTACACCTACAGCAATACCTAATGAGGACAGCACTACTAGACTCATCCCCATGATGCCAACCTATGCCTTCTTAAGCTGGCAAAGCATCCCCTAGATGCACTATCAATACTATGCATAATTGCACATCTTACCTCACTATACCCCTATTACTGATTGGATGTGCTGATTACACAACAGTACACTGGAGTCCCCTACATGAATAGTCCACATCCACTGTCAAATGTCCATCACAGTGTAGTCAGCTCCAAACACTGAACACACAACACTTACCTGTCATTACACATGGCTGCCCACTCAGTATAGTAAGGACATCCTGGAGGGCACTCCGATTTGGCCAATACCAGTCAGACACCTAGACACTTCACATCAAATGTGTAACGCAAAACTCAAACCACTCCCATTCTGCCACAACCTAATAGCCAAGCCAACCTGTAAGAGTCACAGGCCGTCCATCACAAGTGCCCCCAACTATCCATGTCAACACGATGTAGGCAGTCAGTCAGCAACGCAGCAGAGGACAAGCTAGGGCTTTGTTATGCATGCTATATGCACACCTTGGTGTCACATCTGAGATATCCCATAGCACTTACCACCACCAGTACCAACCCATACTTAGTAAGGGCTCATCCCCACAAGTACAGCCCTCAGGAATCTTAGAACTGTGCAATCATACCGCATCAAATCTACATGTATCAGTGTCCCAGGTTGCCTACCTATACACACTCCACAGTCAACACATCACCTATACATGTCTAGTCAGCTCTCAGGCCAGTACTCCTGTCCCATGAAAGGCAGTGCAGTGTTGTAATGCCAGCCCCACAATCTATCTATACCAGTTACAGTATATGATCTACATAGTCTCAGGGATGGAAGGAGTCTCGCATAATTACATGTACAGGTTGCCTACACTGATGTGAGTGGACTGACACCTCTGAGCCACTGATAGAGATGGCTGGAGCTGGTCATACACAATGCTTAGGGTACTACTGACTCTCACATCCATTGTAGGGCCAGGATGGAGTCACACATGTGCCCATGTCATTTGTGCATCTACACATTACAGACTTTGAGAGGTATGAACGGGGTGAGTAAAATCCACAGTAGAGCATCAGGACACACCTACATAAGATACTCAGCAAAGGTGCCTATTGTTCATTTCCAAATGTTGATGCACAGTAGCATTAACTGTAACGCCACTTTGGCAGCACTTAGGCACTCAATCCCAATAATGGCCAGCAAAGTCCCAGGATACAGTCAGTACTTACCCCTTTGTGGCTGCTGGCAGCCCTCAAACCCCCATCCACCTTAGGGTAGGTCACCGCTAAAATGTGGGCCATTTGGGGGGTGAGGGTTCGATGGACATCCCTCCCTAATTGGGAGGACATCCCCAGATGGGCCTCTGCAGTCTTCCAGGCTCAGAGTCTCAGGTCCTCCCACTGCCTGCAACAATGGGTGCTCCACGGGGCATGGATCCCCAGGTTCTGCACTTGCATGGCGATGGCATGCCAAATCCCCTTGTTTTGATGGGTGTTGGCCTGGCCTGCATGGGTGAAACAGACAGAAGGAGAAGGTTATGTAGATTGGCACCATACCAACAGCAGGGGACTATAAATATCAGACCCACACATACTCATCCTCACGGTTCACATGCCTATACTCCATTCCCCTTGCATGCATGTACTCTGGCTGGCACACGCATGCCATTCACCCTCACACACACCCCTATCACACATGAGTATGGCATTGTGCTCACCTGCTCCTCTGGTGCCCTATAAAGCTGTCCATACAAGGGTAGGGCCTCATCCACCAGCCTCTCTAGTGCTGGGGGTGAAGGCGGGGACCCTCCCACCTGCAGAACGTGGCTCACATAGTGTAGGTCTTGCTTGCTATTGTGTCAGGAGTCAAGTGAGCTAGGCAGCAGAAAATGGCGGTTACGGCCGGCGCGTATAGGACCGTCACCACAGGCGGTGATCGCCATTGACCCCAGTCTCTCATGGGCAGCAATGTTACCCAATGAGAAGTTGCACAGCGGTTGTGACTGCCTACCGCTATGATGACATTCGCCAGCGGAATTAGGCCACTACCCGCTGTTCAGTGCTGCAGGTTAGGCGGCTGCCATTTTAGGCACATACATGCCATTATGCAGTAAAATAAGTGTGACATACACCTTATATGGCAGATAGCGGGGTAGGCCTAAGTGGTGCAATCATGTTTTGCACATACATGTGAGATGCATGACACAGTGACCCCTATGTGGCTGGCTGTCTAATGACCAGCATGTCCAGGTACTCGTCAGCTGATTGGCAGGGTCACCGTATGGGAATATGGCATGACTACATACAGGCCCAGTACAGGACAAGTCAGTGTACCACATATGGGACTTGACACATGTGACATATGTCACACACTATTGATCAGGGACAGCAATGTGCATCAAAGGAGAAGTCCATGCCACTTCAGCATGCCCAATATTGCATGTCGCAGCAGTGTGCATCATGTGGACAGTGTTAGTTATGTGCAAGTTAGATCTGTTGTGCCAACATGTATGGTGTGCATTTCACATTGTGCTATTTCTCCTCTCCATCTTAGATACCCTGTCTTGAGGAGAAAGAGACATGCACCCGCGTACCGTCCGCTAGTGGACCTTGTAACCCTGAAGGAGAGGCACATAATTCAGACCTATTGTCTGAATCGTCAGACAATCATGGAACTATGCACCCAATTGGAGCCAGATATATTGCCTGCCACATGCAATCCCTAAGCCATCCCTCCCACAGTTCAAGTTCTGTCAATGCCACACTTTCTTGCCACAGGCTCCTTTCAGATGGCACTGGGCTTGACAGCAGGGATGTCACAGCCCATGTCCAGTCTTGTGTTGAAGAATGTACTGTGTGCTTTTTTTAAACACCTGGACAGCTACATCAGGTTCCCCCAATGAGGCAATCTGGCTCATGCGAAGGCACACTTCTATGATGTGGTGGTGTAAGGTGTACTGTGTTAATTTCTTCATGTGTGTGTTGTGAGAGGTGACTGACTGCGTGTAAGGTGCAGAGTCGTAATGTTTTCTCTCTTACATGTTTACTCTCTGCAGTTTGGATGGATTACATCTCTCATGGACAGGCCAGTATTTGTCAAAGCCCAGCTCACCTGAGTTCTTGTTCAGTTCTGATGGAGGTTGAAGACAATCCGACCCCACCCTGAAACTGCTTGTTCCAGCACACTAGTTTTTAAAACAGTGCACTAAGAACAGAAGCTCAAGGGAAGGGGGGAAGTGGATAAAATAAAAAAAAGAGACAACACCGTTCTTGCGTTTCCACTCATGAAGTGCTGCACAAATCTGCGGCCCTTTCTGACTTCTGTAGAAACTGGTGCCTAATGAAACATAAACAAAGAACAGATAAGTGCAACCTATTCCTAAATGGGTTCCTGACTATCCCTTTATTTATTAGAAATTCTCTTCTAAAAGTACCTCTTGGATCCTGGTCTCTAGTTTCCAGGTTTGGAATGTGTTACTGCTCTGGGATGTATTTTCTATTACTGTAAAGCTTCTAAAACATTAAACAAATACCGTTATCAGAATTACCAATATCAAACATTCATCATAATATAACTAAAGCCTAAATTCCCAATAGCAGACTCACTTTTCCCATATTTCCAGAATCTTTTATAAAACAAATACTGTACTTTTACATCAAAATACAGCATGTAATTTGTGCAAGTCCTTGATTTACTGTTTGCCTTGCTGTTAATGGTTTCCACTGTTCGATTCTTAGAAGTTCCATGAGAAAAAACAATGTTTGCTTCACAAAGTTCTGCAAAATATTCTTGTAACAAAGAGTTTGAATCACAATGTTCGTGGAAGGTATTTCGTTTCAAATTGTCTATACACGAATCCAGAAATTGTTGTCAAATTTCTTTCAGGTAATAAAAGGTTTTGCACTTACTTGTTGCTGGCAAGAGATACTGATCAGTCTAACCTTGTCTTCTTTCTCTTTTGCAGGTTACTCATAGGAGAGAGGCTGAAGCAAGGAGGAACCGGAAACCGGAAGAAGGAAGAGCCAGAAGCTGCGCCCATTGAAGTCAATGAAAGTCTGTAAAGAGCAGGAGTGCCAGCGCCGAGGGATCTGTTCTCAGGTAAGCGGGAGGTAGACGAGCACAAGCACTGGGTGAGGCTCGGGGGATGCCTTTTATAGACAGGGCTGGGTGTGGTTTGAAGGGCTGGGTGTGGTCCTCACATGCTGCACATGTTCTTGGAAGGTGTGCAGAGCTGGGTGTGGTTTGAAGAGCTGGGTGTGGTCCTCACATGCTGCACATGTTCTTGAAAGGTGTGCAGAGTTTCAGTTATTATACAAATGAGTTGGATTAACACATTGCCTAGGGAGGAGTATTTTAAAGAAGCCTTGGTAAAAGCAAGGCCCAATGTGTAAACAAAACAGCACATTAAACAACATACACAGAAGCCTGGGGGGGGGAAGGTGAGATAACAAGAAAGGCTTTCAATAGTAAGTTTAAAAGGGAGCTATTACAGAACCCACTAGTGCAGTGAGAGGGGACATGCTCTTTGCTGTGTACAAACCCTAACAGTTGCCCCCCTCAAAGGCCCTCCTACAGGACGGGGTTTTCCTGGATTTTTTAAATAAAACCGTCTAATCAGCTGTGGGGCATGTACATATGATGCTGGTTCCCATGAATTCTCAGATTCATCATATCCTTTCCATTCTACTAAATAAAACAGACGTCCACTAATTCTTTTTGAGTCTTTTATGCTTTTCACTTCATATTCCAGATTTCCCTTAATTGGTATGGGTGGAGGTGGTGGTTCAGGTCGGGTTTTTGAGTTGTACGGCTTAAGCAAGGACACATGGAATGTAGTATGTACTGGATATTCTTTTGGTAAATCTAATTTTACTGTTACCGGGTTTACTATGGCAGTTATACTAAAGGGTCCAATGAAACGTGGTTGCAGCTTTCGGGATCCCTCTATGTTTAGGTTCTTTGTGGAGAGCCATACCTTGTCACCAATTTTATACATTGGGGCCTCAGACCTGTGTTTGTCTGCTTGTCTTTTCATGCTTTCCTTGTACTTTAATAAATGTTTCCTGGCTTTGTCTTGTATGTCACCTAACCTCGTTAGTCTATCCGTTACTGTAGGCAACAGGGAATCTTCTAACAAAATGGGTATAGCTATTGGATGATACCCCTGCAAGAAATAGAATGGTGAGCAAAGTAGAGCTGAATGCACAGTATTATTATAAACAAACTCTGCTACAGGGATAGCTTCCAACCATTCACTAGAATAATCAACCAATAAACAACGTAGCGTTTGAAGTAAGGTTTGGTTCAGTCGTTCAGTCTGTCCATCTGTCTCTGGGTGGAAAGCAGTGGATAAGGCCACATCTATTTTCAGTTTTTCACATAATTTTTTCCAAAATCTGGAGTTGAACTGGCTCCCTCGGTCTGACACCACTTTGCTTGGCAAACCATGTAAACGCACAATTTCCCTTATAAAAATATCGGCAAATTCTGCCGCCGTGGGTAATTTCCGTAATGGTACAAAATGTGCCATTTTAGATAAAAAATCCACTATAACCAACACTGTTGTGAAGGATTTTACAGGTGCTAAACCTACAATAAAGTCTACGCTCACAGTGTGCCAAGGTTGTTTGGGTGTTGGCATTGGTATCAACAAGCCGTCAGGAGCCTTATGAGAAGATTTATGTCTTGCACAAATTGGACAGGTAGTGACAAATTGCTTAATGTCCTTTCTTATAGTGTCCCACCAAAAGTGTTTTTGCACATTTTCCAGGGTTTTTACCCAACCAGGATGACCTGCCAACGGTGAGGCGTGATGCCAAATTATCACCTGTGTTTGTAATTCAGAGGTGGGCACTAACAGCATGTTGTCGTGATACAATAAACCTCGTTGTATTGTGTTATGGGAATCCTTTAACCAATCCTGAGGTGCTATTTGCATGTGTGCATTATATAGATCTGTGATGAAATCCTTCTGTTGTACTGGTGCCAACAACTTTTGGGGAGGAATAATGGGTTCTCCTATTTTATCTTGTTTCATGTCTGAAGTATGTCCGTATCTAGATAACACATCAGATTGAATTTGTTGTGCACCTGGTCTATAGGTTATAACAAAGTCAAATGGGCTAAAAAAAATTAACCAGCGCATCTGACGTGGTGTTAGTGCTTTAAGTGATCCAAAAAACTGTAGGTTCTTATGGTCAGAAAAGATTGTAACTGGGTACTTGGCTCCCATTAAATGGTGCCTCCATTCTGAAAAGGCTACTTTGATAGCTAGTAGTTCCCTTTCAGCCACAGTGTAATTTTGTTCAGCTGGTAATAACTTTTTGGAATAGAAGGCTATAGGATGTAACTGGCCATCTACTGCATCTTGTTGAGAGAGAACTCCTACTAAAGCTACTTGTGAAGCATCCGCTTCAACAAAAAAGGGCAAGTCAGGATCAGGATGTTTCAGAATTGGGGCTGAATTGAACTTTTGTTTTAGGAGTTGAAAGGCGTGTGCCGCCTCATCAGTCCAAAGAAATCGTTGCCCTTTCCGCAACAAGGTAGTTATTGGGGCCGCAATGTCTGCAAAATGTGCAATAAACCTCCTATAAAAATTGGCGAAACCCAGAAATTTCTGAATATCTTTTACAGAGGATGGTTCTGGCCAATCAGCAATAGCACTGATTTTCTTTACATCCATAGTTATTCCTTGAGGTGACAGGCAGTATCCTAAAAAGTCCACCTTGTTGACATTAAAAGTACACTTTTCTAACTTAGCAAAAAGATGATTTTCTTTTAACTTTGATAATACTGCACGAACATGTTGGGTATGTTCTTCTGAGTTCTTAGAGTAAAGGAGGATGTCGTCTATGTATACTATGACACAAACGTCCAGGAATTCGTGTAGGACCTCATTTATAAAGAACTGAAAGGCCGCAGGGGCATTACATAACCCAAAGGGCATTACTGTGTACTCAAATAAACCAAACTTTGTCTTGAAAGCTGTCTTCCACTCATCCCCCTCTTTTACTCGGACCAGGTGGTAAGCTCCCCGCAGACCTAGTTTAGTCTATACAGTAGAATGTCTTAATTGATCCAACAACACAGGTATTAGAGGAAGAGGATATTTATTCTTTATTGTAGCCTTATTTAGTCCTCTATAATCGATACACGCGCGCAGGGATTTATCCGGCTTCGGGATAAAAAAGAGTGGAGATGACACCGGAGATGTGGAATGACGGATGAACCCAGACTGTAGTAGGTCATCTAGGTAGGTTCTTAAGTATTTGGTTTCTTCGTCAGTCAAAGCATATACTCTGTTATTAGGTAAAGGGGCCCCTGGGATAAGATCTATACGGCAGTCATAAGACCGATGTGGGGGCAGCACACTAGCCTTTACTGGATCAAAGACGTCTTTAAAGTCAGAATATTCAGGAGGGAGACTTGGTTCATCTTGTGTAACACTAGCACAGTGCAATACTGTGCTCTGTTCTGTACCTGCTTCTTGATAGCAATTGGTTCTACAGAAAGAGGAATCCAGAGTAACAGTTCTATGCACCCAATCAATTTTTGGGTTATGAGTTGTTAACCAGGGTACCCCGAGAATCAAACCAAAATTAGGAGTATCTATCAGATCAAAGCTAATCACCTCTGTGTGCCCGTTCTGACAGACCATAACAAGTGGACTTGTTTGTTTTGTGATTAATCCAGAGGTCAATTCTGACCCATCCACTGCACATACTGCTTCTGGACAAGGCTTTAGGCACATAGGAAGTCCTAAGATTTCAGCTAACTTATTATCCACAAAATTTCCTGTCGCGCCTGAGTCCAGTAGGACAGGGAGAGAATGCCTCACTTGGGTAGTAACAATTAAAACAACCTGAATTATGAAATGTCTAGGTATGTGCGGTACCCTGAAGGCTGCAGCATTAGAGGTTTGATTAAGATGTTTTCTCGAACAAGTAACCTTTCCCCTTGTCGAGCTTAATCGTTTCCCGATTCAGTTGAGGAGGTGGAGGAAACAGCACCCTTTCGTGGAGTTTTAGGCTTTACTGGACATTCTCTGGCAAAGTGACCTGCCCTGCCACAATATAAACATAATTGAAATTTTCTCCTTCTTTCTTTTTCCTCTGATGTGAGTGGACCTCTGAGTGTCCCTATTTGCATAGGCTCTGGTTCAGGGAGTTTATTATCTGTGTCTTTCTTCTCGTGTCTAATAAAAGTTAACTGTGATTCCAGTTTGTATTTATCTCCCTTTCTTTCTCCTAGTCTATGTTCTAATTTCACAACTAAATCTACAAAGTCCGAATAGTCTTTTGGCAAATCAACGATATGAGCCAGCGTGTCTTTTAACTCGTCTCTCAAACCTTTATAAAAAAGGGAGACACGCTTTTCTTCTGGCCAGTGTGTATCGGTGAGTAAACGATTAAAACTAGTGAGATAGGTCAATAAATCCTTGTTACCTTGTTTAAGATTTAAAAGCTCATTATCACTTGCCTGCATGAAAGTGTGTTTTGCAAAAAGGCTGGTCATGGTACGTTTAAATTGATTCCAATTATGGAGGATGGGATCATCTCTATCCACGAAAGGAATTGACCAATTGGCTGCTGTGCCACCCAAATAAGACAAGACGAATGCCACTTTCGTATCATCAGTAGGGAACTGTTGTGGCTTACAAATGAAGTGTAATTGACATTGATTGATAAAAACATGGAATTTGTTACTATCTCCATGAAAACGTTCAGGTGCTGCTAAGGGCACAACATTAGGAACATTAACAGTAACCTCAACTGGGGAAGGCAAAGTTGTATGTTTTGATGGCGCCCCTGTCTCTGAGGAGGTTTTAAACAAAGGCGTAGAAGCTGTGTTCCACTGAGATCCCCTAAATTTATACCTGCTTAAATCCTGTTTTAAAGAGGGATTCTCCATCTTTAATCTCTCTATTTCCTCTTGCATATGTTGCAAGATGCCAGACACTGATTCATTATGAGCCAAGTCCTCATTTAGGGCCTGCGCCATATCCGTGACGTCAATGCCCTCTATTTCTTCCCCGGTTTCATCGTCCACCAGAACTGAAATTTTTTAAGGCTTGTGCTTCTGTCAAAGCCCAGCTCACCTGAGTTCTTGTTCAGTTCTGATGGAGGTTGAAGACAATCCGACCCCACCCTGAAACTGCTTGTTCCAGCACACTAGTTTTTAAAACAGTGCACTAAGAACAGAAGCTCAAGGGAAGGGGGGAAGTGGATAAAATAAAAAAAAGAGACAACACCGTTCCTGCGTTTCCACTGTTGAAGTGCTGCACAAATCTGCGGCCCTTTCTGACTTCTGTAGAAACTGGTGCCTAATGAAACATAAACAAAGAACAGATAAGTGCAACCTATTCCTAAATGGGTTCCTGACTATCCCTTTATTTATTAGAAATTCTCTTCTAAAAGTACCTCTTGGATCCTGGTCTCTAGTTTCCAGGTTTGGAATGTGTTACTGCTCTGGGATGTATTTTCTATTACTGTAAAGCTTCTAAAACATTAAACAAATACCGTTATCAGAATTACCAATATCAAACATTCATCATAATATAACTAAAGCCTAAATTCCCAATAGCAGACTCACTTTTCCCATATTTCCAGAATCTTTTATAAAACAAATACTGTACTTTTACATGAAAATACAGCATGTAATTTGTGCAAGTCCTTGATTTACTGTTTGCCTTGCTGTTAATGGTTTCCACTGTTCGATTCTTAGAAGTTCCATGAGAAAAAACAATGTTTGCTTCACAAAGTTCTGCAAAATATTCTTGTAACAAAGAGTTTGAATCACAATGTTCGTGGAAGGTATTTCGTTTCAAATTGTCTATACACGAATCCAGAAATTGTTGTCAAAGTTCTTTCAGGTAATAAAAGGTTTTGCACTTACTTGTTGCTGGCAAGAGATACTGATCAGTCTAACCTTGTCTTCTTTCTCTTTTGCAGGTTACTCATAGGAGAGAGGCTGAAGCAAGGAGGAACCGGAAACCGGAAGAAGGAAGAGCCAGAAGCTGCGCCCATTGAAGTCAATGAAAGTCTGTAAAGAGCAGGAGTGCCAGCGCCGAGGGATCTGTTCTCAGGTAAGCGGGAGGTAGACGAGCACAAGCACTGGGTGAGGCTCGGGGGATGCCTTTTATAGACAGGGCTGGGTGTGGTTTGAAGGGCTGGGTGTGGTCCTCACATGCTGCACATGTTCTTGGAAGGTGTGCAGAGCTGGGTGTGGTTTGAAGAGCTGGGTGTGGTCCTCACATGCTGCACATGTTCTTGAAAGGTGTGCAGAGTTTCAGTTATTATACAAATGAGTTGGATTAACACATGGCCTAGGGAGGAGTATTTTAAAGAAGCCTTGGTAAAAGCAAGGCCCAATGTGTAAACAAAACAGCACATTAAACAACATACACAGAAGCCTAGGGGGGGGAAGGTGAGATAACAAGAAAGGCTTTCAATAGTAAGTTTAAAAGGGAGCTATTACAGAACCCACTAGTGCAGTGAGAGGGGACATGCTCTTTGCTGTGTACAAACCCTAACAGTTGCCCCCCTCAAAGGCCCTCCTACAGGACGGGGTTTTCCTGGATTTTTTAAATAAAACCGTCTAATCAGCTGTGGGGCATGTACATATGATGCTGGTTCCCATGAATTCTCAGATTCATCATATCCTTTCCATTCTACTAAATAAAACAGACGTCCACTAATTCTTTTTGAGTCTTTTATGCTTTTCACTTCATATTCCAGATTTCCCTTAATTGGTATGGGTGGAGGTGGTGGTTCAGGTTGGGTTTTTGAGTTGTACGGCTTAAGCAAGGACACATGGAATGTAGTATGTACTGGATATTCTTTTGGTAAATCTAATTTTACTGTTACCGGGTTTACTATGGCAGTTATACTAAAGGGTCCAATGAAACGTGGTTGCAGCTTTCGGGATCCCTCTATGTTTAGGTTCTTTGTGGAGAGCCATACCTTGTCACCAATTTTATACATTGGGGCCTCAGACCTGTGTTTGTCTGCTTGTCTTTTCATGCTTTCCTTGTACTTTAATAAATGTTTCCTGGCTTTGTCTTGTATGTCACCTAACCTCGTTAGTCTATCCGTTACTGTAGGCAACAGGGAATCTTCTAACAAAATGGGTATAGCTATTGGATGATACCCCTGCAAGAAATAGAATGGTGAGCAAAGTAGAGCTGAATGCACAGTATTATTATAAACAAACTCTGCTACAGGGATAGCTTCCAACCATTCACTAGAATAATCAACCAATAAACAACGTAGCGTTTGAAGTAAGGTTTGGTTCAGTCGTTCAGTCTGTCCATCTGTCTCTGGGTGGAAAGCAGTGGATAAGGCCACATCTATTTTCAGTTTTTCACATAATTTTTTCCAAAATCTGGAGTTGAACTGGCTCCCTCGGTCTGACACCACTTTGCTTGGCAAACCATGTAAACGCACAATTTCCCTTATAAAAATATCGGCAAATTCTGCCGCCGTGGGTAATTTCCGTAATGGTACAAAATGTGCCATTTTAGATAAAAAATCCACTATAACCAACACTGTTGTGAAGGATTTTACAGGTGGTAAACCTACAATAAAGTCTACGCTCACAGTGTGCCAAGGTTGTTTGGGTGTTGGCATTGGTATCAACAAGCCGTCAGGAGCCTTATGAGAAGATTTATGTCTTGCACAAATTGGACAGGTAGTGACAAATTGCTTAATGTCCTTTCTTATAGTGTCCCACCAAAAGTGTTTTTGCACATTTTCCAGGGTTTTTACCCAACCAGGATGACCTGCCAACGGTGAGGCGTGATGCCAAATTATCACCTGTGTTTGTAATTCAGAGGTGGGCACTAACAGCATGTTGTCGTGATACAATAAACCTCGTTGTATTGTGTTATGGGAATCCTTTAACCAATCCTGAGGTGCTATTTGCATGTGTGCATTATATAGATCTGTGATGAAATCCTTCTGTTGTACTGGTGCCAACAACTTTTGGGGAGGAATAATGGGTTCTCCTATTTTATCTTGTTTCATGTCTGAAGTATGTCCGTATCTAGATAACACATCAGATTGAATTTGTTGTGCACCTGGTCTATAGGTTATAACAAAGTCAAATGGGCTAAAAAAAATTAACCAGCGCATCTGACGTGGTGTTAGTGCTTTAAGTGATCCAAAAAACTGTAGGTTCTTATGGTCAGAAAAGATTGTAACTGGGTACTTGGCTCCCATTAAATGGTGCCTCCATTCTGAAAAGGCTACTTTGATAGCTAGTAGTTCCCTTTCAGCCACAGTGTAATTTTGTTCAGCTGGTAATAACTTTTTGGAATAGAAGGCTATAGGATGTAACTGGCCATCTACTGCATCTTGTTGAGAGAGAACTCCTACTAAAGCTACTTGTGAAGCATCCGCTTCAACAAAAAAGGGCAAGTCAGGATCAGGATGTTTCAGAATTGGGGCTGAATTGAACTTTTGTTTTAGGAGTTGAAAGGCGTGTGCCGCCTCATCAGTCCAAAGAAATCGTTGCCCTTTCCGCAACAAGGTAGTTATTGGGGCCGCAATGTCTGCAAAATGTGCAATAAACCTCCTATAAAAATTGGCGAAACCCAGAAATTTCTGAATATCTTTTACAGAGGATGGTTCTGGCCAATCAGCAATAGCACTGATTTTCTTTACATCCATAGTTATTCCTTGAGGTGACAGGCAGTATCCTAAAAAGTCCACCTTGTTGACATTAAAAGTACACTTTTCTAACTTAGCAAAAAGATGATTTTCTTTTAACTTTGATAATACTGCACGAACATGTTGGGTATGTTCTTCTGAGTTCTTAGAGTAAAGGAGGATGTCGTCTATGTATACTATGACACAAACGTCCAGGAATTCGTGTAGGACCTCATTTATAAAGAACTGAAAGGCCGCAGGGGCATTACATAACCCAAAGGGCATTACTGTGTACTCAAATAAACCAAACTTTGTCTTGAAAGCTGTCTTCCACTCATCCCCCTCTTTTACTCGGACCAGGTGGTAAGCTCCCCGCAGACCTAGTTTAGTCTATACAGTAGAATGTCTTAATTGATCCAACAACACAGGTATTAGAGGAAGAGGATATTTATTCTTTATTGTAGCCTTATTTAGTCCTCTATAATCGATACACGCGCGCAGGGATTTATCCGGCTTCGGGATAAAAAAGAGTGGAGATGACACCGGAGATGTGGAATGACGGATGAACCCAGACTGTAGTAGGTCATCTAGGTAGGTTCTTAAGTATTTGGTTTCTTCGTCAGTCAAAGCATATACTCTGTTATTAGGTAAAGGGGCCCCTGGGATAAGATCTATACGGCAGTCATAAGACCGATGTGGGGGCAGCACACTAGCCTTTACTGGATCAAAGACGTCTTTAAAGTCAGAATATTCAGGAGGGAGACTTGGTTCATCTTGTGTAACACTAGCACAGTGCAATACTGTGCTCTGTTCTGTACCTGCTTCTTGATAGCAATTGGTTCTACAGAAAGAGGAATCCAGAGTAACAGTTCTATGCACCCAATCAATTTTTGGGTTATGAGTTGTTAACCAGGGTACCCCGAGAATCAAACCAAAATTAGGAGTATCTATCAGATCAAAGCTAATCACCTCTGTGTGCCCGTTCTGACAGACCATAACAAGTGGACTTGTTTGTTTTGTGATTAATCCAGAGGTCAATTCTGACCCATCCACTGCACATACTGCTTCTGGACAAGGCTTTAGGCACATAGGAAGTCCTAAGATTTCAGCTAACTTATTATCCACAAAATTTCCTGTCGCGCCTGAGTCCAGTAGGACAGGGAGAGAATGCCTCACTTGGGTAGTAACAATTAAAACGACCTGAATTATGAAATGTCTAGGTATGTGCGGTACCCTGAAGGCTGCAGCATTAGAGGTTTGATTAAGATGTTTTCTCGAACAAGTAACCTTTCCCCTTGTCGAGCTTAATCGTTTCCCGATTCAGTTGAGGAGGTGGAGGAAACAGCACCCTTTCGTGGAGTTTTAGGCTTTACTGGACATTCTCTGGCAAAGTGACCTGCCCTGCCACAATATAAACATAATTGAAATTTTCTCCTTCTTTCTTTTTCCTCTGATGTGAGTGGACCTCTGAGTGTCCCTATTTGCATAGGCTCTGGTTCAGGGAGTTTATTATCTGTGTCTTTCTTCTCGTGTCTAATAAAAGTTAACTGTGATTCCAGTTTGTATTTATCTCCCTTTCTTTCTCCTAGTCTATGTTCTAATTTCACAACTAAATCTACAAAGTCCGAATAGTCTTTTGGCAAATCAACGATATGAGCCAGCGTGTCTTTTAACTCGTCTCTCAAACCTTTATAAAAAAGGGAGACACGCTTTTCTTCTGGCCAGTGTGTATCGGTGAGTAAACGATTAAAACTAGTGAGATAGGTCAATAAATCCTTGTTACCTTGTTTAAGATTTAAAAGCTCATTATCACTTGCCTGCATGAAAGTGTGTTTTGCAAAAAGGCTGGTCATGGTACGTTTAAATTGATTCCAATTATGGAGGATGGGATCATCTCTATCCACGAAAGGAATTGACCAATTGGCTGCTGTGCCACCCAAATAAGACAAGACGAATGCCACTTTCGTATCATCAGTAGGGAACTGTTGTGGCTTACAAATGAAGTGTAATTGACATTGATTGATAAAAACATGGAATTTGTTACTATCTCCATGAAAACGTTCAGGTGCTGCTAAGGGCACAACATTAGGAACATTAACAGTAACCTCAACTGGGGAAGGCAAAGTTGTATGTTTTGATGGCGCCCCTGTCTCTGAGGAGGTTTTAAACAAAGGCGTAGAAGCTGTGTTCCACTGAGATCCCCTAAATTTATACCTGCTTAAATCCTGTTTTAAAGAGGGATTCTCCATCTTTAATCTCTCTATTTCCTCTTGCATATGTTGCAAGATGCCAGACACTGATTCATTATGAGCCAAGTCCTCATTTAGGGCCTGCGCCATATCCGTGACGTCAATGCCCTCTATTTCTTCCCCGGTTTCATCGTCCACCAGAACTGAAATTTTTTAAGGCTTGTGCTTCTGTCAAAGCCCAGCTCACCTGAGTTCTTGTTCAGTTCTGATGGAGGTTGAAGACAATCCGACCCCACCCTGAAACTGCTTGTTCCAGCACACTAGTTTTTAAAACAGTGCACTAAGAACAGAAGCTCAAGGGAAGGGGGGAAGTGGATAAAATAAAAAAAAGAGACAACACCGTTCCTGCGTTTCCACTGTTGAAGTGCTGCACAAATCTGCGGCCCTTTCTGACTTCTGTAGAAACTGGTGCCTAATGAAACATAAACAAAGAACAGATAAGTGCAACCTATTCCTAAATGGGTTCCTGACTATCCCTTTATTTATTAGAAATTCTCTTCTAAAAGTACCTCTTGGATCCTGGTCTCTAGTTTCCAGGTTTGGAATGTGTTACTGCTCTGGGATGTATTTTCTATTACTGTAAAGCTTCTAAAACATTAAACAAATACCGTTATCAGAATTACCAATATCAAACATTCATCATAATATAACTAAAGCCTAAATTCCCAATAGCAGACTCACTTTTCCCATATTTCCAGAATCTTTTATAAAACAAATACTGTACTTTTACATGAAAATACAGCATGTAATTTGTGCAAGTCCTTGATTTACTGTTTGCCTTGCTGTTAATGGTTTCCACTGTTCGATTCTTAGAAGTTCCATGAGAAAAAACAATGTTTGCTTCACAAAGTTCTGCAAAATATTCTTGTAACAAAGAGTTTGAATCACAATGTTCGTGGAAGGTATTTCGTTTCAAATTGTCTATACACGAATCCAGAAATTGTTGTCAAAGTTCTTTCAGGTAACAAAAGGTTTTGCACTTACTTGTTGCTGGCAAGAGATACTGATCAGTCTAACCTTGTCTTCTTTCTCTTTTGCAGGTTACTCATAGGAGAGAGGCTGAAGCAAGGAGGAACCGGAAACCGGAAGAAGGAAGAGCCAGAAGCTGCGCCCATTGAAGTCAATGAAAGTCTGTAAAGAGCAGGAGTGCCAGCGCCGAGGGATCTGTTCTCAGGTAAGCGGGAGGTAGACGAGCACAAGCACTGGGTGAGGCTCGGGGGATGCCTTTTATAGACAGGGCTGGGTGTGGTTTGAAGGGCTGGGTGTGGTCCTCACATGCTGCACATGTTCTTGGAAGGTGTGGAGAGCTGGGTGTGGTTTGAAGAGCTGGGTGTGGTCCTCACATGCTGCACATGTTCTTGAAAGGTGTGCAGAGTTTCAGTTATTATACAAATGAGTTGGATTAACACATGGCCTAGGGAGGAGTATTTTAAAGAAGCCTTGGTAAAAGCAAGGCCCAATGTGTAAACAAAACAGCACATTAAACAACATACACAGAAGCCTGGGGGGGGGAAGGTGAGATAACAAGAAAGGCTTTCAATAGTAAGTTTAAAAGGGAGCTATTACAGAACCCACTAGTGCAGTGAGAGGGGACATGCTCTTTGCTGTGTACAAACCCTAACAGTATTGTGCAATGTGGCCCATGTGAAGGCAGACTTCTATGATGTGGGACACATCCCTCATGTGATAGGTGCCATAGATGGCACCCATATAACCTTGCTCCCTCCCAGTGTCAATGAACAGGGGCACAGAAATAGGTAAAACTACCACTCCATCAATGTGCAGGTGGTGTGTGTGGCATACCAGTACATTTCTCTCAATTGATAGCCAAGTTTGCTGGAACTGTGTAAGACTCCTACATTCTGAGGACTTCAATGTCCCACACATGATGACACATCTACAGAGGGAGAGGGTTTGGCTCATAGGTATGTAAGCATTTGGTTGTATGTCCCTGTTATGGCACCTGTCATCCCAATGTTCCCTGTGGCTGTACCCATCCTGTAACAGCTCGTACCTCTATGCACACAGGTGACTCTGGCTATCCTAACCTTCCCTGGCTGTTGACACCATTGAGGTACCCTGCCACTGAAGGAGAAACCCGTTTCAATGAGGCCCACTGCAGATCGAGGAGTGTAATTGAAAGGACATTTGACCTCCTGAAGGCCAGATTCAAGTGGCTGCATGTCTCTGGAGGTACCCTCCTCTACACTCCCTAAAATGTATGCCAGCTCATAGTGGCCTGCTGCATGCTCCACAATCTAGCCCTGAGACATCAGATACACTAACTAGCTTATGAGGAAAAGGCAGCTGGACCTGTGGCAGTTGATGCAGAAATGGAAAGTGATGAGGAGGCAGATGAGGAAGGTAGAGCTGAGTCAAGGGCTGAGCTCATTAATCCGTACTTCCAGTAATGAACAGGTTTGTTGTCTGTGTATTTGCATGTGTGGTATTTCAACATTGGTTTTCATCTATGGTCCTCCTGATTTGGTACATCAGTGGTGGTGTAATGTGTTAATTTCCCCATGTGTGTGTTGTGAGAGGTGACTGACTGCATGTATGGTGCACAGTCATAATGTTTTCTCTCTCACTTTTGTACTCTTTGCAGTTTGGATTCATCATATCTCTCATGGACAGCCCAGTATTGTGCAATGTGTCATGCATACTCCTGTTCTCATGTCACTCCAGCTACTGACTGTGCACTGTTTATCTTTGACACTCAACCTATTGCTTGAGGCATGCATGTTCTGTATACTTTGGTTACTGTGCACATTGTGTATTTTAGCACATGAGAGGTGCCATGTACAGTGTTTGGTTATTTATTGCCTGTGACTGGTACTGTTGAGGTGTTATCTGTTGTGCCGTGTTTAGTTGTCAGCTACACTGGGCACATCTACTATGGATATGTGCTTTAGCGTCACCATGCCTGCTATGCTCATTGTGATCTTTGTATTGCTCTTTTTGCAGGATGGATGTGTACTATGGTGTGTGGCAAGACTAGTGACTTCCTTACATCAGCCCTGGCACATATCTGTTGCACTGTGTCTGCTGCAGAGGATAACTCCCCCTGCAGTCCTTTGCACTGCCTGTTCGATTGTGGCCCATTCCACTTTGACAGATAGGTACACCTACTTTTGTTACCGTACAAAATAAATACACATATGCAGTTGCTTTGATCAATGGTGTTTATTGTGACTTGCAGACATATAAGTAATGAGTGGGGTCATGGTAGAAGAAATCCTGAGTGTAGGTGGCACAGCTGTAGGTATCACAAGTACCGGGGTCCGTGGACCATGAGAAAATGGAGTTTAGCCACTGAACAGTCAACCGGGTGCCTCAGTGGCACAAAAGGAAGAGCTATCAGGTGAAAGTCACTTAGTGGCAGTGGCTTTGGTCTTGACATCTGTTCCGGCCAGATGTCTGGATGGATGATCATGTTTGCATGGGGGTTCTCCATCTACAGAGGGAGGGGTGCCTGACCCCTGTGCCTCCTCTGGCAGGGCTTCCATCCCACCAGCAGCCTCAGATGTAGAAGGCTCAGGTGTGATATAATCAGTGGAAGGGGCCTGCTGTTGGGTGGAGGAAGCACTCAATGGTGGTGAGGTCCCAGAGCACCCCTGCAATGGACTCCAAGGTGGCATTGTGGGCCTGCCACTGCTGCATGACCTTCCAGTGGTATTCCCTCGGAAGCCTATGGTTTTCCCCCATAATGGTTATGATCTGGCCCATCCTGTCCTGGGAGAGTTGATATGCTTCCAAGTCTTGGGAGATGGGCTCCTGGTCAAATGTCTCCCTTGGGTGCTCCGTCCTCTGCCCTACAGGTTCCCTCCCATGCCCCCTGCCACCATGTGCCTGTGCCCCTGGCATGGTGTGCCCACTCCCAGTTTCAAAAGGACCTTCATTGTCTTGGGTGTGAGGAGTCGACCCAGGTCTCAGTACTGTGGAGCACACTACTGATTGATGAGTCCTTGGGGCACAGGTTTGGGGACGAAGGGTTGGCTGAGTTGTTGTTGCCACAAGGTGGGGGGTTGTTGTGGGCAGGATGAGGCAGGGAGTGGTAGACTGACCAGGGGTCCCAGATCGGCCAGAAAAGTTGTCTCTGTCCAGACATCCAGTGGCATTGTCCTCACTGGGACCTTCTTCCTGAGAAGGGCTGGCAGTCTCTGGTAACCTCTCCGTTGTTGCGGTGTCAGGCATACCTGTGGAAGGAGTAAAAGAGAGTTACATGTTGTAGATGTGTATGGTTGTCTGGTAGTTTGATGCATACAGTGGCTTGGTTCGATTCCCAGCAATAGCATTGACAGGTACAGCACTGCTAACACTGTTTGTGGATGGTGGATTGAGACATGTGTACCATGCTCCTTGGGCTTGTTTGCATCAGGCCTGGTCACTTTAGCTCAGTGGGTTGGTTGTGCTCCTCTGTGATGGTTCACATGACAAGTTTGCCCTGTTAGCTGATGGGTATTCTGAATTGATAAGTGTGTGTGTGGGAATGGCTGTACATTGCAGCATGGTGTACAAATTGGAGGTGGTTATGTGTGTATGCAAGTTTGTTTGTCCTGTCTGTCCCTGTTGTGCATGGAGTTTACCTCCTTACTGTCATGGGCAGGATTGCTCCATTTCAGGGTAGTGGGTCTGGATTAGTGCCCCTTTGGATTGGTGACAGTGCTGTGCCTCGGTTAGTGTACCATTGTGTAGTGGCATTGCTGTCATTGCCACGTAGTGGTCCTTAGTCTGGGCATCCAGTTGCTATAGCTAGTGCAATTGTCATACTTGCAAGAGGTGTGATGTGATGTCCACAATGCAGGTTTTGTCGTGGATGGGCTAGTGCATTGTGGGAGTAGTAGCACTTGTTATTGGCAGTGCTATCCGTACACTTGGCAGGGAGTGTATAGGCATTTAGGGTGGGTTGTGGTGTGGCATGCAGGAGAGGGACATTAGGTGACTAGGTGGGAGTTGTGGTGGGAGATGTTGTCATTTGGGGGTGACTGGGTGTTGAGGAATCATGCTGACAGGACGACTTACTGGCAGGGGAGTGTTAGTTACTCACCAGAGTCCAATCCTCCAGGTATTCATATCAGGCCCTCAGGATGCAGGATGTCCAAGACCCTCTCCTCCCACGATGTGAACTCTGGGGGAGGAGGTGGGGGCCCACTGCCAGTCTTGATTACTGCCAGCTGGTGCAGATGTTGGCGTGGCTGTGTGGGTGGTGTAACCACCTCTTTCCCACCCTCCACTGTCCTGGTGGTATCGGATTTGTGGCTGTTTTTGGGCCGAATACTTTGTGGACTCTCAATACGGCAGACGGGATACCACTAACACTGGTGGTCTTGTGGCGCCCGCCACTGCAGCTGTGTTGCCAAAAAAACGCCAAATTTGTAATAAGGGCCATAGTTTCATATATGTCTTGGCAGCAAAACCCTAAAAGTTGTTGTTTTGCTGAGGAAAATTAGTAGACCCCTTGGATCACACAGAATAACTGGCTGGCATCTCAGCCTAGCTAAATTCTGAAGGGGACTACATAACTAGGTACTGTAAAGTTACAAATTAATAGGGAGATTAAATGTGACTTGATTGTCAAGTCAACATTTATGTCAATTTTAAAGTTAAGCAACTTTTAGAAAGTTGCTACTTCATGTCCCAGCTTGCCCAGTTATCTCATACAAGCCCTAGCACAAAGACAGCTTTCTGACCACCTGGGGAGACATGTGAATGACTCCCAGGCTCAGGAAGAAAGGCAGTTGCCACAGAGTAAGGTGTGACCTCCTATCCCAGAATGGCCAGTCAGGGTGTTAGCCCAAAAGGTGAGCTTCAAGGGGGAAGCCTCCTTTGAAGGGCAAATTTCTGATTACTCTCCTGAGCAGGCTGCCACAAGTTGGCGACAGAGACAGAGAGGAACAAGCAGTGCCAGAACTGGTTTACTTTTGGCATGTAGCCCTTAGGAAGCCACACCTCTGGGGTGGGCTACTGAGTTCCTGACAATCATGGAAGCGTTTGTCATCTTGGAAGGGGAAGAATGTTGCACTCAGGGATAGCCAGATGCCACATAGGACAGGAACTTTGTTACCAAAAAGGAGGGGACCTTATAGCCCATTGGTTAGTGACCATGGTGTTCCTCTGGGGCTCTTTCCTGGGATAAATATGGCACGCCAGCCACCCTGCCCCTCAGTACACCATGGATCTGGCAAGAGGACGGAAGGGAGATCATCTTACAACTGTTAAAAGCTCGCAAAGAGAGGCTGCAAAGTTGCCATGACTGCACCTGCTGCACTTTGAGCTAGTAAAGTTTGGGCCTTGTCCGTAGTTTCTTGCTCAAGGAAAAGAGTCCTGTACCAGACTGAAGCAGTAACTCTAAGGGTCAGTTTGCTGGCCCCCTGTAACAGCACCAAGGACATTAAAGCTGGAAGAGCCCAAGTCAGGAAGTTGTTAGCCACTGCAGACTTTTTGCAGCTATCTGCTGCCGGGCATCCTAACAGACTTATTCAAGATAGCCAAAAGTTGCACTTGTGTCTATTGGACCCATGGGTTATGTCTGTTCTCAGATTCATTGGCTAAGAGAGACACTAGTTCCTACCAAAGCTTTGCAGCCTCACCACTGTGTCGCAAAAAATGAAGAACAGCAGCAGCTGTCCCTCTATCATCGCAAAGAGGAGTTTGTGGGACCCCAAGTTTAGTGGTGAAAGTTGCCCCACCTCACCAATGGACTGAACTACCTGGAACGTACCCCCATTGACTGCACAGCATCAGGAGCACCTTTGATCATCTTTGAGGATCTTTTCCTCCTGCATTGGGACCCCTCCATTTTCAGCAATGTCAGTCATCACCTAAAGATTGGAACTGGACTGGAAAAGAGTCTGGTGGCCATGTAACTGTCCAAATTATTCTAGACCTCTGTCCTGTCTGTTGGAGTTGCCAAACAAACTCTTTCAAACATTTCAAAAGTTTGCAAACTTTTAGTTGACCAGGGCTTGTTTGTTGAATGAAAAAGTTATTTATTGTTAAAAAAGCCAGTCTCCCCTTTCTTACGAGGCCTTCTGAAAGTGTTTCCTGGCCCCCGATCGCAGCTATGCTGCGATCGGGGGCCAGGAAACACCACTAGAAGCCAGGGATTTCACTTGGGGGGATCGGCCCCCTCGGAAAACGGACCCCCCCCCCCCCCGGGCATATTTTTTTTTGGAAAAAGGTAGATGCCCCCTGGATGGGGGGGGGGGCGCGATTTCACCCCCCCCCCCCCCCCCCCAGGGGAATTTTTTTTTTTCAAACAAATAAATTAAATAAAAACTAAAAAAACAGGGGGTCGCCCGTGGGCAGGGCGACCCCCTGTGGGGGCAATATTATTTTTAGATGTTGTAGGGTTTCCCTGGGGGCCATTTTGGCCCCCAAGGAAACCATACAACTAAAAAAAATAGATCTATATATAGATCTATATATATAGATATATCTATGTAGATATATCTATGTACATGGATATATCTATAGATATATCTATGTAGATAGATATATATATATAGATAGATCTATATATATCAATCAATCAAAGAGATTTATAAAGCGCGCTACTCACCCATGAGGGTCTCAAGGCGCTGGGGGGTGGACGGGGGGAGGGAAAAGGGCTGGGAGGTTCACTGTTCGAAAAGCCAGGTTTTGAGGCCCTTCCTGAAAAGAAGTAGGTTTTGGGTCTTGCGAAGGTGGGTTGGGAGGGCGTTCCAGGTTTTGGGTGCAAGGTAGGAGAAGGATCTGCCCCCAGTGGTGGTGTGTTTGATGCGGGGGACAGAGGCGAGAGAGAGGTCAGCTGAGCGGAGGTTTCGTGTGGGGGTGTGGAAGGTGACTCTCGTTGAGGTAGGCAGGGCCTGTGTTGTGGAGTGATTTGTGTGCGAGGATGAGGATCTTGAAGGTGATCCTTTTGTCAATGGGCAGCCAGTGGAGGGATTTGAGGTGTGGAGAGATGTGTTCGTGTCCGGGGAGGTCGAGGATGAGTCGTGCTGCTGAGTTCTGGATGTGTGTAGTTTGCGCTTGAGTTTTAGAGTGGCGTAGAGGGCGTTTCCGTAATCAAGTCTGCTGCTGATGAGTGCGTGAGTGACAGTTTTTCTGGTCTCTGTGGGGATCCATTTGAATGGTTTTTTTTGTATACGGAGTGTGTTGAAGCATGAGGAGGTGAGAGCGTTGATTTGTTGGGTGATCGAGATGGAGGAGTCTAGGATGATGCCGAGGTTGCGTGCGTGGTTGGCGGGGGTGGGTGCAGGGCCTAGCGTGGTGGGCCACCATGAGGGGTCCCAGGTGTTTTTGTGTGGGCCAAAGAGGATTATTTCGGTTTTGCTTGAGTTGAGTTTCAGGTGGTTGGCTGTCATATATATATCACTTTTGTCAATATGTGTGTGGTTTCCCTGGGGGGAAAAAGGTCAGACTTGTCTAGTGGCAGTTTTAGTGCCATAAAGAAGCGCAGAAGGTTTATATGCCTACTGAAAAGAGCAAATCTGTATTTTATGTAAATAGCTGAGTACATTAGTAAAGTCAGCCATTACCTGCGCTATAATACCAATGAAATGTATGTGCGGGGTGGAGGGCGGCTATGGAGAGATGAAGGGCACTTTTGCTGGGTGGAATGAGGGAATCCGAGGAGGAGGGAGTGGGAGCACCAATAATGATTGTTGGACTGGGCGCAGGAGGTGCTAAAGACTGTGACGAATGGTATGTGACAAGGTGTTTTTTGAATGTCTTGAAAGAACGTGCTGATTGAGGGAAGAAGTGCAGGTAAGGTGGCCTCTACTGTTGCACGTATCTCACACACACCATCGATTTTGTGACTGCCTACGTAGGCTAGTGTTTTAGAGCAACAGTTTAGCCAATAGCAGAGATGGCATCTTGATGGATGACTGCTGCCTGCACTCGGGTTATAGAGGACCGCTCTGACATAGGATCAGAGACTGAGACATCAGATACTGAGACAGCATCTGAGGGATAGGACAATGGAGCAGACTCCGGGAGTGATTTTTCAGTCGGAGGAGTCCCATTCGATAACTCCTCTTCCAGTACATTATGAGGGAGGTGATGAGGACAGTCCTGCTGTCCCTTCGCAAGCTGTTTGTGCAACTGGGTAATAGTGGGTTAGCCCAACCCAGAGAGCAGGTGAATGTGGCGGCAAGCAGAGAGAGAGTGAGTGCTCTCTTGGGAGCTCCCCAATTTAGTTCAGCCCCAAATTCCACCACCCAAATCGTATTGTGGAGACATCAAAATTATCTATGGCAAAACAAACTGGTTTTGTAAGGCAGGCACCTGTGTTTTTGGTCCTGGATTCGGCGGCCATATAGAGAAACACATTAAACCCAAACATTTCTGGAAACTAGACATTCAGGGGAGTCCACAGAGGTGTGACTTGTGTGGATTCCCCAAAGTCTTCTTACCCAGAATACCCTGCAAAGCTGAAATGTTGAATAAAAACTCTATTTTTCTCGCATTTCTGTCACACAAACTACAGGAATATGCTGGGATCCACAAAATTCCTACCACCCAGTGACTCCTCACCTGTCCTGATAAAAACACTACCCCACTTGAGTGCTTACACCTAGTGCCTGCGTCAGGAATGGATCACCCCAGGGTCAACAGCTGCCTCACGTAAGAACCAACATTGACCGTTGTGTGATCTATTCCTGTCGCAGGCACCAGGCCTACCCACACAAGTGAGGTATCATATTTATTGGGAGACTTGGGGGAACGCTGGGTGGAAGGAAATTTGTGGCTCCTCTCAGATTCCAGAACTTTCTGTCACCGAAATGTGAGGAAAATGTGTTATTTTAGCCACATTTTGAGGTTTGCGAAGGATTCTGGGTAACAGAACCTGGTCAGAGCCCCACAAGTTACATCATTTTGGATTCCCCTGGGTTTCTAGTTTTCAAAAATGCACTGGTTTGCTAGGTTTCCCCAGGATGCCGGCTGAGCTAGAGGCCAAAATCCACAGGTAGGCACTGTTTTCTATGAAAAAATGTGATGTGTCCACGTTGTGTTTTGGGGCATTTCCTGTCGCGGGCGCTAGGCCTACCCACACAAGTGAGGTATCATTTTTATCGGGAGACTTGGGGGAACTCTGGGTGGAAGGAAATTTGTGGCTCCTCTCAGATTCCAGAACTTTCTGTCACCAAAATGTGAGGAAAACGTGTTTCTTTAGCCAAATCTTGAGGTTTGCAAAGGATTCTGGGTAACAGAACCTGGTCAGAGCCCCACAAGTCACCCCATCTTGGATTCCCCTAGGTCTCTAGTTTTCAAAAATGCACAGGTTTAGTAGGTTTCCATAGGTGCCGGCTGAGCTAGAGGCCAAAATGTACAGGCAGGCACTTTGGAAAAAACAGCTGTATTTTCTGTCAAAAAATGGGATGTGTCCACGTTGTGTTTGGGGGCATTTCCTGTCGCAGGCACTAGGCCTACCCACACAAGTGAGGTATCATTTTTATCGGGAGACTTGGGGGAACGCTGGGTGGAAGGAAATTTGTGGCTCCTCTCAGATTCCAGAACTTTCTGTCACCGAAATGTGAGGAAAACTTGTTTTTTTAGCCACTTTTTGAGGTTTGCAAAGGATTCTGGGTAACAGAACCTGGTCAGAGCCCCACAAGTCACCCCATCTTGGATTCCCCTAGGTCTCTAGTTTTCAAAAATGCACAGGTTTGGTAGGTTTCCCTATGTGCCGGCTGAGCTAGAGGCCAAAATCTACAGGTAGGCACTTTGGAAAAAACAGCTGTGTTTTCTGTCAAAAAATGGGATGTGTCCACGTTGTGTTTTGGGGCATTTCCTGTCGCGGGCACTAGGCCTACCCACACAAGTGAGGTATCATTTTTATCGGGAGACTTGGGGGAACTCTGGGTGGAAGGAAATTTGTGGCTCCTCTCAGATTCCAGAACTTTCAGTCACCGAAGTGTGAGGAAAACTTGTTTTTTTAGCCACTTTTTGAGGTTTGCAAAGGATTCTGGGTAACAGAACCTGGTCAGAGCCCCACAAGTCACCCCATCTTGGATTCCCCTAGGTCTCTAGTTTTCAAAAATGCACAGGTTTGGTAGGTTTCCCTATGTGCCGGCTGAGCTAGAGGCCAAAATCTACGGGTAGGCACTTTGGAAAAACAGCTGTGTTTTCTGTCAAAAAATGGGATGTGTCCACGTTGTGTTTTGGGGCATTTCCTGTCGCGGGCACTAGGCCTACCCACACAAGTGAGGTATCATGTTTATCGGGAGACTTGGGGGAACGCTGGGTGGAAGGAAATTTGTGGCTCCTCTCAGATTCCAGAACTTTCTGTCACCGAAATATGAGGAAAACTTGTTTTTTTAGCCACTTTTTGAGGTTTGCAAAGGATTCTGGGTAACTGAACCTGGTCAGAGCCCCACAAGTCACCCCATCTTGGATTCCCCTAGGTCTCTAGTTTTCAAAAATGCACAGGTTTGGTAGGTTTCCCTATGTGCCGGCTGAGCTAGAGGCCAAAATCTACAGGTAGGCACTTTGGAAAAAACAGCTGTGTTTTCTGTCAAAAAATGGGATGTGTCCACGTTGTGTTTTGGGGCATTTCCTGTCGCGGGCACTAGGCCTACCCACACAAGTGAGGTATCATTTTTATCGGGAGACTTGGGGGAACATAGAATAGCAAAACAAGTGTTATTGCCCCTTATCTTTCTCTACATTTTTTCCTTCCAAATATAAGAGAGTGTGTAAAAAAGACGTCTATTTGAGAAATGCCCTGCAATTCACATGCTAGTATGGGCACCCCGGAATTCAGAGATGTGCAAATAACCACTGCTCCTCAAAACCTTATCTTGAGCCCATTTTGGAAATGCAAAGGTTTTCTTGATACCTATTTTTCACTCTTCATATTTCAGCAAATGAATTGCTGTATACCCAGTATAGAATGAAAACCAACTGCAGGGTGCAGCTCATTTATTGGCTCTGGTTACCTAGGGTTCTTGATGAACCTACAAGCTCTTTATATCCCCGCAACCAGAAGAGTCCAGCAGACAAAACGGTATATTGCTTTCAGACATCTGACATCGCAGGAAAAAGTTACAGAGTAAAACATAAAGAAAAATGGCTGTTTTCAGCTCAATTTCAATATTTTTTTATTTCAGCTGTTATTTTCTGTAGAAAAACCTTGTAGGATCTACACAAATGACCCCTTGCTCAATTCAGAATTTTGTCTAGTTTTCAGAAATGTTTAGCTTTCCGGGATCCAGCATTGGTTTCACACCCATTCCTGTCACTAACTGGAAGGAGGCTGAAAGCACCAAAAATAGTAAAAATGGGGTATGTCCCAGTAAAATGCCAAATTTGTGTTGAAAAATGTGGTTTTCTGATTCAAGTCTGTCCGTTCCTGAAAGGTGGGAAGATAGTCATTTCAGCACCAGAAACCCTTTGTTGATGGCATTTTCAGAGAAAAAACCACAAGCCTTCTTCGGCAGCCCTTTTTTCCCATTTTTTTTGAAAAAATTTAATTTTCACTGTATTTTAGCTATTTTCTTGGTCTCCTCCAGGGGAAACCACAAACTCTGGGTACCACTAGAATCCCTAGGATGTTGGAAAAAAAGGACGCAAATTTGGCGTGGATAGCTTATGTGGACAAAAAGTAATGAAGGCCTAAGCGCGAACTACCCCAAATAGCCAAAAAAGGGCTCAGCACGGGGGGGGGGGGGGAAAGGCCCAGCAGATAAGAGGTTAAAAAATGCTATCTCCAGCCCCCCTTGTTACATTTTTATAGTTTTGGTTTAAATTGGATTAGTACATTTTACTGTTATTTTTAAACACTTTGCACATTTTCCCTAATTTAACCCTGTCTGCTCTGTGTCACAGCTGCCTTTGGCAGGACCTATCAAGTTACTGACTTCATTAATTGTGGTGGACACCAATCCACTCCAACTAATAAACTACTTTCTCACTCTTAATATGATTTGATAAATTATATCTGACACTATTCATCTTCAGTGTGCATAAACATACATAAAGGTGCATAAAGTGTACCAAAGTGTGAGCACAACCCTTAAGCTTAATGATAAGTAGATGTCTGATAATAGAGCAGTAATAAAATCTCACATACAATGCTGTTAATGCTTGTTGAAAAAACGTGTGGAAGAGTTTGAGATAGTTCAATCATTATACAGTGTAGAAATAGTGAAGCAGATCCTACACATGAATTACAAGGGAAATTTGTTTTGTCATACACATGTTGATGGAAGTGAGTGATTGTCACTCTAAGAACTCACTTACTCAAACATCTCCAAATACTTTCAAAATTAACAATCCAGCAGGCCACTCTCAGTAATGCAAGTATCCCTTATGTTCCCACTTCTTTGAGGCACTTCTTTTCTCAATCACTTGCCATTTGATATAATGTAGATCATGGCTCCTGATTCTGATGTGTTCCACCAGAGTGAGATTGTCCTATAAAAATGTTTGCCTATAAAAAAATGGATTTTTTTACTATTCTTGCCAATTACAGGAACATTTATTGGTTTAGACTATGTTGCATGAATTAGAAATAGTGAATGTTGGAAGTGTTGTATACACTGTAGCATACTGAGAAATGTTTGCCATGAATTTGAAGCCATAGGCTACACAGTCAAACACCTGTGATATCCATTTAGTGGTGTTAGGTCCACATGGCTGCTGTAAAGCTTAGTATTTAGTCATGCTGGAGAGATTATCTGTATAGTTCGGCAATAGTAGTAAGTTTGTTTCTGGCATTCTCCATATAACACATAAAAACCCATCTTGATTAAGAACAATAAAACTCCTTAATACTGTACCGTACCGTAAAGCATATTATCATGGTAAAAAAACAACAAATACAATTTCATCATGATCTATAAACAGAAAATCACTCCACTGTTAGTTGATGTTGAGACAATATGATAAAACAATCTAAGCAGTGCAATACTAACTCATTTTAAAACATCAATCCATAATTTTTCCTAATCGCCCATACAGCGTAAAGATAATGCCTGACACCCCATATGGTAACCTGCCTCAGGTCTGTGCACAATATCCTATATGTCTCCTGGAAGCGTCTCACCCCAATAGTTTTTCACAAGGTTTAACGTTTTATACCTTGGGCAAAAAAACATAACATGTCCTCAATAGCACAGCCACAATACTGACACAAAGCCAAGGTAGATAACAAAGTCTTCCATTTGCAGACAAATTTATTAACTAAGAGATTTCCCAGCCTAAATTTGACAAAGAGTGTACGGGCTACTGATGGTTGAATAGCATCTATATAGGGCTCTTTTATGAGGAGTGCCTTACAATCTAGAAAGTCCTCCACCAAGCTCCCTGGTTTGGCCTTACAATGATATTTGAGGATATTCATCTGCCAGATGGCTGTATTAACTCACTCTTTGGCATCTGAACCCATCAATTTAGGGTTGGACCAATACTCCCCCAAACCCAAGTTGGTAAGATGATACTTGAACTTGAACCAAGGGAATAAATGGGCTTTACTCAGGCTCAGCACTTCTTCCACAGCCAACCTATAGTAGAGGAGCTCATTTGTAAACCATTGCCTAACCCAATATAAAAGGGGTCTTAGCGCCGCCAAGTGCCCCACCCTCTTAAGCCTCAAGTCAAAACGTGATGGCACGATTGGAGTGCTCTGGAGCAGGGGATAAAAACGATCTTATGAAATTATTTTCATTGATGGTTAAGCCCTTAATATCTGACAGTCCCCACACTTCTGCCCCATAAAGGGCAGCGGCCTGGGCCTTAGCCCTATATATCTTCACTGCTGGAGAGATTAATTTAGTCCCCTTAACCCTCTTAATAATAGCTGAATGTACCAGCCCCATTTCACTTTTCTCAATATGGGCATTCCAAGATCTACCTTTGTCGATCCTTATCCCTAAATAATTGAATGAATCCACCTGCTGCAATAATTCCCCTTTCATGGTAAATCTCCCTCTACAAGTTCTATGCTGGTTAAAAAACATGATTTTGGTATTTGTGGTATTAACCTCTAACCCACTGGGTTCACAAAACTCAATGAATTTGTTTAAAAGATTCTGGAAGCCAATCAGTGTACGAAAAATGTGTATAGTATTGTCGGCAAACAGCAACACAGGAATAGAAATGCCTGACAGCTTCGGGGAGCCGTAGGCACACCTACACAATATATCAATGACATCATTTATATATAGTGAAATAGGATGCAGCAAAGACACATCCTTGTCGCACACCTCGATGCACCGGAATGTGTTCCGTCAGGTTTCCATTCATACCCTTCTCACCTGGGCAGTGGTATTACTGTGAAGTCTTATAAGGACATCCAGCAAGTTATTATCAATACCTATCTTGGCCAAAGTGGACCACAGAAGCTACCTTGGAACTAAGTCAAAGGCTGCCCTTAAGTCCACAAAGACCAAGTATGGATGTCCCCAGCTTGCCTCAGATATTTTGTGACTATGAGATCGAACCAAAAAATTTGGTTGATAGTACTCACCGTAGATCCAAACCCCACCTTCAAAGGTGAAAGAATCGAAACCTCATTCATCCAGTGCTGGAACCTACCCAATATGTGACAACAAAAGATCTTCTGGAGATGGTTGATAAACTAATCAGACGGTAATTATTTGTAATGTTCTTATCTCCCTTTTTATAGATGGGTATTACTTCTGCATATGTCCAGGTTTCTGGAAGAACCCCATCTGCAGGTTTGTCATCTGTGAGCCGGTTTATGTAAGGACCCCAGACAAGTGGGTCTTATCTATACAGATCCCCAGGGATTCCATCTTGCCATGGGGCTTTAACTGGGGGCATAGCCTGGATGGCTTGGAATGTTTCCTCTATCACAAAATGTAGTGGATTAGCCCCTACACCAATCCCAGGATCTTCTTCTGAAGCTATTATTCCATCCTTTCTCAGCTCCACAGAAGAAGGTGCTTAGATTGTAGAAAAATGTTCTACCCATTGACAGGGCGGAACTACAAGCTCCAAATGGCTATTAGATCTGGGCCACCGATGTGCAAATATATGCCAGAAGGTATTGGAATCCTTACAGTGGTCAGCCCCTACTAGCACCATCCACTTTTCATCTACCCATCTCTGCTTATCTTTGGAGATTAACTGTTTGTATTTTATCCAAGCTGCCCAAACTAACTGTTGGGCCCCACTCTTAATGGCCCTAACAAGCTGCCTCTTGGCTTCTCAGCATTCCTTGTTATACCATTTGGGCGAGAACAGTAAAAGGGCCTTTCCAGCACAGTCCTTTGTACTAAATAGTTTTCTACAAGCTGAATAGGGCTACGTGCTGGTCACTTACTGATAGATTGTCATAGGAATCATCAATAGGCGCGCTCTAACACCTATTAAAAGTGTTATAAATACCAATCAAGGACTCCCTATCTAAGCACAACTTTGCCCTTTTAATCATCCTTCTATTATTGCTTAAGGATAGGGTACCTTCTGAGCTAAGTCCCCCAGTTGCTATGCTTCCTGAAAAAACACCCTCTCTCACCATCAATCTGTCATGTAATCATAAAATTCAGAACAACATCAGAGGTCCAGATCCAGAAAAACATAATCAATATTACTTGTCACAGACCCACGCATAAAGGTAGGGGTGTGCGTCAGATCTGAAGAGAACCTCCCATTGCACGCACATGTACCGGGCTTCAGTGTAAGGGATAAAAGCTGAATAGCAGCCATAGACCAAGACAATAGGGGCTCAGACCCTAAAGCAGAGATGCCTCTAGCCTCATCCTCAGCACCATACGTTGATGCTAAACCCTCTAATAGTTCATAGGTGGTGTTCAAATCACTGACTACTATTAGGGGGTGATTTTCCCTCCTATTACAAAAGTGGCAAGCCAGAACCACTAAAATTGGTGATTTCTTATTATGCTTTGTAGTGTGATTATAGATGTTACAAATATGCACCCACAAACCAGTCTTTCTACCTCGGCTAGTCCCAAAATGTCTTGTCTATTCTCATCCAGTGTTTTAATCTCTAGGTCAAGAGTATACTTAATCCATATTATCAACCCACCAGACAAACGTCCCTTTTTAAGAAGGCGCTGACTCAATACTATGGTTCGAGTGTCCCAGTCTATATTGTTTATCCAGGGCTTATGTTTCTTGCATAACAATTAGATCATGCTTATAAATAAACATTCCCACTCCGGGTCTGCAAATTTCTCCCTTAATCCTGCTATATTCCATGATAGTAGCAGGGAAGCAGCCTTGTGTTCTTTGGTTGCAAATTCCTGCACATTGTCCTAAAAATGGGCATGTGGCTCATCTGTGCTCTAGAGATCAGAGTTAGGCCAAACTTCATGAGCAAAGGGGCTAGGAGGAGAAACAACAGTTAATAAACTCAGGGGAAGATATATTTCTTCACAACCCCCTTAGTCTGGACAAGATTCATCTTCCCTACTCTCCCCACAAAACACATCAGGCTTCTCAGGATAGGTGTTCCATGAACTGCTACTAGGGACTAACTAATGGCTGCTACTATAACCCCCATGGTGTCAGTCCTGAATCTCAAGGTCAGTAAGACTCTGGAATCTATTAGCAACTAACATTCAACTAACATTCAAGAGGCTCATTGCTGCCACTGAACCCAATTCATGCCATCCTCTTGCCCTCACTTGTGGTCGTGACTCCCTTAAATGGGAATAAAAAAGCCCAAATGCAACAACCCTAACAACTGTACCAAATTTGCCCCCAATGTAGCCGGCTACCCCAGTAAATCAGCCTCTCAGCAAGCTCTGAGTACCTAAGGTTAATTACAACAGTCCCCATTTTTAGATTTAGGGGGAGCCCAATCCGCCCAACCCTTCTCACAAACCAGATGTCCTAAAGTCTGTGTATTGTGCTAGCCAATGTCACACTTTTCTTTCAGCTCAAGAGTTGCGCCATTTTTATCAGAATTCAAATAAAGGACATCAAACAATATAGCCATGTACGGGCAACAATCTGGTGGTAACTCCAATTTATCTTTCGAACGGGTGGAAGGTTGTAGCTCAACTGGTGCAAATACTTCTCTATAGCAGGTAACAGTTGCCCCCTGGAAGCCTGCTGCTGTTCCCCCCAGGCTGGGCACTAGTCCCTTTGCTAGTGGACCATTTGGCTAGTGAGCCATGGAAATTGATCCTCATTTCTTAACCCTAATCTTTAATTACAACCAGTCTTATTAGCATGCTCGTTTAGGGCAACGGTGGGCGTACATTACATTAACACAATCAGGGCGAGATGGCCCCCTCATGTTGGAAACCCTCCCCTCACTCCCCCCCCCCAAAGACTCTGAGGGCGCGGTACGCTGAGGTAAGGCCCTAAGTACACAATCTTGGACTTTGCCACCCAACATATGAGAAGGAGGCACAGGTAATTTACACTGGATACTTTCAATTCAAGTGCAGACAGTCATTCAACAAATGGATCCAATTTAGTGTCCAAAGTGGCTATGAACTTAACATAAAGCTTATCCAATAATGATTCCAACATGCCAGTTCCTTTTATTGCGATCACCAAGTGCCTTAGATGATTGTGCAGTACTCACACTTGGGCATTTGGACTTTCCACCAGTCTCCACCTTCTTCCTTTTGCTCTGGAGCTAGCTCACCCTGATTGCTGGGGGCCATCAGGATGTCAGGTTCCAAGGGAACTATAGATTTAACAGGTCACTGTGGATGGTATATCCACTGCACATTGGGAGCTACTCAGGGCGTTAGATTCCAGGTTGAAGTCCCTATCCCTGTTTCAGCCATGGCAGTGGCAAAAGGCGGCTCCTCAGATAAAACTGTAACAGTAGAGGAAGAAAGAGATAAATTACATTCCACTAGTTCTAGGTCTCTACTAATGACCCCCACCACGCATTGTAGAAATCCAACCAGGGACGTGGAAGCGGTAGTATGAGATTTAGCCGAACTAGATGGCCGCTTCCATTTCCCCATTGTCTTAATAATTAAGGGATGCAAATTATCCACTTATATTCAAGGGGTACAAAATCACATTACCATGCTATACAGATTTTGATGGACAGAAAAGAGGGGTGGCCCAACCCCACCTCCTCCAGGCGATGACAGGCAAAGGAGGGCTGGAAGAAAATCGCTACAAAGTGCAGCAGCATTGTTGGCCTCTCTTTGCAGGGGGCAAATAAGTCCTGTTGTTATCTGTGACTGGGAGTCCTGCTGTTCCTCCTTGCAGCTTCCCAAACAAATGCACTGCAGGAGAAGAAAAGAGCTATAAAGCACTGCAGCAGTGTTGACCCCTCCTTGCATCGAGTAAAGCAATCCTGTTCTTATCTGGGACTGGGAGACCCTCCGTTCCTCCTTGCACCTTCCCAAACACCCGCACTGCAGGAGAAGAAAAGCTATATAAATGCAGAAACAGTGTTGGCCCCTCCTTGCTTGGGGCAAAGTAGTCCTGTTATTATCTGCGACTGGAAGTCCCCCGTTCCTCCTTGTGCCTTCCCGAACACCTGTGCCGCGAGTGAAGAAAAGAGCTATAAAGTGCAGCAGCACTGTTGGCCCCTCCTTACACGGGGAAAAACAGTCCTGTTGTTATCAGGGACTGGGGATCCCACCGTTCCTCCTTGCAGCTTCCCGAACACACTAAAGCCATGTGTATTTCCTATACGTGCAGAGGGATTTCTCGAAATTATTGTCTAATGCACAGAGGACATACCAATTTTCTTTGTGGCACACCTCAGTGGATTAAAAGTCCTAATATACAAGATTTGGTCCTTACAGTTTGTATCATGGAAGGGAGCTGATCTGGGACTAAACACTCCTCTTTTCCTGGCTCTATAATGATTTCCTTTTCCAATAGTCTGTCACACAGTACTTCTGATCCCTCAAAGAAATGATTTTTCATTTATCAATTACACGTGTTTCTATGAAATAGACTCAAAGGCAACTTATGTCACAGGGCTTCAGAAGGATGATTACATTAGTACAGTAAAAAGTTCTGTCCAATATTCTTTTTAAAAACAGTGGTGTATACATGCCCCTCTGTCACTTGTATCTCAAAATCAAATTAGGTTACATTGGACCAAAATCTTCAGAAGTAAACATTAGCTATGAATTTTATGGTTCAATGATTAAATTAAGGCAGGAATAGCTTTGCAGTGTCTCCGCATATAAGGAAATTATTAACATTATATCAATGCCACATCCTTAAGTTATTAGTGTTAGAGTGTCTGGTTGGGAAGATGGGAGCAAAGCAAGCACTCATCACAGTACCTTGTGTCTGTAAAAAATATTTATTGTCAAACAGGAAGTTGTTTTTGTAAATCCACAGTCTATTATGATTTTGGATGGTGTGTGGTGGACTTGTTCTTTTACTCAACTCACCTCAACGGCATTCTAAGTCTCATCCTAGGGGATGTTGGGGTATAATGATTGAATATTCACTGTCACTAGAAATTATTTGTGGAGTCTGTATTATATATGAGGTTGATGAGGTCAGTGCTAACTTCAACAAATGTACAAGCAGTGGAGTTAAATATGAGTATATCTGCCTAATGGTTCAGTCACTGAGACAAAGTGTGCCACAATATCGTGGCTTGTCATAACTCTTGCCTGTTCTAGAGGAGGAGGACTGTAGTAGGTGTCAAGGATGAGGTATGTTCAGAACATCAACTATTGTGCTTACCATCCTTCTGAAATGCACATCAAGGAAGTAAGGATATAATTATATATTGATAAGGATTTAAATTATATATCGATGGCAACTAGCAGATCAAATATCAATTTGGAACCACATTAAATATAGGGGAAGGTGAACATTTCCGATCCACCAGGAGAGTTTGCAGAGTTTTGCCCACGCCACATTCCGCTTGATGCTCAGAGTTCCAGCAAAAACTCTGTCAACCACCTTGTGGTAGAGTTTTTTCTCATGCATGGCTTGCCAACGTTAAGTTGGCATGGTCGATCAGGAATTTGCATCCACTAGTGTGATTTTTGGCCCTAAAATGCCTCCCAGTGACATTTCTTAATATGGGTAGTTGCAACCGTTCACGATCTTTCCCTTTGAGAAATCTGCACACGAGTAGAAAATTTACTCAAGCAGAAGAAAGAAGCAGCACCCTCTGGCAAACCTTGTGGTGCCATTTGTGCTGATTTCGTAGGGCAAAACAAGCTCCTGGCGCTAAAAATCAGTGCAATGTGCAAGATTGCCGGCTTGCGGAATTCACCCACCCTTAATTAAATAATGTGTAACTGCTGCTTGTGTTTGTATTGTATGAAACTTTTAAAAACTATGGCACCACATGTGTGTGAAATCCTCTGAAAATCTCTGAAATATCTCTTGGATTTCTGGATGTTGTCCCATGTGGGCCACATTATGGCCCTCATTACAACCCTGGCGGTCGGTGATAAACCGGCGGTAATACCGTCAACAGGCTGGCGGTAAAAAAATGGAATCACGACCATGGCGGAAACCACCAACACAGACAGCCACTTTAACATTCTGACCGCCACAGTGGTAGCAACAATCACAGCAGCGGTAACCGCCAACAGACAGGCGGAAGACAATGTACCGCCCACACTATTACAAGGCACCAATTCGCCAGCTTTTCTGGGGCGATACCGACGCCATCAAAAGCACGGTGGAAACAGTCTTTGGAACAGAAACCACTTACATCACGATACCCAAGAGAAACCAGGACGCCATGGAGCCCGAACTACAGATTCTGCCCATGTTGGTCTACCTCCTCATCTACAAGGAACATCAAAAACGGCAGCAAGTACTGCACCTAGCACACAGGGGAGGGGGGAGGATAAAGAGAGTGACACAAACATGCAACACCCCCACCCTCACCCCCAACACCATACACACAAATACATGCATCATCATTACATATATACCCCGTAACCACCTGGAAGAACGCAAGGACCAAATGAAATTATTGTAACAAGTGTAATAATCGAAAAATCAGATAGGTCAACATAACTTTAAAAGATCAGTATATACAAATATTTACAGCAAGTACACAAGTCCCTATACTGTTGCATGAAATGTCCGTGGACCAGTGGTCCCAAAAAGTATGGGCGAAGCCCACACATGACACCTGCCTCAAAACGGAGAGAACACTGCAGGGGCATCAGGTCAAAAAAAACATAGGGACCTCAGGGGGAAGGGGAGGGGGGCACCTCAGCCGGATGATGGAACAACGCCTCTGCTCCTCTAGGGGTCTCCATGCCCACTGCCTGGTCCTGGGAAGTGCAAAGCCACAGTCTCTCAAGTCTGTCAAGTGGGTCAACTGCCCACTGCCTGGTCCTGGGGAGTGCAAAGCCACAGTCTCTCAAGTCTCTCAAGTGGGTCCACTGCCCACTGCCTGGTCCTGGGGAGTGCAGAGACACAGGCCCTCATTCTGACCTTGGCGGGCGGCGGAGGCCGCCCGCCAAAGTCCCGCCGTCAGGTTACCGTTCCGCGGTCGAAAGACCGCGGCGGTAATTCTGACTTTCCCGCTGGGCTGGCGGGCGGTCGCCTTCAGACCGCCCGCCAGCCCAGCGGGAAAGAGGCTTCCACGATGAAGCCGGCTCGGAATCGAGCCGGCGGAGTGGAAGCTGTGCGTCGGGTGCAGTTGCACCCGTCGCGTATTTCACTGTCTGCGCAGCAGACAGTGAAATACATGTAGGGGCCCTCTTACGGGGGCCCCTGCAATGCCCATGCCAGTGGCATGGGCACTGCAGGGGCCCCCAGGGGCCCCGCGACCCCCCCTACCGCCATCCGGATCCCGGCGGTCGGACCGCCGGGATCTGGATGGCGGTAGGGGGGGTCGGAATCCCCGCGGCGGTGCAGCAAGCTGCGCCGCCGTGGAGGATTCAATGGGGCGGCGGTACACTGGCGGGAGCCCGCCAGTGGTGCCGGTCCGACCGCGGCTTTACCGCCGCGGTCGGAATCCCCATTGGAGCACCGCCGGCCTGTCGGCGGTGCTCCCGCGGTCCTCCGCCCTGGCGGTCAAAGACCGCCAGGGTCAGAATGACCGCCACAGTCTCTCAAGTGGGTGCACTGCTCACTGCTTGGTCCTAGGGCGTGCAAAGCCATAGTCTCTCAAGTGGTTGGGTTGCCCACTGCTTGCTCCTGGGGAGTGCAAAGCCACAGTCTCTCAAGTGGGTGGGTTGCCCACTGGTTCTGGAGAGGGCATCGTGCCCAGAGTGCTTCATCCTGCCAAGGACTGTGGTAGTGGATGCTGTTCTCCACTGGTTCTGGAGGGGGCCTGGTGCCCAGTGATGCTGCACCTGGGGTGAGGCAGTTCCAATTCCCTCACCTGGGTGTCTGAGCCACGGGATTTTCAGGGAACAGGTAGCATGATACTCCATGGAGGCAGAGACACACTCCACCCTGCGGCGACTTAGCCTGCCAACCGCTGGTAGTGCCAGTGCTGGTTGTGGTGCCTCATGTAGGGTGTGCAGGGTCCAGGCCGTCTCCAGCAGCCTCGGATGGCTGCCCATTGGGGATGCTGCTGATGTCCACTGTAGTGGCACTGGCTGGGCACGTCGCGGGGCAGGTGGCAGTGGCTGCGGCGGTGTCTGCAGCAGAGATGCTGCCAGTGGTGCAGGTATCTGCACTTGTGGAGGGAGACACCAGGCCGTCTCCTGCAATCTCGAAGGGTGCCCACTGGGGATGATGCTGGTGACTGTAGTAGAGGCAGCAGACGTGCAGGTGGCGGTGCAAGTAGCGGTCATTGCACCAGTGGCCACTGCCGTACATGTTGCTGGTCTGTCTTGCAGAAGGGGTGACAACAGTCCCTCACCCGGAGGCTCCGTGCCCTGAGCTGACTTCCCTTTGCCCTTGTGTCCCTTCCCCACCTTGGAAGTTGCCGCTGGGACCTTGGCACTGTCCTCTTTGGTCCTGGAAGAGGCCTTGCTGGGTGGTTGGTGCGGGTTCTCTCTTCAGCATGCGGGCCCCTTCTTTACCTTGGCAGATGGCAGAATAAGGTGGTCCTTTGCTTACTAGGTGGCACACTGGCAGCCCTGATGGGTGCCCCCTTCGATGTTCCCGGACTTGCAGTGACCACACTGGATGGGGATTTTGTGGCTGAGGTGCTGGGCTGCGATCTGGACATCCTGGCCCTAGGGGAAGGACGGGGGGAGGTGTAGGGAAGATGTCAATGGAAGCTAGGAAAAGTTTTTTAGACACATTGGGACGGGAAGATGGAGGGGGTTTGGGAGTGGAGGAAGAGGTAGTGGTTGTAGGCGGTGTACGTCTGCTGAGTTTGGGTGAAGGTGCATGGGCTGGAGGCTGTTGTAAGGTGGATGGCTGTTGACTGGGTGTGTGCCGGCGTTTGTGACACACTGCAAGAGGACACAGGGGACGTGTGAATTGTAGTGGGGGTGGTGATTGCACGTGAGCGGTGTGTGGTGATGGGTGTGCTGGTAATGGAGGTAGTGGCTGAGGATGTCGTGCATGCAGGTGTGAGTGGAGACAAGACTGGGAGGGAGGTGGAGGACGTGGAGGAGGGGGACACTGCGGAGGCAGTGGATGTTGGTATGTCTGCATGGGTATGGTGCTTGTGTGAGTGCCTGTGGGATGTATGGTGCTTATGTTTGCCTGAGCCACTTTTGTGTTTTGATGTGTGTGCTTGCTGGTGTGATGGTGTGCTTGGGATAGGCAGAGGTAGAGGGGATTGGGTTGGGGTAGTGGAGGTTGGAGGGGGGAGGCTGAACACAGGGACAATGGCTGCCATCAGTGCTGAGGCCAGAGCCTGAAATGTTCTCTGTTTGGCCGCCACACCAGAGTGAATGCCCTCCAGGTATGCATTTGTTTGTTGCAAATGCCTCTCTACACCCTGGATGGCATTCAAAATGGTTGACTGCCCAACAGTGAGGGATCTCAGGAGGTCAATAGTCTCCTCACTGAGGGCAGCAGGGCTAACTGGGGAAGGGCCTGAGGTGCCTGGGGCGAAGGAGATGCCCACCCTCCTGGGTGAGCGGGCACAAGAAACATGCTGAGGGGCTGCTGGGAGGGTGGAGCTGGTAGGTGGGGTGGCGGCTGTACCTGTTGTTGGGGTGGGCACAGAGGTGCCCGCCACTGCAAGGGAGCTCCCATCAGAGGAGGAGTTGCTGTTGTCCCCTCCTGTCCCTGTCGTGGAGCTCCACTCGCCCTTCGTCCCACTGGTGCCTTCAGACTCCGTACATTCACCCTTCTGGGCCATATGGGTTGCATCTCCCTCCTGCTCCGGTGCCACTGCTCCTCCTCCAGATGATGCTTATGCACACAAGGACAGGGTGACAAAACTAAAAGGGGGGGACAGACAGAGGAGACACATGGTCAATGCCAGCAACAACACCACCGTTGGAGGACACAACACACAGGGAGCAGCCCTATGCACTAACAGTTCTTAGGAAAATCACCTGCCCATGGGGGACTATGCCTAAGCCCATTTGCTGCACACCTGGAACACACAGGAGGCTGACTAGTTGTAGATGGCCACCACCACTATTGGGGTTTGAGTGCCACAGAGCCTGCCTAACAAGGGACCTACCCTACCAAGTTCGCCCTGGCCTAGGGGAACCCACAGCCCACTTCCCCCACCCAGACACCTCGTAAAGCACGCAGAGTCAGCTAAATGAGACTGTACTCACCCTCTTGTGGCTGCTGTGATGCCCTCAAGCGCCCATCCAACTCCGGATATGCCACCGCCAGGATCCGGTATATCAGGGGGGTCATGGTGCGACGGGCACCCTTCCCACATTGGGAGGCCATCCCCAGTTGGGCCTCTGCCGTCTTCTTGCTCCAGCGGCGCAGGTCCTACCATCTCTTGCAGCAGTGGGTGTTCCATCTATGATAGACCCGCAGGGTCTGCACTTCCTTGGCGATGGCACGCCAAAAACCCTTCTTCTGGTGGGCGTTGACCTACAGGAAAGGTAACGTAAGAATGGATTTTACTCCCCCGTCCGGTTATTCTTACTCATTGGCCACAACTTCCCAACCATGCCCTGAAACACATACACTGACCATCCTAACATGCAGGCCACAGCTGCCGCCCCACCCCCCATTTATCTTCCATCAACGCCACTCCATACATTAATGTCACATCCACCATGCACACAGTGTACTCACCTGTTTGTCTGGAGGACCGTAGAGTAACGTGTACTGGGGGAGGACCCCATCCACCAGTTTGTCCAACTCCTCAGTGGTGAAGGCAGGGGCCCTTTCCCCAGACACTGTAGCCATTGTTGCTTCCAGACTCAGGTCACAGCAGCACTTGCAGTGTAGGTCCTCTCCTGTTGAAGGTCAGGTATCAAGTGAGTAAAGAGATAGAAAATGGCGGTCACGTCCGCAGCGGTGCGTACCGTCACCGCCGGCGTACATCGTCATTGGCTCCTGGAACCCATAGGGCCCAATGATAACCAATGCTGAATTGCACAACGGTGTTCGTCCGCCTACCACGACACTGCACAACGCCAGTGCAACTACCTCATTTCCCCTTGTCCCTACTTACAGGTCAGCAGCCGCCATTTCAGGGGGGCACATGGCAGGGCACCTAACTGCGTCACAGCAATTTTGGGCAGGAATATGGACAAACAACGCCACACACAGATTAAATCACAATAGTGAAAAACACCCTTGTGCTACCTATGTGGTATATGACCCTCTGCTCACCCTTCTCCTCCATAGGGCACATCCGCTGGGCCAGATGATGAGATGGCATCATCCTCCGGTGTACAGACCCCTGGTTGACCTGTCGACAACAGAAGACAGACTCATCATTATCACCTACAGTCTTGATCGTGCCACAATCCATGAACTGTGTGCCCAGTTGGAGCCAGACCTGATGTCAGCTATCCGCCATCCCACAGGAATACCTCCTCTAGTGCAGGTCCTGTCAGTGTGCCATTTCCTGGCCAGTGGTTCCTTTCAAACAACAGTGGCCATGGCATCAGGGATGTCTCAGCCAATGTTCTCTAATGTGTTGTCCAGAGTGTTGTCTGCCCTGCTGAAACACATGCGCAGCTACATCGTTTTCCCCAGGGGGAGGATTCGCCCACAGGGAAAGGTGACTTCTATGCCCTGGGACATATCACCAACATCATTGGTGCCATTGATGGTATATATGTGGCATTTGTCCCACCCTGCAGTGATGAACAGGTGTACAGAAACCGCAAAAGCTACCATTCCATGAATGTGCAGATGGAGTGTTTGGCAGACCAGTACATCTCCCATGTGAATGCCAAGTATCCTGGCTCTGTGCATGACGCTTACATTTTGAGGAATAGCAGGATCCCTTATGTGATGGGCCAACTCCAGAGGCACCGTGTGTGGCTGATAGGTGAGCCCAAGGTCCCCACACAGTTTGAATAGGTGTCTGGGTATGGGGTAGTCCCTAAAGATTAGTGTATGTCTAACAGATACCCCTTGATATTTGCAGGTGACTCTGGTTACCCCAACCTGTCATGGCTACTGACCCCAGTGAGGAATCCCAGGACAAGGGCAGAGGAACGCTACAATGAGGCACATGAGCAAACTAGACATATTATAGAGCGGACTTTCGGCCTCCTGAAGGCCAGATTCCAGTGCCTCCATCTAACAGGTGGCTCCCTATACTACTCACCGAAGAAGGTGTGCCAGATCATTGTGGCATGCTGTATGTTGCACAACCTGGCTTTGCGAAGCCAGGTGCCTTTTCTGCAGGAGGATGGGGCTGATGTTGGTCTTGTGGCAGCTGTGGAGCCTGTGGGCAGTGAAGAAGAGGAGGCAGAAGAAGAAGATATAGACAACCGAAACAATGTCATTATGCAATACTTCCAATGAGACACAGGTAAGAGACTGGCCCTGCTCCTCTCATATCAGACTACTGTAGGACATTGCATAAATCTGACTTTTTACCTCTGTGTATGGACCCTGACAGTTCACTTTGGCTTTCCTTTTCACAGATCTGGGTACCACATTCTGCCTTCTGCTATGCTTACTGCTGCCCAACAACTGTAATACTTTGGTATATGCAAATGAACATTGCCATTGATATTTGTCAGAGAGGTTGTAATGACACATTTGTGAAAGTACAGACTGACTCCAGATTGTTTTGTGATTCAAGGGTGTTTATTTAAGTGCTAATCAGTGGAGGGGTATGTGCAATGGGCTGGGGTGATAGTGGAGGAATGTCCATGGTAGAGTCCAGTATCGTTGTATCACAGGTGCATTGTCCAAGGGGCCATAGGAAGTGGAGTTATGGCAGTTCAATTAGGACAGGATGACATAGTGGGACAGAAGGGTGACAATCAGGAGAGTCTTATTTCCTGGCGGGGTCTTGCCAATGTTGAGCCTGGATCACAGGGACCGTTTGCAGGGTGGTTCTCCTTCTGCACGGGGTGGGGTGCTGGTGGCCTGTTGGTCCTGTGGCGGGACCTCCTGTCCACTAGCGCCGGCGGATGTGGAGGGCTGTTCATCGTTCGGGCTAGTGTCAGGGGCCTGTTGGTGTGCCACTGTCTCCCTCATGGTATTGGCCATGTCTGCTAGCACCCCTGCAATGGTGACCAGGGTGGTGTTAATGGACTTCAAGTCCTCCCTGATCCCCAGGTACTGTTCCTCCTGCAGCCGCTGGGTCTCCTGAAACTTGGCCAGTACTGTGCCCATGGTCTCCTGGGAATGGTGGTATGCTCACATGATGTTGGAGAGTGCCTCCTGGAGAGTGGGTTCCCTGTGCCTGTCCTCCCCCTGTCGCACAGCAGTCCTCCCAGTTGTCCTGTGCCTCTGTCCCCTGAACCGTGTGCCCAGTGCCACTGTCCCCAGGTCCCTGATTGTCTTGGGTTAGTGGCTTTGCCTGGGGTCCCTGTAGTGGTGGACACACTGCTGATTGATGTGTCCTGGGGACAGTGACATGGGCCTGCAGGGTGGGTGCTGTAGTGGTGTTTCCTGAGGGGGAGGTGTAGTGGTGGTTTGGGACTGTGGCAGGGGAACCGACTGTCCAGAGGCCCCTGATGGGCCGGGCTGCTCATCTTGATCCAGGCGTGCAGAGCTACTGTGGGCCTCTTCTGTAGGGGGACTGGATATGGCTGGCACCCCCTGTCCAGTGATGTTGGGTAGGGGTCCTGTTGGTGTGTAAATGCATAGTTATTATATCTGTGTGTGCCATCTTGTGCAATGGGTGAGTTTCCCTCTACTCCTGTGTTAGCATAATTGCCTGGGCCCTTGTGTGAGTGGTGATTTTGTGGCCTGGGTGAGTCTCTCTACTGGACATGCTTTGGTGATGGGTGTCAATGCAGGTCTGTAATGGGTGTCCATGCATTGGTGTTACATGCAGGGCTTGGTATTGGGATGTGTGGGTTGTGATAGTGGGGTATCTGTGAGGTGTTGGGGTGATGGGTGTGAGGGTACGGGTAGGAGTTTGTGATGGCATGCAGGTAGGGTGGGGGATAAAGTAGTAAAGATTTGACTTACCAGAGTCCAGTCCTCCTGCTACTCCTGCGAGGCCATCAGGATGCATGATCTCCAAGACTTGCTCCTCCCATGTTGTTAGTTGTGGGGGAGGAGGTGGGGTCCACCGCTAGACCTCTGTACAGCTGCCTGGTGTCTGGATACTACGGAACGCACCTTCCCCCGTAGGTCGTTCCACCTCTTCCTGATGTCATCCCATGTTCTGGGGTGCTGTCCTACTGCGTTGACCCTTTCGACAATTCTCCGCCATAGCTCCATCTTCCTCGCAATGGAGGTCTTCTGCACCTGTGATCCGAATAGCTGTGCCTCTACCCGGATGATTTACTCCACCATGACCCTGAGCTCCTCCTCAGAAAACCTGGGGTGTCTTTGAGGTGCCATAATGTGGTGTGGGTGATGTGTGAGGTGATGTTTGTTGTGCTGTGTGATGTGTTGTGTTGGGGTGTGTTCTTTGAGGTGCGTGGATGTTGTATGAGTGATGGTGTCCAGCAGGAATCCAGGACCAGGTCCTCAAATGGACCGCATCCTTCCTCGCCAGCAGAACCCAAAGAGTCCGCCTTCCCCGTACCAATCCAAAGCCTTCAACATCATCTGCGGCGTACCCCAGGGCTCATCCCTCAGCCCGACGCTGTTCAACATCTACATGGCCCCCCTCGCACAAGTGGCCCGTCAGCACAACCTCAACATCATCTCCTAAGCCGACGACACCCAACTCATCCTCTCCCTCACCAAGGACCCGCACACCGCCAAAACCAACCTCCACGAGGGACTAAAAGCCATCGCCGACTGGATGAGAGACAGCCGGCTAAAACTGAACTCGGACAAAACAGAGGTCCTCATCCTTGGGCGCACCCCCTCCGTCTGGGACAACTCATGGTGGCCGACCACACTGGGTCCCCCACCGACACCCACCGACAGCGCATGAAACCTCAGCTTCACCCTCGACTCCTCACTCTCCATGTCAAAGCAGGTCAGCGCCATCTCCTCCTCCTGCTACAACACCCTCCGCATGCTCCGCAGAGTTTACAAATGGATCCCAACAGAAACAAGAAAAACAGTAACCCAGGCCCTCGTCAGCAGCAGACTCGACTACGGCAACGCCCTCTACACTGGTATCTCATCCAAACTCCTACAATGCCTCCAACGCATCCAAAACACCTCCGCCCGACTCATCCTCAACATCCCTCGCCACTGCCACATCACCCCTCACCTAATAGACCTTCACTGGCTCCCCGTCAACAAGAGGATCACCTTCAAGCTCCTCACCCACGCATGGCTTGTACCGCCAATGGATTACCGTGGTTGAATGACCGCCGCGTTTATTCGTGGGTCGTGATAGTGTGGGCGTATTCCTGTTGGCGTAACAGTATAGGTTTTGCTATCACCAGTTTATCACTAACCTTTGGTGTGGCGGACTTGTGTGGGTGTCTGTATTGTGGCGGATTACGAGATGTGGGTCGTAATACCAGTAGCGGATTTCGGCCACAGTATGTTGGCGGCCGTCAGCACTGCGGTAAGCGGGATTTACCACCAGGGTTGTAATGATGCGCGTCACTCGCTGTCAGCGCTGCTGCAGGGAAGCATCTTTTTAACTTTTTACCTTTTAAATTATACTTATTCTAGTTGCGTGGGGATATTGCTGGGGGGGTTTGATTTTATTTTCTTGCAGTCTTTGTTTTTATTTCTTTTGGACGGAAGTGAGGGTCTGTTAGAGCCCTCCTTCAGCCTATCGGCAACTCTTTACTGCTTGGTTAGCGGTCCAGCTGACGCAGGGCTCTTGGCCCAACGCAATAAATGACAGCAGCTGAGCGGCCGTGCAGCCGAGGCAAGCCCGTCTGGAGCCAGAGATCCTGCCCTTTTTTTTAAAGGTGTGGTCCCCCCTGGGGTCTGGTTACAAAGCTAAGAACACACCTTGCAAGCATAAGGTGCCTTGTGACCACAGGTCTGCTTGGATCTGCGAGGAATGCAATTGGGCAATACAAGCTCCATTAACCCTGAAGGAGGTCGGGGTTCAGTATAGGAGGCCTCGGATATCTGAAATGTCAGCTCATCAGAACACAGCAGCCTTTGGTCAGCCATTCCGATATGCTTTGGCAAATGTCCGTTCACTCCCCAAGCATAAGCTGGAAATTTATGAGTTGATTGACACTAGGCATATTGACTGTTTGTTTATAACAGAGACCTGGGGTAGAATGGAATCAGACTCTGACTTTAATGCAGCATCAGATCGACCCCAAAGTAGGGGTGGAGGTTTGGCTATTATCTGTAGGGCTACTCTTGCATGCGTTGGGTCCGGCCCCTTTGTTGAAACGTGCAAGATGATGGTTTTTAAGATTTCTAACAGCAATGGTATTCTGTTGGAGGGCTTACTGATTTATCGCCCGCCGCGCCCTCTCACAAACTTTGTTCAAACTTGGGTTAATCTGATAGAACCTATGGTTTTGTCCCCCAAAGCAATTATTTTAGGAGTTTTTAACATCCATTTTGATGAAATCTGCAATCCAGTAGTTAGGAAGTTTTTAGATCTCATGGAAGCCTTGGATTGGACCCTTAGAGTCTCGGCAGTCACACATAGTGCGGGACATATGTTAGATCAGGTTTTTGCTCGTACTTTCCTACAGCTGGCTGTAACCAACACTCAGTTAAGTTAGACTAATCACCACCTGTTAAGCTTTAATATTGACACCACTCATTTCTCTGCTTTGTATGAACCGGAGAACAAAGTATTGAGGCCATGGAAGCAGATTAAAGTGGAAGAACTAGCTCCTGCCTTAGAAGAGGGTTAGGACAGGGCTAACAACTTGGCTCGGCCCTTGCTTGATATCTTCCACCAAGGTGTTGAAACGGCCATGGCCCAATTGGCTCCTCCTAAGGTCTTGGGGCCCTGTAGCCGGAAGAAGCACAGCCAACCTTGGTTTACGAGCGCTTAAAGCTTTTCAGAGAAAGTACCGGCAACAGGAGCGCCAGTGGAAACTTAACCCAGTCCCAGAGGAAAGGGTTGCACTAAAGTCCTCTCTTAATGCTTATAAAGCGGCGCGTTTCAAGGCCAAATCTAATTTTTATACTGCTAAAGTTAAGGAGGCATTAAACGCTCCCAGAGAACTTTTTAAAGAGATAAAAACATTATCCACTCCTTTTAGGTCATCTGACTTGGATAATTCTCAGGAGTTCTGCGATAAGGTTGCAAGGCACTTTGAGAACAAAATCCTTCAAATACACACTAATTTTGTTCCCCATGAGGTCTCTAGGGAACTTCCCTATGTGGTGTCCTCTGATTCTAATGCTAGTTGTAAAGTCCTATCTGACTTTCATGTTCCAACTCATGATAGTATTAGAAAGATGATTGTAGAAATCAAGTCAGGTTCCCCTTTGGATTCGTGCCCCACCTCCATTTTTAAATTGGACCCTGACCTGATGGCTCGGGCCTTAGCCCCTTTTTTCAGGAGGTCCTAAACTCTGGAATGTATCCCTATGGAAGGAGACTACAGTTGTTCCCCTAAAGAAGAAGCCTGATGGCGACAGTCAAGATTTAAACAACTTACAGCCTATAGCACTTCTTCCCTTTCTGGCAAAAATCTTAGAGAAAATCTTAAATAAGGAACTGGTGGAATTTTTAGTGGAAGTGGGAGGCCTTGACTCTTCTCAACATGGTTTCAGAAAGGTGCATAGTACAGAGACTGCCCTGATTTCATCCTCTGATGCTATTCGGAAATTGGAAGATGAAGGCCAAGGGGCCATTTTAGTGTTATTAGATCTATCGGTGGCGTTTGATACTATCTCCCCTTATCTACTGACGTCTCGCCTTAGTCAACTAGGGATCAGAGAGCGAGCCCTTAAGCTTCTGGAATCTTTTCTGACAAACAGATGGACCACTGTAAGTTGTGGTAACTTCAGATCCACGCCTTATCTACTACCCTGCGGGATTCCTCAGGGTTCTTCTTTAAGCCCTACTCTGTTTAATCTGTATGTTGCCTTGTTGGCAAATCTCATCCGATCCTTTGGATTTATCTCAACCTCCTATGCTGATGATACTCAGGTCATCATCCCAATTAATAAGCCCTGGGAGGAGGTTGCGGATCGGTTCAATAACTGTATGCAAGAAGTTAGCAATTGGATGAAGAGGAACTGGTTGAAAATGAATGCCACCAAAACCGAAATCCTCTGTTTTGGGACGGCAAAAGAGTTATGGAATCCACTCTGGTGGCCTTCAGACTGTAGTACCCTTCCTGTTCCCACCACTATTAGTAGGAATCTGGGTATTCTCTTTGATGATCATTTATCCTTTAAAACTCAGGTAAATCATACCTTAAAGATTTGCCTCTGGCTTATTAAAATGCTTAGGAAAATGTTTCCCTATCTCCTGCATGAATGGAGAGTCTCTGCTACTTTAGCATTGGTTATGTCTAAAGTTGATTATTGTAACGCCTTATTCCTTAATTTGGACAAGGCTCTGATTAATAAGTTGCAACTGGTCCAGAATTCAGCTGTTAGAGCGGTTCTTAACCTCTCTCGGTGGGCATCAGTTAGTGGGAGCCTCAAACAACTACAATGGCTCCGGGTGGCTCAGCGTATTATTTTCAAATCGCTCTGCTTGACTCACAAGGCAATTCACGGGATTGGTCCTCGCTACCTTACCACCAGGCTCTGTTGGCATGCTCCTAAGAGAAATCTGAGGTCTTCCAAAGCCTACAGAATCCAGGTCCCCCGTACTCACAAAGCCAAATGGGGTGACAAAGCCTTTACAGTGGCTGCTGCAAAATGCTGGAACTCGCTGCCTTTGAATATCCGGCAAGAATCCTGTTACTTAAGGTTCAGGAAACTGGTCCAAACTTGGCTCTTCCGCCGATAGCCTTGTTTGGCTCTCGGTTTGCTCCCCTAAGCACGTTTTCTTGTTTCCTACGGTCTGTCCTTTCTGGGGGGGTTTCTTTTGTTTTTTGTTTCCTCCCTCTTCCCTCACCTTCTTCACCAGCGCTTCAATGCTCTTTGTGAGTCGGAATGTGCTTTACAAATACGGTATACATACATACATACATACTATATGTCAATTTCTTTACGTACCATTATGAAGGAAAATGTTTATAGAATAATACCAATCTAATTTAAAGAATGTGTCTATTGGGCAAGGGTTATTAATAATGTTTACATCTGAAGAGGTACATCTCAAAGATTTCCACTATGCTACCAAGAACATAACACAATTACTCCCAGAATCCAGTTTACTTTGTTGGTACATCAAAGTTCATTATCTTGATGGCAAGGTTGTTTACCGGAAAATATGCTTTTAGACATCAGTACTGAGAACACATACAGTCAGAAACTTGGTACTGTTCCCAACCAGATGCTATCAGACCTTATTTCCCTTAAAACTAAAAAGAATGCAATAAACAACAAATTTTAAAGATATTATAGAACCATCAGTTGAAAGGACATTTACTGTAACTTGAACGCGGCTGTTAGATTAAAAGCACAGGCATTGAACAGTACTTTTCACCATTATCTAGCAGTAAAAGGCACACAGAAAAACTGGTGCGTTTTGAAGTTGGATCTGGCACTAGTAGAGATTGCTAAATGAAAATTATCATTGCATATGGAAACCACCACAAATTACAAGAATTGCTTGTCAGACACAGACACAGAATTGCTTGTCATTACACAGAGCCATCAAAATGTCAATATGGACAATGTAAAAAGAGCAATGTATCTGCCTTAACTGTTCCTATTGAAGCTATAGAGTGAAATGTGACATAACGTCCCATTGACAGATGGATAAAACATACATAAACTTTCACTACCTAATACTTGATCATGATTATGTGAATTATGCCATCTATACTCACTCTAGTAGTTAATACATTGGGGACACAGTGCAACCTGTCATGCAGCTAATGAGCGAACATAGATCAAATAGCAGAGTAAACGTTCCCACTTCACAAGTACCTAAAAACACAAAGGAATCCAATCAGTTCCTGTCCCCAGACCAATACGAGGAAACAATTGCAAATATTGACAAAAACACTGTTACACATCAAAAGTGGATAAGTTAAGGATTCAGAAACATATCATCTGAAAGGGATCCATGTAATGATGGGATTTATGTTTTTTGTTGAAAGATGCATCCAACTACCTTGGGAAAATCCCTAAGGATTTATTTTTAACACCTAACTGTGATATGAACTTATTGCCCATAAAATACAACATAACGTACAAATATGTCATTTCATTGATGAACCACATTTATTTACAATGAGGAGAGAAAAAGATTGATATATAAACATGTAATTCCAAATGTTGTTTTATGGATGAATTGGTGTTATGTGTGTTTAAAGATTCACAATTAGGCGAAACAATAAGCTCACATATGCATCAGAGGCAAATAATAGAATTTCCCTACAAGTTCATACATTTTTTTGTACAATGGAGATACAGTTATTCGAGTTTTCAAGATGGCACCTAACATAGCATGCATGTAAGAGTATCTTAAATGCAAAAATACCTGCTAATTTATACAAACTAATTCAGGACACACAAAGACTAATATTTCCATTTCCAGCTTACCATGAAAGGTAAACATACTGGTACAGCCACATGAGGCAATAGTAGATAAGAGACAGAAAGACATGTAGTCTAAATTAGAACCACAATGTGAAGCAATGTGAAATTTCAAATACAATGACTTTAGGTAAGAGAACTTTATAGCAAATGTTCCCATTAAATATCTGTTAGACTGTTTTTAGGTCTGGTCTTAACTTTCATGTTTTTGAACAAATCACAGAACCAAAAACAATGTTTTTTCATTTGGAAGACATCACAGATAGATAAAAAGTTATTCATAAATTTGCACATTTGTATACAAAATTATATCTATGAAAAAATATGTGTGCTAAGTTAAGTTAACTCAATGACTAACCCCTTTGCTGTGGTGAATGAACCATGAGGCAGTGTGGAGGACATCAAGGCCTCGTCCATCCGGGGAGGGGTGTGACTCACGGATATTCTGTTTTTTATACCACGGGCTTTTTCCAATTTGGGGGCCCGATTACGAGGTTGGTGGTCAGACCGCCAGACTGCCAAGACAGCGGTCCCAAAGAGACCACTGTGGCGGCGGTCCCCAAACCGCTGCATTGCAATGTATGTAGGCAGAACCGCTGCGCACCAAGCCAAAGTGCTGACTGCCAGTAGCGCAGTGTTCTGTTATCTTGGTGGTTAGTACTCCGGTGCGGTCAGCGCCACAGCCAACCACCAAGCTGATTACAAACACACCGTTGATGTGGCAGACCCCCCTGCGGCGGGTAGCCAATGGCAGTCGACCACCACAGTATGATTTCAGCAAAATAACAGACAAGTGCCCATTGGATTAATTAAAAAACAACATAGCTGACAATCATCGGATAAGTGGACACAGCTGCAAATTACAATACAAAACACACCCTTTCATAGACCATGAGCCTTTGTATCTCCACTGCAACCAAGATTTGATTTTCTTCAGAGAGCTAAGGGACCCCTTTTTTACTATCCTTAAAACACTTTTCACACACTTTTCTCCATTTACTCTCCACATCACTTTTCTTTTGTAAGTAACTCCCTGTAAACCACTTTAATTCCCCATCATGTCACGTCTCAAAAATCTCTGTTTCTCAGAGGATGAGTTGAGAGCCATGGTGGATAAAATCATAAGAGTAGAGCTACAAATGTTTGGAGCCCAAGTCCAGCACAGACCTCTAAATAGGGAAATAGAATTGTGGCAAAGGATCATCGACAGAGTGAATGCTGTAGGCACCACCCTGTGCACAAAGGAGTACCTTAGGAAGAGGTGGAACATCCTGAGGGGCAAGGTATGTTACCTGGCATCCAGGCAACAGAAAGAGGTCAACAAGACTGGCAGTGGCCCTCCCTGTGCCCCATTACAACTCTTTTCCTGAAAGGAGAACGTCTTGGCCATCCTGCATCCTGACGGCTTGACAGGAATACCTTGGGGAGCAGTCTAGTAAGTTACAACACAAAAACTGTTGCAAAACTGCAATGCCCTGCATGCTCACAGCTCAGCTTTTGCCACCATTCAACATTCAATACCCAGAGTATCTCAGATGTAAGACTGTCAATGTGTATTGTTGGACCTAACATCACAGTTACCAAGGCCCATCACATTCCATACGCTGGAATGGTGCCTGTAAGTATTTCAATATCAAAACTTCATCATAGGACTCATGATATGTCTCAACATGTAAATGTATGTTCCAACCTAAATGCAGTCTGGCAGCATACCCATACTCAACATTTGTCTAGTGTGTGAAGTAGAGGTAAATGACCTGTCTGCAACTCCCAGGAGGCCCTGTTTCAGTAACTTCAACCACCAGCCCAGTGTTCACATAACTAAATACACCTGTTTGTGTCCCCTCAAATGCTCTTCACTCACCTGGGAGTGTATGATTTCTCACGTGTTCGGAAGTAGAGGGAGTTGCTGCAAAGTTCAATAGGCCCTGTTTCTGAAACTCCAACCACCAGCTCAGTGTTCATTTGCCCAAATACACCTGCTTATGATCTCTCAAATGAAGTCTACTCACCTGGGAGTATACCATTTATCTAGTGTGTGAAGTAGAGGGAGTGACATGACTGCAACTCCCAGGAGGCCCTGTTTCTGTTACTCCAACCACCAGCTTAGTGTTCACTTACCCAAATACACCTGTTTGTGATCTCTCAAATGAAGTTTACTCACCTGGGAGTATACCATTTGTCTAGTGTGTGAAGTAGAGGGAGGGACCTGACTGCAACTCCCAGGAGGCCCTGTTTTTGTGATTCGAACCACCAGCCCAGTGTTCACTTGCCCAAACACACCTGTTTGTTATCTCTCAAATGACGTTTACTCACCTGGGAATGAACAGCATACAGATCATGCTCAACTCAGAGCCATGTCTGTCTACCGAGTTCCATCTCAACCTGGTATCCCAAGATTAAACCATTGAGGACAAGAATGACACCTTACTAAGGGGCATATTTATACTCTGTTTGCGCCAAATGTGCGTCAAAAGTTTTGACGCAAAATCGGCGCAAACCCTGACCCATATTTATACTTTGACGTCCGACCCCGCGGGCATCAAAGTTCCACCATGTGCGTCATTTTTTGGAAGGGGGAACCAGCCTTGCGTTAATTATATGCAAGGTAGGCGTTCCCTTCCAAAAAATGACTTTAAGGCCTGTGCCCCATATTTATACTCTGACGTCATTTTGACGCACAGGAGGGGGCAGGCCTTAAAAAACGGCGCCCAGCCTGATGGGCGCCGTTTTTTAACGGCTGGGTCAGGGCAGGCGTTAAGGGACCTGTGGGCTCAGAAGGAGCCCAGAGGTGCCCTCCCCTGACCCCCAGGGACACCCCCTGCCACCCTTGCCCAACCCAGGAGGACACCCGAGGATGGAGGGACCCATCCCAGGGAAGTTGAGGTAAGTTGGGGTAAGTATTTCTTTCGTTTTTTTTTGTTTGTGACATACGGGGGCCTGATTTGGGCCCCCCTACATGCCACTATGCCCAATGACCATGCCCAGGGGACATAAGTCCCCTGGGCATGGCAATTGGGCAAGGGGGCATGACTCCTGTCTTTGCTAAGACAGGAGTCATGTCAATGGAGGTTGGGCATAAAAAAAAATGGCGCAAATCGGGTTGAGGCCTGAATTTTGCCTCAGACCTGACTTGCCCCATTTTTTGACGCCCAACCTCCATTTTCCCCTACGCCGGCGCTGCCTGGTGTGATTAATTTTTTTTGACGCACACCAGTCCGCAGCGCCGGCTAACGTCATTCAATAAATAAGGCGCCCGCATGGCGCTTTGGAAGGGCGTTAGCCGGCGGTAAAATTTTTGACGCACAACTGCGTTGGCGCAGTTGTGCGTCAAAAAGTATAAATATGGGCCTAAGTGTATACACCAAGTATTCTCAAGGCCATCAGCAGAATACACTAGCACATCCAAGAACTCGATTACAGTAAGGTCCTGTTACTTGCAACATTCAGAATTATTTGGGTATATTCATTACATTCTTGAATATCAAATTTGCAATAATCAATGCTTGTTAAATGTCTCATTTATTATAACCAATGTTTGTTCATTATGCACATTGTATCCCACCTGCTAAACTTGTGTCAACTGTAACTACGAAAATGTGCACTTCACAATCTGATCTGCATTGAACATGTGCCACAATCAGGAGGATAATTGATTGTTTCCTTAACAAACAACCGACTGCCTTCCCACCTCGTCCAACTGTAACTGCTAAAACGTGTGTTCTTCACAATGTAATCTGTATTGAACATCTGCCACGATCAGGAGGATAATTGCTCATTTCCTTTACAAGCAATCAACTGCCAAAAGGCACTTGTGCATATTTGATAATTTAAGGATGCTTGTGAGTCCAGTCTAGTTTCATTGTTCCTCGTTCTCCGACCAGCTTCCTGTGGAGTTCCAGCACTTCTTGTCCTCCAGACAGTCTCCAGTTGAGTCCCGGCTCTCCTCGTCCATCCTCTGCCAACAATACCGTATTTCCTGTGAAAGAGAGAAAATAAGAAAGGTGAAAAAACACAATTTGGGTTCTTGTGAAGTTTTCAAGCAAGTCACTTAACTTCTAGGTAAAGAAAGATTAATCGCTTAATACACAACACTAAAATCAATGAAACAAAACAGAGCTCCACCTTTTAAATTACTTTTTAAATAATTTATGACAACAAAAACTAGTGTGATTTATCGTTTGGGTGGGATTCCAAGACACTGCTAAAGAGACATTAAGGAAAGGCGTATTTCCTGTAGCAAGCGCTCTCCTGAGAATTAGGAGATCAGAAAGAGGGCAAGTTTATCAAAACTATTCAACATATCAATGAAGTAATTATTTTGCAGCTAAGAATCCTAGAAACCAAGAACCTAGTATTTTGAGAAATCAGAAGTCTTGACGCCCAACACTACATGCAGTCCAGAGTCCAGCAATCCTGTTCTGCAGTCCACAAGGCAGAAGATAGTATTTTCTTTTTTTGTCTTCCCAAACCCCCTTCCTCTTGAGTACTAGCAAGAGGGCAATGTACTCTTCATCGTGGTCATGTTAGTTCTCACTGAGATTGGGGAATCGTCATTGCCCCATCGGAACACCTGGAATTCAGGTGAGTGTTTCGCACAGAACATCTGCACATGTGATAACTGCAGCTATAGCTACAACAAAGTTGTGTGTTTGCTTGTATCACACTTATCTAGGCCTCCCAATGGTCAAATACACATGTTGCCTCTCAACTGTGTTGGTTTTACTGTTGGTAAGATGTAATTTAAATTACCTCACACAAAGTGCAACTGATCAGCACATATAATGACCTGCTTGAGTCTAAGAGTTTAGGCAAGCTTCACACATGTCATGTCAAATACTCCAATACCATGGTAACATGGTACAATAGGTTAACCTACCACTAAGGAATGTCCAATGTCTCTACTTACTGTAACCCAAACCTTTGGAGGTACATGTCACAATTCAACCAATAGTCTCTTTCTCAATGGGACACACTCCACCCCGGCATGAAGCCCTCCATGATAACAACACTCCTGGACTTGTGGAGGACAGTCCTGGCACATTTGGCCAACCTCGTCAGACGGCAATGGTGAGTCTTACTGTGGTCACATCAATCCCTCCCAGCCCTTTTGCATCAACATCACAGGCAAAAACGCACCCCCCTAACCAGCATACCTAGCACAGTCCCTGATCCTGAGGTGCACCCCCAACACTCCTGACACCAAGGATCCAGTACCCAGCTAGAGAGGGCACCCTATGCCAAGGGCACAGGCTCATGGAGGAAGGGTGCATGGGAGGGATGCTGTGGGCCATCTGAGTGAGGCCATTGGGGCTGCTGTCAACCAGTATACTATCAGCTGCGTCTTGGGGGTCTATCAGGAGTCCCACGGTGTGTTTGGCCAGATTTTAACTGAAGTCCTGGAAATTAAGCAGCTGCAGAGGAACATGATCCAAAAATTGGATGACCACAATCCCAACTTGGGCACCCTAACAGGGGTGCTGAGGGACATCCACACAACCCCGAGCAGTGCTTTTCCACCACCATCCATCCCTTCCTGTGGGCCAACTAACTTAAGACCAAGTATATTTTCAGCAGCCACAGGGAGGGAGGCCCTACCAGAGGCACAACTACCCTCAGACACCCCTGCCTCTGTGGCAGCTCCCCCCCCCCCCACAAACAGTGATGTCCATGCAAGAATCCAGGAGGTGCAGATGGCAAGACACCCACCACTGCCAGCAAGAAACTTCTTCCTTAATGTCCTCCACTGTGTGTCACACATACACTCTGTGGACTGATCCTGAAGCACATTCCAGTTCCAATGGGAGGAGTTATCTGACTTGAACTTCCAAGGGATTGACATCTACTCCAATGATTTAATTCACCATGATTGACCCCTTCACTTTACCTTTTTCTTTCTTGCTGTCCCAAATGTATTTTCTGTATTAGCATTGTAATACATTCACCAATCACAAACACATTGGGGGTCATTCCTAGATTGGCGGGCGCGGGAACCGCCAGAAGACTGTACCTCGGTCAAAAGACCGCGGCGGTCATTCTGAGTTTCCCGCTGGGCTGGCGGGCGACCGCCAGAAGGCCGCCCGCCCGCCCAGCGGGAAACCCCCTTCCACGAGGATGCCGGCTCCGAATGGAGCCGGCGGAGTGGAAGGGGTGCGACGGGTGCAGTTGCACCCGTTGCGATTTTCAGTGTCTGCCACGCAGACACTGAAAATCTATGTGGGGCCCTGTTAGGGGGCCCCTCGACACCCGTTCCCACCAGCCAGGTTCTGGCGGTGACAACCGCCAGAACCAGGCTGGCGGGAAGGGGGTCGGAATCCCCATGGCGGCGCTGCTTGCAGCGCCGCCGTGGAGGATTCCCTGGGGCAGCGGGAAGCCAGCGGGAAACCGCCGGCTTCCCATTTCTGACCACGGCTTTACCGCCGCGGTCAGAATGCCCCCGGAAGCACCACCAGCCTGTTGGCGGTTCTTCCTCCGTCACCTACCCTGGCGGTCATAGACCGTCAGGGTAGGAATGACCCTCATTGTCTGCTGTCTTAAAATTCACATTTAGCTATGTAGATTTGTAAGACCATGATGAAGATACAAGCTACTTGTGCAAACTGGGATATGTTGCATGTACCCACTCTCCAGCTAAGGATTACAACCATTAAACACCAACACATACATACAAGTGTCATGTTTCGGAAGAGCTTTTATTACATTGTTCAGCACATAGGCTGTCAAGATGTCAGAAACATAGAAATTTAGACATGACCATATTAGACTGTATAGGCCACCAAATATACTGGGCCAGACCGATAGAACATTGTAGGAATGGACATATGAGACATTGTCCTGTTATTTAGGCAAAGGTGGATATGGCTGATGTCATGATCTGGAATCTTAGCCCCTGGCTCTCAAAAAGGAAGCCCCCCTCATATAATGCAACACCTAGACAGATGGCAGTATAACAGACCTTGATAACAGAGTCATTACAATTCAATGCTACTGTATCTGGTGGTATGACACAAACACATTTCAGTGATGTGCCACAGGCACTTTGGCCTACAATGGTGAAACACATTAATAGCTACAAACAGTTCAGACTAAAAGCGTGTTTAGCCAATGTGATGGGGAACTGACATGAATTTGGCCTACAACTACATTTTTACTGACCACATGATGACACACATGATGCATCATGGTCACCACACAACAACGAACACATCCAGCGGAGTCTTCTGCACTTACATCCTATCACTGTGCAAGCTGTATTGACACAGGTCTTCTACACCCAAAGTCTGTAAAATACATTCCCCGGAACAATCCATGTCCACTTTGTATGTCCCAACAGCACAATATACCTGCCAATGTCACAACCCTGAAATGCCTAAATGAAGATCTCCTAGTGAAGGTACCTGAACAAAGAACAAACAAGTAGTATAGTTATGAAACCATACATATGACACAAATCACATAGCAAATGTGTGGAGAACAAAGTCAATTAGAAAAATCTGACATAAACAAAGCAACGTCATCAAAATGTGAATGTGTCAAAAGCTTCCTCATCAAACACCCTTTGGCAGATTTTGCCTGAACATCAGCTCCCTAACTATTTTCAAAAATATACTCCACACATTATCACAACTACAGTTAATTGTACAAAGTCATGCAATTGCATTACATACTTACACTCGTGAGGAAAACCTGTCAATGGCACCTGGAGCAGGTAAGAACCTCATAGGCATATTTGACTATGTTTGACACCATCCTTTCCTTCCTCATAGGCCACAATGTGCCTCTGAGTGCCAGTGAGACTTTGTCAGGTGCCCGTTGTCACATTTTGTGATCCATGCATAGGATGTTCACGGTGCTTTTAGTGGAGACAAGTACTCTATGTATTTCACAATACCATTCTGTTGTGTGATGTGTGATGAGTCCTAGATCCTCCTACTGTTTCATTTATATATATAGGCAAGGAGACTTTATAGCCATACAATGACATATCTTTAGATGTGATGTTTGTAAATGTAAAGCACTCTGAAGTGGTATGTTTTTTTATTGGATAGGCTACATGTCCACACATGCACAGGGAAGAGGCTTCCCGTGCCACCCACGACAGCCCTTTCATTGTCACTTAAGTCTTGGGGTGTAGTCTGTACTATGGTAGTTGCCTATAGGGACTGTATGCATTGAGTTAATGTGGCTGGATGTAATGTGTCTGTCTAGTCAGGCCCAAGGAGTTTACCCTTCAGAAGGTTACAATGGTATGTTGTGTGTCATTGTGGCTCATATCACAGTACATGTTGTTTGAGCCTAGGCTACCTAACGCCAGAAGGTTTGCTCAGTCAGTGTAGGTCATGAGCAGGGTAGTAGGTTCGTATGCTGATGTCCAAATGTGTGTATTTATGTCCCTGTACTTATCAGCATGTGTGCTTAACACTTGTGGTGTGTTGACAATTACAAACTTTTTGTGCCCGATGTTTCTGAAATGAGTGTGACACAACCAGCTGGCCAAAAACATGGAATAACATCTTCATTTGTCTATTGCATCCATACAGGTCAATGCCCATCATAAGAAAGGGATTTGGAGAGCCATTGCCCAGAAGGTGTGGATCCTGGGAGCCCATAGCTCATGGAGTGCCCACTGTTGCAAGAGGTGGTAGGACCTGAGAAACTGGGCCCAAAAGATCGTAGAGGTCCAGCTGGGGCGGTCCTCCCAACCTGGGTGGGGTGCACGCCGCCGGAGCCTGACCCCCCTGATGGCCTGGATTCTGGCAGTGGCCGACCCGAGCTTAATTGGTGTTTGAGGGTAGCACAGCAGATACAAGGGGGAGAGTCCTGGGCATATTCCAGCCTGTTACATTTGCAAGTTGATGTATTAGAGTCTGCTATTTCCCACTGAAGATTGGAGATGGGCCATGTGTGACACACAAGATGAGTTATTGTTTGTGTAGGTATGGACGTTGGTGCATGCTGATATGCCTTGCCCATTGACCTAGGACACAACAGAGTACAGTCCACTACCAACATTTTCTCCAGGGCCAACACGAGGCTGAGTATAGTGATCAATCAGGTCATGTTGTTTGTTGTTGTGGGTGTCATTTGTACCCAACAGTCCACTTGTCTTCAGTTTGTCAGCCCCAAAGACAAACAAAATGAGGTAATAGATCACTGTATTCAGTCTGCTCAAGTGAGCATATTGGTATCTGTCCCCCACAGGCCACTTGTCTTCATTGTGCCATGAGTGCTGGTGGCTCACTACTATCTCTCATGGGAAGGGGGCCAACATACATGAGACAGAGCATACATTGTCCTTTGGGTGCACGTCACAGAGCAATACTTTCCTTTAGTAAGTAGTGAATATCCAGGGACCTGATTTTGGTAACAACACTGTTGCCATCATTCCTTGTGCCTAAATGTTAGCATGTGTACTTTTCACTTTTGTCATATCATTTTCACTGCTATTTCATGCATGGTGTGCCTATATCCATGATATGATGTCTGATTCCCTCACATATGTGTGCATGCCAACATGTGTTTGGAATTGATCGTATGTGATGGGGCGACAGTTTGTGTTGTGCCACAGACAGGAGTGTGTCACCATTGATTGGTGACTCACCTATAGCCTTGCCCGTCACTCCATGTAATTTGGCATGTACATTTGCAGAAGCAATGAAGGACATGACAGGCAGGACTACAGTTTTTACTCACTGTTAGATATGGGGTCTCTGGCTGGCAGTCAGTTTGCACTCTGTCCAAGCAGGGAGCTTCACTCTAGTTAGGGTAAAGGAGATACACACCTAGGATAACCCCTGCTACTCCTTGGTAGCTTGGCACAGTCAGGCTTATTTCAGAGGCAATGTGTAAAGTATGTGTACCAACACACACAGTACCACAGTGAAAACACTACAAAATGGACACAACATCAGTTTAGAAAACTAGCCAATATTTATCTATATAAAACAAGATCAAAACAACAAAAATCCAACATACACAAGACAAGTTATTAATTTTTAAAGTAAAAAGAGTCTTACTCCATACTAAACAATGGAAACGTTGTTGTTACCTGGTTTGTGTCAAAAATAAAGCCGCACGGGTGAGCGTGTGTCCGAAAAGCCAGCGATGCGTCGATTCCTTACTCGCAAGTAAGGCTGTGTGTCGTTTCTTCTCCAGTCGGGTAGGCGATGAGTCACTTTTCTCTCCTGTAAGAGAGCGATGTGTTGATTTCCAATCAGGGCACCTTGGATCCACGCAGGTTCACACTGATTTTGATGCCCAGCGATGATGCGTGCAAAATTCGGCTGCACAGTGATGGAAAACCGCGCTGCATGGGGTTTGTGTCGATTTCAGCAGCTGCAAGCAGGTGTTGCGTCATTTCTCCAGCCACGATGCAGGTGATGCGTCGATTTCAGCTGCAAGGTGGGTGGTGTGCCATTTTTACAGCCGTGTTGCAAGTGATGCATGGAAATTTTCCCTGCATGGCTTCCTGTGCGTGGATTTCAGTCCTTGTTCTACCAGCTTCACCTTTTAAAGGCCCAGGGACGGGATAGGGCACCACTTGGCAGGGAAGGAGTCTCAGCAGAGAGTCCAGATGGTGGCAGAGGAAGTCTTTGATGGCCTTGAGACTTCAAAACAGGAGGCAAGCTCAGTCTAAGCCCATATAGACACTTCACAAGCAAGAATATACCACAAAGTCCAGTCTCTGTCCTCTAACAGGCAGAAGCAGCAACTGCAGGAAAAGCCAGGAAAGCACAGTCACAGGCAAAAAGGCAGTACTCCTCTTCCAGCTCTTCTCCTTAACAGGGGTTCCTCTTGGTTCCAGATGTAATCTAACAATCTGGGGTTTTGGGTCACTACTTACATCCCTTTATGTCTTTGAAGTAGGCAAACTTCAAAGGAAAGTCTCTGTTGTTCACAAGATTCTGCCTTGCCCAGGCCTGACTCCAGACTCACACCACAGGGTTGGAGACTGCATTATGTGAGGGCAGTCACAGCCCTTTCAGGTGTAAGTGACTACTCATCCCTCCACTCTAGCCCAGATGGCTCATCAGGATATGCAGGCCACACCCCAGCTCCCTTTGTGTCACTATATAATGGAGATTCAGAAACAGCCCAACTGTCAGTATAACCCAGACAGGGAAAACACAAGCAGGCAGAGTCACAGAACGGTTTAAGCAAGAAAATGCCTACTTTCTAAAAGTGTTATTTTCAAACTGACAATCTAAAAACCAACTTCACTAACAGATGTATTTTTAAATTGTGAGTTTAGAGATACCAAAGTCCACATCTCTAGCTACTCCCAAAGGGAAACTGCACTTTAAATTTACTTAACTGCAGCCCCCATGTTAACCTATGAGAGAGATAGGCCTTGCAACAGTGAAAACTGAATTTGGGAGCATTTCACTGTTAGGACATGTAAAGCATTTTGCTACCTTTAACATACACTGCACCCTGCCCATAGGGCTACCTAGAACCTAATTTAGGGGTGCCTTACATGTATACAAAGGAAAGGTTTGGGTCTGACAAGTGGGTGCACTTGCCAGGTTGAATTGGCAGTTTAAAACTGCACACACAGACACTGCAGTTGCAGGTTTGAGCCATGTTTACAGGGCTACTCATGTGGGTGGCACAATCAGTGCTGCAGGCCCGGGGCACTTCTAGTGCACTTTACTAGGGACTTAATAGCCAATCATGGATAAACCAATCACGCATGCAATTTACACAGGGAGCACTTGTACTTTAGCACTGGTCAGCAGTGGTAAAGTACCCAGAGTACCAAAACCAGCAAAACAGAGTCCAGCACACAGTCAAAACATGGGAAGCAGAGGCAAAAAAGATAGGGGAGACCACGTCAAGGATGCCAGGTCTAACACTCACAGGGCCTCATTATGACCTTGGCGGGCGGCGGAGGCCGCCTGCCAGGATCCCGCCCTCCATTATACCGCTCCGCGGTCTGAAGACCGCGGAGGGTATTATGAGTTTTTCCCTGGGCTGGCGGGCGGTCTCCAAAAGACCGCCCGCCAGCCCAGGGAAAAACTCCCTTCCCACGAGGATGCCGGCTCGTAATCGAGCCGGCGGAGTGGGAAGGTGCGACGGGTGCAGTGGCACCCGTCGCGTATTTCAGTGTCTGCAAGGCAGACACTGAAATACTTTGCGGGGCCCTCTTACGGGGGCCCCTGCCGTGCCCATGCCATTGGCATGGGCACGGCAGGGGCCCCCAGGGGCCCCGCGACCCCCCCTACCGCCATCCTGTTCATGGCGGCTTTCCCTCCATGAACAGGATGGCGGTAGGGGGGGTCAGAATCCCCTCGGCGGCGCAGCGAGCTGCGCCGCCTTGGAGGATTCTAAGGTCAGTGGAAAACCGGCGGGAGACCGCCGGTTTTCCCGTTCTGACCGCGGCCAAAGCGCCGCGGTCAGAATGACCAAGGGAGCACCGCCGGCCTGTCGGCGGTGCTCCCGCCCCCGTTGGCCCTGGCGGTAGAGAACCGCCAGGGTCAGAATGAGGGCCACAGTGTTCATTTCCAAGCCATTGAGGTGCAATCATTTTGCGAAGTGCTTAGCTTATGTTAAATGATGAAGATTTATTACCAAACTGTTTATAAGCATCAGGGAGTGGCTTGCAGGAATGTGGAATCATATGTGGTTGTGTACACTCATTCATCCAAGAGTATCTGTGTTTGCATGACAAATAGGGACAGTGATGTGCCTTCCCATTGAGTAACACGTTAAGGTCCTTCTACAGGTACTGGTGATTCCCTGAGCCTCCACAACATTCAATAGACTTTTGGCTTTTACTTAAGGAATCTGAGTGGGGTATTCACAGCAGTACCAATCAAGACAGGTAATTTCTCTGGGCCTACCTGATTCATTGCAGTGTGGATATTTGTAGCCAGCTCTCCCAAACATTTTGCCCAAATTGTCTCAAGTGTACTTTTCTGTGCAAGATGTATCTATCAGAGCAACATTAGTACAACGCCCATGAGTCCATCTAGACAATGGACATATTGTGAAGTTACCATTGGGGATTTTTTTACAGTGTGACATGGGAGTTTCCATGTCACCTGCCGGCTACTGTACTTCTTGCTGCAACATAACTGAATTATTTGGCCACCATTTCATCATGATGTGGTATTGAGTATGTGAAGATTAGCTGGATGCATGACCTTGTGTGGGATCAGTGAGAATGAGCTTGGCATTGCCACACTAGGCATGCTACATAAGCCAAACCATACAAGGTGATAAGGTCTCCTACCTGCTTCATGAGTATTGTGATTGCACAACTTCACCCATGCAACTGGAGTTGACTGTGATTCTGAATTTCCTGTGGACAACTGTTCACTGTTCATGCAGCATGCATGCATATGGTGTAATAAATATTGGAGACACTTTGCTGAAGTTTGTGGCTGGGGGCTACTGTACATTATGGTAATGTTTGATAATCAAAGCTGTTGTTCAAGTGTGATCAGGCACATGTAGGGACCCTATTTGTCTTTGCAATTTCAGCATCAGCACAGGTAATCGGAGGAGACAGGTCCAAAACCAGTGAGGAAGCAGCTGGCCACAGTACCTCCAGTCACAGATCATCACACACAGAGGGACCCAGTGGCCTGGAGGGTAAGGGGAGTGCCACAGAGGACACAGAATCAACATCATCTTCGATTCTTCCTCCCTCCAGTGGCCACTCCAAAGTGGTGGCAGACCTATCAGGACCTGTACCTGTTCTATCCTTGTCCGCCAACCCAAGTTCCATCTCCACGCTCCCTGTTGCTACCCCTCCCCTAGTTGGCTGTGCCCTTTCACCCAAGAGGGTGGGCATCTCCTTCATGGCAGACACCACCCCCTGCCCCAGTTACCCCTGCTGCCAGGAATGAGGAGGCTATTGACATCCTGAGGAGTATCTCTGTGGATCAGACTGACATTTTGAATGCCATACAGGGCAGGGCAGCCAGCTTTAGCAGGTGGTTGAATACCTGGAAGGCATTCATAGTGCCATGTCTGGCCTACAGAGATCTGTTTAGGCTCTGGCCTCCTCACTCATGACAGCCTTCCACCCCCCCACAATACTACTCCCCACCAGCTACTTCTTCTCCATCCAATTTCCCTCTTCCCATACCTGTCCCAAGCATGCAACACACATCCACACACACCCACTTCAACACACACAAGCAGCACACATATGCACAAGCACCACAAGGTACACTGGCATGCAAGCACTCAACAGTCACTCACACACACCAACACATGCACCATTCCCCAGGACACCACCCCCACCCCAATAGACCCACACACTATACCCCCAGACACCACCCAACACCTATAGACATAGCCACTATACACACCATACCCCCAGATACCACCCCAACACCCACAGACACAGCTATCACACACACCATTCCCCCAGACACTCTCCCAACATGCACAGACCCACACACCCCACACACCATACCCCCACACACCACCCCAGCACCCAGAGACACAACCACCAGACACAGCACACCCCCAGACTCCACCCCAACACCTACAGACACAGCCACCACACATAGCATAACCCCAGATTACACTCCCAGAGATCCACAGAGCACACACACCATACCCCCAGACACTACTCTAACACACACAGTCCCATACACCAAAGACACCATACCTGCAGACACCACAGCACCCACAGACACAGCCACCATACACACCATACCTCCAGATACCACCGCAACACTTACAGACACAGCAGTCACACACACATACCCTCAGACATCACTCCCACCCATACAGACCACACACAACATACCCCCAGACACCACCACAACACCCACAGTCCCACACACTACATACACCATACCCTGAGATACCTTCCCAACAGCAACAGAAACACAGGAACCACTCCCACCTTAACCATCACCTCCACCTCACAGCCACCAAGAGATGCAAACAACCCCACTCACACATGCAACAGATACCACTCAAACCTAAGCAAACCTCAGACACACAAGCACCAGCACCAACAACATCCACCACCGACACAAGCACTTCTTCAACCTCCCAACCCCTAAATACTTCTGCAGACCCTACCCATTTTCCCAAATAAAGTTTCCTGTTTGACCTTGCCTTTACTCACATGAAACCCCCAAAGACAAAAGGACCCCACCCACATCCCAACCCATCCCCTCCACATCCAAGTCCTTCCTTGTCACACCTGTCCCCAACACCATTGAAACCTGCCATACACCTCCCATCCCTAAAAAGAAGCCCACCCCTCCCAAAGTTAAGCCCACCCCTCCTAATGTTAAGCCCACCCATCCTAAATCTGACCCCACTACACTCAAGGGTGAACATTGAGGGGTCTGGCATGCCCACTTGATGCCCCTTCCTGTGGAGGTTCCTATGGCAGTGATCAGAGAGTCAAGTTGTGGTGCTCAGCAGTGTGCATGAACTATTATTTGTAAACTGGCCCTTGGCCGTTACTCATATTTGGATTCCTTTAATAAACCCAAGCTGATTTTTTGGGTACACATTTGTCTTGCCATTACATTTATACATTTTTTCTGTTCCTCAGTAATCTGTAGTGTATGTCCACAGTTTTGTTTGATTCACTCTAATTGCTGATCCATTTACTGTGGTAGCAAGATGTGAGTTTGGTAGCAGTGCTGGTGTCAACCAGAACAAGGGGAGATGTTCAATGGATGGATATGTGAGTGGTAACCCAATTGGGGTGTAACAGCATTGTGTGCTGTTTGATATGTCAACATCTACTGGGTTACATTTATCCCCCTGATGTAGTTTGAACATCTGTATCATGTGTACAAACTATAGTTCTGTTTGTCCACACAGGGAGGGTGTTCAATTGTGCTACATTCCTATACATTTGACTGACCATGTGCCATTTTATGCATGTACCTTCCAGCTACTTCATCTACATGCTGTTGCTGTTGTATTTCCTTTCATGACTTGCACTTACACATTTTGCAGATAGGCATGGCACTTGGTTATAGTATTGGTTGTCCATGAGATACATCAAGGCCCAGTTCCTGTGAAATAATGTTTTAGGGGCATGTGCAAAGTGAAATGTGCCCCAGGACAGCATCCTTCCTGGGGTCCTCCTGATGCTGCCATACCTGTTCTGCAGGTATTCTTTACGTTGTGAGTTTTGGATCTTTTTCTCACAAAATATTATGCTTCCCATTTACCTTACAATCTCTTGAAATGTGGGTGATATGTTTGGGTCCATTACAGGAAAGCTGCATGGAAAGGGTGTTTGGGTTAAATGACACTTCCATACATTTGTGTGTTCAATGTCATGAGAGGCCACGGGCATATGAGCAACGTGAGGTTGTCAGTTCATTTAGTAGATGTGATATTGATGTGGTGTTGCTGTTGTGTTACACAATGCAATGTACACTTCACTGTCAATGAAACTGGGATGTGCAAACATGTCTGATTTTGTGGAGTGTGGCTTTGCAGTGTCAGTGACCTGCCCAAAGGGGGTGTTATGAGACTGTGGTTGGGTTATACATTGTATACAACTCAGATCCGGGACAAATAAAATTATACTTGTTCCACAGAGCATATCCCCCATATGAGGTCAATGGCAGCACGTCAATTTGCAGTTAAGTTTGGGGACATGGGTAGGTGTATGGTCTTTCCGTCAGTTGCGCCATGGCTCTGTTGATTTTGTGCTCCTTCTATCACCAGCAGCAGTGGCAGGACATGAAGGATCGGTTCCATAGCAGCACAGGATATTTGAACTACCTACAGATGCGTTCATGCCTTATAGGCCTTTGTTTCCGCTAGCTGAAATGTGGTGGTTGGACTGCCACAATGAAGTTGGCAGAAAGCAATATCATAATATATTCGGCAGAAACACCAGAGGTCCAACCTCCGACAGTCTCATTGGCCTATCTCGTGGCCCCGGTGGTCCGTGTTGCCTGGCAGTGCCGGCTGGGCCATGGGGCCTTTCGTCTATGGAACTCTGGTCTGACCGCAAACCTGGCAGTGGTTAGGCCGCCGCCGTGGCGGTCCACGGACAGCCAAATTTGTAATCAGGTCCTAAATATTTATCAGGTTGATGTTGAATTACTTTCGTATCAGCCCCTCCCCCCCATCAATGGCATCAGAATTACATATGGCATGTTGACATCATTAGCATACTAGACATTAATCACTAAGGAGCAGGTAAAATGAGCTCCATGTATCGGTTCGAATTTCTCCCATCCACAGCAGACCCTAACTGTGAGAGAGTCAATGCTACAAAGGAGCAAGCCTCTCCTTTTAAGGAAACCCTCACCCAAAATGATTGATCCAGGAACAGTAATCACCACTATGTAACTAGGGAATTTTTTGGGGGGGTGGTCAGCACCTAGGGGTGACCCGTTCATGGCGGCATAATTATATTAAAATATTTCCCATTTCTCTGAAGGGCACGACTGTTTCCCCCAAGGAAATGACAATATGGTGGGCATTTTTTTTCAGTGCCCCTATCTGGAGGTTTTCTGCAGCACCCCTACAACCTGCAGAAGGAAACCTGACATGGAGACACCATTGGAAAGAAGGGACCCTCTCCTTTAAAATGGTGGCCTTCTGCCATGGATTTTAGTTTACAGATTGCAGCAGGAACTGTGATTCCAAACCAGAATTCTCACTAGACACCAGAGAAATAGTTTAGGGAGGATAAACCACACTGGCTTTCAGGCAGACCCCCCACCCACAAGGGGCACAGTTTATTTGTATTCTGCCCAGTACAGTATACAGTATACAGCATGGGGCAATGGGTAAGACAATGGCCAACGTCACTGTGATTAAGGTCTATTTATATATATTAAAAAGGCTTTCATGCAGCTCTCATCATCCTTTGTTCTTTTGTTGTGCCATTCACATTTGCCTTTAGTCCACTTCAATACAGATTCAAGGCAAAGGGTCACCTACTTTAGCCATTGGCTTTCCTTACTGTGAGTGAGGGCCTTCTACCCATTCACAAGGGGCACATCATGATACAAAGTAATTTTCTCCAGTGCCAGGAAGTGCTATGACTATATGTGCTTTTGGAAAACCAAAACAGTTTTTTACCTCCGGTCTATGTCTTTTTTGTAGACTGACAAAACCATTAATTCTTTTGGGAGGTTGGAAAACCAGCAGAGTATAACTAATTTTCTGCATTTTCCCTCCCCTGGGGGGACTAATCGGGACATGCTTTAGTTCGCGATACTGTGTGTGTTGCAAGGTGAAGTACTTTAAAATATTTTTTCTCCTTCAAATCTTCTTCTGATTGTTTGATGTGGCCATGTCCTAAAAACTATTGACCGATTCACCAGCTAAATTTACATATGAGTAAATATACAACTGTAAAGTCACTCAAAAGTGTAGACTTACATGACTCCATACATCAAATACAACTGTAAAGTTTCTACTAGTAGTGACTTTACAATCGTATTTGACTTTCCACACACTTGCTAGAAACCTCTGCAAATAGAGGAGATATCTCCACATGGTAAACTGTAGGGCAACTATTTTAAAGTTAAATATTAATGCTCATTTTATAAATATATTTTTTGATATAGAATAATATAGTATTATTTCACAGCATGACAAACTGAATTTTCATTTAGAAATGTGAGTATTTCAGCTATATTAAAAAATTTTTAAAAACGTAAGTTTAATTGAAATAATTCCCACCTAAAGTAAATATGTATATTTTATTATGTATTTAAAAATTATTCAAAGTGATGTAAAGAAGAATTTAACAATACTTAGATTTTTTTAAATTAATTTTAACATTATATTTATTTTTCAATTAATAAAATATATATTTTAAAATAATTATTCTCCCTTATTTCAATATTTTGTAAACATTAAATACAATTTAATTATATTTTGATCCATGTTAAGGAATTTATTTTAACATTAGTTCCTATGGGATCCATTATTTTCTGTGGAAAGGTGGTGCAGTACCTGTAAGTGGTGCTGGACTTACTCCACCTCTGAGCTGGTGTATAATTTTAATGGTTTTGGGTCAATTTTGTCAATAGTAACTATAAAAAGGCAAATTCTGAATAACAATGGGCTTACTCTTTTGTGACTGAGTGCACATTCCTCCCCAAACCCCTCCCTCCCTTAACTTCTCTTTACTCCTACTTAACCACTGGTTTTTAGCATTGTGTTTTCCCTTTTTTCAAGCCAGTCCCTTCTGTCCTCTGAAATTCACTACTAAAACATATCCTAACATGTACAGAGGCTCTGATGTTGGAGCAGACATCTTCACATGGAAAATGTTAGGCAAGGTGGAGACCCCACACCTAGGTGAGTGAATATAATTTCGGAGCATGTTAGTAGTACTATTGTAGTGCCACTAAAAGTACAACACAATGCAGTTTGTGGATAGGTCACAGTGTGTTTTTTCTCTTGTTTCTGAAGGTGTTTTTCATCTTTATTACTTTTGTAGTACACTCTCACTTGCACAGTAGTGCACTGAATTCTCACTTTCAGCTTACTCAGATCACACACACACACCTACACACACATCCACATATATTTCAGAGTATTTTTGGATTACAGCTAGCACAAGTATTTGAGGTAGATAGATTTAGTTATTTAACAGAGATGGTGTCTCTTGTTGGATGACTGCTGTCCAAGCCCTGACTTAAATTATAGAGGAGAGCTCAGAGGCAGATTCTGATACTGAGACTGCATCTGAAGGAGAGGATCGTGGATTAGAATCTGGAAGTGATTTTTCATTGGTGGAGTACTATTTGATAATTACTCATCTTCCAATGATTTTGGATTCTGCAGAACATGGCCATGGCAGTTGCGGTGCCCTTCACAAGAACAATTTGTGCAGTGGAGAGACAGTGAGAGTATAGATCAATCCATTGTCCATCCAGGTACCAGAAGGAACACAGGAAGGGTGCTCGCCTGGTAGCACTCTAGCAGATCCCAGTAAAATATTCTACCATTTACAGGAGAGTCTGGATGCTAAATTAATACTACAATTTCATTTGCTATTAACTGCTTCCAATTGCAGATGACCTGTTCCTTGAGTCAACTATGCTCCAAAGGAACTTTTATGTCACAGAGTTTCTGATTGAGCATGAAGGAACCCTTACAACTGTAGTGCACACCAGTAGACTCCATCTTCATTTAGGGGGAGATGAAAACATTTCTGGACATAACTATTGTTACTGGTTGACTCGTGCATTTGGGCATTGTTCATGGCTAGAGATGATGATTTAATTCTGCAGCATATGCTTCCTTTCCACTTGGGAGGAATTTAGTGGTTGACAAATTTGTTGATCCTATACAAAGGGCAGTTGCTGTTTATGCACATACCAAGCAGTAAAGCTCCTTATGGCATTAAGACGTACATGGTGTGCAAGAGATCAATGGGTACATAGCCCGATAGTATATACAGGGAAAGGCTCCGGTATAAATCCTGCAGGTTGTTCTCCCACTATAGGAATTAGTGAGAAGACTGAATGGGAGATTGTGCAATTATTCCTTGATAAAGGGTTTAACCTTTATGAGGACAGCTGACATTTAGATGTTTAGCATGCTGTACAATGCCAGCACTGTGGTTTGCAGTACAATTTGCAGTTGCTACATAGGACTTGTACATATTATAATAATGTGTCTGAGATTAATTCAAACATTCAGCACATTACCATTTGTGTATACTTCAATAAGAATTTGGCAAGCCACTTGATCCAGCTGGCAACATACAATATGTATGTTTTATGTATCATCACACTACCGCGGAAAGACTGATGTCCTTATTTGAAGAGACTCTACTTCACCTGTCATGGATGACATTGCAAGGATACAGGATTTGCCCCTTCCCAACTACATTCCTGCAACAGCGAAAAAGAGTATTCAATACTACTGATACAGAGTTTGTGCTTGCAACAAAAGAGGCAGGAAAGTTGTGATTACTGTCCTCAGTGACCATCTCATCCAGGCATATATTTTCCAACTTGCTTAACTTTGTGCCATACAAAAGTAAAGTTCTGGGAAATCGACTGAAGTGGAGAAGTCGAAATAATAGCTATTATGTGTTTTTAAATGGTTGTGCATGGACATATAATTCCATGGCCCTTAACTTAACTACCTACGCAGCCTTTGAAATTGCTCCATCTAATTTAAAAATCTTTGTAATAGTACTTAACTAAAGACGTACCATAATCATAGTGGTTTTCTTCCCAAATTTGAATTGAACCATTCTATCTTTATTGACTCCAGTGAATAGGTACACATTGATCATAGTTTTGATCTGTTTGACACTTTTATTTTCCATCAAAATGTGGCGGATGTTCCAACTGATGTATTATTAAGTATGTATTACAAGTTCAGTCCAGTCAAAGCTCTGTACAAATAAAGATGTATAGAGAGTGAAAGCTGCTATGCAGGGGAGTCCTGATACTAAAGGCAGAGATGGACAAACTAAGCTGTAGATTTATGAGCACTGATGCTTTGCTGCAGCAAAGCAGCAATGCATCAGAACAATTGTGCTCTGATGCGATACTTTGAAGCAACAACTCCAGCCAACATGTCCAGACAGAAGTCCAGGGGAAAAGGAAGAGCAATTTCAGTGATGAGGAAACCAAATATTATTAACTTAGGTGATAAAAAATAAACACCTTCTCTTTGTCACATCAAAATTGCCATGAGAGAAGAAGGAAGCCATTTGATAGTCCATAGTGGCAAAAGTTGGCCAAACAAAAAGGACTGTGTCTGAGCTGAAAAAAGATTTGGCATGATTATAGATGCAGGAACAAGGAGAAACTGACCAAGAACCCGAGGGTAGCCATGTGGATCAGATGAAGACCAGAGGAACAGGAGGAGATGGACCCATTGAAGAAGCAGGTGGTGTTAGTTATCACAACAGTTTGTGGCAGGAGTGGCCGACAGGACAGTACTGCAATTGAGGACCAGGACGATCTACAGGGTAAGTGTCATCAATAAACAATATGGTTAAACATGCTGGCCCATGTTTATCTGCTCTGTGGCGCAGGTCAGCAAAGCAAGCCACCTTGGAGCGCTGCCCTGCATCAAAGAGAAAGGGCAGGAATGTACCATATTTAACTAATACCGGGGTATTCCTGTCCTTGCCCCTGTGCTGGGACACCTTCCTGCACAAAAACAATCCAGGGAGGCTTTTTTCTTCCTACTACGTGTGTTTCAGAATGTAGCACACATAGAAAGATAATGAAAGTAGAAGAAATAAACATATTTCTCCTCATTACGGCTCTCCTGGGGAGGCGCATCTTTTTGCTGCATTCCAAGATTTACAAGTTCTTATAAATCTGGGAATGATTCAAATACATGGATGTTGAATGGGAATGTCCACGTATCACCCATGGAAATGCCTTCCCTGTGCAGAGTAATGTAACACAGAAATTTGCTCTGTCTTACGTTCCCCAAGATTTAAGAAGCCACTCAAGGCCATGCAAGGGGCCCTTGCGTGGCTTCATAAATCTCATTTAAGGTTTTCATCACTATTGCACCATGTTGCGTGGTGCACGAGCAGCGCAAACTAGACAATAAATGTGGCCTGTTATGTTGTGCAGTGAAGCTACACAATTTGTTGTGCCATCTGCGCTGTGTGCAATGGAAAGGCCAGAATTGTCTAACATGTCATACCATAGGCCACATACTTGTCAGATGTTTTTTGCGAAGCTTACATTTGTCCTGTGCAGCTCTGCCAAGTTTCTTTTGTCCATGAGTGATGTGTTGCCCCAGTCCAGGTTGTCTTTGAATACTGCAAGTTGTGGTCTAATGTTTAAAATGGGTGACCAGGACTACAAGTACTAAAATAAAAAAGCTGAATGGAGCAGCACATCATGCATGGACAAGAAAAACCTGCACAACCTTACTGTGACAATACAAGTCCTCTTGTACCATGAGACAAAGGTGTGTGTCTTGGTGCTACCCATTTGAAAGAGGAATGCTAAAGAATGGAATGGAATGGTGTTGCCAGAGGATATACCTTTCACCTGAGAGGGGGTCCAGAGCATCAGTATGTGGAGTATCTCTCATTAGGATTATGTGAAAGACCATGTGTACAGTCACTGGTATTAAAACACAATGCACACAGCTGTTCTGGGGTGCTAGTTTAGACCTCAAAGCTGTTGTCTGCCATGTTAGAGACAATATTACCTCCTGTCTTGTGCAAATGAAGAATGGGAGTGAGGGGAGAATGCAAGTGATGCACACCAGAGGTCCATGAGTGTTTGTAAAATGCATCGACTGTGTGAGAGTTTGGTACATCTCTGATAGTATAATGCCATGGGGTAATAGCTGAGCACACTGAAGTGCCTGTGGGTAGGTGGAGAGGGGTGATGTTTGTGGGGCGAGGTAGGCTCAGTGACAGTCATGCACAGCTTCTTTTTGATAGTGCTGCACTTGTGTAGAGGCTGCAAAGGGATGTTGTGGAAGAGGGCATTTGTGCACTACACTTGACGTGTGATGTGGGCCTGGCAGAATGTGTTTTAGGTGTCAGGAGGAAGCCTTAACCACAAATGTCTGATTATGCTACATATATCAAAGCAGGAGGAAGCTAAACAGGAAAATGTGAAGTGACAGAATGAGTCAGTTGTCCAGGATGACGTGCATGTTTTAGGGATGGTTGGAGGGTGAAGTGTCTGGGGCTAGTCATGTTGGGAACCAGAGTAGGTAAATGTTACATATAATCATCACTATTCTCTTGGCCAACTGTATTTTGTACTTAATGTTGGCTGTGTCATGTCATGTCATGTCAATGTACAAGTGATAGGGGCTGAGTGAGCAGATGTATGATACTCTGCAGAGGACCAACTTGGCTAATTATAAAATGTTGATAAATAGAACTTTAGTATTTTCTACAAGTTTGATGATGCATATCCCCTTCAGAGGCAGCCTTTTGGTCTGGGCTCAGGAGATGTCTGTGTATGTTAGGAAATCACAGGAGTACACACACATAAGTAAACCATGGTAACTACATGCCCTTACCCAGTCCTGCAGTGTACTAAGGCTGCTTGCTGTGTAGGGTTGTGTGAATGTGTGTCAAGTATGAGCCCTTGGCCACATTAATGCACATATTGCATGCAATACAGCACTGTGAGGCAGATTGATGTGCTGTACTGTGTGAAGGGCAGAGTGATGAGCCAAAATAAATAATTGAATAAACTACGTAATTTTGTCACACCCTGTGGGATACGTAATGGCCTACAGGGAATGCAGGCACCCTGGTGACAGGGTGCAAAAATCTCAGTGATAGTGTCAAAAAGTTAACCTTACATCATTGTAGCGATGATAGGAAAATAAGCCAATCAACATGATAAATGGGGCCATTACCAGCATCCTCCCTTCCTGCCACGTAAGGCCAGCAAGTTGTGTAACTGTCTTGCAATGTGTGTTATGACACAGAAATGCTCACAGTGGTTGTGTGAACAATGTACACATATTGCCATGTGTAAGGCAAAAAACAATGTAACTTACCTTAGTTTACTGTTAGTAACACATGTTCAACACATCTATGTGTAAAATAAAGTGACTGGCAAAAAGTCTGTATGTCAACAAAACTTAATATTGTCGACATCTTTCATAGGTCATCATTAACATATTATAATTTAATTGCAGAGGGATAAACAACATCTCCTGTACAGTAGCATGTCCCGGATGACCAACCTGTTGGCGATGACATCCTACCCACAATGGATGATGAGACCTTCCAAAACTCCTGGATTCCATAGAATCTCCTTCTCTGGCTATGGCAAGGGATGACAGTGTGGCAGAGTTTCCAGAAGAACCGTCACCCATAGGACATGCCCAATCTGCCAGTCAAAATCCAGCTGTGGACTCTGAGGACCCCCAAGTTGTCTTCCAGTGGTGAGTGGTAGTAGTCCAGCAGTGAATGATTAATGTGGTGTGGGCAGAAGTGGAGACCATAGCAGGCAGCCTAGAGGGAGTCTGTAGCTGCCTCAGTCCTAATAAGGGTACTTCGTAGGTAATAAAAGGCACCTATCCTTGGCTCTGTAGGATGGATGAGTCCCTAGTTAGCATTGCAGGTGTCATGCGGGAGAGGCAAGAACAGCAGGCCTCAACCTCTGACTCCAGTGAGGTTGCCACGAGGCTGGGGACCATCATTAACATCATGGCATCTATGGAGGACAAGTTGGACTCTTCCTTACCAAACAATGGCTGCCCTCCATAGTGATATTGTTGCTTTGTTGAGAAGCCATCACTCCCTTGTAAGTGTTGTACTGCCTTCCTTGCTGCCACGGACAGGGGACCTACATCTTCTGCCCTTCTAACGCATGCTTTGTTTGGATATGCACCAACAACTAGTACAACAACGGCGATGGCATTATGAGGAGTGTGTTGCCTCACAATGGGACATCAGGGTGTGACAGTAAGCTTCAGGTTTTTGACTGGCACACAGTAAGAAGCTCAAGCTAGTCACACACACGTTTACATTCTAAAAAAGGGGTCTTTGAGCCATATGAACCAATAACATGGTTGCACTACTCCACAAGTTTCTGATTCAGTGAACATGACAAGTTGATCAAACACATATGACAGCCTCAATGCTCACACCGAAGAGATCCTAAAGTAGATAAAATATCATGTGTGCACTAATGATATGCATACAGTCCTGCCCATAATCCTTAGAGGTAACATCATATCTGTGCCACAGAAGGTTGCACAAGGCCAAGTTGTGTATGCCAGTATGCAAGACATACACATACTTACTTACTGTAGGGCCCCAGTGTCAACAGGCAAATGCATGTTACATCTATGGTACATTACAGACATATGTCGATGCATGGGAAACAGAGCAAATAAGTAGGCACAAAGCAACACCTCCCCAGGGGAAGATGATATGGGACACTTATGGTCATGAATCAGTTAAATTGGTTACCCAAAGTGAACTGTATGAAGTGATACACTTACCAAGTAGTCAATGGGAATGATGACGGAGGTTCTACAGGCAGGTATGGATACTTTCATTTTTGGAAAGCTGTCAACAACAATGAGGCACTTGCACATTGTGCAAGGGTATGTGTGGTACCACCAGTCACTAGTATTTCCCACCACAGGCTGTAATCTGTATTGCTACAACTATACCAACTACACTTCTTTTATCACTTTAACACAGAGTGCACTGTAGTATGCTACCTACATTGTGCTGTGAAAAAATAATCTGAACTAGGCCCACTTACAGTGGCTAACATTCAAAAAGGCACTCAGCTTAACTCAGTAGTCAGGTAGCGTAACATTTTCCCATCCGCCCCTTACAAAACAACACTTACCTACAAAGCCATCAGTTCATAACCTACATCATTTACTCAACTGAACTCACTCCACGCTAGCAAACCATGTTAAAGAAATGATGATGAAGTAGTGGAAGAAAAAGAATTAAATAACAAAATTATAATCTAACTACACCTAAATAGCCTAAACTAAAAGACTTAGGCCCTCATTACAACCCTTTCGGTAAATGCCACCTACCGCTGTGCTGATGGCCACCAACATACCGTGACCACGGTGGTATTCCTTTACGGGTATTATGACCCACACTGAGTAATCCGCCACTATACAGACACCCACACAAGTCCGCCAGACCAAAGGTCAGTGATAAACTGGTGGTACCAAAACCCACACCGTTATGCCAACAGAAATACACCCACAGTATCGGGACCCACAAATTACTGCGGTGGTCTTTCAACCGCGGTAAACCATTGGCGGTACACACCGCTGCGCTCAAAATACACACACACTTACAAAACAACACCACATTGGACAATTGAAACTACACACACCTGACACACATATACACACAACACCCACAACACTATAAAACACACACCCACAGTACCCACAACCCCTTACGACCCAAACATTTTGGCAAGTGAGAGAGAGACAAGCCAGGAGCACCTACTCAATCAGAGCCACAAAACACCATCACCCATACACCATCCACGCACCTCACACCACACCCCCCAACATAGCACCCCACACACCCGCAAACATATCATTCACACTACATCCATGGCACCCCAAAGACACCCCAGGTTTTAAGAGGAGGAGCTAAGGGTCATGGTGGAGGAAATCATCCGGGTAGAGCCACAGCTATTCAGATCACAGGGGCAGCAGATGTCCATTGCAAGGAAGATGGAGCTATGGCGGAGAATCGTTGACAGGGTCAACTCCGTGGAACAGCACCCCAGAACAAGGGATGACATCAGGAAGAGGTGGAACGACCTAGAGGGGAAGGTGCGTTCCGTGGTTGCAAGATGCCAGGTAGCAGTACAGAGGACTGACGGTGGACCCCCACCTCCTCCCCCACAACTAACAACATGGGAGGAGCAAGTCTTGGCGATCATGCATCCTTAGGGCCTCGCAGGAGTAGCAGGAGGACTGGACTACGGTAAGTCAAATCTTTACTACTATATCCCCCACCATACCTGCATGCTATCACAAACTCCCACCCCTACCCTCAACCCATCACTACACCACCTCACATATACCCCACTATCACAACCCACCCATCCCAATACCAAGCCCTTCCTGCAACACCAATGCATGGACAGCCATCACAGACCTGTATGGACACCCATCATCACAGCATCCACACTATTGTCAATCACTTAGCCAAACCAAGCACAACTCACACAAGCCAAAGCTGCCTTCAAATAACAACCATAGTGGGGAACATACCCATGCACAAGATGGCACACGCATAAAAAATAACACTGCATTTGCATTCCCACAGGACCCCTACTCAACATCACCGGAGAGGAATTGCCAGCAACATCCAGTCCCCCCCCAGAAGAGTCCCACAGTGATGACAGCAGCTCTGCATGCCTGGATCTGGATGACGAACCTGGCCCATCAGGGACCTCCGGACAGTCGGATACCCTGCCACAGTCCCATACCACCACAGAGCCTCCCCCCTCAGGAAACACCAGCACAGCACACACCCAGCGGGCACATGCCACTGTCCCCAGGACACATCAATCAGCAGTGTGTCCATCACTACAGGGATCCCAGGCAAACTCACAAACACAGGACAATCAGAGGCCTGGGGTAAGTGGCAGTGGGCACATGGTTCAGGGGACAGAGGCACGGGGCAATAGGGAAGCTGGGAGGACTTCTGTGTGGCAGGGGAAGGACAGGCCCAGGGAACCATCCCTCCAGGAGGCACTCACAAACATCCTGGGAGCATACCACCATTCCCAGGAGAACATGGGCCAGATACTGGCCAAGTTGCAGGAGACTCAGCGGCTGCAGGAGGGACAGTACCTGGGGATTAGGGAGGACCTCAAACTCATCTACACCATCCTGGTCACCATTGCAGGGGTGCTGGGTGACATGGCCAACACCATGAGGGAGGCAGTAGCACAACAACGGGCCCTTGACACTAGCCACAGCGAAGAACAGCCCTCCACCTCCACTGGCGCTAGTGGATAGGAGGCCCTGCCACTGGAACAACAGGCCACCAGCACACCACCCCCTGCAGAAGGAAGCCACACCCGGAGACTCTGGAGTTGGCCCATCACATATGGGATGCTGCTATTCCTCAAGATAAAGGCATCATGCACAGAGCCAGGATACTTGGCATTCACATGGAAGATGTACTGGTCCGCCAAACACACCAACTGCACATTCAGAGAATGATAGCTTTTTCTATTCCTGAAAACTTGATCATTTCTCCGGGGGGGACAAATGCCACATGTGTACCATCAATAGCACCAATGATGCCGGGGATCTGTCCCAGGGCATAAAAGTCAGCTTTCACTGTGGCCAAATCCTCCACCTGAGGGAATATAATGTAGCTGCACATGTGTTTCAGCAGGGCAGACAACACTCTGGTCAACACATTGGAGAACATTGGCTGAGACATCCCTGATGCCATGGCCACTGTAGTTTGGAAGGAACCACTTGCCAGGAAATGGAGCACTGACAGGACCGGCACTAGAGGGGGGTTCCCTGTGGGCTGGCGGATAGCTGACATTTGGTCTGGCTCCAATTGGGCACACAGTTCTTGGATTGTGGCCCGATCAAGTCTGTATGTTATGATAATGTGTCTGTCCTCCATTGTCGCAAGGTCCACCAGGGGTCTGTACACCGGAGGATGTCGCCATCTCATATTCAGCCTCAGAGGTTGAAGCCTATGGAAAAAAACTGTGAGCAGAGGGTCATATTCACACATCTATTGCACTAATGATGCATTCTTTCCTTTACAGAACCAGTATGTGACTCCCAGAGTCAGAGCAGTGGGCAAACCACCCACTTGAGAGACTTGAGAGACTGTGGCTTTGCACTCCCCAGGACCAAGCAGTAGGCAAACTGCACACTTGAGAGACTTGAGAGACTATGGCTTTGCACTCCCCAGGACCAAGCAGTGGGCAAACCACCCCCTTGAGAGACTTGAGAGACTGTGGCTTTGCACTCCCCAGGACTAAGCAGTGGGCTTGGAGCCCCCTCGAGGAGCATTGGTGATATTCCATCTTCCGGCTGAGGTGCCCCCCTTCCCCAACCCTCTGAGGTGCCTGTGTGTTTTCGACCTGATGCCCCTGCAGTGTTTTCTCCGTATTGAGGCTGGAGTCAAGTGTGGGCTTGGCCCATGATTTTTAACCCAGTGGCCCATGGACATTTTGAATGGAAAATGTACCGCCTTATGTACATATTGTATATTTTTGTAAATACTGTTTTCCTATTTATTACATATATCTGCCTATTTCTAACATATCACTGATTTAACTCTATTCCTTTTGTCCTTGCGTTCTTCCAGGGGGGTTACGGGGTGTATATGGAATGTTGATGCATGTGTTTGTGTATATGGTGTTGTGGGTGAGGGTGGGGGTGTTGCGTGTGTGTGTCGCTCTCTTTTACCTCCCCCCTCCCTTGTGTACTAGGTGCAGTACTCACCGTGGTCGTCGCCGCCGCCGCCTTTCGTATTCCTGGTAGATGAGGAGGTAGACCAGCACGGGCAGGACATGCACCTCGGGCTCCATGGCGTCCTGGTTCTTCGTTTGTGTCAAACGTGAGTGGTTTCCCTTCCAAGTCCTGTTTCCGTCTGCTTTTGATGGCTTTGGTACCGCTCACGAAAAGCTGGCGTATAGGCAGGTTGTGATGGGGTGGGCGGTACATTGTCTTCCGCCTGTCTGTTGGCGGTTGCCGCCGCGGTGTTTGTTGATACCGCCGTGGCAGTCGGAGTGTTAAAGTGGCTGGCTGTGTTGGCGGTTTTCGCCGTGGTCTTGATCCCATTTTTTTACCACCGGCCTGTTGGCGATATTACTGCCGCTTTAACACCGACCTCCAGGGTTGTAATGAGGGCTTTAATACTTAAATACTCAAAACTATCTTGCATATGCTAAGTTATAAACAACAACCTAGACCTAACTAGCCTATCCCAATTAACCTTAACTCTAACCAACGCAATTTTAACTTATCCTAAACTATCTTAACTACTATACACAAAGGGCAAATCAAAATTTCTACCTCTCACCAGCCTTAATACATAGACATCAGTACGAAACAATAAACAAGAACATCCTAAACATATACTACCTATAGAGTGAAGTCTTACCAATTAGACACTGAAATTATTTTTGGGGCCCCCAGGGGCCCGCGACACCCCATACCGCCATCCTGTTCCTGGCGGGAGAACCGCCAGGAACAGGATGGCGGTATGGGGTGTCAGAATCCTCCATGGCGGCGCAGCTTGCTGCGCCGCCATGGAGGATTCATTTGGGCAGCGGAAAACCGGCGGGAGACCGCCGGTTTTCCACTTCTGACCGCGGCCGAACCGCCGCAGTCAGAATGCCCAGCGGGGCACAGCCAGCCTGTTGGCGGTGCCCCCGTCATTTTAGCCCTGGCGGTCTTGGACCGCCAGGGTTAGAATGACCCCCAAAGTGCCCCAAACATCAAAAATGTCTCAGTGGTGGGTGAAAGTCAAACTAAGGGGTAAACATATTTCTATGTTTTGTTTTCTGTCAAGAAAATGCCAGAGAAGACTATTAATGGATATCCCTGATGAATGGATATCGGGTATCCACAAATGCATTAAAATATTTAAACCTTAAACACATTGATGAAATAAAATAATTAAACAGGAAACCACAGGAAAAGTGGATGTGCAAGCATCTGTTTCATAGTACAGAAGTATAAATGCTATTAGCCCTGGGTGACCATGAATACCAATGTACCTCAGTTTGGTTGCAGTTTTTTACTCTAATTGGCGTGGAAAAAAACAGGCAGCACAGTAAAAAAGAAAACATTTTAATAACTTTAAACGTGATGTACGAGATTTGCATGTCACTAAGGATCATGATTTTATCTACATTTGATGGTTTGCCATGGAATTTTATATATCATGTGATCAATCACACTGTATGTGGAAGCCCAGAAGAGCCTGTTATTGGGCTCGGCACTCTTTTAAAGAATTGAGATTTATGGGGCCACCCTCAGCTCTCTTACTGAGCACTGAAGGATCCATCTCATCAGAAAGCCTAAACAGTTCAAGTGTGATGTGATGACCTACCCACCTGACCTCCAAGTGATAAGGTCAGCAATCATGAGCACCTATTGACAACCTGCCACTAATATGTCTCAGTAATCACTGAATGTTCCAGGAACCAAGGAAAATTCTTAAGACCTTAGATATTGTTGGCATAAGATCAAAAAGCGTCACCATCTTGCAGGTTTTGCACTCTTGGATAAACAGAAACACAAATACCTCATTGTATGCATCCCTGTGGATAATATTTGGTCATTTAGAGCATATAAAATCTTGACAAAAATAAAGGGAAATTGGAGATGTCATAGTCCCTATTTCACTTGAACATTTCTACTGGTTCCAGCAGACTGTTCTAAGGCAAAATGATGGTGCATTAACTTGCTTAATTAAAAAAAAAGCATACACTTGCAACACGTCTGTTTTAGGCCCATGTATACATTTTGCCTGTAAAAGATTTCACTGTGATAAAAATCCCTCTCTCTTTTCACTAGAAATCTGATAATGCCATCACCTATTTTATATCTCATGTCTATGACAAAGGTATATGTGCATTTTGCTTTGCTAGTAAAGTGGGGTTCCATTCTTTCCAACAGAGACCAATACTACTTACACTGGTTAGCAAGACTGAAACATTCATAGGTAAAAACATCTTTGATTCTTAGACTTATGTCTGTTGTTCTGCAATATGACTCTCCAAATATCTCTTTTGTCCAAGGAGTATGAGAATGAGCTAGTACTTTGAGAAAGATTAGGTTGTGTTTAAACTACATTGGTTAGGCAGAAGTCAACTAAAAGAGTATCTGTTATGCATTGTTCTCAATGGCATCTTCCTTTACTTAACAAAATTCTATGTATGAGAATTGATTTCCTCTTCATTCTCTTCCATTTCCCATTCTTAAAATAGAGGTAGACTTATTTGACCTATGCTTCTGCCAGAAACACACTGCTACAAACACCTTTTGATTTGGTGCCCATTCAGGCGCTCTAAAAGGATTATGCCTTCTTCTCTGTTCACACGCGAGTCCCCAATAAAAGTCAACCTATACATTGGCTGTCCCTGACAGATCTTTGTTTGTGTTAGAAGAAACCTCTGGAAAGGCATGGAGCAGGCTGCAAGGTGAATTAGTTCCATGTTCCAAGCCTTCAATCAGTGAAGTTTGGTGTGCTTTTCAGACAGGAATACAACATTTTGAGCTTCTGTATTGTGAGCAGCTGGCTGGGACATGTGGATGGCACTAAAATACTATAGTAAGAGAAGCATGCTAGAAAGCATCAGGAATCTTATGACATCATGTGCTTGTGCTCCACTCCATTTTTGTAGCTTCCAGATGAGTGTTTGCCTGAGGCAAAGCAGGTAGGTGTCGATGCCATTCCTCAAATGTCCAGTGAAATCATGGTCTTGCAGGTGATCAGGAAGAAACTGGTTGTTGCCCATGTTCTCCATCTTCAAATACGATGAAGTTTTATATTTATCAGTTGGATGGAGAAAAATAATTGATGCAGCAATGGCAGGTGCTATTTGTCAAGACAAGTGATACAGGAAGAATAGTCATCTACAGTTACACTTTGTTTAAATAGTGATATGCCAGCCCTAAGGGGTCACTATGTGCCAGAAAAGAGGGTACAGAGTTTGTGGAACATGTATGTGACAACTTGGGGCTGCCAGGTGTGGAAAAGAAGACTGAGGAATGGAATGAATTGTTTGCGTCACTCGTATCTAATGTGCCTTCTGAATCCCAAGAGTCTGTCCCAAAAGGTCTGACATGCTCTTTTCAGACCTCTTGTTGCAACTACATGTTTACCATATATCTGTGGGCTAAAGTAGCTCTCAAACCATTTTGAGTTTTTGTTGGTTATCAATGTTGTTTTTGAACTAAATTTGAAAATTCCCAAAGACAGGGACAGGTAAATTTCTTTCTTAACTCAATTAAATACCAAATTACATTCTTGATCTCAGCACCACAATATACATTTTTGTTTGCATTCTCAGTTGCATTCCTCTTCATGTAAAACCTCTCACAAATTTTACAAACTATTAGGCCAGATGCAAATATTATTACAGTTCTTTTTTGTCATATGGCTATGAACCTTCCCTTGCATCTTCTATCAAACTGTGTTTGTTCTTACTTTATCTTTTAATGTAGTGTGTGCAAAATATGAAATAAATTCTACTCCATGTACTAATTATGCATTGTCATCTGCATACCCAATAGGTATATGGGTATTTTTTAATATGCCCTGTAGGAAATTGGGTTATCAGTTGTGCAGGATGTGAGGCCTGCACAAGTAATAGGTCCACAATTTCCCCTTACTGGGAACTAAGCACCCCATTGTAGCCCTTGAATCTCTCAGGGTAGCAAAGTAGAGCAGTCCAAGGCCTCCTCAGGGCTGGCAGTGTGAGCTAGTAATCACCATTCGCAGGCACACAATAATAATACTCAATACAAGATTGTCCAGTCAGTGCTTTTTCTTTAGAAAAAGCAAAAATACAAAAATACATCTATTACACGATCTACTAAATATAAAGTCAGATATGAAGTTACATTATAAAATCACATTTGACCCCTAAAGGGTCATAACCTCCAAAAATACAATACCATTCTCTATAATATAAGGAAGTACTGATTTAAGTTAAACAGGCCTGTTGGCTTTTTCAGGAGTCATCATATAAAAGAACAGATAATCCGCATGTTAAAACTACTATCATTTCACCTTTATCAATATCCATGTATAAATGTAATTGTTACTGTTAATAAAGCATTTCAACATGAATAAAACTCATTGTCATCAGTATTATATCCAAAACGCATTTTCAAATGAACTTAACATGTGTCTGTGTCATTTTCATATACTTTCAAGTCACCTAAAATGTAACCATAGAAACAGCCTGTTAGAAATGGGGTCTTTGGTTGGCACCCAGGTTACCCCCTTTCCAAGCAAGGACCCTCACTCTAGTCAGGGTAAGTCACACACAATCCAAATTATCCTGTGCTAACCCTCTGATAGCTTGGCACCGAGCAGTCAGGCTTAACTAAGACGGCAATGTATAAAGTATATGTGCAATAAATCATGCAATAACACAGTATAGCACCACAAAAATACACCACACAGTGTTTAGAAAAATATATAATATTTATCTGATAAGATGCAGGTCAAAACAATTAAAATGCATTAAGTATATGTTGAAAATATCACTGTAAAAATGATAAAAAAGTGTCTTTAGTCTTTTAAAAGCAATAAATGTCTCTTTCAAGCACAAAGTACCTGGTTTGCGTTCAAAATCTCCGCAAAGGAGGAGATACGTGGAAAACAGGGACCTGTGTGTCGATTTCTCGGGCCACACACGGCGATGCGTCGTTTAGTTTTAGGACAGGGACGGCTTTGCGTCGATTTCCAGCGCTCGGTCTTGCATCCTCTTCGGGTTGCGGGGTTTTCAGACGCCCCGGGCACGATGCGTGGATTTCCGGCGCTGATTGGATGAAGTCACAGGGGCTGCATCGATCCAGTGGGCGTTGCGTGGAAATTTCTACAGCACTGCAGGTGCTGCTTCGATTCCTCTGGAAGTCGGGCTGCTTCGTTCCAGCTCTTCTGTGCGTCGATTCAGTGGACCGTGTGTCGAATTTCTGGTCGCTACGCTGGTGCTGCATCGATTTTCTCCTTGCGAAGTCGGGCTGTGTCGTTCCGGTTTGGCGTGTGGTGAATTCTTTACAGCGATGCAGGCTGAGTGTCTTTTCTGGCAGGCTGTGTGTCGATTTTCGCCGCACAAGGAGTCCTTCTTGTACAGATGAAATCTTTTTGGTCCTGAGACTTCAGGGAACAGGAGGCAGCTCTATCCAAGCCCTTGGAGAGCACTTCTCACCACAGCCAGAGAGCAGCAAGGCAGCAGAGTAACAGCAAGGCAGCAGTCCTTCACAGAAAGCAGACAGGTGAGTCCTTTGGGCAGCCAGGGAGTTCTGCTTGGCAGGGTGCAGGTTTTGATTCAGGTTCTCTTCTCCAGGAAGAATGTCTTGTCAAGAAGTGTCTGAGTTGGTAGGGGCAGAGGCCCTGTTTATGTGCATTTGAAGTGGGGGAGACTTCAAAGAGTGGCTTAGAAGGGCACCCTTTCAGTTCAATCCTGTCTGCCAGGGTCCCAGTAGGGGGTGTGGCATTCCTTTGTGTGAGGCTAGGCTACTGTCCTTTGACATGTAAGTGTCATGCCCTCCACCCTCTCAGCCCAGGAAGACCCATTCAAAATGCAGCTGTATGCAAGTGAGGCTTGGTATCGTGTGTTTGGGATGTGTCTGAGTGAATGCACAAGGGAGCTGTCAACTGAACCCAGGCAGACGTGGATTGTAAGGCACAGAAGGATTTAAGTGCAGAGAAATGCTCACTTTCTAAAAGTGGCATTTCTAAAAAAGTAATATTAAATCCACCTTCACCAGTCAGCAGGATTTTTTATCACCATTATGGCCATACTACATATGACCTTCCTACTCCTTTCAGATCAGCAGCTACCACTCAAACAGTATATGAGGGTAGCCCCAATGCTAGCCTATTAAAGAAGCAGCCTCACAACAGTGTAAAAACAAATTTAGGGGTTTTACACTACCAGGACATGTAAACTACACAGGTACATGTCCTGCCTTTTGCCTACACAGCACCCGGCCCTATGGGCTACCTAGGGAATACCTTAGGGGTGACTTATATGTAGAAAAAGGAGAGTTTTAGGCTTGGCAAGTACTTTTAAATGCCAAGTCGAATTGGCAGTGAAACTGCACACACAGGCCTTGCTATGGCAGGCCTGAGACATGGCTAAGGAGCTACTTAAGTGGGTGGCACAATCATTGCTGCAGGCCCACTAGTGGCATTTATTCTACAGGCCCTGGGCACATATAGTGCACTTTACTAGGGACTTATAAGTAAATTAAATAATCCAATTGGGTATGATCCAATGTTATCATGTTTAAAGGGAGAGAGCATGTGCACTTTAGCACTAGTTATCAGTGGTAAAGTGTGCAGAGTCTTAAAACCAGCAAAAACAGTATTCAAAAAGTGGAGGGAGGCAGGCAAAAAGTTAGAGGTGACCACCCTAAGGCTGTCAGGTCTAACACAGCAGGGCCTCCAGGGGGAGGGCATTGCACTACACAAATCTGTATCTTTCTTATACACTTTCAGACCATATGCAATGCAACTATAGAACCAGCCCCTGAAGTGTATGGCACTCTCAACTGTGTAGCAAAAACGTCTGCCTTTGGAGTGCTTTAAAAACAAGAAAAATCCTAGAGTGTAAGTAATTACTCTGACCTTGTATTCTGAGGGTGAATTTCAAAAAAGTTAAGGGAAGGGGGATGCTGTGCCTCGCAGCTACTGTGCACATTTGTAATATCATTGGTGGTGCCCCTGTCTTCCTGGGGCCACATCAAGAAGGTAGAAGTTATGTAATGAGCCCTGCATTGGATTATGTGGTTCTTTCTCATGGAGAGCAGTAAATATTTATGCAGCAGCTCTCCCGCTGAGTCGGGGAGAGCCATGAAGCAGAGGTACCTATCTACTTTTGCCTTTTATGTGCATTCCTCTATTTGCCGTGGCCAGCTCACCCCTGAATAAACAAGCTGGCACCTCCCTGCTGTGGGAGGTAGCAGCTATTCTTCCCTGCCTGCTACTATGGGCAGGGAGTTCCTTTGTGGTGGCCGCCCCACTCCCCCCAGACATTGCCACATGGAGTGGGGGTCTGACCCACCATTGTAAGGAAAGGCACAGAGGCAATTTTCCGGTTCCAGTTGTTGCCAAGTCCAGGAGTTAGGATCCTGGGCCCCTTACTTCACTTCCTGAGGGTGCGCAACAGCACATCCCTGTTCCTTTTTGGTGGAAAAGACCTGAATATGGGGTCCCTTGACCCATGACAGAAATAGTGGCATGGGAGGTGGGATCCTGCGAGGTTTTGGGAGGGGCCCCATGCACAACTCCTCTCTGGGTTATACTTTAAAAATGCTTCTCGAGTCGCCCCTGGACCCTTGCCCATCCTGGGGGTCATTTGCAGGTGGGCAGTGGAGCCCCACGGGCTCCGTGGCTTGCAGAGGTCACAGTACTTCAAAAGACTATAACTCAAGTCCCATTGGTCTAATTTTGACAATCTGGAGCTTATTTTACTCCTGGTTGAAATCTCCAGCTCCAAGAACATTTCCAGCAGGCATCCTGACCTCAAATGTGGTGTACTTTGCACAGAGCTGGTTTCACTGGCTCCCTGCACCAGCTTTCTTGCTGGTCCTTGACTCTGAGCACAGACGTACAGATCTTTCCCCCAACTGGTCCTCAGGAGCCAGCCTCACTGGCGCTTGGAGAGACCTGCTGGTCGTGGAGTCAACTGGGGCAGAGGCCTTGACCCTTTTGAGCATCAGAAGGTTTCTCCTTCCAGTTGTCCTTGGCTGTCGTAGTTTCAGTTTCCAGCAGCCCTTTCTCTCCCTTGTGCAAGAGTTTCTAAAAGGAGGGGGGAAAGTTCTAGAAGCCAGGCACCCCTGACTCATCCTGGGGTGCCACATCACCTCTCCAGCCTAGCCCAACTCTCCTGCACAGCACTCTGGGACAATTCAAGATGGTGTCATCTAGGAGTCACTTGTCACATATGCTCTGGGGGCCTCAGCTCTTCTCCTAACTGACATCACTGACAGGGCCTTTCCCACCAAAACTTTAAAGAGGCGCCCCCTCCTATGCTGGCTCCAGTTTTCTGGGCTTCCTCCTTTTTCAGTGGGCCTGGGCTGTCCCCATTCCTGGTACGATGTGACAGGTACTAAACAGATGACAATTTTATCCCCACCTCCTCCTCCCCAGGAGCTTAGGGAAGCACTGTTAATTACTACTTTCATGTTGGGTGGCCTTTGTTCCCTCTGCTGGGGAGAAATGTAATTAACATGGCCCAGCAGAATGGCAAAAAGCGTGGGCTCTTATCCTGAGTTAAGCCAAAGAAATATGACCATTCTGGATGAGCCATATGATGTACAGATATGTGTTTGGGACTAGCATAATCCATATTGGCGTACATGTTTCAGCCCACTTTGATATTTTGAAGAACTTGTAGACCAAAGGGAAGCAAAACTGCACTCTAAGGCAGATTTCACCCATGAATATAATAACGTGTCACTGCAGACAAGTAAACCACAGTGACTTTCCCAATAGTGCCCGCTAATATTATAAGCTTGTTCAATATCTAACCCTGCAGAGCCCCCATACACCAAGCTACCAGTGTGAAGTTACAAAGCAGCGCATTGTGGTAGTCTCATATGTGCAGCCCACACATGTGTTCAAGTGTAAACTTTCAAGTGCCTTATCTTAAAAGGTAGGCACTGGCAGTAAACACGAGCAGTTTGTTGTCTGACAAATGTAGTGAGACTAACCCACAGTAAAAAGTCCAAAATCGTGTGATCCATAAGCAGATAAAATCCAGGCACACTAAATGGATGTATCCAATTTTGCAACATGCCTTCACTTTTGTCTTCAGCTAGCAAGGAAGAACATGCCATTCTAGCATTTGCATATGCATATTTTATGAACCATAAGCATTACACTGATATTACCCAACCGCTATTTCATGAAGGCAGACATATACTTTGCATCCCCCTTCCCTCAAGTTAGGTAATAGAACAACGTGTGTCATAATTGTGGAAAATGGTTCTCCAGCAATAGGAAAACATTGTCTGATACATCTTCCTCTGTTGTTTTCAAAGAATTAAGAAAAGCCACTTCCTGAAATAAATATATGTGGCTAGACATATTTCGCACTACCACATCACAAAAATTAATATTCTGAAATCATTAAAACAATTTACTAATATAAAAGACATACAAAACATGTCACTATAATAGTCTAGCATATTTAAAACATGAAGTTAAAAAAATAAGGAATGAATCTTTACAATAACATGGTAATACCTGTTAAAAAACAGTAATCTGCCCAGGCTCATCTCTGAGGTAGAAAGCTATATCTCAGTCTAATTGGCAGAAACCTTTGATCTAGATTATGCATTGCCTCAGAGTAGGAGTGGGCCATTGCCCAAAAGCATGAACCTAAACATTTAACTTAAAGTATCCATTCAACTTGTGGACCTGGACCCGCCTACACTCTGCTGCTGTTGGTGCTTACAAGACCTAATGAAGAGTTAAACAAGCCTGAATGCCTTTGGGTAAACTCTGTGATCCTGCCTTGCCAATGCTGCTGATTTCACTTACAAGTGCCTAGACAGCCAGAGTCCAGTCACATGCACACTGCTCTTTGAAGACCTATCTACCAGCGACCAGAGGCGAGACGACCAAGACATCTACTACCCTAACTGTAGGTGAGCTGAGTGATGATTGTCTGGGAAGCAAATCCCCTCACTGCACTACTTTTTGTTATTTTATTTTTCCTTTGACTATGCTTTGGGTTGGGTTGCGGGTTAGCCACACCAAGGCAGGTCTGTGTGGCCTGAAAGTATTCCTTTCTACCTTTGAGCTTGCAACCGTTTGTATGAGTCAGACAGAGGTCTGTACCCTTCATCACTGAGGATGGCTACTCTAACTGAGAAGTAATTGACATGAAGACTATAGGCAACAAGTCACATAGAATCAGTGTTTTGGGTAACCAACACTACTAAAGGTCAACCGTGAGGCAGGTTACCTTACTGTAGTCAATTAAGGCACGTTCAAAACTCTGTGAAACTATCCCACATTTTCAGGTTAATAGGTACACTATTTGTTGTTCCTTTGGTCCTCCATTATACAGTTTATTGGTTGTGATCAGCTAAGATTCATAATCATTGAGTGCAAACGTTCTTTAATATTAACAATGGCTGCTTATCTAAATTTCTGTGGTATTATGCTTTTTATTTGTAGGACGTTGTCAATGTTCAGGGCCAATTATTGACTGCGAATGGTGTACAGTGAGCATAGCCAGGTTTCCTGGTTTTGCTTCAGTACTGCTAAACTGATTGTTCATTGTTTCATACATATTGTTTTGCAATCTTTGTATCATGTGAATTACCATTTATACTGTAAATGTATTTATATGTTATTGAGTTATTATTAAAGTGTCAAGTTCTCATAATTATTCATATAAAGCCACATCTTTATTGTAAATGTGATATTTGTGGTGTACTGTACTTGGACTCACACTGCACCCATTCCTTGAGCTAAACCATTATCACTCCTCAATATCTGCCTGCAGAACTAAGAAGGCCTAGTGAGGACATCTTTCAGCTGAGACTGAGATCTTCTTTCTAGGCAGTGAGGGCTTCTAGCATATTCACACTTAGGAGTTGTTTCTTGGACCAAGCAACAATTTAAAAGTGTGTAACCTGGCCTTTAAGTGGTTGTATAAGTCTTCAGAGAGAAACTTAAGTGAATATCACAAATTAACAGGTCTTAAGGTGGTTTCCTCCTTTCTCTACTGCCTATATCATAGAAATCCATTGGTGCTATAATTGTCAGAGTCCAGCATTAGCATTTCACTTGAGAAC